>NC_137771.1:31457835-32174912 GCF_963455305.1 Plecotus auritus | reverse complement strand
CCCCAGTAGGAGGTGTGCAGGAGGCAGCTGATTGATGTTTCTCTCTCATCGATGTTTCTAACTCTCTATCCCCTTCCTTTCCTCTCTGTAAAAAATCAATAAAATATATTTAAAAAATAAAAATAAAACACAAAAACTAAATAAACCAAACCAAAAAAAGAAATCTGATCCCATTTCTTACTTGTTCAGAAATCTCCATTAGCACCCAGCTGCCTACAGGTGCCTAGAAAATGAAAGCAAGTTTCCGGCACTGGCATGCAAGGCTCTTCACCACCTGTGACGGTATTTGGAGATGGCACTTTGGGGAGGTGATTAAATCAGGGGAGCTCTGCTCTTATAAAAGAGATCACAGAGAGCTTCCTTGTTCCTACCACCAAGTGAGGTAATAGTGAGAAGACAACCATCTATGAACCAGAAGTGAGTCCTCACCAGATGGTGAATCTTGACCTTGGATTTCCTAGCCTGCAGAACTGAGAAATAATTTTGTGTTCTTTATAAGCCTTCCAGTCTACAGTATTTTGTTATAGCACTCCAAACAAACTGAGACTTTCTTCAAAACCAGTTTAAATATCACCTCTTCAACAAAATTTTCAAGATTCCTCCTTGTAAAGTAAGGTATTCTGTCCTCTAATTTTATAAAGAATTCTTATTCAGTATTTTTCTTTGCCTGAGAACCTATATATATATATAAAAACCTAAGTGACCGGATGACCGAATGATTGGTCGACCAGTCGCTATGACACACTGATCAGCAGGGGGACAGATGCTAAACGCAGGAGCTGCCCCCCTGGTGGTCAGTGCGCTCCCGATCGCCACTCAGCTGACTGACGTGCGCCAGACACAGGGCTCATGGCTGGCCACCACAGCCCAGAGACCGCAGCAGAGGGACAGCAAGCCTACTGAGCGACGGCAGCAGGCACAGCCGGGCTCAGGATGAGCAGGAGTGGCAGGTGGCGTTGGACTGCCGGTTTCAGCCTGATCCCCACAGGCCACACCGAGGGTCCCCACCAGTGCACAAATCCGGGCCTCTAGTATATTAATGAAGAAAACACATTCTGCTACTGACACTTGAACACTTCCTATCACAGACAATAAATAAGAGCTTACAATTTCTTGTAAGGAGCATGTTATAACAAAGTGCTGTGAAAGTATATAAGAAGTGGAACCCAGGGAATATTGTCCAACCTTAAAAAGAAAGGAAATCTTGCCCTGGCCAGGTGGCTCAGTTGGTTGGAGCGTCATCCTGTGCACCAAAAGGTTGCAGTTTCGATTCCGGGTCAAGGTACATACTTAGGTTGCGGGTTCAATCAATCCCAGGTTGGGGCCCATTTGGGAGGCAACAATCAATGTTTATCTCTCTCTACCCCTCCCTTATTTTCTCTCTTTAAAAATTAACAAGCATATCCTCGGATGAGGATTAAAAAATAAAGAAAGAAGGGAGGGAGGGAAAGAAGGAAATCTTGTCACATGCTACAACATGGATGAACTTTGAGAATATTATGCTAAGTGAAATAAGTCAGTCACAAAGTGACAAATACTGTTATATTCCACTTACATGAGGTATCAAAAGTAGTCAAATTCACAAAAAAGTAGAATGGTGGTTAGTAGTTATTTAATATGAGTTTCAGTGCTGCAGGATGAAAAAATTCTGGGGATCTGTTTCACAACTATGTAAATACTAGAGGCCCAGTGCACAAAAGTCCTGTATGGGTAGGGTCCCTAGGCCTGGCCGGCAATCAGGGCCGATCAGGTTCCCCACCTCCTCCTTCCCTCACCACCTTCATACCACCACCGTGCAGTTCCTGCCTCCCCACCTCCTCCTTCCCTCGCTCCCTCAGCGCCCCACGGCTAACACCACTGGTCCCCCTGGTGTTCAGCGCACGTCATAGCGAGCGATCAAACTCCGGAGGGGACAATTTGCATATTAGCCTTTTATTATATAGGATATAGGATGCCTTACACAACTGAACTGTACACTCAAAAATGGTTATGACGGTAAATTTTATGTTATGTTTTTAAAAATAATTTTAAAAAAGAACAAGAAGGCGCCTCAGCATAATCATGGTGAAAAGTTGCCTATAAATGAAATGACATTTAAATTAAGGCCTAAGCATCTAACTTCTTTACCATAACTTTAAATCTATGGTTAATCCTTAGTCTTCATCTTACCTACTTCATCAGCAACATCTAAAACAGCTGCCCACTCCCTTCTGCTGGAAACACATCCTTCACTTGACTTCGAGGACAGAGCCTGGTTCCTCTCACCTTCACTAGCCACTGCTCAATCTCCTTTGCTGGTTCCTTGTCATCACCCTAGCCTCTAAACCAGGGGTGGGCAAACTTTTTGACTCGAGGGCCACAATGGGTTCTTAAACTGGACCGGAGGGCCGGAACAAAAGCATAGATGGAGTGTTTGTGTGAACTAATATAAATTCAAAGTAAAGGAGCGGAGGGGAGAGCAAGAGAACCCGATAGAACAGCCGGATCCGGCCCGTGGGCCGTAGTTTGCCCACGGCTGCTCTAAACACTGGAGAACCTTGGAGCCCAGTACTCAGACCTCTTCTTTATACATATGCACTCCCTTATGGTCTCACTAAGTAGAATCTAATGCAGTGTTTCTCAACTTTGTTTTCATTATGGCTCCTTCAAGGAGCCTTTTAAACATTTTTTTTCTCAATCATCCCATATCCATTAATTAAATACTAAATAAGATTGTACTGGGTAGGGTTGACTTTTGGAGCAAACCACTGTAATGTCTAAGATTTTTTTCACTCCCTCCCCCCAAGAACCAATGCCCCCTTTGGAGTGCTATTGTCCCTGTTGACAATGCATAGTCTAATGGTTTTCAATACCACCTCTAAGCTGAAGGCCCTCACATTTATCTCTTCCCTCTTCCCTAGGCTCCACACATCTATCCAATTCCTTCTTTGATATCTTTACTGGGATATTTAATAGTCTTCTTAAATGAACATGTCCGAAAACAAACTCCAGACTTTGCAACCGGCTTGTGTCACCTCCCTGTTCAGAATCCTCATTACAGTTGCCTACAAGGCCCTAGAGAGGAGCTGCCTCTCCTCCATCTTTGACCTCATCTCCCACTCTTCCATTCATTCACTAAGTTCCAGCCATACTGGCCTCCCTGCTGCTCCTCAACATGCCAGCCATGCTCCTCTCCATGGCGTTGCACTAGGTGTGTGCCTTCTAGTTAGCACAAGAGTCAGCAAAGTGCATACAGCCCAGGGCCTCTTTTACTGGAACGCAGATGCGCTTACTGGGTTAAGTAGTCTATGGCTGCTTTTGCACTACAATAGCAGAGCCAAAGAGCTGCAACAGAAACAGAAACTATATGCCCTGCAAAGCCTGAAATATTTACTATCTAGCCTTTCTGCTTTATTTTTTTCTATAGCACTTATCATCTGATATTCTACGTTTTACTTATTTATCTCGGTTGTTGTCTGTTTCCCCTAACCTAAAGTATAAGCTCTCCAGGGCAGAAATTTTGTTTGTTTGTTGCATTAGCACCAACAATCCCTGATACAGAGTGGTCTGGTTATTCAATAAATATTTGATGAATGAATAAATGTTAAGCACTTAATAAATACTTATAAAATGAAAGAGAAGAGGAAGGAATTCTAGGCACAGAGAATTATATGTGTGAGGGTCCTTACCAAAGAGAAGAAAATGCTTTAAATATATCACACTCTATCTCCTAACACCAGACAATGAATTGTATTAAACTTGATCTATTTACAGGCTTGGTGCCCCATTTACATTGTGTTACTAGATGAGAGAAGCTGTATCTAATTCTCCAGCTACTACTCCCAGTGTTTTACCCTTTATCTGATACCTAAATTCCTTCTAACATCTCCAGAAATATCCCAGAGCCTCTGCCTAAATATGTCTAGTGATCAGGCGCTTATGACATTTTGAGACTGACTGTTCTTTTGCAGATAAAAGTTCAAAGTATCTCTTCATGTAATTTGAACTAATAACCTACCCTGACCACAGTCACATGGGATATATTATTTTCTGTGAACCTTCATTTCTCTACTTGTGAAAAGGAGACTGCCATTTGTTTTGTTTATAACCACAAAGGGTTTTTATGAGTCCTAAATAAGATGATGTATGTGAAAATGCTCTGTAAATTCAAACATCATGTAAATAAAAGTCAAGTAGCTTTAAGTCCCACCATTAGCTGTGTGATTTTAGATCAAGGTTTCTTAACCTTGACACTACTGACATGTTAGGAGGCACAATTCTCTGTTGAGGGGGCTGTTCGTGCACTGCAGGATGTTTAGCAGCATCCCTGTCCTCTATACACTAGTGCCAGTAGGACCCTCCAGCTGTGACAACTGGAAAGGTCTCCAGACATTGCCAAATGTCACTTGGGAGCAAAATCACCCCTGCTTGAGAGCCACTGTCTTAAATATCCTCATACTTCAGTTTCATCTATAAGTGAAAACATCTACCTTTAGATCCAAGATCCCTTTTGGCTCTAAAAATGCTAAATTTCTATAAGAGATCTGAATAAAGATGATCGAAAAAGTATAGTCTTATTAATGAGGAACAAGGTATGTCATGAAAAAATTAATATTTTTGTTCAGTTTTCCTTATTACCTGGATAATAAAACTTCCTAGTATAGTTTAAATGATTCAATTATATAGTCCTTTAAAAATAAACAAGAGAATTAAGTTGTTTTAAAAAATGTATCAAAGACTAAAAAAGTAAAGACTATTCTAGAATCTACATTAAAGGGGCATGATAATCAATTTCAGTGCATAATCTTGACTCAATCTTGGATTAATTTTTAAAATGTCTATAAAGGGTATTTTTGGTAAAGGTGGGAAACTCTGAATATGGACAAAATAATAGGGAATGTTAATGCATCACTGTTAAATTCTTCTGGCAAGATAACAGTATTGTAGGTCTATAGGAGAATGTCTTTGTCCTTAGGAGATTCATATTGAAGTGTTAGGAGTCAAATGCCATGATGTTTGCAATTTATTTTCAAAGGGTTAAAAAAAAAAAGTGTGTGTGTGTGTGTGTGTGTGTGTGTAATTATACATCCTAGAGACAGAGGATAGATAAAGCAAATGTGACAAGATGTTTGCAAATCTTGAATTAAGGTGAAGGGCATGCAAGTGTTCTTTGTACTATTCTTTCAACTTTTCCATTGGTTGATAATTGTTCACGATAAAAACAGGAAAAACACATCTAGCGTACAAATCAAATTACGTCCACATTGGATTTTCAGTTGACCATAGCGCGCACGCGCAGACACACAGACACACACACACACACACACACACACACACACACACACACACACACACACAACTTTTCCAGCACTTTATTAAGTACTTTACCCAATACTCCCTACTCTGTCAGAATCTCCTGGAATGGTCAGAGGCTCTGTTGGGGACAAGCTATTCTGAACAAACAATCCTAGTGATTCTGACCTAGTGCTGGCCATCCCTTCCCAACCTTCAATAGGGTATGAACTCTAAAAGCAAGGCTGTGTCTTAGCAATCAGAAGCCAGACCACAGCTAAAGGCATTCAATAAATATTTGTTCAGTGTTAAACAAATGGTTCCCATACTACTGTTTCTTTTCTCCTCCTACTTCCCCTCTGCAGATTTTTTTTTTTAAACACTGGGGTGAGATAGAAAGGGTAAAAAAATGAAGTGTCTCAGTAGCTTTACGTCAAAATAAACTCAGATTAATGATAACATCATTAATCATTATTAGAGTAATAAATAGGACAACCCAAAACAAAAAACAACTCTAAAAATCAGTTTCCTGTTTTAATTGTACTGTAGCAGTCATGCTTTCTTTTTCTTCCCCAGAAATGACAATTTCTACAAATAATCTTCTCCTTTCTAAGGTATAGCTCAACTATGCCATGTAACAAAGCTGTATTAAAAACAGAATGGCAAACAGTCCTACCAAAGGCTAAAAAAAAAAAAAAAATGTTAGTTTTAGCATATATTATGTTCTTTCCTGTGAGTAATAGTTTTCTACGTGAGCTACGGAAACAAACTTATCAAGCAAAGGGAATGCTACCAAATACCAAAGCTCAGATTTAAAGTGTTATGTCCAAAATTGTGCCCATTATAAAGACACTAGAGGCCTGGTGCACAAAATCCATGCATGGGTAGGGTCCCTAGGCCTGGTCGGCGATCAGGGCCAATCAGGGCCTTCCTTCCCCTGGCTGCGGGCTGCCAGCCAGGGCCTTCCTTCGTTCTGTGCCGCCCCCGGTGGTCAGTGCACGTCATAGCAAGCGGTTGAACTCCCAGTCGGTGGAACTCCCGAGGGGGCAATTTGCATATTAGCCTTTTATTATATAGGATTGGCAACAATTAAAAAAATGTTCCCTCCCACAAACTGTAAAACAGGTAAAAACCATGGCAGAAATCTGTTATAAGACTTAACCAAAATGTATGTTACCTATAAGCTATGGTATAGATTATTTTAGGCAAAATTGGCTTTACAAGACTATCTGTAATCCTTGAATGGAGGAAAATGTATTCCAAATGGTAATGCCAACGAAGATTTTCCAAATAAGACTGTTTCATTTAATTTAGCACCTGCTATGTCAAGGGTTACCCCGGACTTTATGGGAAATACAGAAAAGCAGATTCTGTCCTCAAAAACCTGAAATTCAGTCTGGGTGACAAATAAATGAGTAATCCCAATACAATAATTCTAAGACAGAGATATGTAGAGTTTCTATTCCAACTTAAGAAAGGACTTTTAAGTTAGAGGGAAACATGAATGGGAAGAAGTGTAATGCAAGGTACCAAGCTCTAACAGAAAGCCATTGGCAAACCTGATTAACATACTTGTGGTATGTTAGCATCTTGAGTCTCATGGGACTTGCTAGACTGAAATAAGGGGGCTGCTATTCATGACCTCTCTCTGCCAACAGGAAGCCTGTGTTAAATCTACTCTGTGAAGAAAGGATCAATTGATGTCACAGAGACAGTGCTGTGGACCAACTCATACTCTAATGTGGCAAGAAAAGGGGAAAGAAGGATAAGGAGGATGTGCCAGGTAGGAGAAAAAGCATATACATAGGAAAGGAGTCATAAAAGGACTTGACATATTTTAAGCCTAATTTTTCTTAAGGTATCCTCTAAGAGTTAATAATATACCCTATATATATCCTGTATTCATTAATATATATAATCTAAGACAAGTGTTATGTTTTTAGCATCTTAACACCATTCCAAGCCATCAATGAAAACGTTTAATTTCAAAGCTGCAAGTGTATAATACATCCCAGTTGATACTTATAATAAACACTATACTTGACAGAACAAAAAGGCAATTTTAAGGAAGTAAAAGATACACACCTGAAACAGATAAATTAGGTCATATACTATTTCAAAAGATTTATACGCTGACTATTAAGCTTATTTTTAAGTACCCAATACCCATGTGCAACTGGGGTAGACTTAGGCAGGAGCTCGCTAATCCTTGTCAGGTTTACTAGGATACTAAGTAGACAGACACAGCACTTTCACAAGTGATACCACTTGCTCAATCTTCCCTTCCTCAACCCGAACCAACTTTTATAAATTTATTAGTAAATGTTGACATTAAAAAATGCTTAATGGGAAATCAAGATGAACATCTTGGGGGGATAGGGGAAGGGACAAATCAAATGTCAACTTTGTCGTGCTAACCCAAACTAATATCTAACAAAGGAAATGGTGATGATTAAAATACAGCAAATTTGTGAGGAAGGATGATATATTAAAGATCACCTACAGAAAAAGAATTCCTCATGTCAGAAAGACAGTGTGGTAAAGTATACAAAATACATCTTGTGAGGCAGAAGGCTGGTTCCCTCCCTGATTTTGCTAATGATCCAAGAGGTCCTCTCCCTAAATTTACAAGATTTAATACCATTAAGATCCCCAAGGTCCCTTTCAGCTCTTCAATTTTAATCTTTAAATTCAGAACTTTTAATTTTGTTTATTGGAATAGGAAGAGTAGAAGGTAGGAAATAGTCTCTGTTCTACAGAGTATTTTTGTTTTATAGAGTGGATCTTGTTAAGTATTTTTTTTTCTCCCATAGTATAATCACTACGAACTGGGTGAATCCAAAGTAACTCTATGCTGATTTTGATCTTCAAGTCTCATAAAAATGCTTGGAATTCCTTTACCACAGGTAAGTTTTATTCTCCAACCATAAAATCCTCAAAGTAATGAAAAACAAACAGGACTTTCTTGTTATTCTCTACAGATATCAGTATATCACAAACAAACTGCCAATTGTTGTTATGGTTCAATTTTTTAATTTTAATATATGTATGTATATATGTATAGATATCTTTGCCTGACATAATTTCAACACTGAGATTACCGATTACTCAAGAGATACCTGACATTTTCTCAAAAATAAATATGATATACAGGATGATCTATTGCTACTGCAACTTACCAAAACATTTCAAGTGAAGTGTACACCATGAGAAATAAATCTAACAAAATGAAAATTACTAACATTTTCAAAGTATTATTTTAGCAAAGACAGTCTACTCCAACATGAAACTGACCACAAAAAAAAAACCAAAACACAAAATACTAATAAGCTAACATAACCTAAGGATTTCTAATGTTATTAATCCCAGGCAGGTTTTCATTTACAGGTAGAGTTACTACTATTTCCACCATCATTTTATTTCTAAAATCAACATTCCTCTAGCTTTAAAACAGCTTTTTGTATTATCAACAACCAGAGATTTTTTAGCCTAAAGTAAGACTAAAGCAATTTCTCTTTTCTGGGAAAAGAGTAAAGAGTAAACATTAATGACTTTAGGACAAAAAGCAATGACATTTAACTGAGATAATTAGCACCATTCTTAAAGGAGATACTAGTTGAAAGAATCATCAACCTACCAATATTAAACATCCAACAAGTAAATAAATACAAATTCCGTACATTTCATAGCACTAAAGAAATATCTTGAAAAAAAAAATCACTTGGTTTATGGCAATGGATACCACTACAGATCAAATTCCATCACAAACAATTCTTAAGGCACTAATCAAATGATTTTGATAGATAGATCTGAGCTCTTTCATATTTAACCCTCAACTCTTCAAGGCCTCTAGTTTCTGAATTACAACTTATTAGACTCAAAGCATAAGAAATCCACCAGCCTTTAAATTGTAAAAGGGAAGGGACTATGTGTGATTGGCTCACTGTCCTATTAACACCTCGCTCAGTGCCTAGCACACAGTAAGTGCTCAATAAAAACCTACTAAAGGAATGGCTGTTTTGTTAAATGGCCTACGAACTAGTTTTGTTGCTGTGACATTTTTAGTTTAATGTCTGTTTTTTATCATCAGTATTTGATTTTTATTACTATTTAATATAAATCTAGAATTTTTAAAATTTATATTCCATTTAACAAAAAACCCAGAAATAGTATCCCGCCCTCTTAAAAATAGACATGAGACATTATATAAAAGACAGAGTCACGTGAGTAGAAAGCTTCTTGAAAATAACAGACAAAATTGGGTGTAGAGCCTACCAACAACCCAACCATCATGACACTGCCACAGGCTATTAGGCTACAGAGGTGACAAGGGAAAGCTGTGAGGGCCAGGTGTGCACCTCTCTTCCACCCCTTTGGCAAATCAACACCATGCTCAAAGACAGCTGTCTTTAAAATACAGTCACAGACCTCTGCCCTGAGTACTGAAAAGCTGGCAGGTAATCTAAAGGCCAAACGCATCTGAGTCATAAATGACAATATTCTAAAAACAATTAAGACAAAATGCTATGAGATACTACTTGAGAACTGGGGGGAGCATGCAGAAAAAGAGAAGGGCAGGAAAAACAACTAAACAGAAATTCCACTAAAGCTTAAACTGTGACTCAAATTTGAAAAGTCCTGCTGAGTCGCATCTTCCCAACCAATTTTCTTACAAGGAGAACTAATTAGAAACTAATATTCTAAATAAAATATTTCTAACACAAACACCTTAAACTTAAGTGAAAGCATATCAAATAGTGTCAATCGAATTTCACAACACAAATAACTGGCGAAGTTACTACAAAAAGCAACTTGTGTGCTGGAACAATGAAACTTATCTTTGGAAGTGAGAAGACTTTGGTGGGCACCTAAGATGTTATTTCTCTTTAAGGAAAAAAGAAATCTTCAAGTCATCCCTAGAAAAAGATTACACGATCTTTCCATTTCAATTTCTGGGGAGATTATCAGAATAAAATTTTGACTCAATTGTGTTAGTTCTTTTCTTAAGAACACTTAAAAAATAAACCAAACCTACAGTTACTTGCTCCATTAACTAACTTAAGGTTAATTTCTAAAACAAGTAGATTCCACTTCCCTCTCCTTCCCACCTATACAAAAAAAAAAAAAAAAAAAAGTAAGCCACCAATGGTGGAAACCAGGCTTCTCACTGTTGGATAGAGAAACGGACTGATAAACATATAATTAAAAAACAAAACTGTTATAAAATACTATCCCAAAAACTATCACAGATTATCAACAATAATGTTATCTACTAATAAAAGCTTAAGAAAAAAATTTATAAATCAATTGTGATTAATAAATGTTTCCATACTGAATAATAAAAAATCCCATAATAATTAGAAATACAAATGTAAAAAAGAAACAAAAACTCCCTTCAAGGTGAGATAAAACATTTACTCTTTTGAAAACGAAGCCCAATTTTCTTAGTAGTGCCTCTGCATTCTAGTATCCTCAGTATTTTCCAAACCTGAAGCTACTTCTTTATGTGCCCAACTTCCTTCTCTTTCATTTTTTTAAAAAAACTAAAATCTTGGTAAAACGTGTTACATATTCCTGACCTTTCTTAAACAGAGCATATTGGAACCATTTTTTGAATGTGGCACCATTAAAAATAGCCGCTCAGGGTCATGAAGCACAGAAAGCTTTCATATTGCTCTATACAAATTGGTTGGCCTGTTTTGTTTGAGTCTGCTTTTAAGGTTTTCCTGTCCCCTTTTACCATTGAGCTGCTTCCTATCCCCACTTCTATCATCAAATGTGCATGCCTCTAACAGCTCATCACCTCATGTTTGGACTACTACAAAACCCTTCTAATTTGCTACTTTTAATTGGATAGGAAACCCAGTATTAAAACTTATTTGAACTATAATTTAAGTTACAATATAAATGAGTGGAAAGTATGAGCTTAGTGAATTAAATGTATAGAACTGTTTTGAAATTGTTTAATGTTATATTTAACATTATATATTTTTCCTCAATTTGTTAAAACATTACAACATTTACTTTTCTAATATTGTAATTGGTTTCAAATTCTAAGCTAATAGCATTATTAGGCTGTATACAGCTGTACTACCTACTATGATTTCACTAGAACTACACACTCAATGACACATAAAAGGTACTTCCTTCATGTCTAATTACATTCATTCTAATAGCATATGGCGAGTTAATAACAAGGTAAGAATCTATTAGATGAACTCACAAACCTAATTCCCAAAGGAGATACATATATACTATAAAGAAATTTTTATTTCAAAAATTGAGCTATCTTTCAGACTCCTTATTTTTATTTCATTTACTTTCAACTGATTATGGGTTATATATTCAAATCACTAATAATTAACTAAAATTCAGTTGATATTTACTCCATACTTAAATGTACTAGGGTTGTATATTTTAGGGGAAAGGGACATAATTTTTAATATAAATATTGATGGTATTATAATTTTAATTCATTTACAACTACTACTTACTAAGGGTGGGGGGGGGGAGGCAGAAATTAGGTAAATTAAGAAATTACAAATTAATGTGATTTTTATTTTTGTCATTATAGCATGACCAGCTTTGGGGCTCTTAAATAATAAAGAAGCAATGAAATCTTGCAAACACTTTTGACAAAATAATTCCAGAAGGAATGTACACATTAAAACAATAACAAGGAGTTCACAATATTGCTAGACAACAGTATTAAATGTCACTTTTAAGAATATTAATTATCACAGAAAGGTATTTCTAGCTGTTAACAGAAATCTCCTTGAAAAACCATTTTGGTATTTTCTAAAGACAAATAAGGAGACTTAATAATAAATAAGATACATTTCACAGTTAAATTTTATAAGATGCCCACAACAGTACCTGGTTCTGATTTCTACTGGTCCCTTTAACAGGATCACAAGTCTTAAAGGACCAACTCTCCCACTTGGTGAAGGGCAGAACCATGGGCATGCCCTTAGCAGTGGCCAGAGGGGTTTATATTACCCACATAAGAAACAGTAAAGAACTCTGACAGTGGGAGTGTTAAATATCTGAATAAATTATTTAGAGCAGTTGTCAGATCTCACTCTCTTTAATATTAGAACAGGCTCTCACCAGCCTTGGAAAGGTTCTGAAGAAATGCTATTCAAAATCAAAACTGGATAGCTTCTTGAAGTTCCTTCCAGACTCAGAAACTAAGAATTATACATACATCCACATCCAACACTACTAACACCAAACACAAGTTTCCTGCAAAGCAATACCTTTACTTAATAGAGGAAATTAAAAAGGTGGCTTTCTGTGAAGTTTTATGTGTTCTGCTAGATAGCTGGGTCTTTTTTATCTGCATTCTCCTGGCTTCCATGGAACCAGAAGTTAACGGCTTTTACTTTCCAAAATTTAATTTTTAAACCAAATCCTAATTATAGCATGGACCCAAATTACTAAACTGATTTCCCTAATGAGCTACATGACCTTGGGAAGGTACTTCTTGTAAAATGAGAGGCCTTGCCCTAAGATCAACTAGAATGCAACCTTCCTGTTTTGTTCTGCACCATACTCCCAGCCCCAGTATAAGGAAGGCATTAATGACAGGATCATTACTGAATGAGAGGATCATTCCTGTCCCCAAACTACAAATATAAATGTAATCATCTTTCTTTTAAAAACAATTAGATTTTAATCTGTATATTAGGTTTTAATCTATATATTCCCAAACATTTTTAAGAGGACACTGAAACTAAAATTTCCTATTCAATAAGTTTTATATAATTCATTTTTCAGAAATAAAACGGGTAAATCATACAAGAACCGACAAACTTCACCCAGTTTGTTACACTTCCCTTTTCTTCATCCCTTTTAACCCATTACTGTATCTTGTCTCTTTCCTTTGAAACAAAAATTGCTGGTAGAGAGAACATGCACTGAATTTGCAGTGAGAAGGCCTGAGTTCCATTCCTATCTCTTTCATTAACTAGCTCTATAGGGCCAAGCCACTTCCCCTTTGGGGTCTGCAAGACTGCATTTGTAAAGCAAGATAACTAAACTAATTATTAATTTCTAAAATCTGCTTTAAAAATATTTAATTCTCCTTTTATTCTAATTACTATTCTATTCCTAATGCCATGATTCAATGCTTGCCACCTTATTCCTAGACTTGCACAGTAGCCCCCAACGTATTGTATTTCCTTATTTTTCCTTCTTATCCTAAAACTAGAGGCCCGGTGCACAAAAATTCATGCACTAGTGGGGTCCCTCGGCCTGGCCTGCAGAATTGGCTGAAACTGGCTCTCCGACATCCCCTGAGGGGTCCTGGATTGCGAATGGGCGCAGGCCAGGCTGAGGGACGCCACTGGTGCAAGGTGGCCACCGGTCAGGGCCAGGGAGGGATGCAGGAGGGCTCCAGGGAGTGTCCGGCCCATCTTGCTCAGACCTGATCGGCCGGACCCTATCAGCAAGCTAACCTACCAGTTGGAGCATCTACCCCCTGGTGGTCAGTGCATATCATAGCAAGTAGTTGAGTGGCCTTAGCATATCATTAGCATGTTACACTTTGATTGGTTGAACGGACGACTAGACACTTAGCATATTAGGCTTTTATTATATAGGATGAATTCAATCCTAAAACCATGAATTAAGCAGAGTCTAAAACTCAGTCTTTAAAGTCAGAGAGACCCAGGTTTAAATTAAGACTCTGCCACTAACTAACCATATCTCTAAAATGGTGATATTATTAACTACCTCACTAAGGATTAAATAAACTATATACAAAGTACCTAATACAATGCCTGACATGTTGAAATACTCAACAGCAATTAGCAACTTTCCCTATTCCCCAAGATCAAAAGTTTCAGTTTCCCACTATAGCAAGGGTGATCAATAAGCTGCACAGGTGGCATGCAAGAAGACTTATAAGAGGCAAAAATTGGGTTAAACTTTCTCACCAGGTTCCTGTGTCTGCCTGTATTCTGCCAATTTGCTTCTGGGTAAAGCAGCCTCAGTCACCAGCTCCTTGTGAATTCTCAAAATTAAATGGTGCAGCCTCCCCAGACCAAATCGACAGTTCAAGAGGAAATGAAAACTGGACACAACTCCTCAAATAGACATAGATCCTCTTGGTTTTACCTGAAAGCAAACTTCTTAGCCTACCATCATGTGAAAAGCCAGTTCCAATATTTTGTACTTAAATGTACAGGTAATATAGCTAATATTAAAGTACCATTAAGCATTGTAATTTAACTTCGTTTTTCAATCACAGAAAATTAAAATGTGACAAAAGAATAAAACTTCTCACAAAATGAGGATTTTCTCACTGAGCTTTGCAGAGTTACACAAATGCCTCAGCAAAAGCAATGGCTTTTTTATTTCAAAACTGGGTCAAAAGTGGAAGGAACAAGAAGAGGAGTAATGGGGGCTTGCTTGCAAAGAGAAGCTTATTTCTTATAAAGTGACTTAAGTACAGTTAGTTAATGATATGGAATTTTTAAAAAATTTCCAAACTAGGAATAACAATCTTACTGCCATACATTAATCAATGATACAGCTGAGTTACTGGGTAACACAGGGCATTCAAGTGTATAGAAGTCTGGAAACCAAAGAAATCTTGGGAAGAAAGTGCCCAAGATTTTGAAGTGCCTTCTCTTCCAAGCTACTTAAGTCCAAGCAATTGCTGCAAAAGTATGTAAGTAAAAGGATATAACACTAATATAACACTATTTAGGGAAACATCTTGCAGAAGGCTTAGTTTCATTAAGAATTATCCCCCCCCCAAAAAAAAAAAAATAAAGAATTAACCAAATTCCTATATCTACTTAAGAACACAAACCACCAACTGAAAATGTGTTCTTCTGTGATCAGGCCCACCAGCTCTACTGGACCCTTTGAAATACACTACCCAATGAATCTGACGGAAATTCCTGCCACCAGCTGCCATGTTGCTTCTGGTTCATCATTTTTTAAACAGCAGTTAAAGTTCATCCACACACCCCCACCCTCAATGTTCTTTGCTCACATCCCAAATTAAACAGCCCTAATTTTCTCTACCCAGACTTGAGATTTATCATCAAAGACATTCACCTCGATGACTTTCCTCCTCTACTCCCATTTATCTCCTCTGCATACAGTCCCTTTCCCAGGCCAGTTTTCCCTCATTTATGACCTTATCTATGACCAGGACTCTCTTCACGCAGTCTTGGTTCCAGCTTCATCCTCCTATTCCAGTCCCCATCACTGCCCAGTCCCTCCTCAGCTACATTCGAGCCCCGGCCTCTGACCTCTAACCTCTCAGTCCAATCCCCACCGTTTTTAATACCTGACCTTATTAACGCCTTCGTCCCCCCCCACCCCACCCGCCCCACTCCGCACCAGACCTTGTTGCAGCTGTGTGTCCCCCACCCCCCACCGTATACCAAGTCCTGTCACCCCGGCCCTGCCCAGCCCCTCTTCATGTTAGATCCTGCCCAATCTTCCTCTTTTGGGTATTCGACTAAATAAAACCCAAACCCCACTCCTCATCCCAGCGATCCTCCCTTGTGCCTAGCAAAGGGCCACTCGGGCTGGCCCATCACACTTTCTGTCCGACTCTGAACCGGGTGCGTCTCCCATTCATTCACGGGAACCCGGTGTCACGAAATCTCAGACCCTAGCCTAGTCTACTAGTCCCCCATTTCTGCCTCCCGAGACACCGTCCTCACAGTCCAGGCCACCGTGCCTTCCCCATCTCCGAGGCCGGCCTGGGACCCTCCAGCCCATCCGCGACCCGGGCTGGCTCCGCGCGCGTGCTCAGCCCCGGAGCCTGGAGACCCCTCCTCACCCTACCGCGCAAACCAGCCCTGCACCCCAAGCCCCATTCGGCCCTTCTCTAGGGGTCCTTCTCCCCACTTGACCCCAGTGCGGTGACCTCCGCCCCCGACGATCCCGGGGCTCCACACCCTCGGGTTCTGCGCCCCACACCTATTCCCTCTGCACGCCGCCCAGTGGGGTGTGTCCCCTCCACCCACCCGCCTCACAGCGGGGTCACGGCTCCCCTGCTCACCTCGGCGTCCACCACCTCGTGGTAGGCGGGCGGGGGGTCGAAGCCGCCGCCGCCGCCTCCGGTGCTGCCACCGCGGGAGGGGCCGCCGTCCCCGCCGCCGTCGCCGCGCGGGCCCCCGCCGGGCCCGGGGCTGGGGCCGCCGCCGCTGTCCATGGGCTCGTAGCCGCCGTAGTCCAGGCCCGGCCGCTCGTTGGTGAGCAGCGCCACGGCCTCATTGATGTCGTTCTTGGCCAGGCGTAGGGCCTTGCGGATGGTGGCGGGGTCCGAGAAGCCCATGCACAGCAGTGTGGTCATGTGCTGCTCCTCCTCCGACTCCATGGCGCGGGCCTCCGGGCCGCGCCGGCCGGCGGGCGGCGAAGCTGCGGATGCCGAGCTTTGCGGGCCGCGCGAGGCTGCCTCGGCGCCGTCCCCGCGCTCCGGCGGGCCTCTGCGCTCCCGGCCTGCGCCCTGCGAGGCCGCCGGGCCAGGCTGGGTGCGGGTGTGCGCGCCGCGAGCCAAGCGAGGGCGGTGGGGCGCTCAGGCGCGGCGGCCCGGCCCAGCCCTGCGCGCCGCCATGTTGGCCTCCGCCTCCCCTCCCCTCCCCCGCCGCCGCCGCCCGCACCTCCGCCTCCGCCCGCGGGGCCGCGCCTCCGCTCCCGGAAGTGGCCCGAGGCCCGCGGTTCACGGGAAAGGTTGGAGGTGATTTTTTTTTTTTTTTCTTAAAGGAGCGAAGGGAGGGGCCACGCCGAAAAGCGTCTCTACGGTGAAAGGGCCCCCGCGAAGCCCGGGCGGAGGCGAGGGAGGTCCTCGGTCGTCGCCGCGCCGCTCGCCCATGTCTCCAGCAACAGGCTCCCCCGGGAGCCGGAGGGGCGGGAGCGCAGTGCACCTCGCGGCGCGGAGCGCCCGCCAAGCCCCAAGCCCAGTTTCCAGTGACCGTGGCTCCCTCCGCCTCGCACCCGCACCTCCCGAGTCCCCGCTGGACACCGCGTCCCGACACGCACCGCGTCCTGAATACAATTCACTTGCCGCGACCTCCAGCCCCGCCTGAAATGCCTGGTGCAGAAGGAAATTCACCTGCCACGCTGCCTGAAATACACCCAACGTCGACATGAGTTCATGCCCAAACCGTGCATGTCCACCCACCCGAGCTGAAATGTACCCCCACGTACACTTGACCCAAGTCCCTCCATCTCTCTGAAATCACCTTAAACCGGTTGAAATGAAATCCCAACCTTCACTGAATTTTCCATGCAACATTAAGTGGCCACCAAACCTGACTGAACTCCCCTGAGAGTCTGAAGTACATGTTACAACTTAACTCTCAATCTCAGTGCTGTCTGGGAACACTTCCGCATCACCCTCCCCAGCCACAGACTCTGCTCCCCACCTGATGCTGACCCACCCACCACACACAGCAGCCTCTGGCTCAGGATTCCCTCTACTTCTGCCCGTTGAATCCCTGAGCAATCCTCTCCCCAGTGCTCTATTTGCTTTCTCTTGTCACCTTTAGCATTAGAGCTTAAGGGCCCTATCGCCAGCCCCCTTGACTCCATAAACTCTGGCCCTTGCTATACCCGACACCCCCCTAAATTTCCTTTAATTCACGCTAATCCTCGGTTCTTTTCTTACCCTCTCCAAAGTCATGATGCCTTCTCCTTATCTCACTGAGTACTTGCTAACTTAGTTCATCTCACCAGCTAACCTTTTTATTTTCATCCCATCAAACCCCTCCTATTGCCAACCCAGCAGTCACTAAAATCTCCACTATCCCAAATCTTAAATTAGTAGCAGTACTGAGATAATTTTCTCTGTTAGCAGCTTTTCCCCTGGACCATGAGCCCGTCTTGCTTGGTACTTGCTACCTATGTTTATAAACACCAGCGATTTGATTTACAGGGTGAATTTATCACTGTTGTTTACATTTAGATGGAGTAACTGTGTTCATTGTACTGATTAAAGGCCAGGTTATAGACCAAAGACTAGTCTTAATATTCAAAGGGAGTAAAGTCTCTTAGTTTCTACATGAAAATAAAACAAATTATTCTTCTTACATTTCTGGATAACAACAAAAAACCTACTAGGGAAGAATGCCTATAATTGGATCCAGGTCCAATTTATATTGGAGTGAAATTTTATTGTATCATCAAGTTTTAGGTACTCAGTGAAGTTTTAAATATTTATCTGTGGCATATGAAGAACAAAGGTAATCTAAATCAACCCAAGCAGCCTGTCATAGAGTACATGCCAAGGTATTTAATGTACTCAACAAATAGGTACTGAGTCTGGATCAGGTGCCAGATACTGTTCTTGGCAGTGGTAACGCAAACAGAAAACAAAGCAGACAAAATTTGATGATGGCAAAGTGGTGCATTCAATTTTGTCAAATGAAAAGTTAATTAAGTGACCAAATTAAGAAATGAGCTGCAAGGGGAGAGAAAGGAACAAGTAAAGAAAAAATTGTTTGCCACTAAAATTCAAAACAGAACCCAAGGGAGAATGAGACAGAGCTGACCAATTCAGATGGCACATAAAAAGACTCATCAACAGTGGCAGGTTTATAGAACATGACAGAGGAAGCTGTGCTGAGCTGAGAAGAGGAAGCAGAGAGGGAAGCAGAGAAAAACAAAGTCCGTGATAAAAACTGGAAAGGAGCCACCACGGCTACAAAAAACAAGGAAGGCCATTTGTGAACTGGATGCTGGAGTGACTGAAAAGCCAGAGTGTCATTTGAGGATACAAATAGAATAATCACACTTTTTTGCATGTAAGAGAGCAAGAATAAACACTCTGGAATTGGGATAGCTGAGAAGGGGAATAAGGTATGACCATTCATACTTTCACTTACATTTTTTAACTTATTTTTTGATTGGTATTTATCTTCATTGCAGCAAAATCTTGAAAATGTTAACAAAACAAAAAAGTAAAGTGTAGTCAGTTCACATGTACCCTTCCCTAGAAGCTTCTAGAAGAGAAAAAAAAATAGCTAGGTCTACAAGAGAGGTATGATGGACTGTCTTGAAGATAAGATATGAGGGTTTTCTAATATTGATTAATAAATAATTTTTAAAATATTTATTTAGTTTTTTGTTTTGTTTTTTTGAGCCAGGCTGAGGACTAGGAAGACAACTGTGAGCAAGACATACATGATTTCTGCCCTTTTAGAACTGACAGTCTTTACAGGGAGATCCACAAATAAGCAGTAATCATAAAGTGTGATAGGTAATTTGATAGGGAAATTTCGGGATGTAAGGAGAAAATTTCTTGCCCTCTGTGGTATAAATTAACCTGTCTAGGAATTCTGGACAGTTTCCAAGAGGAAATGATATTTAAACCTGACAGAAAGTAGGAAACCCAGGAAAAGGAATATGAGATGAGGGGAGCGAGTACCAAAGAATAGGAACAGCATACACAAAGATGCTGAAGTGGGGGAGAGGAAAGCAGTTTAGAGGAATGAATAGCCAGTGAAGTATGGCTTGAGTGTAGAGTACTAGAGAGGTAGTTGTGAGAAAGGAATCTAGAAAGGTAGAGAAAAGACCTGAGATGGGCACTTGAACTGTGATAAGAAGTTTGAACTTTATTCTGAGGGAATGGGAAGCCACTGAAACAGTTCTAGAGGAGAGAGGTGATCCTATTTAAATTTTTTTTTTAAATATATTTTATTGATTTTTTACAGAGAGGAAAGTAGAGGGATATAGAGCTAGAAACATCGATGAGAGAGAAACATCGATCAGCTGCCTCCTGCACACCTCCCACTGGGGATGTGCCCGCAACCAAGGTACATGCCCTTGACCGGAATCGAACCTGGGACCCTTCAGTCCGCAGGCCGACGCTCTATCCACTGAGCCAAACCGGTTTCGGCGATCCTATTTAAATTTTAGTTCGACCTACTGCAGTGTAGAGAATGGTCTAGAGGGGAGGAAGAATAAAGGTGGAGAATCCAGTTAGGAGACAAGACCAGTCAGCCTTCCTAGGTAACCACTTGTAATGAAAAATTGAGTATTTTCTAAGTAAAAATAAATCAGAGAAAGGAATAACATATGAGTTCACTTACATGTGGAATCTATAAAACGAAACAAATGAATAAAGAAAAACAGACCCATAGATATAGACACTAATCTGATAGTTGCCAAAGAGGCTGGGTGGGGGTTAGGGGAAAAAAAGAAATAAGCTTCTTTGTTTAAAGCATTTTATTTTGAAGTGATCCAGACAAGTAGAAAAAATATTATTAATAATTGAGTTTTGTTTTCTTATCCAATCTACAATACTGGTCTTTTTTTTCTTGGTTTCTGGCAGTTTTACTGTAATGTGTCTAGGGGTGGTTTTCTTTTTTACTTATCTTTAATGGAGTTTGTAAAGTTTCTTGAATATGTGACTTGAAATCTTTCATTAGCTTGGAAAATCCCTGGCTGTTATTTCTTTATATATTAACTAGAGGCCTGGAGCATGACATTTGTGCACTGGAGTGGGGCGGTCCCTCAGCCCAGCCTGTGCCCTCTTGCAGTCCGGGACCCCTCAGGGGATGTCTACCTGTAGCAGAGGCAGGAGAGGCTCCCGCCACCACTGCTGCACTCCCAAGCCGTGAGCCCAGCTTCTGGCTGAGCAGCGCTCCCCCTATGGGAGCACACTGACCACCAGGGGGCAGCTCCTGCATTGAGCATCTGCCCCCTGGTGGTCAGTGTGTGTCATAGTGACTGGTCGTTCCACCGTTTGGTCAATTTACATATTAGGCTTTTATTATATAGGATTCTATTTTATTCTCTCTTCTCCATTTGGGACTTCTACTATGTGAATGTTGCTCTTTTCACTGAGTCATATCTGACTCTTATGCTTGTTTATGTATTTTTTAGTCTTTTGACTGTGCTGAAGTTTGGATTTTTTCTGTTCTGCCTTACAGTTCACAAATTCTCTTTTTAGCTACATCTTATCTGCTGTTAAGTCTATCTATTGAGTTCTTAATTTCAGCTATTGCATATTTAAGCTCCATAATTTCACTCTAATTCTAAAACTTCCAGAATGTGCTGAAACTCTTTATCTTGTCATTGAATTTATTGAGCATATTAATCAGTTATTTTATAATCTGTGTCTGATAATTTCCATAGCTGGATCTCTTGTGGTTGTGTTTCTATTGTCTGATTTTTCTCTTGACTATCAATCAAATCTTATATTTTTATAAGCATAATTTTAAAAAAAATTCTGGGCATTGTATATTGTTTAAAAACTATCCTTACAAGATGGTTTATTTTAGCTTCTGGTGGACAATTGGGAGTAGGAATGATGAACAAATTAATCCAATAAAGGATTAAATTTCTTTTGAAACCAGACCTCAGTTTTTGTAAGGCTTGGTCTATGTTTGGTGTACCCTTATTCCTAGCAATCTTTAGGGTTCCAAAATTTATTTACTTATTTATTTATTTATTGGCCATATCTCAAACCATCCCAATACATGTGGCTTAAAACAACAATGATATATTATTTTTCATAATTCTCTAGGCTGACTGGACAGTGCTGCTCCATTTGGTGTTGACTGGGATCACTCATAAAGCTGCATTCACCTAAGAGCTTGGCTGGGGGTGTTTTGGTGCTCTTCTACATGGCCTCTCTCTCCACATAATAGCCCATCTTTCAGGGCTTCTCCATGTGACCTATCTCTCCATTTGGATAACCTGGACTTCCTTAAGGACTTCTTGGGTTCCAAGAAGGAGACTTCCGAAAGTACAAAACCTCAGGGATGAGTGCTTATCAAATCTCTTTTTGTGTACTTTTATTGTGGTACTATTGATAAAAACAAATCACATGGCCAAGCCTAAAGCCAATGTAAAGAGTGACCACTGAGAGGCATAAATACTGGGAGGTATAGTTCATTGGGGGGCCACCAATGTAACAGATTACCATGCCAAATGAAAGCTTGGGGTGTTTACCACGGTACCTCCACTTTAGTGGCCTTTGATCTCCAATTTTTGTCATCTCAGTTCCCTAAGGCTACCCAAAGCTCTCCTTAGCCTCTTGCCCTCTTGGTGGCTAAGAATCAGCAAATGCAGCAAAAGGAAAGGCAGTGCCGAACGATGGGCTAGCCTCTTTGTACTTTTCTTGTTCTCCTTGGAATTTGGCCCTTCAAGTTCTTGCTTGAAGAGAACTTGAAACTTTCAAGTTTGTTTAAAAACTTTCAATGCCTTCAAACAGATATTTCTTCTGTTCTGCCCAGCTTGACTAGTTGTTCTCAGTAAGAGGGATCGTCTTAAACAAACAGAGCTGTCCTTGCTGGAGTCAGAAATCCCATAGAAGGGAAGAAGATGGAGAGCATTTCGAGATAGGGGTAAAAGGAGCAGGCCTTGACAGAGAAGAAGATTTTGCAAGACTAGGAAGAGGTTAGTATTTTGCAGATTCCAGGAATGCCCTGCTGCCTCACAGTGCCTCAGGAAGTAGAAAGAGGCTAAAGAGAAATGACTGCCTGGGCCCCCAGGATTTCCAGCTTTCACAAAATCCCCCAATCTCTAGTAGGTAAGGGAAGTAGCAGAACGACCTTCACTCAGAGGACCTTGGCCTGTGCAGGCTCAGACTGTGATCTTTTCAGTGTTAACTAGTACAGACCAAGGCAGAAGGCCCTTCCTGGTGCTCGAGACTGCAGAAGACCCCTGCAACTTGTATAAATCCCTCCTGTTGCAGGGGAGGGAACCTTAATTATAATGAAAATGTTCTCAAATGGACTGTGGTGATAGTTGCACACATGAACATTATCATTTAACATCTCAATACTTTCACAAATGAGGGTTGAGGTGAGATTTAATTTGTTTCAAAAAATAAAGTAAAATTATATTTAATGTACCACATTTTTATGGATGCAAAGCCATACTCATCATCTATGTTAAAAAATAATAAAAATAACCACCAGAAGATTGGCATCAACAGCGATACTGATTTGGTGTTTGTTGTTGTTTTTTGTTTTTTGGGGTGTTTTTTTTTGGGGGGGGGAAACAGCTTTTTTGAGATGTAATTCATATACCATACTGTTCACCCATTTAAAGTGTACAGTGGTTTTTAGTATATTCATAGATATGTGTAACTATCACCACAGTCATTTTTAGAATATCTTTATCGTTAAGAAAGAATGCCCATACTTTTTAACTATCGCTCTTCTTTCTCCTCATTCCCCCCAGTGTTGAGCAAACTACCACTAATCTACTTTCCGTCTCTGGAGCTTTTTCTATTCTAGAAATTTCATGTAAGTGGAATCTTATAATATCTGGTCTTTTTTTGTCTGGCTTCTTTTACTTAGTATACTATTTTCAAGCTTTATCCATGTTGTGTAGAATGTATCAGTACTTTATTCCATTTTATGGCTGAGTAATATTTCATTATATGGACATACCACATTTTGCTTACCCATTGATAATGGACATTTGAGTTGTTACTACCATTTGAGTATTGTGAATAATGCTACTATAACCATTTATGTGAAATTTTTTGTGTGGACATATATTTTAATCTCTCTTGGGTATATACCTAAGAGTGGAACTATTGGGTGTAATGTCAACTCTATGTTTAACTTTCTGAGGAACTGCCAAATTGTTTTCCAAGTAGCCTAACCATTTTACATTCCCACCAGCAGTGTCTGAGTGCTCTGATTTCTCCACATCTTCTCTAATACTTATTATAAGCTGATGTTTTGATTATAGCCATCCTAGTGGGTGTGAAGTGGTATCATCTGATTTTGATTTCCCTGCTAATGATGTTGAGCATCTATTTATGTGCTCATTGGTCAATTGTATATCTTCTTTGGAGAAATGTTTATTCAAGTCCTTTGGTCCTTTTTGAATTGAGTTATGCTTTTATTAAGTTGTAAGCGTTATTTTATATTCTAGGTCCAAGTTCTTTACTAGGTGTATGATTTGCAAATATTTTCTCCTATTCTGTATGTTATATTTTCACTTTTTGGTAGTGTTCTTTGAAACATAAAAGTTTTAAATTTTTATGAAGTCCAGTTAATCTTTTTTGCCTTTTGTTGCTAGTGGTTTTGGTGTTATATCAAATAAAGCATTGCCAAATCCAAGGTCATGAAGTTTTTCACCTGTTTTCTTCAAAGAATTTTATTCTAGTTCTTACATTTAGGTTTTTGATCCATTTTGAGTTAATTTTTGTGCATGGTGTGAGGTAATTTTATTCTTTTGAATTTGGCTATCCAGTGATTCCAATACTATTTTTGAAAAGACTATTCTTTCCCCCTTTGAATGGTCTTGCACCCAATGTCAAAAATCAAGTTAGGTTTACTTCTGAAATTTCAATTCTATTCCAATGACCTATTTGTCTACCTTTATGCATATACCACACTCTTTTGATTACTGTTTCTTTGTAGTAAGTTTTAAAATAAAGTATGAGTCCTCCAACTTTGTTCTTTTTCAAGATTGCTTTGGCCATTGGTATTCCTTGCAATCATATATATATATTAGAATCAGCTTGTCAGTTTCTACAAGGAAATCATCTGAGATTCTGGTAGGGATTGCATTGAATATGTAGACAAATTTGGGGAGCATAACCATCTTAAAAATATTAAGTCTTTCAATCCATGAACATGGGATGTCTTTCCATTTATTTAGAGCTTTAACTTCTTTCAGCCGTGTTTGTAATTTTCAAAGTACAAGTCTTATACTTATTTTGCTAAATTTATTCCTAAATATTTTGCTCTTTTGATGCTACTGAAAAATGGAGTTTTCTTGTTTAAAAATAATTTCCTTTTTATTTTATTTATTATTTATTTACTTATTTTGGAGAGACGGGAGGGAGGAGAGGGAGAGAGAAATATGGATTTGAGAGTGAGACATGGATTAGCTGCCTCTTGCATGCTCCCTATTGGGGACTGAGGCTACAAACTTTTGGTGCATGGGACATTGCCCAACCAATTGAGCCATACTGGCCAGGGCTGGGGTTGAATTGTTTGCTTGAAAATGAATTTTATTTCCATACAATTGAATTTTATACATTGATCGTGTAACCTATAACTTCCTTAAACTTGCTTATTAAATCTAATATTCTTTTAATGTATTTCTTAGGACTTTCTATATATAAGATCACATTGTCTGTGAATAGAGGTTGTTTTACTTTTTTCTTTCCAATTTGGATGTCTTCTGTTTATTTTTCCTGCCTAATTGCCCTGATTAGAAACTCTGATACTGTGTTGAATAGAGGTGACAATAGTAGCCATCTTTGTCTTATTCCCTATCTTTGGAAGAAAGCATTCAATATTTCACCATTAAGTATGATGTTTGCTGTGGGTTTTTCATGTATGGCTTTTATTATGTTGAAATAGTTGCCTTTTATTTATAGTTTGTTGAGTGTTTTATTATAAAAGGGTGTTGGATTTTGTCAAATGATTTTTCTTCACCTATTTAGATGATCATGTAGTTTTGTTTTTCATTCTATTGACATGGTGTATTGCTTCAATTGCTTTTCAGCTGTTGAACCAACTTGCATTCTGGGATAAACTGCACTTGGTCATGGTACATAATACTTTATATGTGTTACTGGCTTCAGTTTGCTAATATGTTGTTTAAAATACAGTAGTAATATTGGAGAAAGAGAGCAATTATTTTTAGAAGAATCCAGTTTCTAATTATTTACTGCAAAAAAAATCAGTATAAAAATGGAGAAAAAGCTAGAAGAAAAGATAATTTTAAGTCCAAGTTTCCTCCCACCCCTTAGTAAAGAGAATATATTGCCAAATGGGGAGTCATTTAAAAGTTAATTGGGTCCTAGCTGTTCTGGCTCAGTGGATAGAGCATTGCCCTGTGGACTGAGGGGTCCCAAGTTCGATTCTGGTCAAGGGCACATGCCCAGGTTGTGGGCTCTATCCCCAGTAGGGGTGTGCAGGAGGCAGCTGATCAATGATTCTCTCTCATCATTGATGTTTCTATCTATATCTCCCTCTCCCTTCCTCTCTGAAATCAATAAAAATATATTTAAAAAAATTAATTGGACTTGATCATCAAGGAAGAGGAAAGACTCCTATTTTTTAAGGCTGGATGATCTGAAGTCAGGGTATGACTAGAAAAGAAGATGATAACTTTGGCCTTGGCCTTAGATGAGTTGACATTTAACTAGGAAAGTTTGTAGACTTTCCTAATCATATCACATGCATGCAATTGGAAATAAAACAGTTAAAAGCTGATAAGCATTTACAAGAAAAGGACACTGGGACTATTTAATTTGGGAAATGAAAATATTTTACAAAAAGAATTAGATGAAAGGACTCATTTACTTCTCTGATGACCTGACCTTCAACTCACCACACTCACCTATACATGACACCATATACAAGCTGGAGAAACCAAAACTCGCTCTGGGAGAAGTGCCCCCCAAGCACACACTCCCATTTTTACCCCACTGCTCCTCATTTTCATTTCCTGCTCCTGGGTGGCTAGCTGGTTCCATATTCAAGCTTTCCATATTGCTGTTAATCTGCTTGTGGCCTCTTGACTATAATAACATGTGATTCCCATTTCTGCATGTTGGATATGTTTATCCCTGGTGTTTCAGATTTTGGCAATCTCACCATCCTATATTATCCTATATTATAAAAGGATAATATGCAAATCGACCAAACGGTGGAACGACCGGTTGCCATGATGCACACTGACCACCAGGGGGAAGATGCTCAATGCAGGAGCTGCCCCCTGGTGGTCAGTGCACTCCCACAGAGGGAGTGTCACTCAGCCACAAGCTGAGCTGACAGCTGGCAAGCTCAGCAGCCTGCCTCCGTGGCAGCGCTAAGGATGTCCGACTGTGGGGAGCAGGCCTAAGCTGTCAGTCAGACATCCCACGAGGGCTCCTGGACTGCAAAGGGCGCAGGCCAGGCTGAGGGACCCTCCTCCCCTCCCCCTGCCCAAGTGCATGAATGTCGTGCACCGGGCCTCTAGTTTCTAATAAAAGGCTTCCTCTGCCAGCCCACTCACCCAGACCCTCCTGCTCAGTCTGACTCCAGAGGCTCTGCCAGGAGATAGAGATTTGGGCAATTTATTTTAATTACATTAGCAGGCCTAGTTTCTCCAAAGCCACATTTTATAAGGAACACATAGTCATAATGTAACAGCTTGTAATTCTCTGACTAATTGAAAATTCTAATAAGGAATATGTTTGTCTTGATAGCAATGTTGAAAGTCAGTTGTTGAAAATAGAAAGATGGACTCCCCTGTCTTTAGCTGACAAATCAGGATTTGAGGCTTTCCGTTCCCTCGCTTCAGTTTTATCCCAACATTGTTTAGAAGTCTGTTTCATTTTCCTGATGTTGACTCACCAGGCGGGATTAATTTTCCAGGGTGTTGTGCTAATTATAGGGTAGTGGAGCTAATGGACTCAATCAAAATGGCAACAAGTGAAAAAGGAGCAGAACACTCAGGTTCTGCTGGGTGCAGAGCTATTTATAACTTCACAATTGTATGACTATTAATCAATTAACTATTGCACTGACCCTCAATTTTCAAAGGCATCCCCATCATTTTCTAGTTAAACTTTCCTATCCTCTACTTGTTTTATATGAAGGGAGGAACTGATGAATTACTAGCCTGAAGTCATGTCTGTGGTAAAGCCAATAAATACTGCACTTTAAACATTGTGGATAATAATAAAAAATAACGTATTTGTGGAGTGCTTTGCAGTTTTCAAAGGATCTTCTCCTTTGTCATTTTATTTATACTTACTAAGTATCCCTAAGAGGGTCCCCTGTTGGTTAGTTGAGAATAACAGAAGAGAAGAGGGCTTAGTTCCCAGCTGTCTTGCTTAAATTTGAACTGAATAAGGAAGTAAAGAACCCGGAGTTGCTCCGGAGTCAGAGTCTGAATTGTTCGATCTTCACTCTCTACCTCTTTCTGTCAGGTTTTCTTGGCCTTTGAGGTTCCATGGGGCAGGTGTTCAGTCACATTAACCTTTTGTTTTATGAGGATTTCGTTTTGTTCCATCTAAACCTAAAATGTATGAACTCAAAGTTGAGATCACCCAGAGACTGCTTATGCTAGAATATTGGAATAAAACCTTAAAAAAGTGGAGCTAGTTCTAGTGACTGATGTTCCTTGCATGTCCCCTATCTTCCCTCTCTTTCCCCCACTTAACAGCCTGGGCCTTTCCTGGCCTTCATAGGCTCAGAGTATCCACACACTCTACATGCAGTCTTCCCAGAGCCTTTCATAACCCCATAAGCACAGACTTGTACAGCTGGGTGAGTTTTTGAAGGTCGTGGAATCTAACATCATCCACTTACAGATGAAGAAGCTGAGACTCAGGGAACTGAAGTGATTTTCCAAGTCCCACAGCTAGTAATAGTCGGAACTGGGCTGAAAACCACTGGAATATGGCTCCAGTAGAAAAGGAACCGGATGGTGACAGTCGAATTCTCCCTGAAGCAGTGTTTGCCACAGTACAGTTGCTGAATTGGCCACATAGAGAGCAGTTCCCAAAATGTGTTCGGAGATGCTCCTTGGTCAAGGGTTCTGCGGTCATATTACTTGGTCCAGTTGGGAATTCATGAGGCAAATTAGATGATTGGAGACTGCAAAGTCCCTTGGGAAAGAATTTTGTTTAACCAAGTATTTCTCAAATTATATCATCTTTTTTTCAACTCAGAAAAAACTTAGTCACAGCCTGTATAATTAGTGTTCCTTGGAACATATTGAAGAACAAATAAAAGGTACCTGTTGAAATGGGGCAGTCACAAGCAGGGTGAGAGCTTACCACCAGGTTCTTTGGTACATGTTATTTTATCTTCACAAAACTTCCAGAGTGAGTATTACTATCCTTACTTACGGATGAGCTCAAGGCTCTGTTTCATGTGACAGGTTGAATTCAAACTTGCTTAGGTGTAAAGGTGTGCTTATCAGTTCACAAAACATTAAAACCAGAAGGTTCTCTTCTTCCTACCTCTGCTTCCCTGTTTGCCAAGTCTAGTCATTCTGTCCACAGACAGATGTCCTCACAAGAATGGAGTCGTGGCTGTACACAGCTTAGGTGCATGCCCTGACCACTCTGCAGCCAGAAAGGAAAGGGTGTTTGCCCTCTGAGAGCAAGTTGCTGGAGAGGGAGTCTGTTGGCCAGCAGGGCTCCTGTGCTCTGCTGCTGCCTAACTCTTTGGCTGAGAAAATGGGGACTGCAATTGGTTAGACCAGTGATCGGCAAACTCATTAGCCAACAGAGTGGCAAACTTTGCCAACCACTGGTTTAGACTGAGTCTCATGCCCTCTGCTATGGACGAGGAAGATATGTTTTCAAAAGAAGATCAGAAAGAGACTCAGACGAAACAAATTAGTCAGAAATTAACCTGTCTCAACTCACATAGCCAGTAAATGGCAGAACTGAGATTTCAACCCATGTCTGTCTGACCCCAAAGTATATATATACTAGTGTGTGTGTGTGTGTGAATGTGTGTGTGTGTATTAATATATATATCTTTTTCTATATCATATTGTTTCAATAAGATACAATCTCCACTCTTAAGGAAGAAATAGTCTGGTTGGAAAGATGCATATCCCTGTAGTAAGAGTGGTGAAAGATATGTGTGCAGTGGGTGCAGTGGGCACTCAGAGAATGGAGAGATCATATCATGATCATATCATAATCTTCAGAGACAGGCTCCTAATTCTTTTGGATTATGGGCATCTTTGAAGATCTAGGAACACTGTGAACTCCTTATCCCCCAGACACACACACACACACACACACACACACACACACACACACACACACACCATTTTTGCATGCATTTCTAAGCATACATTTTAAAGGTGTTCATGGTTCTCCAAGGTACTTAAGAATTTGAGTTAAGAATTACTGCTTCAAAATGTACTTTTCTAGAAGAAGCGGTTCAAAAGATCTAGCCTTGCTGTAAAATATTGGTATTGCCAGCAGCAAACTTATCAACCTCAGATTTGAGTCTTTCATTATTAGCAAGGAGGGCTCAGGAAGCCCAAGTCAGAGCCATGTAGACAGAGAAAAGGCTCAGAAAGTAGTGTGCTCCGTGGAATAAACTTTGGGACACATTAATAAACAAAGGTTCTCATTAAAATGGGGGCAATTGCAAGGAAGGGTGGGAGCTGTCCTTTGAAGGTAACTACTATTTTTATCATAAATAATAGAATTATAACCATCTAGTTTGACAATAAAGAAACATGGAAAGGGCGAAGAGATTTACCCAAGGACATACAACTAACTGCAGACTATCTTAACTGATCTAACCAGGATTCACTTGGTGTTTTTGTCCAGTGCTCTTTCTTCATCCCATGTCACCACATAATAACACCATAAATAGGGAAGAGGATGAATATAAATAGTAGTATTCATGTATTGTAAGACTCATCTCACTTTGTTGTAACCTGTTTTAACTGTTTTCGTTTCTCCACCACACTGTAAACTCCATGAGAACAGAACCTGTGTCTGCTTAATAATTCACTGGTACAGCCCCAGCACCTAGCTCATAGTAGACACTCAATAACACCTTCCTCCTCTGAATGACTGAAGAATGACTGAACAGCAGGAATTCCACTGCTCAAGACAGAATACACCCTCTGCCAGCACCCTGCCCTTGCTTTTCTCTCTCGGCACTGTCTCTAGCTTAGCAGTCATTTTGACTCATGCCAGGGAGACCGCCACCTTCCATACATAACAAAGGCCCAGGAACTTCTAACTCCTGGTTGACTGGTTGATTGAGCCCTGGAAGTGGAGTTCTTTTCTCCATTTCCCTCTGGACTCTCATTGGGAAATGCAGGCTTCTGGCCTGCCCACAAGAGGATCAGCACACACACAGAAAGCACCACTTCCTCCTCCTCCAGAGTGGATACCACCACCCAGCCCCAAGGGACATAAACCTTCTCTTAATCTCTGAAACCTAGGCCAACTTTGATAAAAGGGAGTATTCCTAGTGTTTGTTAGTCAAACCAAGTATCCTTATGCCCTTGGCAGGAGGTAGGTATGGATGCTATGCTATGACTGGTAGTATAGTTATTAGACAGTTTGTGTCTAATTTACCCAAAAGGAATGTCTATGTGATGTACTTTTAATTTACTAAAGAAGGACAAGTGTTCAAACCTTTGCAAATTTACACTGAAATTAAATTTTCAAGGTCCACATAGCTGCAGCTATCAAATCTTCCTTTAAAACATGAAGTATGACTAGCTGTGATAAATTACACATTTTTACAAATGTCATCTCCCCTACTGTTGTTATGAAACTTAAAGATACTGAAGTGTGGAAACCACCCAGCACCATGCTTGGCATATCATTGCCTTTCCTCTTATTTCCTTTCCAGCTGTTAGGGCAGTGGTTGGCAAACTCATTAGTCAACAGAGCAGCAAACCGCGGCTCGCGAGCCGCAGTTTGCCGACCACTGTGTTAGGGTACTGGAAGCCAGAACAGATGGAATTCCTATGTGTATGGGCTAGGGCTGGTTTTGGCTGTAAATAACATAGAATTAAACATAAGAGCTCAAGGAAATAGCCTTCTCCTTCACACAACATTAAGTCTAACAGAATCTGCTGGGTTATTTAAATCAGGGGTCCTGTTAAACCCCCGGTCAAGAGAGCTTCAGTTCTCTTGGCCTTTTCCTCATGCATATTGCCCTCAAAATGGGTGCTGTAGCTCCGACATCATATTCATATCTGAGACAGTAAGGAAGGGTAAGAGGTCCATCTAGTCCTTTTATCAGGAAAGAAAAAAGCTTTTCCAGACCACTATTTATCTGCTCATGTCTCACTGGGCACTCACCCTCGAGGGAAGCTGAGAAAATGAGTGCTTAGCTTTTCCAGCCTTTACAGTAGAGGCAGACGCCCTGTGGAATGACTTGGTCATGCATGAGTCTTTGGTCAGCTAACTTAAAGTAGTGCCACACTGAAGCTTTCACGACAACCCTTGGCCCTTGACTGTTCTGCAGAGCTGGGAAAGGGAGTTAGGTGTCAGTTAGCAAGATTCAACTTTGCTTTCTCCTCTCTGTCTAACTAAAGACCCAATTTAACACAGTTGAATCTCATCTGAAACATATATGGGTCTATTTAGCTGCATAAGCAGTGGGGTGATGGAGCTGGCTTCTACCATCTACAGAGAGCCAATTGTTAAATTTTTAGGAATATTGTGAGTCAGCTAGCTGATAGATATAGTCATATTAAAATTGAATTATATGAATTTATATTTAAATAAGTTACATTGAAAAAGTTAATAAATACTTAAAACTCATTACTTCCTCCCATTTCACAGCATTTTATTACTAACTATTCTCTCGGGCTTATTTATTTCTACTGTATCTGTCCATGGTATTTAAAAAATGTGCTACTGTGCATTTCTTCCCATCTCTGTGTTTAGTAACAGCATGTTGATAGTTTAAATTGGCTCTAGTAGGAGTATTGGCAAATGCCACAATTTTTTTCGAGAACGAGTCAGTTGTTAAATATTTACCAGCACACCACTATGCAGAGAGGATGAAAATGTATGTACATTTGAGTCAAGTAGGTAGGCATTTCAAAACAATTTGCAGAACCCTTCAAGAGATAAAACACACAAAGAGATGGTTTCCTGTGTTTTAAACCAATGTAATGAAAATGCATTCAATACGTTGCTTTCTTTTTGCAGAGATGCAAAGAAAGTGTAATTTCCTCAGCTCCTGATTCTTAAGAGTCATCCCCAGACAATACTGTTCTCTTTCATAGCCACTATCATCAGTAATAAGCACTCACTACTATTGGTTAGATTCTGAGTTTAACCAGGCAACATCAAACATGGTCTCTGTTTTCAAGGGGCTTGTGATTAAATTGGAATAGTCACAGAAAAATAAAAAAGGAGAGAGCAGTCTATTCTGGAAGTTTCATACATTCTCTTCATAGTACTTGTCTTGGTTTATATATCTATACCTGAGGGCCAGTGCACGGGATTTGTGCCCTGGCGGGGGTCATGGCCTGCGGGGATCTGCCCGCTGTGGGAGTGCAGCTCATCCCAGACTGCTGAGTGGCTGCTCCCTGGTCCGGCATCTTCCATGGAGCAGGAACACTTGCTTTTCCAGGGGACCCAGCCAGGGTCGGGGCCAGGCCCGGGGACAATAGCACTGAGAGGTGGCAGAGTAGGCCTCAGTCCCACAGCGGCCACGAATCCACCTTCCAGCCTCGAACCTGCCCCCCAGCCTCCAGGGTCAGCTCTGCAAGCCTGGTGGCGGTGCTGTGTGGTGTCTAGAGAAGGGTGTCGGAGGAGGCAGCAGGGAGAGAGGAGGAGGAACCTGGTGCAAGGAGGCAATGACTGCAGCCTGGGTTCCTGCCATTGGCCTGGGGTTCACAGCAGGAGCAGCCACTCATCCTGGTCAGCCAAGTGGCACTGACCACCAGTAGGCAGCTCCTGTGTTGAGCATCTGCCCCCTAGTGGTCAGTGCGCATCATGGCGACTGGTCGACCCGTTGTTTTGGCTGTTCGTCGTTCAGTCACTGGGCTTTTATTATATAGGATATCTATAACTAGATATATATGTATATATAATGTACATATGCAATATGTAAATGTATTATGTGTATACACACAAATACATATACTACACACATAAACACACACACACACACATATTCTTGTGTGAATCTTTGTTTAATGGTGTGTCCTTCACTAGGCTGTAAGTTTTGTTAGGGAAGGCAACTGCATTTCTTTTGTTTGCAGCTGCGTTTCTGTATCTGCATAGTAGACATCAACTAATGCTTGTTGAATGCATAGATGAATGAATGAAATGAAAGGAGTAGAATGGACAATAAGAGCTGTGAGGTGAAAGAAAGAACATTTATCAATTACTAGAGGTTGGAAAAGCTTTAAGGAGGTGCTAGGACTTGAGTAGAATCTTGAAGAAAGGGTAGGACATAAATGAGGTATGGCTTACTAATAATAATTGTAGCTGTGATTGTATAATAGCCACTCTAGAAAATAGCAGTTTCTTTTAAAAACTAGAAAAGCACTTACCATACAATGCAGCAATTGCACTTCTGGGCATTTATTCCAGAGAAATGAACACTCATAATACCTCCCAAAACTGGAAACAACCCATATGTTCTTCAATGAGTGATATCTGGTACATCCATACTATGGAATACTACTCCACAATAAAAAGGAAAAAATGATCGACACAAGCAGCAAGCTGGATGGATCTGAAAGTAATTATACTTAGTGAAAAAAAACACAACAATTTCAAATGATTACATGCTGTATGATTCTATTTATATAATACTAGAGGCCCGGTGCATGAAATTCATGCACTCGGTGGGCGGCGGGGGGAGGATCCCTCAGCCCCACCTGTGCCCTGTTGTAGTCAGGAAGCCCTTGGGGGACATCCAGATGACGGCTTAGGCCTGCTTCTCACCAGCTGCGAGCCTGGCTTCTGGCTAAGCGGTACTCCCCCTGTGGGAGCACACTGACCACCAGGGAGCAGCTCCTACGTTGAGCATCTGCCCCCTGGTGGTCAGTGCACATCATAGGGACTGGTCGTTCTGCCTTTGGGTCAATTTGCATATTAGCCTTTTATTATATAGGATTCCTGAAATGTTGTAATTGTAGAAATGGAAAACAGATTAATAGTTACCAGCAGTTCAGGCTTGTGGGGAGGGAGGAGGATTGACTACATTACATTGTGGTGGTGGTTATGCAAAGCCACACATATAAAATTGCCATGAACTATAGACCCATACATGCACACACAAGTGAGTACATATATAACTGGTGAACCCTGGATGAGCTCTGGGGATCATATCAATCAATGTCAGTGCTATGGTGTCGATATGGTATTATAGCAATGTAAGATGCTAACACTGAGTGAGGACAGGTAAAAAGTTTGTGAGACCTGTCTGTACATTTTTGTGCAACTTCCTGTGAATGTATAATTATTTCAAAATGAAAAAAAAATTAAATGCATAAATCAGATCTTTTACTTAAAATTATTAGAAGATTGCTCATCACAGTTAGAAGGAAATCCAAGTACCTTACTTTATGTCATTTGCTCCTTGCCTATCTCTCTCTGACCTCACCTCTCTCTCTATCTTATTAAGTGGAAGCCACACAAATCTCCCCTTGTACGCATTGTGCTCTTTCTCACCTCTGAGATGTATCACTTGCTGTTTCCTTCCTGAAAAGTTCCTCACATATCTCATCCGCATGTCTTGTCATCATTCAACCTCACCTCAATGACCCTTCCTTAGAGAAGCTGACCCTTCCCCCCTGTCTAAAGCATCCCCCTGTACTCGGTTACCCTCCATGCCATCACACAGTTCACCTTCTTCTTAGCACCAGCCAACATTTGAATTTACCTTTCATCCTTGTTCATCAACTATCTTCCTCCAGCAGAATGTTAACTCTACTAGCACTGGGGCTGCACTGACTTATTCATAGCATTATCTCTAGTGGCTTAGACAGTGCCTGGTGCTTAACTCCAAGGGAAACCCCACCCCTCCATACACTCACAATAAGTAGCATCTCTCTTCCCCCTTTAGGTTCTGAACAATTTCAAGAAATATAATAAAAGGGTAAAGATGGAGTGAAATTATCACCTTTATTACTGATAGGGGCTATTTGGAAGTGTAGTGAGGCAATGGAATCCTAACTGGTTATGGACTTAGGTGGCCTTACTTATTGGGTCCCAGTCAGCTCTGCACTGGATTGGCCCCTCCTTCTCCAACACCTGGAACACAGGTGCATGCTAAATATTTTGTGAATTAAAGAGGAAAGAAATAAAGGCTGTGATGAATTCCTGAGTCCTCTTTCATATTAGGTTTGGGAAGGAGGCACAGAGATAGGCCTGCTGATCCACGGGTACAGGGCTCAGCTGGGAAACATGGTACGGAAGGTTAGAGGCAGAGGGAGGAGCCAGCCTGCAGAGACTCTCAAATGCCAGGCCAAGGTGAAGTTGGGGGTGGTCACACACCTTTTTATACACCTCCACCTGCTTCCTCACCTCAGTGCTATTTTCATCATTTGGGGGAGGTGTGAGTGATTACTTTTTCTATGACTAAGCTCACGTTGGTACTCACACAGGCGCACTATTAAGCAATCTATCAGCCTAATAGAGTTTTTGTCCTTACCACAGCTCTCTTGTTTTTAAAATAATAACAGCAACATCTAACATGCCTACTTGTTAGCTACTGTAAGGTGCCATGTTAATCAGAAGGGGAATTGAAAAAAATAGAAGAAAATCTGTGAGTTACAAATCACCACTACAGCATTTCCTTTAATGGAAAAATGGAAGTTTTGGGGAGACAAATAGATATGATGTCTGGAGCAGTCTGGCTATAGCAATGAATAAAGGACAAAGAAAGGTAATTGTCAGCAGAATCAGAGGACAGGAATATGAGTTAGGTCAGTGGTCGGCAAACCGCGGCTCGCGAGCCACATGAGGCTCACAAGCCGCGGTTTGCCACTCTGTTGACTAATGAGTTTGCCGACCACTGGGTTAGGTGGAATAGGTGATAAACAAAAGTGTGAGGGATAAACAGCACCCTAACTCTAGCAATCTTAAAAAAGAAAACTGTTCAGCTGAAATGATGTCTCTCTTCTGAACCACCTCCACAACCAAATGATCATATTGGCCCATTGTTGCTGAACACACACATCAAGCTTTCTCTTCACTGTTTCCCTAATATCTATAATAACAAAAGCACAATATGCTAATTAGACTGGACAGCAGAACAATCTTCTGGATGTCCTTCCTTACGGAGCCGTGGTGGCAGGGGCTGAGGCAGAAGGATTAGGGGTGATCAGGCAGGCAGGCAGAGGGGTTAGGGGTGATCAGGCAGGCTGGCAGAGGGGTTAGGGGCGATCAGGCAGGCAGGCAGAGGGGTTAGGGGTGATCAGGCAGACAGGCAGGCAAGTGATTAGGAGCCAGCAGTCCCGGATTGCGAGAGTGTGCAGGCTGGACTGAAGGACTGCCCCCGCCCCCTGCCCCATGCACGAATTTCATGCACAGGGCCCCTAGTCCTATCTAATAAAGAGAATATGCAAATTGACCATCGCACCATCACAAAGATGGTGGCACCCACAGTGGAGGTGGGGTTTCCATAACACAAGATGGCTGTACCCACAGCGGAGGCTGAGTTCCCGTAATGAGCCTTAACGAGCAATCAGCAGGGACCTGAGGCTGTGCCCCCCACCCAGCAGGGCTTGACAGGGGACCTCAGGCTGCGCCCCCCGCCTGGCGGGGCTTGACGGGGGAACTGAGGCTGCGCTCCCTGCCTGGCAGGGTTTGACAGGAGTGGGGCCGGCCGGGTCTGGGTCTGCACTATTTCGAGGAGCACTCAGGTGGGTAGGAACTTGACTCTGGGTCCCATGGCACGCCCCAGACTCTAACAGGTGGAAGATTTTCATATACATTTTACTAATTTTCTTTCATCTCTGACACTTCTATAGAAAGGGCAAATAGCAATATTAAAATATTTCCTCTAATTAATTCCTTTTTAATGTGCATGAATTTTGTGCACAGGGTCACTAGTATATATATCAGGTTAAGCCCACCTGCATGTCATACTTTGCCAACTGCTTCAGTGTGTGTGTGAGAGAGAGAGAAGGGAGAGAGAGAGAGAGAGGCTGGGAGAATAGAAGACCGAGAGGTTGCTATATGGAAACCAGATACACTATTGTGGCATCATTGTGGGCTGCTGAAGAGCCGTCACAGCCACTCACTGCTTGGTGCACTCGTTTTTCTCCTTGCTCTCCTGTGGATGAAGAGCCCCAGAGCCCGAGAGTAGCATGAAGGGAGGGAAAGAAAAGCCAACCCCAGGCTTTTACTTACTTCAGAATTTTACCTAATGCCTATTTATAGAAACCAATTCACTGAAAATTCACAGACTGCTCCGTGATAGTCAATGCTGCTTAGTGTTGCAGAAAAAATGCCCCCAAACTAAATCAACTAACATTTGAAAGTGTCTTTTAGTCTGACATTTACCCACATTGGTGAAAAACACAAGGGACAGCCTATAACCCATAAGAAAATATTTTGAGACATTTTGAGAATCCATCTCAGTAAGGTAGAAAGATGGAATACTGGTTGACAGTATTTAGTCTCTTCTCATGTATTTTTATTGCCATATACTTAGCCTGCTGCCCCTTTCATTAGGGCAGTGGTCGGCAAACTCATTAGTCAACAGAGCAGCAAACCGCGTGTGGCTCGCGAGCCGCAGATTGCCGACCACTGCTTAGGAGAACAACGTCTGCCAGGGTTGTGGCAGGAAGCACACTCAGTAGCATAGAAATGGGAAGAGCATTGGAAGAAGGGAGATTTATGGAGGTGAGGGCAGGGTAAGGAAAACACAGGGCAGTTGAGGCCTCCCAGGACCGGCCACGGGGGGGAAGTTTCTGCCACCCCTCAGGGCCCGTGGGAGCTGGATTTGCGAAGGAGGGCTCCTGGCAGGGGCTGAGGTCCTAGATCGACACAGCCATTACTAGAACCACGTGCAGAGCACAGAGTGATGGGGGGAAACATGTTGACCTCATCCTGGTCTAGCCTTCGATCTCCCTCCGGTGCCTCCCATTAGCCAAATCCAAGACATCCAGGACAAGGGAGCCCAAGGGATATGGCTCCAGCAGCTAGCTCTTTGGGACACAGCATTCAGGAGGACCACGAGCATACTTGGGGGCAGCAAAATGAGTAAACTTGCCAATTATATCAGTGCCCCTGCTGTTCCAGGTGAAAGAAAAAATCTGACTCAGTAGATCCCCTCTGGATAGCGCCATTCCGGAGAGCAATTTTTTTTTTTTTTAATTAAGATTTTGGAATTTGTTAAAGGACATTTTTTTTGTTCAAATACATTTTAGATTAAAATTTAAACATGTAAAAATATTGTTAGAGGATAAGACATATTTTCTGCATTGTGTAAAATATTTTTTAAATTGAAAATCATGTGATATTTTACAAGAAGTTCTGTAACAATTATGTTTCCTGTTGAAAGTAAAAATTCCAGGAGTTTAGTTTAGAAAATGTAATCTTTTAAATTTCAGACTGACATTCCCAGTATTTGCATAACCTCACACATTTTGATAAAATACTGATCACCACTTTATATCCAAAAAGGCAAATAATATATGAGAATAGAATAATTTTCAGTAATAATTTTAAATACTTGTACATCTTAAAAAGTGGGTGAGAAACTTTGTGAGGTTTTTTGTTTTGTTTTGTTTTTGTTTTATCTTCATGAAATTGTCCAGTCCTGAGCTGTACCAGGAATGAAAGAGGAAAAAGAGATGACATACTGTAGGCTGACCTCCAAGGGCAGCAGGAGGTCCAGATTGCAAGCAACTGGATCAGGCCTGTTCCTGCCAAAACGTTGCTCCATTTTGCAAGGAATTCAGGCAAAGTTTGATTTAAGAGGCCTGGATTCTCTGAGAAATTGTCTTGGCCAAAAAAGAGCTGACTTGGTTCACCAGGTTGCCCATCCTTGAGGACAAGCCTTGTGGCATCTTTTTCTCGGGTTGCCGCAGGCAGAGCCTGACAGACACATATTATTGTCACTGTGCTGATCAGAAGTCATAATGCTTAGAGTGCAGACAGGAATCACCTTGCCATTAGGTCTAGCTGTGTGGATGAAAGTAGAGTTGATCTGGGTGGGTAAGATTGCATGGGAGGTGAAAAGTACCTTCTGAACTCCACGGTTCTCATTTGGAGGCCTTATTTCTTTCTTGTTTTTGTTGTTATCTATTCATTCATTCATTCAATAAATACTTATTGAATGCAGTGGGTCAGGCAGGGCCACCATATTGCTCAACCCTAGCAATATCATATTCTTGGCCTAGGGGTATAAATGTGAGTAAAATGCAGAATGTACAATGTATAATGTACAAAATTAGGAATATATAATGAGTGGGAAAGACAGACGTTAAGTCACATTGCCACATTGGGAGGATTGCAACAGACATAAATCAAGTTCTGGTGACAGAGGCTAGAACAGTTAACTCTGCCTGGGGTGGTGTAATGACACTAGGAAATCCCACAGTATCTATTACTTGAATTAAGTAATCAAACACTCATATAAAAGTATTAATATTTCCTGGGAGGTGGGTGATGTTAAATTTACCCATTCACAATTTTCAGATCAATTTTATAGAAAATAGCTACCACCCTCTTTCTTCCTGTGTATGCTTTTCTTCAGCATCTAATTCAGCTCAAGCCCATGCATCCTATGGACTTCTCTCTGGAGCCCACTTCCCTCGCCATTTCATGTCTCCCCTTCCCCTGCATAGTAAAACTTCCCCAAAGAATCGTCTTTTCCCTCTCTCATGTTTTTCTCATCTCTCAGCTCACTTCATCCTGGCTTCCACTCCCATTATGCAGTCAAAATGATTCTCGCTAAAATTAATGATGGCCTCCATGTTGCTTGAGCCACTTAGCAATGTTTCAATCCTCAGTTTACTCGACCTCTCAGCAACGTTTGAGCCTATGGACACCAGCTCCCTTCCTAACTTGGCGCTGGTGAAACATTCTCCTGGTTTTCCTCCCCCTTCTTCAGTTACTCCTTCTGAATAATGTTGCTGGATTACCCTCCTCTATCTGATCTTTAAATGTTATAATTCCTAAAGGCTTTTTCTTAAGCCTCTTTTTCTTGTTCCTCTGTACACTCTCCCCAAGTGAGCTCATCTGTGCTCATGGCTTCAATGACTATCAATATCTTTAGTCCAATATTCTCTCTTGAGAGTCATATCCATATATTTTGACATTTTCCATTGGAATGTCTAAAAGGCACCTAAAACACTATTTAAAACCAAATGTATGGTGTCCCATCTCAAATCTGGCCTTTCTGCAGTGTCTACTCTGGAGAATAACTCCACCATATATTCAGAAATGTAGTATCATTCTTCAATCTTCCAAACACCAAGCCCGGTTGATTTTACTGGATCTCTCCAGTCTGATCATATCTCTCCTTTCCAGCGTAATATCCTAACTCTAAGCTGCCATCGCTTCTCCCTTGAACTATGGCAACTGCTTGCTAGTTTGTTTGTAAATGTTCCCTCTTCCCTCTTCTTCAATTCATTCTTCATAGGACAGCCACAGCCATCTTTTCAAAATCCAGCTGATCATGTCACTCCTCTGCTTAAAATCATTCAGTGGCTGCCTACTGCCCTGAGCAAACTCCTTAATAAGGCAGATGGGTGCTCAATGACCCGGCTCTGCCCTCCCACATTTTAGCCCAGCTCTTTTCCTTCTTCCCCTTGCTGGACACATTGGCTTTCCTTCCGTTGTTCCTACTTTTGTGCTTCTGCTTCAGGACCTAGAATTCTCCTTCCCCTCTTTTTATCAAATTAGCTTAATCTACTTCAGCTCAAATGTTACTTCCTCAGAGGGTCATTCTTGAACTCTAGAGAAGGCCCTCAGTTGCATGCTGTCATAACAGCCTATACTTTTCTTTTTTAGCTATTGTCATAGTTTGTAATTATATGCTTATTTGATTGTAATTATATGGTTATTTGATTCATATCTTTCTTCCCCTTGATGCTGTAATATTCATGATATACAAATCAATTTCTGTCTTCCTCACCCAATGCCTAATGCTGTGTTGTGTCAGGCACACAGTACATATGGGAGGGGGTGAGAGGATGGATGAAAAAGGTGGAGGGATTAAGAAGCTACAAAAGAGTCATGGGGATGTAAAGTACAGCATAGGGAAAAAAGTCAATAATATTGTAATAACTCTGGTGCCAGGTGGGGATCATTTTGTAAATTATATAATTGTCTAACCACTATGTTGTACATCTAAAACAGATATTCTATATAATAAAGTGATAATATGCAAATTGACTGTCATTCCAACACACAAGATGGCCACCCCCATGTGGTCAAAGATGGCTGCCCCATGTGGACACAAGATGGCCGCCACAAGATGGTCAGCAGGGGAGGGCAGTTAGGAGTGACTGGGCTGGCAGGGGAGGGCAGTTAGGAGCAACCAGGCCTGCAGGGGAGGGCAGTTAGGGGCAATCGGGCCGGTAGGTGAGGGCAGTTAGAGGTGACCAGGCTGGCAAGGGAGGGCAGTTAGGGGTGACCGGGCCAGCAGGAGAGGGCAGTTGGGGGCAACCAGGCCAGCAGGGGAGGTCAGTTAGGGGCAATTGGGCCAGCAGGGGAGCAGTTAGGCATCGATCAGGCTGGAGGGGAGTGGTTAGGGGGTGATCAGGCTGGCAGGCAGAAGTGGTTAGGGGAAATCAGGCAGGCAGGTAGGTGAGTGGTTTAGAGCCAGTCATCCTGGATTGTGAGAGGGGTCCCAGATTGGAGAGGGTGCAGGCTGGGCTGAGGGACACCCCCCACCCCCGTGCACGAATTTCATGCACCAGGCCTCTAGTAAAATAATATTAATGTCAGCTGTAATTAAAAAATAATTTTTAAAAATTTCATCTGAAAGTATTTTTTTGGAAGAAAGAAGCCTAAAGAGACTTTGTAACCTGAAAAGCCCCAGAGGGAAAGTGACTGAAGGTAGTAGGTTATGACATTTAGAATGACCTGGGAAAGACTGGGAAAATCTGTGTGTGGGCCATGACAGTGTTGACTCCTGGGCAGAAGAGAACGGCAAGGCTGTGTCAGGGACAGAGGTCACAGACACCCTCTCTGTGCTGCTGCAGGTGGTGCCATGTCGGGGAAAGTGCACTACACTGTGTCAGGGCACCTGCTTTCAAGGCCTAGGTTTGCTGTGAATGAGCTGTGTGTTTTCCCCTCTCATTCATAATATCATCTGTAAGATAACAGGGTTGGATTATTATAGCAGTCAAGGTTCTTAGTTGCAAAAAACAAATATTGCCTCTGGGCAATTTGAACAAAAAAGGAACTGATTGAAAGTGTTTTGGCTGGCTCACAGGATTACCGGGAAGCCGGAAGAACCAAACTTAGAGAACTGGCAAGAACAAGTAAGATGGCACGGACAAGACCCAGGCTCTTGTCCTCAGCAGGGCCACATTCCCTCGAGACCACCGCAGCCATTGTGCCATTGAATGCTGAGTGCCACAGCTCCTGCCCCTGCTAGGAATGGGCACTGGACACCCCTGTTGGCACCACTGGCCGTGCTGCCCTTAAAAATTTGGATGTTGCTGCCTTTGCTGCTACCTTTGGAAAGAATTCTTCACTCTGCCTGCTTCTCTGCATCATCAACTTCTGACTCAAAAACCTGAGCAGATGCATCTGACACCCCCAGCTCAGTCATCTGTTAGACCCTAGCTGCCAGGGGAAACTGGAAAGGGAGGAAGGCTCTGCTGACCAACAACACTCTTAAAATGGAGAGTTTCCCCATTGTAGGAATCAGAGGGTTCAGATCCTGGGCAGCCAGTCAACCTCAGATGTCAGTAGTAGGCAGTCTCCAAGGGCCATTTAATGCTGGAAATCCATGTGTCCACCAGCAAAATGAGAATGAGTACAGTTATCATTTCAACCCCCTTTCCATGAACACCACAACTTACAAAAGCCACAACATCATCGCTTTGTCACAGACACTCTGTTCGTATTACAAGTCCTTCTTTCCAGGTACTCTGGAGACATACTCTGCATGTCCTTGCATTACATGTTAATTTGAGCCACTGAAGCCAGCCTGTTTTCCCTGGCTCCACAGCCCTAAAAATAGGGCACTATTGAATGGCCTAATAACCTGTTCAGAGCCCTCAGAGTGCAGCAGGCCCCTGGGTTGATTCATATTTTTAGCGGGCAGATGCTCTTTCTATCAGAATATCTATTTTTAAATTTGCCAAATGTCAATTCTCTCTCAATCGCCGATTCTCATTCTCAAAGACATGCTGGTGTGTTTATTTTGTTGTTTTTTTTTTTTTTTTTTTCCTGGCAGACCTCACTCTGCAATGTAAAAGGCATGCTTCAGTCTTTAATGGGTCTTTTTGGACAGAAGTAATACTGATTTTCTTGTCCATACTTTCTTCTTTTTATTTGACTCAGAGCTAAGAGAATCAGTGAGAAAGGAATTCTGGAAGTAAGGGGACCAGGATCTTGGAGTGATTTGTGTCCCTTCTTTTGGTGCAGTTCTCACCGTTATCTGCTTCTGTAGGCAAGTAGCTTGCATTCAAAGCAACCAAGCTGTGGGGGCGAAGCAAGCTTTATAATATCATTCAGTGTGAATAGCTGATTCCGGCTTAATTTGTTACTACTCCAAGGTCACATAGAGGTGTGAACATAAAATAATGTGACTGATGCTTTAAAAACCACCAAGATCTTACACATCTGAGTGAATGTGAAACTTCTCAAAGAGCCCCCTTTGGAAGGCACTGTATTTGATCTGACAATCTTTTTGCTTAAAGCACTTTTTGGAATACCTTTTTCAGAACTCCCTTCCCAGGTGTGGATCGGGCCCTGCAATGTCCTCCGTGCTGGCAGCCCTATGTGCTTGGGGAGCATGGTGTATAGCTCAGGAAAAGATGCTGACTCCCTCTCACAGTGGGTGTGGGGAGGCAAAATGTAGTCACAATGAGCTGACCTGAGTTTTGAAGTAAGACATTTGAGTTCAGATCCCTTCTCTCCCATTTACAAGCTCAGTCAAACTGCTCAAGGCCTCAGAGCATCACACCCTTTGTGTATAAAATGCAGGAAACCCCACCTTCCACTTGTGGGATTGTTGTGAAGATTAAATGTATTTAATGTGTACAGAGCTCTGGCACCTGGTAAAAATTCAGTAAGTGCTAACACCCTCCTCTACTCGACAATTCTTCTAACACACTCTGTCCTGGCCACAGGAAGCTGCTTTGCTCTTTTGCTTTTAAGCCCTCTGCGTCTTTACTGATGTTTTTGATCGTGTTGCCCCCTCCCATCTTTACTCGCCCTTTCTCTACCTCTGTATGTCCAAATCCTATTTCTCCCTTAAGGTCTGGCTCAAACAAAAATAATACTAGTGAGCAGAGAGTTTAAGCAATTTGCTCAAGGTCTCATAACTTTCATGTAAGTGGTTGAGCCAGACCCTGTACCAGGCCATCAGAGGCTAGTGTCTACATTCTACAGCAAGCATGTCAAACTCATGGCCCACAGGCCACATGTGGCCCACAATGAATATTTTTGTGGCCCAACCAATATAACAGTAAATAATAAATGATTTATTTATTATCTATTATTATTATTATTTAAAGTATTGCATATGTCTCCTTTTTCCCCAATTGACCCCCCCGCCACTCCCACCCCCCAAGATGAGCCCCCACCACCCCAATGTCCGTGTCCATTGGTTATGCTAATATGCATGCATACAAGTCCTTTGGTTGATCTCTTACCCGCCCCCTCCCCTGCCTTCTCTCTAAGGTTAGACAGTCTGTTCAGTGTGTAAGAAACATTTTAATAAAAATTTCATAACTTCATTTTTACAATATTCTGTTATACATAATTATTAATAACCAGAGGGCCGGTGCATGAAATTTGTGCACGGAGGGGTGTCCCTCAGCCCAGTCTGCACCCTCTCCAATCTGGGACCCCTTGGGGGTTGTCCAACTGCCTGTTTAAACCTGCAGTCAGACATCCCTCTCATACTCTGGACTGCTGGCTCCTAACCATTCACCTGCCTGCCTGCCTGATTGCCCCTAACTGCTCTGCCTGCCAGCCTGATCACCCCCTAACCGTTCCCCTGCTGGCCTGATTGATGCCTAACTGCTCCCCTGTTGGCCCGATCGCCCCCAGCTGCCCTCCCCTGCTGGCCTGGTTGCCCCAACTTCCCTCCCCTGCCAGCGATCTTGTGATGACCATCTTGTGGCGGCCATCTTGTGGTGACCATCTTGTGGTGGTCATCTTGTGATGATGTCGTGCGATGCCACCTAGGCTTTTATTATATAGGATGAACTACAACATTCGCTAATGACTGATTACTAAATTGAAGCTTTTGTTTTTTTTGCGGCCCACATAAACTTAAACCTTGTTTATTTGGCCCATGTTAGCTTTTGAGTTTGACATGCCTACATGTATACAAGCTTCTTCCTCCTCCTCCTCCTCACCCTTCTCCTCCTCCTCCTTCTTCTTTTGTTAATCCTCACCTGAGGATATTTTTTCTATTGATCTTTTAGACAGAGTGAAAGAGAGAGGGAAAACAGAGAGAATCATTGATATGAGAGAAACACATCGATTGGTTGCCTCGTGCACGTGCCTGGACCAGGACCAGGGCCCAGGCCAGGGAGAAGCCTGCAACCAAGATACGTGCCATTGATTGGAATTGAACCCAGGGCTGTTGGATCTGCAGGCCTATGCTCTATCCACTGAACCAAACCGGTTAGGATGCTTCTCGCACCTTCTTCATGAAGCTTTCCAGATCCTTCATGTAGAAATACCCTCTTCTGCCTTTGAATTCTATATACTCCATTTACAAATCTTTTCTAATGACACATGATCTTTCCACATGATCATTTGGTTAGTAGTCTTATTGCCTTGCTAAACTGAACACTGAATACATGTCATTTCCCCCATATTGGTTTTCTTAGTATCTTGCATAATTTTTGTAGGCGCTTAAGAATATTTGCCAAGTGACTTGTTTAAAATGCAAAATTGAAATGTTAAAATTGTTTAAAAATGCAGATCTGATCATGACTCTACTCTGCATAAAATGTTCTATTTACTTTCAGATAAAAACTAAAATCCTCAGCACAGCCAGAAGGTCTTAAGTGACCTTATGTTTTCTTCCCAAATTCCCTTACCACACTAGCCTCACCGCGCACCACTCTCCTCTGAGCTCTCTGCTGTCCACCTAGTAGGGATTTCTGTCCACTCTTCTATCCACCTCACACTCTCGGAACCTTTTCACTAGCTTTTCCTCTACCCGAAAGGCTGGGCTCTGGTTCCCCACCTTGACCTTGGCTCTGTCATGACCATTCTGATGAACTGCCTTATTACATTGCCTCATTGTGGGCGTATGGGGAAAGCACCCCTTTGTCCTGCTTGGGAATGGATGTGTTACATGCTGGCCAGGCCTGCCTGGCCCTGTGAGAGGGAACCCACTTGGTGGCCCTAGCTCTCCCCCACTCTCCCTGTAGGAAAGCCAGGTTTATTGACACTTGGGGATTTAGGCCTCGCCTCTTCGTTGATTTCTGGGGCAACAAAGGCCACTTGTCCAATCCAGCTCATCCAGTCACGGAGGAGACGAGCTCTGACTTCATGCCGGAGATTGATCCTGGCAGTGGCATTTCCTGAAGGGAATTGTACCCTTCATCTCCCCTTGGTTCATACATTTCGACTGCCAGAAGGCCTGGCTCCAAGCCATCTTGGCAAAGAGGAGTTTTTGTAGCCTGATTGGTTTAATTATGTTTTCTCCTCAAATTCCTATCCTGGGGCAGAAATAGTCTCCAAACAGCTTTTGTATCCTGGGGGATAGGATGGGGAAACCATGCAGGGGAGGAAAAAGATTAGCACAAGGACACCTCCACTGGAATAGGTTCGCTCCTCATTTTATAGTCATGTTATTTTTATAATAATAGGTCACATATATTAAACATTTACTAGGTCCCAGGTTCTGTACTAGAAAATTGTACATAAATTTACTCATTTTATTTTCTTGAGTAAGATTCGTGTATTATTCCCACTTTATAGATTAGAAAGTTGAGGCTTGAGGAGGTTAAGAAACTTGCCCAATGTCAAGAAATAGCAGAGATGGGCTTATAGCTGAAGATAGGGGAGCCCTTGCTGAAATTCTTGCCTTGGGAATGAGAATATCAAACCACACTCCGGTTTCCCATGCAGAGATCCAGTAAAGAGTAATTATCAAAGTAGCAGCTTCTACAGAGATCCAAGCATGACCCAGGCTATTCCCCAAGTGCCCACGTGTCGATGATGACTTTGTAGATGCTTATTCCAGTCACTCGGATGCAGCCTGCTGTAAAGGCGAGAACATGGGCTTTGGAGTCACATAGACCTGGTTTTGAAACCGAACTCAGCCTCTTCTTTCTGTGCAGGCAATACAGCTTACATAAGCTCACTGTGACTCAGTTTTCTAATCCTTGAAGTGGTGGTGGTGACTCATAACTCATAGGGATGTGAATATTAGGTCAGAAAACTTAACCTTCTTGCACCTGGCAGGTAGATAGTGACAAATAAATGGTAGCTATTTATATGGCACTGCTATAAAGGGAAGCACCAAATATTATTGTTAGTCTCCCTCCCATATTTTGTTATTAGCTGTTAAATTCTACTGTTAACATTTGTGCTAAGGTATGCATCTCTGGGAGGCCCAATTAAAAAGAAAAATGCCTTAAAGGGAAAACACAGTAAACTAACATCAATCTAAATGATTGTCCTAATTAATGATTAAGCTATTTATTGTGCAAGCTGGAAAGTAAAATGATAACTTGTAAAAAAAAAAAAAAAAAAAAAAACTTAACCCGGTAACATTAACAACAGCTGCCTCCATTTAATTAGGATCTATTATGGGTTTGATGTCTTTTATTTTATTGTTAATCCTGGTGACTATGCTGTGGGATGGTATTATTATCACTTGATTTATGAGACTTAGGAGGAGATTAAGCACCATGTCGGAGGCCACCTGAGAGTAAGTGGTTAGGGAAAGACTTCAAGTATAGCTTAACTTCAATAACCAGACTTTCACCATTAGGCCTTTCTATACTTTGGGCCTGGCCGTCCCACTTTTGGGAAAAAGTCCTAAGTAAATAAAGAAAAGAAGGTCAGTCATTGAAACAAAAACCAAAAAAAAATTATAAATTATATTCTTCACATAGCCATATGCCCCAAATTGGAAGGGAGAGAGGTACCACCCATGAGCAATGTACCAGACTCCAAAAGATGAATACGTGAATTGTGTCAAGAGAGAACATCTGAAACCATATTTAGTAAAAAGGATGGAATGCAAAATAGTACCCAAAGAGTATATATATATATTTTGCAAAGTTAGAGAAAATGGATTCATGTCTACCAATAAGCATCAGAAGTGTTTAGAGTTATGCAAATGATAGTATATGAAGCTTCTTTATATTTTTGGGCAGAGCAGTTGAAATACTGTATTTATTTTAAAAAAAGAATATTGAACCAAGTTTTTAACAAAAGGAGATAGATTTTTTAAAAACAAATCAAAACATACACACACACAAAAATAGATTTAAATGGTAAAATCCTCGCAGGACATTTGGTCCTGTCCAAAGTATCCACAAAGACATTTGGTCTACACCCAAATGTTCTGTCCAAAATGTTTGGGCAGGACCCAGTGTCTGCTAATTGGTAAAACTAGCTTCTAGAAAACACTAACACAAAAAAATCATTACTATCTTGAGAGAGATTTACTGACTACTGGGTTTCCTCACCTGGAATTTGAGGACCCAAAGCAACAGAGGGGCTCCAAATCTATGCTATAATTCACAAAACATGATGGAAATTGTGTATTTTGCCTGCATGTTAATTTACTTGGCAATAGTTAAAGATATAAGAGCTTGGGCTCTGTTATCAGATCACCTGAGTCTGAATCCCAGCTTTGTGACCTACTTGTTAAGTGATACTGGGCAAGCTAATTTCTTCTACTTTCTTGTCTGTAAGGTGTGGTTAATAATAACGCCTGCCTCAGTGGGTCACTGCCAGGCACATGGTGAGATTTCTGTTCACATTAGCTATTCTTAAACTATAAAGCTTCTTTGCTTTGATCTGAAGTTGTATCAGTTCAGCAGTAATTCTGGTATCTCAAGCAAATCTGCAGTCTTGCTTGACAACTGTACAAGTTTCTGGTTGCCAAAATATGGGAAAATTGATGAACTGTGCATAATTGTGGTCCGGTCAATAATATCTTTCAAAATATGGATACGAGGAGGAAGAGAGGAGAGAAGTGATAGGGATCCTTGGCAATGAAATCTCAGGATGATACACAAGATAGTTACATGTGGACAAGGACAAGGAGAAGGGGAGGCAGAGCAGAGTGCAGAGGTGGAAGCGGCAGCCACCACAGGCTTCCGCTATAATCAGTTAGAGAGGGCCACGTTTTGTTGAGGCCTGACCCTTCCTGAAGACAGATTGTTGTCCTCTGGTCTCTAGGCTGTAGATGGATTGTGGATTGTGACACCTGAATCCAAACCAGGACCTGCAGAGGTGAAAATGTGTTTCAGAAGGGGATTGTGCAATTTAGATACCAACTGGGGCTCTCCAGCCCTGGAAAGGGTGGGTAACCTTGACCTAAGCTTGAATTCCATGACCTATGACATTACAAGACCTCCATATGCTTTCTCTCTGGTTCTGACCTCTTCCTCTACTTACTGCTTTGTACTAGCCCAAGTCAATGCAGAGGCAAAGCCCAGCCCTTCCATCAAATTCCAGAAACAATCCACACACACCGATCCTTTCATTAACTCAGCAATGGTACTGAAAATGGCCAGGGGCAGATGCTACAGCTTAGAATGACATCCTAGACACAGAGCCTTCTGCCTCCACCCAGTTTCATTTCCTCCATTTTTCTGGTTTCTTTCTGACCCACATATATATTCCTCTTCCATCTCACATGAGGGAGACAAACCAACCCCAACCCTAGCACTTATCATTGTATTTTTCAAACAGAGATTAGGTTTACTCATCTTAAGAGGAATTTCAATCACAATGTCTTCTCCTTCACATTACAGTTATGAGTACTAGGCCAACACAGCACGTGTGACTATCATTTTATGCAAAAGGAGTGCTTATAAAAATAGGTAATTATAAAAAAATGTAAAAATGCTTATAAACAGGGGTCTATCAGTAGAGTTTTGCCAAATTAGAATCCTATTGTTGGCAAAGAGCTGGGACTAATGGTAAGACAGTGGGGAGCCATTGAAGAATCTTAGTAGGAGATGTATGCCATTAGACTTAAGAAGGTCACTCTAGTAGCCCTAGGGGATGTGACAGGAGGGAGGCAAAAGTGGATGCAAGGAAACCACAGGCAGGAGACAGGGAGTACTATGATAAGGCATTATCGTTGGCAGTGGAATGAATGGGGAAATGGATTCAGGAGGTTGAGTTCTCAGACGTTAGTGGCCAATGGTGACCCACTTGGCCTGGTTCGCCTGGAAAAATACCAGTTTTAAAATACAGCCCTATGCCCTGGGAACCTCCTTAGCTCAAGGAACTTGGGATGGTTGGCATCTCCTGGGCTTTACTTGGGAGAGGAGGAGTTTGGCACTGGCAGTTATTGAGAGAAGGACACAGCAGGAGGTTAGTGGATGACACAATGGAAGGGGAGGTAGTGTTTGGTGGTAATGGAATCTTGAATATCATGTATTTGAGATGCTTGTGAGATATTCAAGTCAAGATAACAGCCTAGTGGTCAGATGAAATGTCAAAGCAGGGAGAAAGGCTTGATAATAATAAACCAGCAATCACAACCACCACCCAACAAAACACCATTCTAAACACATTGCATTTTTGGTCTCATTTGATCCTCACAGAAACCGTATGAGGTGGGAATTTTTAAAAATATATTTTTTTATTTATTCCAGAGAGGAAGGGAGAAGGAGGGAGGGAGAGAGAGAAACCTCAATGATGAGAGAGAATCATTGATCGGCTGTCTCCTACACACTCTACACTGGGGATCAAGCCCGCAACCTGCGCATGTGCCCTGACCAGGAATCAAACCATGACCTACTGGTTCATAGGTTGACGCTCAACCACTGAGCCACACTGGCCGGGCTGAGGTGGGAATTATTAATCTCCATTTAACATTTGAGGAAAATAAGGCACAGAGAAGATAAAAAACCTGTTCAAGGTCAGAAGTAAAAAAGCTAGTTAGTGGGGGTGCTGGGGCAAACATCTCTAGCTAAAGATGTTCTTTAAAATATATTTTATAATAGAAAAACATCAGAAACACTTAAAGTAGGAGCAAATAGGTAGGTAAATTAAGGTACACTTATACAACTAAATGAATGATCAATACAAACAGTGGTAAATCACAGCTGTGGCCTGCCTGGAGCTTCTCACTTAGTGGAGGAGACAGGCAGGGATGAAGTTTTGCTGAAATGCAGTAAGTGGATTGGTGGTGGTCCATACAGCAGGATGCTCAGGCAGAGAGGAGCTCCACTTAGCGTGGCAGTTGAGGGATGTAGGCTGTCACACAGGCTTCTCGAAGGAAAAAGCAGCTGAACCAAGAGAGAAGGCAGGAGAGGAAGGCTGTAGCAGAGAAAGCCATCTGCATTGACAACGACGGTCAGGCAAGAAATAGCCTAGTGTGCACAGGAAACTCCAAGCAAGTGAATGACCAGAAGAGCAAGTCTGAGGTGGGGAGGAGACAGGGACTAGGCAAGGACCACTCTGACCTGCTCAGGCCTGACTCTTGAGTGAAGAGTTTTTAAGCAAGAGTGCATTTTGTTGGTTGGCTTGTTTTTAGGATGGGAGGAACTTGAGCAAGTGCATGGGCGTGTTGAAAATAGAGGTGAGAGCAAGATTGAATGCTGGAGAGAATACAGTATATATCTCAAGGGTTTGGGCCTCTAGGGAGCGGGAGCTGATGGGGTAACAAGGAAAAGGGCCCAGGAAAGAAGAAGTATCTGGGTGCAGGTGTAAATTCTCTTGCAATAGGAGAGAAAGCTCAGGGGTGCACACATTGTTGCCTCTGTTTTCTCAAAGTTGTACAGAGAATGTGTGTTAGAGGCTAGGCAATGATGGGAAAAAGAGGGAGAGCCAACTACAAGTTAGACGCCTATCAAACTCCAGGTCAGCTGACAGGGAGCCCCCAAACCAGTCTGCCTGTGCCATTTCTCCAGCAGAGCTAGACCGTGGGTGCAGGACCCAAGGAGGCCCATTGAGGCGGGCGAGGGAGGAGCGCCAGGTGGTGAGGAGGGGGAGAAGAGCCTCTTTCAGGCCAACCAGCCCTGGGCTGAGCTTGGGGAGCAAGGAAGGAAGAGAAAGGGGGCAAGGAAGGAAGAGAAAGGGGGCTGCTAGATTAGGAGATCATGGAGGAATCAATGGCAAAGGACTTATGGTTAGGCCCATATTTCCCCCGTACCAGAATGGCCTGCAATGGCATTACTACCATAAGCAATTTTCCTTTTCTGGGCCCGGTTTCCCCTCTGAACACTAGGCGATTCTCCAGTTCTAACTGTGTATGATTGTACAGGTGTGTCCCAGCCTCTTGGGCCTCTGGGTGAGATGTTTACAGTTCCTTCTGTATTGGAGCTGCTGGGCTGGTATGAATCATTTTCTGCTCAGAAGGAGCTAACCATGGGGTTGGCAATGAGATGTGAGATTTCAGTGCATCAGGACCATGGGCCAAGCAATGGTTCCAGTTGCCATTGGCCAAAAGTTCACATTCAGGTTACTTTGCCCCAGGGGTCTCAGTAAATATTAACCAGCGTACTGATGCCCTTGGACAAGCTTCTGAAACCACTCACCACTTGCTTTACTCAACCATCAAGGGAAAGCGAGTAGTTACAAACTCAGAGTGACCACAAAAAACAAACAAACAGAAAAAAACAACCATGACTCAGAATGATTCGGGGAACAGAGGTACAAACAGAAATGTTTATTCCTGAAAAAGCCAATGCCTGAGGTTGGGATCCCTGGAAGCAGAGCCTGAGATGAGAAGTGGAGAGAGGGAAGTGGCCCAAGGCAGGGGAGAGAGACTGAGCAGGAGCGTGGGCCCCAGACTACTCCAGGGGGAGGGGTGTGGGGGAAGGAAGGGAGGAGGGGGAGGGAAGCTCTGTAGTACAGATTGTGCCACAGGGTTAGTCTCATAGCAGAGGAAGGGAGTGGGCCTTTTGTGCCCAAATGCCAGTCAGTTACTGGCTGAGGTTTGTGAACAGGTGGGGTGGAGGAGGGAATGATGCTGTCTCTCTGGTGAGTGTGTTCTTGTTTGGTCCAGGGCAATTCTGTCTAGAAGAGGGAGGCAGCAGTTAGTCAGCAATAGCCATGTTCACTGGGTAGGAAAAGAGGCACCAGCAGGAGCCACTATATCCACCCTAGAAATAATGAACAGAAGTTGTGTCTTCAGGGCTAGGAAGGATGGGAATAATGTATAGGTAGTTAAAAAAGAAAAAGAAAGAAAGAAATGGTAGCCCTGCCGCCCATAAAGAATGAAAAGACTTGAAGGTCACAGACATCAATGCCTGAACATTACTCACCATTCTGGTGACAAAGCATTAGAGCTGCTCTCATCCCTCCCAAACGTATTTATTAAATTTCGCACTGCCAACAAGGAATTTACATCCTTAATATATAAAGAACTCCTGCAAATCAATAAAAATTAAGACCCTGATTGTTATATAGGTAAAGGATATTAACCAACAATCCACTGAGAGGGAAATATAAACTGCTAGCAGACATTTAAAAAATCATTCAGCCTTGCTGATCATCAAAGAAACACAAAGGAAAGGAATATATACATTTTTATCTATCAAATTACAAAGACTTTAAAATTAGAGCACACGAAGCCAGCAAAAATAGATATTCTCTACACAGCTGGTGGGTATGTAGATTAGCCCAGCTATTCTTAGAAAATAATTTTATAGTATGTTTCAAGATTTAGAAATGTTTGCACTCGTTGATTTGTACTTCTAAGAATTAGCTGGGCTAATTTAAATTATCATGTAAAGAATAGAGAAATTGCTATGCACTTTGTGCTGAGTACATTGATATAATCTATTTCATTTAATCTATACAATTTCCTTATGCGGTGGGTACTTTCATAAAGTCTCTTTGTACAGGAGAGGAAACTGAGGCTTAAGGAAGTGAAGTAAAGCTTACTTACTGTGAAGAAGTGGGGAAACTGGAATTATCTGACTCTGGTGTGTGGGCCCTTAATTATATTCTATGGACTCACTAAAACAAGGGTCCAAAAAGAAGGTGAAAAGTTAGCCTTTTTGCAAAATAATTGAATTGGGCAAACTGTTTCTTGCTCCACTGATCAGAGAACCTCAGCAGCATTCGGATTTCTAACTAAGTCAGACGGATTTAATTAGGGTTCCTGGGGCTACCACCTCAACCTTTGGAAAATTTTGTGATGAGTTTTACATAAAAACATAAAACAATCTTGGGCTCCTCTGTGCAAAATGGTGAAGCCAGCAACTGAGTTTGGCATCTTTTTGGGTTGGGGTAGCAGTTATAAATAGGGGTTTATAACAATAACCCATTACTAGAGAGGGCAATTACATATATTTGTTTACTTGTCTCTCTCCCGAAACTGTGATTCTATAATGGCAGGGGTCACGTCTGTCTCATTCATTGAAATAACCTTAGAAGGTGAGGAAGGACTATGTGCAGGCATCCAGCAGTGCCTGCCAAGCTCTCAGGTGTGCACAGGAAGACATGGCACACGGAAGGTCATTACTGTGGCGTTGGTGGCATCTGGAGAACATTTGGAATGACATCTGGGTTGTTTCTAATTTTTGACTATTACAAGTAAAGCTGCTAAAAAAAAACATGTGTATATAGGTTTTTACATGAGCACAAATTTTCATTTTTCTAGAATAAATGCCCAAACATGCTACTCCTGGTTCATATGATAGTTTCGTGTTTAATTTTAAAAGAAATGGCTAAACTGTTTTCCAGAATGAATGTACTATTTTACATTCTGACCAACATTGTGTGAAGTGAGCCAGTTTCCCCAAGTCCTTACCAGCATTTGGTGTTATCACTACTTTTTATTTTAGCATTCAAATAGATTTGAAGAAATAGCTCACTGTGCTTTTAATTTGCATCTCATGGCTAATGATGTTATCTTTTCATATGCTTATTTATATTTTCATATGCTTATTATATCCTCTTCTATGAAATATTCAGTGGACTATTTCTACATATCTTTTTAAAAAATATATATTTTATTGATTTTTTACAGAGAGGAAAGGAGAGGGATAGAGAGCTAGAAACATTGATGAGAGAGAAACATCAATCAGCTGCCTCCTGCACACCCCCCACTGGGGATGTGCCCGCAACCAAGGTACATGCCCTTGACCGGAATCGAACCTGGGACCCTTCAGCCTGCAGGCCAACGCTCCATCCACTGAGCCAAACCGGTCAGGGCTCTACATATCTTTTTGCCACTTACTAATTGAATTGTTTATTTTTTATTTTAACTTGGATTTTTGAGCATTGTTTGTATATTCTAGCCCTTTGTGAGATATGTGGTTCAAACATTTTCTCCCAGTCTGGAGTTTGTCTTTTCAACTTCTTCACAGGGTCTTTCACAAAACAGAAGTTTATAAAATTGATAAGGTACATTTATCCATTTTTTTCTTTTACGAATCTTGAAGATTTTCTCCTATTTTCCCCCACCCTAAGTTTTATAGCTTAACGTTTTACATTAAAATCTGCAATCTATTTATGAGTTAATTTTTGTATAAAATTTTTGAGACTTGGTTCGGGGTTCATTCCCCCACCACCTTTGGATGTTTAATTACTCCAGCACCATGTGTTGAAAAGACTATTTTTTCTCCGTGGATGACTTTGGCATTTGGGTGTATTTATATGCGTCTATTTTTGGGTTCCCTATTTTGTTCCATTGATCTATGTGTCCATCCCTCTGCCAATACCACACAGTCTTGATTATTGTAGCTACAAAATAAGTCAGTAGTCTGATTCCTCCCATATTATTCTACTTTTTAAAATTTTAGTGTTTCTAGTTCCTTTGCTTTTCCATACAAATTTTAGAATTAAGCTTCTCTAAATTCACAAAAAGTCTTAAATAAGAATCATATTAAATCTATAGATCAATTTGTGAAGAACTGACATCTTTAATTATGTCTTTCAATCTATGAACACTGTCTTATTAGTTTTATTTGATTTCTTTCATCATCATTTTTTAATGATCAGAATACAAGTCTTAGGCATGTTTTGTTAGATTTAAACCTAAATGTTTCATTTTTTGAGTGATTATAAATAGAATTATATTTTAAACTTGCTAGTTTATACAAATATATGTGATTTTTGTATATTTTCTTATGTTTTATGACCTTCCTGAACTAACATTTTAGTTCTAGTTTTAAAAAGTCTTTTGGGGATTACTTGAGATTTTCTATGTAGACAATTATGTCATCTGTGAATGGCGACAGTTTTGCTTCTTGCTTTTCTAGCTATAAGCTTTTTATTTCCTCCCCCCCCACCCCCGCCCCTTATTACACTGGCTAAAACTTTTAGCATGATCCTATATAATAAAAACCTAATATTCTAAGTGTCTGGTTGTCTGATCAGCCGTTCAACCAATCAAAGCATAACATGCTAATGATATGCCAAGGCTGCTCAACTGCTTGCTATGACGTGCACTGACCACCAGGGGGCAGACGCTCTGACCAGTAGGTTAGCTTGGTGCTAGGGTCCGGCTGAGTGAGATGGGCCGGACACACCCTGAAGCCCTCCCACTGTCCCTTCTTGGTTGGCCAACCTCCCATGTCCCTCCCCAGCCCCGATCGTGCACTGGTGGGATCCCTTGGCCTGGCCTGCACCCTCTCGCAATCCAGGACCCCTTCAGGGAGCCAGTTTCAGCCCGATCCCGCAGGCCAGGCCTAGTGACCCCACTAGTGCACAAATTCATGCACCGGGCCTCTAGTGTTGAATAAGAGTGGTAAGAGTGTGCATCCTTTCACCATTAAGTATAATGTTAGCTGCAGGTTTTTTAAGTTTCTCTTGTTATGAAGTTTTCTTCTATGCCTAGTTTTCTGAGAGGGTATCTTTTGTTTTGTTTTGTTTTGTTTTTTATCATGAAGGAATGTTGAATTTTGTCAAAATATTTTTTTTCTTGATTGATATGATCATGTGATTTTTCTTCTTTAGCCTAACAAAGTAGATTTTTGAGTATTGAACCAACCTTGCATTTCTAGAATAAATTTTACTTGGTCATGGTATATAATTCTTTTTTATATGTTACTAAATTATATTTACTAATAATTTGTTAAGGATTTTTACATCTGTATTCATGATGAATATTGGTGTGTAGTTTTCTTTCTTTTTTTGGTATTGTCTTTGTCTGGTTTTGGTATCTGGGTAATATTTGCTTCATAAAATGAATGGAAAGGTGTTCCATACTCTTCCATTTTCTAGAAGAGGTTGTGTAGAACTACTGTTAATTCTTCTTTATACATTTGTTAGAATTGTCCAGTGAAAACATCTGAGTCTGGATAGTTGCTTTTGGAGAGTTTTAAATACATGCAATTTCATTAGTAGATAAAATTTTGGAGACTAAAAATATTGGTTGTCATTAAAGATTCAGGGGCAGGAAGGGAAGGACAAATAGGTAGAACACAGAGAGATTTTAGGGCAGTAAAACTATTGTGATACTACATGTATCTGACATGTAGTGGTGAATACATGTCATTATATATTTGTCAAAACCCACCAAATGTACAACACTAACATGAACCTTCATATAACTATAGACTTTAGGTGATAATGATGGGTCGATGTAAGTTCATCAATTGCAACATATGTACCACTATGAGGAATATTGATGAAGGGGGTGGGGTAAGTTGTGGGGGTTAGGGGTTGGGGGTGGGCAGGGGTATATGGGAACTCTGTACTTTCTGTTAAATTTTGCTGTAAGCCTATAAATGCTCTAAAACATTGTCTATTAATTTTAATAAAATGAATCCTGAGTCTCTGTGGTTGAAAAACAAGTGCCCTAACACCATTGTTACCATCACTAGTGTTCAGTTCACAAGCTCACATTGTGCCTATATTCAACTGTCCACACGTAGACTCCCTGGGTCTTCATTCTGTGGGCGGCTGGCTGGCCATTGTGCCTAAGCCTGAGGCATCCCTGGACTCACTCAAGTTTGATATGCTATTCCTGGTGCCTCCCTCTTCCTCATGGCTTAGTAGGTTTTGAACTTAGAAACTAGACAACCTCTCTAAGCCTCATTTTCCTCATCCATATAAAAAGGGGAATATCAAAAGATTTTGATATAAGGTACTCAGAGTGCTGCCTGGCACAAGGTAGATTTTTTCCTCGTCCTTCCTCCTCTCCTGATCCTGTTGTTCAGGGTGGCCAACTGGAAAGGCAGCCCTTTCAGCATAAGAAGTAAGGAGAGGGAGAGTGGAGAGTGATGACCTCTAGTGACCTTCACATACATAATGGCCAGGCTAGCTAGCGCCCTTTCCCACGATTGATGTACATCACAAGATATGTTTCTGGGTCCCCTTGAGGGTGAGGATGGGAACAGGGAGCACATAGGGTTATGGGGGGGAGGGATGTTGTTTTTCAAATGATACTTGTTCTGATTCTCACAGGCGACCTGAATGCCCATTGCACCAGGCAGGGAGAGCTGCCCAGATCTGACACTAACCCCTTGTAGAAGTGGCTGGCAGGCCCACAGGCTGAGAGGGGATGCCTGCAGGCCAGAGGAGGCTAGATGAATTTATCGCCTGTGAATGAGGTGGGATTGGCAGCCTTTGAGACAAACTCCCTCTTTGTCCCTGAGCTGTACCTCCCAGACAAGGGCAGTGCCAGCTTTCTTCATTCCATCCCGTCCACAGTCTAGGGCCCAACTCAGCTGTGAGAAGAGGTACAGAGGCTCCATGTTTTAAGCCCCCAAAAGGATCAGTTAATGTGTGTCGCTAAGACCTATAAGCACACAGCCTGCATGGCTGGAGTCATGGAGCCGAGTTGCCAAGACAGCAGTTTTCAAACACTTTTGATTACAGCCTACAGTGAGAAACCAATTTTGCATCATGATCCAGTGGGGGGAGGGAAATATATATATATATATAAAATTGATTTCAGAGAGAAAGGGACAGAGAGAGAGAGAGAGAGACAGAAACATTAACGATGAGAAAGAATCATTGATCGGATGCCTCCTGCACACCCCATATTGGGGATCAAGCTGCAAACCAGGCATGTGCCCTCACAGGGAATCGAACCATGACCTCCTGATTCATAGGTCAATGCTCAACCACTGAGCCATGCTCATATGTTCATGTATGCTCATAAACATAATTTGCACATTTGAAAGAAGGAAATAAAACAGACTAGACAGTATCAGAGTGCGGTAAAGATACATATTGTCTTGTGAAATGTTTGTTTCTGTGTATGTGTGCATGCGCATGCGTGTGTGTTGGGTCACAAATTATATTTCTGACTGTGGATTGGGTAACACAGATTGAGAAACACTTGTCTAGATGACCGCTCCCCCAACTATATACTAGTATTATATCTCCAGCTCGGAATGTGACAAAATGTTAGCTCATTAGAGGCCCTGAAGATTGCTGCATTAAAGGAATGTGTTGAGCTTTGCTGGTCAAGTGTATTAGATTTGGGGAAAAGGCGTTCCCCTGAGTGCCTATGTCATGGGACTAATATTTCACAGAACACAGACCTAGACGGACTTTGAAAAGTTCTCCAGAATTTCCCGAGGGGTTTCAGTGACAGGGTAGTGGGAGGCTGCTTTAAATGAACGGAGCCACTACATCTATTATATTGTTGGTTGCCATGTAAGATTTATTTGGGAAAAGATTTCCTGCTAAAAATGTTTGAAAACTATAATTTTAATCCAACACTCTCATTTATGATCTGGGAAACTGAAGCCCAAAGAAGGAAGTGGCTGACCCAAGGTCACCCATGAGGTCATGTTAGAGCACGAACTCAGTTCTTAACTGTGAACCCTTGACCCCACCTCCAGGGTCAGTAAACACTCTAGTGCAGGGGGCATAGGAGGTCAGAGGTGTGGCATCAAAGGGCTTGGCCTTGTCCCTTGTCCCCTGCTCTGTTGTTGACCTCCAGAGAATGGTCTAACTTTTCTGTATTTGTGCTTTCTCACCTGTAAAATGGTAAATAAAGGTACTACCTTAAAATTGACATAATTTATGATGCTTCTCTGAAAAGGCAGATATTGTATAATAAATATAAAAAACTTATTTCTTTTTTTTTCTAAGCCTCAGAAAGGAGATCCTATAGTTCCAGCTAGGAAGTTTGCAACCCTATTGTATTGCAATTTAATGAAAACTTTTTCCTGTTGTTCAATTCTAAGAAAAGTTGCTGACTGCTATATTAGAGAGAGAGAGAGAGAGAGAGAGAGAGAGAGAAGCAAGACTGTTTAGAAATCCCTCTTTTTTCCAGCTAAAACCCTATTCTTGTTTTCCTAGAAGTGACACTGTCTAGACTGTATTCAAACCAGCAAAGAATTATCTGTTCCTCATCCACAGAGATTTGAAGTCAAGATGTGTTACATCTGACAGTGTCTGTCTGTAGGAGTACTGCTCCTTCGACTTCAGGTGAACAGTCACATGCTTGAATGGTGTGGGATAGCTTGACCTCCAGATCTGCTCTCCATCCCAGAAGCTGACCTCTGGGACCCTCTCCTTGCCTTTTGGTTTCGGTTGAGTTTGGCCCAGCAAGAACCACTGGCAGGAGCTCTGAGGGCGGGAGGAGTGGGTCTGGAGAGTGTACTCCCTATGCTGCCTTGTCTGAGAGCCACAGCCCCATTCAGGAGGCCGATCCTTGTGGCCTGCTTTGTCTCTAGGTTCTGATAACTACTCTCTCTGCCTTTGACCCAGGTGCAAATGTCCCCATAAGTACTGCCCACTGTTTTTTATTGTTTTTTTTTTTTGTGTGTGTGTGTGTATGTGGTTTCTCCACTCCCTGGTGATACTTTTGTAATTCCTTTATTAACTCCCCAGGTCACCCAATTTGAGTGAGACATCTGCTTTCTGCTGGGACTTTGAATTATATGCCGTTTCATATATATTTGCTCAATATAGTGCCTATTTCTTTGCCTTTTTTCCATTTAGTGTCAAGACTCACATTTTCTTTCTTTTGCATCCGTTGTGTCAAGAGGCAGCAATGAGCAGGGCTTCTTCACCCTACGGTGCTTTAAACACTGCTGATGTCTGAGCCCCACCCAGAGAGTCTGACCACTGGGTCTTGGTGGGACCCGGCATGGCATTACCAGCAACTTCACACAGAACCACTGATGCAGGGAATCAGGTCTGCCTCTTCAGTTTGTTTCTGTGAGAGCATAGGCGAGTCCTCTCTGGGCTCAGTGCCCCATCTGTAACCTGAGCGTGTGTTCCTACATGTATGTGTATGTATGTGTATGTGTATGTGTGTGTGCATGTGAGTATGTGTAAGTAAGTGTGTTAACCCCTAGCTCCCTGACTCTGGATCTTAGCATTGCTGTCCCCTAATGCTAGTAGGAGAATTTTGGTTCTGGCCATATGCACCACTGCCCTCTTGTGGACATGAACACAGCTGTGACTGTAGATAAAGTGTCACTTCCTGGCCCTTGTAGCATGTTCTGTGTCATCTGCTGTCAGGACTGAATGGGGCTTCCAGAGGTGGTTTAATCAAATGTAGACAGGCTGCACCAACCATCAGAAGATGGCCATCTCCCTTCCCCTGACATCCTTCAGGCGAGACCTGCTCTTAGCTCCTGTGCATTCTTGAGGTCATTGATTTGTTTACATGATGAGGGAAAAGGGTAGATTAATTGTTTTGCAGAATAACCATAATTAAAAATAAGTCAGAGCATTTAGGAACAAAATTAAAAGACCACAAATTAGCCCATAGGAGGCAGAGCCAGCAGAGCAGAGTGGCTGGGTCCTGGGGACAAGGGAGTACAGTGTCTGTGTCAGGCTGAACTAATGAGAATGCTCCACCTGCCCTCCTCCTAGACACCCCCATCCCCACCCCGAAGCCTTTTCTAAACTGCCACCTGCTGGAAATTCCCTTCTCTGCCTGTAGCCTAGTTTTGCCCCATCTCCGCGCCACTCTCAGTTCCTTCTTCTGAGCACCCTCCTGGCCTCTTTGCTACCACACCCTTGCTCCTCTGTCCTCTTTCACTGAAAATCTGGCCCTTTCACCAAAAAAGATGGTAGCAACCTCTTAGGTGTTTTTCATCAATTGAGGTGAAATATTGTGCATCAATTATATGTATATTTTATATCATATTAATTTTATGGTTAGGAATGATGTGAAAGAGAATATTGTGCAAAATTGTTTATACTGAACCATTTTTATTATCTTGATAGGGAAGATATAAGGAAAAGGGATAAAGTTGTTCCTAAAAAGTAGATGTAATTTTGACCTTTAAATTTATATTAAACAATTTTTTGTGCCATATTTGGACAACTTTTAATGGTGATTGTAGGTCACCCATGATCTCTACCACCATTCCTGTGTGGCCATTATCTGGGGTAATATGAGTCCACTCACTCATTTAGTGATGGTTTTCTTGAGCACCTACTTCATGTCAGGAACTTTTCCAGGTTCTGGAGAGACAGCAAGGAACAAAACCATCTCGTTTCTCATCAAGCCCAGATCCTAATGGGAGGTGAATGCATAGGTAGGGTCTGATGGATCTTACTTTATTTGCTTCAACAGTTCCTTCTCGAGTTTTTGAACTGAGAACAAGCCCCCAAACTCCTCGTCTTTCACTATCTTCAACATGTGATCTCTTTCAGGCCAACTTTTGGGAATACTTTGTTATTCATCAACAACTTCTGATGACTGAGTTCCATTAACCATTCACAACCTGGTAACTTTTCTAGTAGTTTGAAGCCACGGTAGGAAGAGGAGGGATGGCCACTTTCCAGGCTTGCATTAGTTCTGGTGGGTGGGGGTTGGGGGCACTGGCTGTTGAACAAGGCTGTGAGGGTAATTTGAGCTGCTCCAAGCCGTATAGCCGGGGGTCCACAGACTCCAGAACTTGTTGCAGACCGGGTGTAAGCTGACAGAGTCCTTGCACCTGAAGGGACAGATAAGATTCAGTCCCCTGCCCACACAGTGTCCCCTGACTTGTTTGGATGGCAATTTCCAATTGTCAGCAGAATGAGAGCGACCTTTCATGGCTTACTGGAAGTCTGTAACTATTTACTGAGGTTTACCGAGAATTTGGCTTCCTGCTTTATCTCCCTTAGAGATTAAGAGGAACGGAGAGTACGTTCCTTTTGAACTGACCTCCCAGTCCAGGGGTGGGCAAACTTTTTGACTCGAAGGCCACAATGGGTTCTTAAACTGGACCGGAGGGCCGGAACAAAAGCATGGATAGAGTGTTTATGTGAACTAATATAAATTCAAAGTAAAGGAGCGGAGGGGAGAGCAAGCAAACCGGATAGAACAGCTGGATCAGGCCCGCGGGCCGTAGTTTGCCCAAGGCTGTCAGTCCGTGTTTGTGTATAAAAGGCATTGCGCAGTTAATAAAGCGGCTGCAGTCTGTCAATGGCTTGCAGTCCTCCCGATCCCGCTTTCATGTCTTTCTTTTCTTAATTCCCACCTCCCTACCTCAGCCCGGTTCACCTGTCAGGCTGGCCCTGACAAGAACTGGTCCAGATTCTGGTTTTGCCACATATATATCTGCATGGCTTTGAGCAGGTCACTTAACCACTCTGAGCTCATTCTCTGCTGCCTCCCACCCCTATCTTCCATAGAATGAGGTGATAATAATAACTCAAGAGGCTTGTAATAATCATTAAATGAGATTATATATGCTGTATGTGCATCTACATATATAGTAGTTAGTAGACTGAGTGCCTGGCATAAAGCTCAATAAAAGGCAGTGGTTATTACTAAGAAAAATTTAGTGTTTCTTTCCTGCCTCCCAGCTTTATTGAGGAATCATTGAAAAAATAAAAATTGTATTTTAGGTGTACATCATGTTTTGATATATGCATGCATTGTGAAATGATTACTAAATTAAGCTAGTTAGCATATCTGTCACCTCACATAGCTATTTTTATTTTTTTAAAAGATTGAAATCATTCCATCTATGAATTCTGTGTACTAAAGATTTTCTTTTTTTAAAATATATTTTTATTAATTTCAGAGAGGAAGGGAGAGGGAGAGAGAAACATCAATGATGAGAAAGAATCATTGATTGGCTGCCTCCTGCATACCCTTACACTAGGGATGGAGCCCACAACCCGGGCATGTGCCCCTGGCCGGAATTGAACCTGGAACCCTTCAGTCCAAAGGCTGATGCTCTATCCACTGGGCCAACCAGCTAAGCTCATAGCTACTATTTTTTTTTAATATATTTTATTTATTTTTTACAGAGAGGAAGGGAGAGAGATAGAGAGTCAGAAACATTGATGAGAGAGAAACATCGATCAGCTGCCTCCTGCACACCCCCTACTGGGGATGTGCCCGCAACCAAAGTACATGCCCTTGACCGGAATCGAACCCGGGACCCCTCAGTCCGCAGGCCGACGCTCTATCCCCCGAGCCAAACCGGTTTCGGCGCTACTATTTTTATGTGTGTGGAATGAGAACACTTTAGAGTTATCTTCTTGGCAAATTTCAAGTATTTAATACACTTTTATTAACTATAGTCACCATGCTGTACACTTTTATTAACTATAGTCACCATGCTGTACACTAGGTCTCCAGAATGTATTCATCTTTTAACTGAAAGTTTGTGCCCTTTGACCAACATCTCCCCATTTGCCCTTCTGCCAGCCCCTGGTAACCACCACCTTACTCTCTGTTACTATGAATTTGACTATTTTAGATTCCACATATAAGTGAGATCCTGCAGTATTTGTCAGTTTCTTAATTTTCACATATTATGAGGACTTACGATAACTAGATTAACTGTACTGTAATCAGAGAACATATTCCATATATTTTGACAATTGTTAAGACAAGGGAAATAGAGGTTGATTCTGGCGCATATAGCAAAGACACCTGACAGGTTAGGCAGGGTACCTTGAGGAGAAGTAACTTATAAGCATAAAAATGAAAGATGAGTAGGATACAGGTAGAGAAGGTATGTATGCCATGCATGTGTGCATGCCAGGGGGTAGTTGCTGAAGGATCTGAGTCTTATGGGAGAGACCTTAAGTGGACAGGACAGATTCAATGTAACGTAGTAAATGTTATGATGGAGGGGGAAGCACTGGGACTTTAGGAGCATGACAAAGTTTAATGAATCTGCTTCATGAAGCTATGGATATGTAAAGCTAAAAGGTATACTGCAATGGTTAAACTCTTTGGAATCAGCCCTGGGTTCGAATCCTCTTTTGCTTCTTAGTAACTTCAGCTTGGGCTAAACACTAAACTTCTTGAAGCCTCAGTTTTTAAATCTACCATGGGGCTAAAAAAATCCTTGCCTGGCAGGATCAACGTGAAGTTATCTGAGATACATCAGATACAATCAAACAATTAGCAAAAGGCAGGTGTCAGGGCTCTGTTAGTGGGAGTGGTTTTAATCTCTGGGTGTGATTGGGTGTCTGGCCCACAAAGGAACTCTGAGGTCACAACACCCAGGAAACAGCAGGGGGAGAGGACAAGAATAGCCAGGAGCCCTGAGCAGAAGGAGCCTGCGAGCACAGCATGCTGTAGCTGAGTTAGAGAGAGCCCAGCAAGCCGGTGACTGCTTAAAAGCCACATGCACAGAGCACCTGGCCCGGAAAATCTGGACCCTCCTCCCAGTTCTGCATTGGCTCATCCAATGAACCTGGCCTCCCTGAGTCTCAGTTTCCTTAAATAAAAATGTAGAGGGAATTTGCATGGCACATTGGATCTCCAACTCCCCACCTAGTGGAGAAGTAGATTGAGAAGAATTCAGAAGCTCTGTCCACATGCAGTAGGAAAGGACATTCACATCAGCTATTTCTGCCCTGAGGAATGGGGGTGGCAGCAGGTGGGTCATGCATTTTCTGTCCCTGGCACTTGCTAGGAACTCCTAATACTTGTGTGCCAGACACCCTACTAAGTGCATTATGTACATTATATCTTTTAACTCTCTTAACAACTCTGTAAGGAAGGAACTCTTATTACCTTCATTTTGCAGATGAGGAATCAGGCACAGAGAGATTTGGTAATTTGCTTTACATCACACAGTTAGTTGTGGTCAACGTCTCTTCCAGCTCTGTCTATCTGGACTGGAAGCTATTTGAGAGGAGGAGCTCTGTCATATTTATTTTTGAAAACCCAGGGCCTAGTAGCCTTTCAGACCATACTTACTGCTATGCTGAACTCAGGGGTTTCAGCTGAACAGACAATCACTTGGAGGGTTAAGCTGCTTGTGTCTGGGCCCAGCCTTAGATCATTTGCATCTGAATCTCTGAGGTTAGGGCCTGGGCACCCGTGCCTCCTGATTCTGAGGCACAGCAAAGCTGAACCCATTGGGTTAAATATTCTGCTTCTTTGGCCAACTGTTAGCACCTCCTTTCCTCTTTCTGTTTCTGGGCACTGGGGGGTGCTGTTGGATAGTCTAAAAACCAGTATTTCCCTCAACCCAGGAATGACATATTCCCTGCACCCCCCCCCCCCGCCCCGCCCCGCACCCCAATTTGTTTTGTGTATCTCCTTTCAAGAACTGGGTGGAGAACTTTCTGAGGTGGACAATGGCCTGAGCTAACCTTTCGAATGTTAACCACTGACGTTTAAGTAGGTAGATGTATAAAGTGTCTGGTGAGTCTGCAGTTTCATTTAGTTTCCAGCCTTCCTCCAGGAGCCATTAGTCTGTGTTCAGGAAGAAGAGGTTTGCAAGGATCCATGTGGGGTGTGTTAGGCTGAATAACGGGTCCCCACAGGTGTCCACATCCTGATCCCCAGAACCTGTGACTATGTTACCTTACATGGAAAGGGGGCTTTGCAGATGTGATTAGACAGGGAGATTGTACTGGATTATCCTGGTGGACTCATGGTAATCAGGAGGGTTATTAAAAACTGGAAGAGGGAGCAGAAGGTTAGACCAGAGAAGAAGACGTGAGGACGAAGTGGGAGCCAGAGTCAGATGCTCTGGAAGGGGCCTCAAGTCATGGAGGAAGGCAGCTTGCAGAAGCTGGAAGTGGGTTTCCCCCTAGAGCTTCCAAAAGGAACACAGCCACACTGACGCCTTGATTCTACCTATTTTGGACATGTGACCTCCAGATCTGTAAGATAATAATGCATGTTGTTTTAACCACTAGTCTGTGGTAATTTGTTACAGCACCAATATGCAACTAACACAAGAAGAATACCTGGGACACTCCCTATGGCAAACATTACTGCTTGGCTACCTAAGGACTATTCCTAACACCTTCTCTTGCCTTTTCCCCAAGTGCTTATACTCCCAGCCTCCTCTGTACTCAGGGATGACCATGTGACCCAGTGAGTCCTAAGGAAAAGTCAGCTGGGACATTCTCTCTCCCTGAAAGAAGGAGATAAGTATTCACAGAGAGCTCTCTTTCACTTTCACTGTCTCAGCCACCTCCATGATCTCTCACTTTGGAAACACACTGTGAGGGGGTGGTGCTTGAAGCTGCAGCAGCCATCTTGGGATCATGAGGTGAAAGTCCATGTATCACCCCCTCAACTACCCTTAGGATTTGAAACCACTGTCAGCTCAGCTCAATGCATGTTAATAGTCATGCTTCCCCTTCCAAGATATGTCCACAATTACTCTTTCAGGAGTCACACAATTTCCTCCAGAGAAACATATCCTAATATATAAAAACCCAGGGTCCATAACATCCAAAACGACTGAAGGCTCCACCAACTGGAAGTCAGTGCTGGGCAACCCAGAACTGACTGCCACCTGCAGAGAGAAGCAGGGTCTGATCTGTAGCCTCTGTGGCAGCTGTTGATCAGCACTTGCCTCTCTCTTTCACTCTGGGCCTGGCCAGCAGCTGTGCCTCTCTTTCTCTTGGGCCTCCGCTGGGGCTGCTGATCAGCCCCGCCTCTCTGATCAGGTCCTTAGATAGGCCCAGAGATGCTGACTGGCATAGAAACCAACCAATCAGAACCAAATCTGGGTGAAGTGACAGGTGCCAATGGCTTCCTAGGAGGCAGAGCTTTTGACACTGACTGGCATAGAAACTAACCAATCAGAACCTAATCTGGGTGAACTGTGAAGGCAGAACCTAAGGTGGGGGCTGAGGAGGGGTTTTAAGGGCAATAGCTGTTTGGTGTAAGGCAGTGGTCGGCAAACTGCGGCTTGTGAGCCACATGCAGCGCGCAAGCCACCGTTTGCTGCTCTGTTGACTAATGAGTTTGCCAACCACTGGTGTAAGGTGTAAGAAAGCCATTCATTTTTTTAAAAATATATTTTATTGATTTTTTTACAGAGAGGAAGGGAGAGGGATAGAGAGTTAGAAACATCAATGAGAGAGAAACATCGATCAGCTGCCTCCTGCACACCCCCCACTGGGGATGTGCCCACAACCAAGGTACATGCCCTTGACTGGAATCAAACCTGGGACCCTTCAGTCCTCAGACCAACTCTCTATCCACTGAGCCAAACCGGTGAGGGCAGCAGTTCAATTTTTTAATGACCGGTTTGGCTGTGTAGTGCATATGGCTGGCTATCATTTCAGATATAGGGATCATGTATTTTTGTCTGCCAAGAGCATCTCCTCCTGATGAAAAAGGCTCCACCCTTCCCCCCCCCCCCCATTTAAGCAATCCTATCCTATATAATAAAAGGCTAATATGAAAATCGACCGAACGGGGAATGACTGGTTGTTATGACATGCACTGACCACCAGGGGGCAGACACTCAATACAGGAGTTTCCCCCTGGTGGTCAGTGTGCTCCTACAGGGGAAGCGCCACTCAGCCAGAAGCCAGGCTCACAGCTGGCGAGTGCAGAGGTGGTGGGAGCCTCTCCCACCTCCACAGTAGTGCTAAGGATATCCCAACTGATGGCTTAGGTCCGTGGTCGGCAAACTTCGGCTCGCAAGCCACATGCGGCTCTTTGGCCCCTTGAGTGTGGCTCTTCCACAAAATACCACAGCCTGGGTGAGTCTATTTTGAAGAAGTGGCGTTAGAAGAAGTTTAAGTTTAAAAAATTTGGCTCTCAAAAGAAATTTCAATCGTACTGTTGATATTTGGCTCTGTTGCCTAATGAGTTTGCTGACCACTGGCTTAGGGGAACGGGCCTAAGCCATAAGTCGGACATCCCCCGAGTGCTCCCAGACTGCAAGAGGGTGAAGGCCAGGCTGAGTGACCCCCCCACCCCGACTGCACGAATCTCGTGCACGAGGCCTCAAGTCCTATATAATCTATTTATACTAATAAAAGGGTAATATGCTAATTAGACCGGGTCGACCAGCCATCTTCCAGATGTCTGACTTCTTTCCAGACAAAGCCATGTTGGTGGGGGCCAAGGCAGAGGTCGTTAGGGGTGATCAGGCAGGCAGGCAGGTGAGCGGTTAGGAGCCAGTGGTCCCAAATTGCGAGAGGGATGTTCGATTGGAGAGGGTACAGGCTGGGCTGAGGGAAACCACCCCCCCTCCATGCATAAATTTTGTGCATCAGGCCACTAGTACTGCGATAAAATTCTTAAACACATCTCTTTGTGCTTATGTGCACCAAAGAGTAAAATTTCTGTATTATAGGGTATGTGTATGTTTAACTTGACTAGATAATGTCAAATAATTTCAAAATTATTTTAATAATTCATGTTTTCACCAGCAGTTCAGGAGAGTCTCTGATGTTATACATTCTTGCCAACACTTGCTATTGTCAGACTTTTTAAGTATTTTGTCATTGAAGAATATAAAATTGTTTTTTATTATAGTTTGAGTTTGTATTTCTATTACAAATGAGGTTAAGTAACCTTTAAAAACATTGATTGGTCATTTGAATATCCTTATCTGCGGTATTTTTTCAACATTCTTGCATGTTTTTGTTGGATAATATTTTTCTTGTTGATTTGTTTATTTTCTTTATATATTATGAAAGTGAGCCCTTTGTTGTTTATTATGCTATTAGTATATTCTTTCATTCAGAAAATGTAAATTTGTTCTATAACCTACACCATATTAAAAATCAAATAGATTGTGGTTCTAAAAATAAAAAGACAAAAGGATACAATTCTTAGAAGATAATCTGGAAGACTATCTCATGACCTTGACATAGAGAAAGTCTTAAGTAGGGCACGAAAATGAGACTGATAAATTTGATCACAACAATTAAATTATTACTCCCAAACTACCATTAAAATGATTAGAAGGCAAACCCACAGAGGGGAAGTGATATTTCCAGAGGTGTCTAAGTGAGGTAAATCCTCAGTTTCATGGGTGGAAGTTAATGGATAATGTTTAAAGTTGATCCATCAAGAAATAACAAAACAATAGTAAATACAGAAGCACATAATACTAGTAGGTCAGTGATAGCAGTACCCAGGTCCCTTGCCTCTCTCAGCTGGGACAATCCTGAGGGATGTGTGCTACACAATTTCTGAGGTTAAGCTCCAGCCACCCACAGGGTAACTAGCCTAATTCATCTGGTATTGACCACATTCCCCGTATTACTTCTTCATTACCTGGCCAGTGTTCCCTGAACCTCCCAAATAAACTAATGGCATCTAATTTTTGTTTCAGGGCCTGCATCTGGGGGAACCCAAACTAAAACACCAAGTCTTGAAAACAAAAATTCACATTTTAAAGCATCTCATTCATTGCCTTTCAGCTCACCCCCGAAGTAAACCTCTCACGGGAGAAAGGCTATTCAACTAAGATGCCTTGAGTCTCTCTATTAACTATATACCAGATTTAGCTGAAAGGCAAGAATGGCATCAAAGGGAAGAGATTATGCCTTTGAACACCTTGCATTTCAAGTGCACAGGACCAGGCCTAGTGTCAGTTCTTAGTGAGAAAGTAGTCTATTCAGGAAGGCAGCTGAGCCTAGACCGTGTTGCTATCTCCATCCCAAAGAGCCCAGCAACCTCTGGAAGCTTTTCACCAGTCATCCCATTGCAGAGCCTAGAAGGAACGGGAAGTGCTCCCAAAATCAAGATCCATAGATTTTGTCCAGTCTTCACCAACTGTTTTATATTTTATCAGCCTAAATACAGAAAAGCCCTTTCAACAGATGGATTGCATCAGATTCTGTAAATGTTGTAATTGTTTGGCAGGATTAGTGCTTGTGCTGAAAAATGTAATTTCCAAAGATGCACACAGACGGCACATATTCCCCCAATACACACAGCAACGCAGTTTAGGCTGCAAACGAGGCCCCATCATATGCCTTCTGTACAGTGCTCATTAACTCATCAAATCCAGAATTAAACAGCAATTATCTCCAACATTTCAGACCGCTGTTTCTGCCATTTGCTGTTTCATGCGAGCTTGAGAAATGAAATGAAGCACAGCCCCCATCCGTTTCTCCCCAGAATATTCACAGAGACCCTGGAGGGCAGCCAAGTGACACAGTGCTAAATAAAATCAGCCCTTTTAAATTAGGTGTGGGCACAGCAGATATTTTACTAAAAAGATAAGCATCCTGTGTAGTTTGGGCGGTTTCACAGTCCTTGCCCAAGGACATTTACAAAGATGCTGGTCTAGCTTACAAGGAACTCCCTCAGATGACTGTTCTGGGAATGATTCAGAGGGCTCAGGAAAAGAATCCTCTTGACTTATATAATTTCACCAGCCGCCCATTTTAATAGAGTATCCTATTGCTAAAATCAAGGAGGAAAGAAACTGCAAGTAAGTCAATCTCAGGCATGCTACCAGGCAGACCTAGGTCCACGGAAAGTTCAAGGCTGATGGAAGAACCCTCCACTGGAGACTTGTGAGAGCCATCGTGGGCTTATCATGTTAATCATCGAAGGCCTCCTCTGTACCAGGCACTGGACTAAGTATGTCACTCCTTAGGTGGAGGCTTAAATGGTTTTAAAATGAGATGATTAAAGCTCAGGGGTCTTTAATTACTTGCCCAAGGAGATTGCCGTCAGACCTGGTTCAAACTTAGTTTTGCCAAAGTTTCCGACTCTAAAGCTCCTTTTGTCAAATCTTCAAAGAGATCTTTTCCCTGATTACTACTCAAAATTGAGGAGTGGAGAAGAGGCCAGCTCCTAAATGATGGGGGTTGGGAGAAAAAAAAAAAAAAGAACTTGTTGGTTCCAAGTAAAGTCAGCTTTTTAAAGTTCATTTCTCTCTCAATTCTGAAAGAGTCTACAGCCAAACTTTGTGGCAGAAGATATTTTTTGTTCATCCAAATTGCAATAATTACACACAATACTGCTTCAGTGTTTTCTGATTACAAAAAAAAAAAACACACAAGTAGAAGAATAAAGACAGAAAACCATAAAGAAAAATTCAATCCTGCCAGGCCATTGTGCTCAATTGATTGAGCATGGAGGTCATAGGTTCAGTTCCTGGTCAGAGCACATGCTGGGGCTCGGGGTTGTGGGCTTGACCCCCAGTAGGGGAGATGCAGGAGGCAGCCAATGGATGTTTCTCTCTCATAGATGTTTCTCTTTCTCTCTCCCTCTCCATTCCTCTCTCTCTCTAAGAAAAAAATTAAACCCAAAGTAATTATAATGTATACAGAAAAGTAAAAAATTGTAAATCCCCAGTGAATTAAAGCAACATGAAAATTTTTCTCTAACTACATCTCCCACATAGTTTAAGAGACATTTATCACTACTCCAGAAGATCCCTTCATGTCCCCTATACATCACTGCCCTCTATTTCCCCCACCTTGTAACTGCTGGGGGTTAATTCCAGCAGGTCATAAATGCAAGAAGTTCATCAAAAGGATGGTGAGCCGAAACCGGTTTGGCTCAGTGGATAGAGCGTCGGCCTGCGGACTGAAGGGTCCCGGGTTCGATTCCGGTCAAGGGCGTGTACCTTGGTTGCGGGCACATCCCCAGTGGGGGGTGTGCAGGAGGCGGCTGATCGATGTTTCTCTCTCATCGATGTTTCTGGCTCTCTATCCCTCTCCCTTCCTCTCTGTAAGAAATCAATAAAATATATTTTTTTTTAAAAAAAAGGATGGTGAACCTTGAGGCTTCAGCAGTGCTGAAGATACATATTATTGCCTGCTGCCAGACAGCTGAGGGCATTTCCCAAACCTGAAAATGTACATGTTATTACCTGCTGCTGGCCAAATAGCTGAACAGCTGATGGCAGTTCCCCCAACCTGATACTTTACTGCTTACCAAACTTTACCTTTGATATGTGTGTTTGCTTTTGCTTTAGGGCAAAAATGTGTGAATAAAAAGCCCTGGGTATGGAAATTCAGGGAGAACTTAGTTACTAAAGCTAAGCCTTCCCTGGCTCCCCCATATATTCCAAATTTACACTGAGTGACCAGATTATTATGATCTCTGAACGCATAATAATCTAGTTACTCAGTGTGTGGGTGGTTGGCCGGCCTGCCTACTGGTCAAACTCCTGGTCAAGGGGACAATTTGCATATTAGCCTTTTATTATATAGGATATACACTGAGTGGCCGGATTATTATGCGTTCAGAGATCATAATAATCTGGCCACTCAGTGTATATTTCATGTATAGCCTCTTTATTAATTTACTCGCAGCCCTTTTCCAGATTCCTGAACCCTTCTAGATGCAGGATAACACCCCTGCAGTAACTACTGTGCATATATCACTAAACCACTGTTGAGTTTTTCCCAAGTTTGAGTTTTATGTAAAGACGACACTGCTTGATGTATTCATGTTGTTTCATGTAGCTATAGCTCAGTCATTTTTATTGTTGTATAATATCCTATTATAGGTTAGTGTGGGAATCCTTTTCACGTCCTGCGTGGTTCAGGGTTCCAGGTTCAGGGTTCAGGTTCTGGAGAAGGGCGCACACAAAAGAAAAGAGACTAGAAAAGCATTAATTTGGGAATATTGGGGGACAGGCAGGAGCTCACCTCTAGGGGGAGGACTACCACCCGCTCTGGCTTTGCTATCCCTTTTATTAAGGTTATGGGATATACCCATATCTTTTAGGCAGGAAATTCCAATAATAGCCAATGAGCAAGAATTTACATAAGAGTAACAGGTGGAGGCTGCTTCAACTACCAATATCTCAACTAAACAATGAGTGATTAGCTCCAACCTTTCAGAGCATTTAAGGTTGACCAGCCTTCTGGATTCCCTTTCCACATCTCTCTATTAGTGGGACAATGATCGGTTTCCGGCAGGTTAGTTGAACAGATTTAGCAAATAAAAATTTAAGGTACCCAACTGAATTTGAATTTCAAATAAGTATTTTAGTATAAATATGTCCCATGCACTATTTATGATATGCCTGTACTATAAGATTATTATTTCCCTAAAATTTAAATGGGCATCTTGTATATTATTTGACAATCCTAATTTTACCATATTTTTAATTAATATTTTTTTATTGTTTTCAGAGAGGAAGGGAGAGGGAGAGAGAGAAAGAAATATTAATGATGAGAGAGAATCATTGATCAGCTGCCTCCAGCACGCCACCCACTGGGGATGGAGCCCGCAACCCAGGCATATGCCCTTGACAGGAATTGAACCTGGGACCTTTCAGTCCTCAGGCCAACACTCTATCCACTGAGCCAAACCAGCTAGGGCCCTAATTTTACAATCTCTAAAAATTATCTAATACTCTGCTTTAGGAAAGTTTAAACTTTTGGCTATTGCAGATATGCTGCTAAAGACATTCATATACATGTCTTTTCATCATTAAGGTTTTAAAGCAAATCCTTTCTTCCTTGTGCAATATATGAATATATGCTTTCAATTAAAATGTGATCAAATTATAGTATCAACATTTTGCATGTCCTGAACATTATAATTTTGGGAGTGTGTAGTATTCCTTTGGGTGATTGGGAATTATCAAATTATAGTAAACTTGTGGCACATTTTATTGATAATTTAGATACTCAGTCACAGTTCTACAGAACCACTCTGGAGAGTTTGAAGAACACGAGAGAACAAAAACCATAGTTGCAGAATAAGCAAGACAGAACTCTTAGATTTGCCTCAGTCCTTTTTCTAGACAACACAAGTGAAGACATGATTGAAGATACAATCCCAAGGAAGTACGAGTGGAGAGGAGATGTGGGAAAGACCAGAAGGAAAGCGGTTAAAGGTGGGGCACTACTGAGCTGGCTATGGCTTCAAGAAAACTTTATAGCAGGTTGCTTAATCACAGGAGAGGGCCCTAGAGAGGCCTGTGGGTCCGTTGAATCTGATTGACAGTTGTAGAAGAATACCAGCCATTCATCTTTAAAGTGCCTCTGAGGGTCGTAACAGTCCCACACTTCCAGGTTTGGATAATCTAGCCTTGCTGTTAGGACATTGGCGAGGCCAGATTCCCTCTGGCCACAGCCCAGTCAAACCCAGAGCTGCCTTGGAGCTGCTTTTTAGCAGCTACAGGAAGATGATGGAGGTCTTGAAGAATCCGGTTCCCTGCCTGGGAAAAGGGGAAGCAATTAACTAATGACTGAACAAGGCAACGGTTGTGCTGACCTGGGCTTGACAGTCCATAGATAGGCCAAACTGTCATTGTAGCTGCCCCAGCCTGGAGACAAAACAAGCTTCCGGGCTCAAGGAGCTGGTGGGGACTGAGCTGTGTGGAGTGGCAGCTTTCCTACCAAATCCAGGAGGGAGTGTAAGCTGGGGAGAGCAACTCTGATTTTCAAGGGAAATAGAATGGATAGAAAATTTCATAAGCCCAAAACCAACTGTGGCCATATGAGCAGACACAGAAACAAGGAACTTAGCCTCTATTTGTGTTTTCTGTCATCTCATTTCCCCAACATTTTATTAGGAGATTGATAAACTTATAGGAAAAGTGAAAGAATGATACAGTGAACATTCATGTCCACAACAAATTCTACAGTTAATATTTTCTTTATCCTTCAATCTACCATTAATTCAACATTTTTAGATGTACTTCAAGTTAACTTCCAGAATCAGATCTATATCCCTGAACAGTTCACCAAGTAAGTTACCAAAAGGAGTTCAATATTTGTTTAGTCTTAGTTAAAAGTTTCATACAGTGAAATGCACAGTAATTAAAGTCCTGCATAACTCAGATTCAATCATTTGCATTTTCATCACAACTAATGATTTTGAGCATGTTTTCATCTGCTCATTGGCTGTTCCTATAGTTTCTATCAGAATATTTTTATTGAGTTGTTTTTCTTATTAAATTTGAGAATTTTTTACATATTCTGGACATTAGTTTTGTCAGACATATGATTTCCAGATAATTTCTCCTAGTTTGTGTCACACTTATTTTCTTAATGCTACCTTTAATGGGAATGTGTTTGTTTGTGGTTTTGTTTTGTTTTTTTTTGGGGGGGGGAGCAAAATTGTTGTATTTATTTATTTATTTATTTTGGAATGTTTTGTTATGCCCAGATTTCATGATCCCCAAATACCACCAGGGAGCCGAGTCCGATGCAAAAGCAAAGAGCCTTTAATCGAGCTAGCTCGAGCTCAGTCCCACACACACACACACCGGCGCAGAGGCGAGGTGGAGAGAGAGAGAGCCCCAGGCCCCAAACGCGCTGATTTATAGGGGGCCTGGGAGAGGTAGGAGGGGTGAGGTAGTGTGGCCTCCGCTGATTGGTCGGGGTCAGGTTGCACATGGGGGCAGGGGCAGCTTACTTTCCTCTTGCATTTCTATTGGCTAATTCAAAAGTGTGGGCTGGGCTCTTGGAGAGGTTCTAGGGCGGGAACCTGACTCCACGAGGTGGAGGACATGGAACAAAGGGAACATGGAGTCGGTCTCTCCCGGCCCTTTCAGTTTTTAATTTTGATGTGGTCTTGTTTATTCACTTTTTAAAAAATGTATTAAATTCTGTAGTTGTGTCTCTTAAACCTTTTATCTCCAATTAGTTATACCTACAAAAGTTAAAGGGAAAATATAGTAGGCTAATTTTTCTTCTAGAAGTTCTAGTTTTAGTTTTCAGGATTGGGTGTATAATCATCTGAAATTAAGTTTTCAATATTGTGTGACACAGGATTTGAGTTTTATTTTGTTCTAAATGGATGTCTGATAGTGCCAGAACCACTTGTTGAAGAGATCATCCTTTTTACTGTGGTGTCTTTGTCAAAAATCAAATTACAACTTAGTGTGGGTCTATTTCTGGAACCTTTCCTCATTTTTATTGACCAACTTGTTGATCCTTATGCCGGTACTACACTATGTTGATCAGAGGAACTTTCTACTAAGTTTTAAACTCCATTCAAGTCTTCCAAATTTGTCCTTTTTCAAGATTGCATTTGATATTTTAGGTACTCTGTATTTCCATATAAATTTTAGAATAAGCTTTTTAATATCTACCAAAAAGAAAAAGAAAAAGAAAAAGAAAAGAAAAGCCCGATGGGATTATGAGAAGGATTGCATGGGAATCTATAGATCATTTGAGGAGAATTAAAAGCTTAATAACATCAAGTCTTTCAATTAATAAACATTGTATATATCTCCATTTATTTATGTCTTTTTTAACTTCTAAGGAAGTGTCCAGATTGGCAGAATAAGTACCTCTGAAAACCCACATTTCCACACAAGTAAGAACACTAGCAAAAATTTATCAAAATCAATTTTTTGAACTCTGTAAATTAGCCAGAGGCTTACAACAATTTGAGAAGAGTTTATTCAAGAAGAACGGAATCTTGGTAAGAGCAACATTTGTGTTGCTTTATTTTGCCCAATTCCCAAGTCCCTCTCCCACAGATCCATGACAGCTTTGAAACCAATAACCTCACAATCATTGTATCATAAAAATAGCCTTTACTGGAGGGGCAAAAGGAGATGGGTGCTTCCCTAAATCTTGATTTTCAGGGAGTAGTCTTAATTTGTCCTTTCTGGCAATTACCTGAAAAATTTGAATCAGAGACATTGTCTTTATACGATCTGACTCAGAGCTTTCTCTTCTCAAACTGCCTTTCCACTAAGCATTTGTCAAGAACAACCAGCAAAAAGAGGATTAAAAATGGCAGCAGAGTAAGTGAATGCTTCACAGGAACAAACCAGAATTACAACTAAAATACTAAAAAACTTCCTGAATAATCAAGGGAAAACTCACAGGAGAGACCTCTGATACCCGAGGACCAAAAGTGGAGACCACATAGAGACTGGTAGGAGGGGCAGAGGCGATAAAGGACTGGCCGGGTGCCCACAAATGGCAACTAAAGTCCTGGAGACATATCTCAGCTGTGGGGGGTTAGCACTGAGAACTCTGATATCTAATCCCCAAGCTGGGCCCCCAGGCAGAGAGCACCAGAACTGAGGAGGGTACCCACATAACATCTAGCTGTCAAAAGCAAGGGTGTGCTGTCTGCCAGGGATTAGCAGCTCAACACACAAAATTCTCTGTGGAACCACCCACCTTGTGCTCCAGCAGAGGCAGGGTGAAGTGGACTAGAGATCTGAGAGTAGAACCCAGGACTGAGGACTCAGGAGATAGAGCTCAGAAGGCAGACACCCCAAGTTTCCCTCATCCAGCAGAGGTCATCTTTCCCACATAGACATTTGCCTTGCCTGGGGGGAAGAAAGTTGACACACCCTATTGGAAAACACCTTGCCACTTAAGAGATTAAAAATGACAATTAGCCTCCAGGCAGAAGCAACTTCCCCACACTATTGAAGAAAAACACTCACCACACCTGAGGACAATTGCCTGCGAGGCAATTCAAGTCAGAATCCCATTAGTCTGTAGACAGAGGTAGTCTCTGGAGGCTTTTAGTCTTAGCCTGATCCAATTAATCAGAAACAGCATTTAACACTGTCCTACACTAGAGATTGAGAGGTGTAGAGAATCTATCTACCTAAAACAGCCGTGGGCAAACTACGGCCCTCGGGCCGGATCCGGCCCGTTCGGCTGTTCTATCCGGCCCTCGGAGCCGAAACAGCAGAGGATTCTCTTGTTCTCCCCTCCGCTCCTTCACCAGCAGCAGTGTTAACATGGCAACGTGGGGAAACACGGCTGCAGCTCCTTCTTCTGAGTGGGCGGATATCCGCCCATTCAGTAGAAGGAACAACCTCTCAATCTTCCAGAGGCTCCTTGTAATGCCTGCGGACGCGTCCCCCGACATCACCCTGGGAATGCGTAGACACGTTATCGTGGTGATGTAGGGAGACACGCCCCTGGAGAGCACAGGATCAGAGCATTAGCTAAAAAGGAGACCAACAACACTGTTCCCACTGAAGTTGATGTTTTAAAGACCAAAAACCTTTCAACCCAGTCTACATTGCCATCTACATCTACGTCCCGGGCATAATTTGGAAGTTGCACTAAAGAAAATGTTTAATTTACTGTTTACACATTTTGTTCTTTTCTATTTGTTTTAGTTTTAAATTATTTTATTATATTTAACTTTAATTTGAAAGGCTTTTGTACCTTTCCTTTGTTAGGCAATTTTATTTTGCCTTTGCCATCTTCAATATAAGGTATGTTATTAAGCTATGATTCCTCCATTTTTTGAAGTTTCAAATTATAATAATTAGTGTTTACATTCTTCTTGTTAAAATGTTTAAAATGAATAAAACTATTGAAATTAAAAAAAAAAAGACCGTACCCTTTTATGTAATGATGTTTACTTTGAATTTATATTAGTTCACACAAACACTCCATCCATGCTTTTGTTCCGGCCCTCCGGTCCAGTTTAAGAACCCATTGTGGCCCTCGAGTCAAAAAGTTTGCCCACCCCTGACCTAAAACATAGTCACAATGTCCTAAACAGATAGCCAAAATGAGGAGACAAAAAAACAACAACCTCCAAATGAAAGAACTAGAGAATTCTCCAAAAGAAGAGATAAATGAAGCAGAGATAAGAATTTTATCTGAAACAGAGTTCAGAGTACTGGTAGTAAAAAATGATCAACAGCAAAAAGTTATAGGTTAGTTTCATATAGTAACTATGAAAAAAGAAGTCAGAAATAAAGACATAACACAAATAAAGAACACTCACTGGAAGGAATATATAGCAGAGTAGGAGAAGCTGAGGATGGAATCAGTGAATTAGAATACAGGGTTGAAAATATGACTCAATCAGAGAATCAAAAAGAAAAAAAACAATTAAAAAACAGGAGGACAGCTTAAGGGAGCTGTGGAACAATGGGAAACATAACAATGTTAGCATAAGAGGCAGAAAGGGAGAAAGGTATAGAGAAGGTGTTGGAATAAGTAATGGCAGAAAACTTCCCTAACCTGGTAAAAAGACAACAACAAAATAACAAAACAAAACAAAAGTCACACAAGTTCAGGAGACATGGAGAACCCCAAACAAGAAGAACCCAAACAGGCCCACGCCCAGACACATCATAATTACAATGCAAAAATTAAAGACAAAGAGAGAACCTTGAAAGCAGCAAGAGAAAAGAACAACCAGCAACAATCATTTAATATCACATGGTCTGAAGTGTAAACAGTTGGTGTGAACAACAAGCTGACCAAAAACCTTGGAAGGAAAAGCTGGGAAATGACATGTCCATAAGGGGTTTGGAAAAGCTCCAGCATATTCCTGGAAACCTAGATGGCTACACACACTCCTAGAGTTGTGTGCATGTTCAGCAAAGACCAAGTTGACTGAGAATTTCTTGTCTCTAGCTGACCTTGAGGCCCTGTATAAACAGGAGCGAAAGCTCAGGTAAAGTGGTAAACGGCCTACCAGAGCATTGAAGGCATGTCTCAAAGCACACACAGTCCCTAGCAGAGGTTGGAGCTGCATTGGTTCAAAGTGTGGGTAGAAATGGGGGGTTCTTTGAAAAGTAACCTCACAGGGTGATCTAGTCACAAATTCCCAACCTGGCAGGTCTTGGTGGGCAGTCATGCCCCAGGCCTATATCTGTAGGAAAATATTTATATTTGCCTTAAGCAAGCCCTGTTTATTATTCATGTGCATCTAGGTTAACGGACCTTTGAAATGCCAGAGTAATCCTCTTTTTTTTCTGACTTCTTGAGAAGCAACCACGCTTAAGAAAGCACATAATCTTATAATTCAATCCCTGTCTTGTTTTCTCCCGCCTTCATATAATCTTCTTTACAACCCCTCCTTAATTCCAGACGTATAAAAGGAACTGCAGGGTGGGTGCGTGGCATTAGCAGCCTAGGCAGTGGCCGAGGCGGAGGTGGAGGGGACAGCAGCAGTGAAGGCAGCAGCAGCGGCCCAGTGAGGCAGGGAGGCAGTGGCCCAGTGAGGCAGGGAGGCTGGGCCCCGGTGACTGGTGCGCTGGGCCCTGGTGGCGCCAGGGCGGCGGTGGCGGAAGATGGCAGACGTGCTCAGCGTCCTGCGACAGTACAACATCCAGAAGAAGGAGATCTTGGTGAAGGAGGACAAAGTCATCTTTGGCCGCGAGTTCTCCTGGCCCAAGAATGTGAAGACCAACTACGTGGTGTGGGGGACTGGAAAGGAAGGCCGACCCAGGGAGCACTACACGCTGGAGTCTATCTTATTTCTCCTGAATAACGTGCACCTTCCCCATCCTGTTTATGTCCGCCGCGCAGCCACTGAAAATATCCCTGTGGTGAGAAGACCCGACCGAAAAGACCTGCTTGCATATCTCAGTGGCGAAGCATCCACGTCGGCAAGTATCGACCGAAGCGCCCCTGGAGAGCTAGGGCTGCAGCGATCCACGCAAGTGAAGCGAGCTGCAGAGGAGGTGTCAGCAGGAGCGAAGAAGCCACGCATTGAGGATGAAGAGCGTATGCGCCTCGATAAAGAGAGATGGGCTGCCCGCTTGGAGGGTCACAAAGAAGGGATTGTACAGCCTGGACAGATTAGGCCTTTGTCTGAAACTATGTCCGTGGAAAAAATTGCTGCCATCAAAGTCAAAATCATGGCGAAGAAAAGATCTACCATCAAGACTGACTTAGGTGATCACTTAGCCGCTGTCAAAGGGAGGAGTTTTGTGGACGCGGAGGTAGATGTGACCCGGGACATTGTCAGCAGAGAGAGAGTGGGGAGGACGCGGACAACTATCCTGCAGAGCACGGGAAAGACCTTTGCCGAGGACATTTTTGCAATTCTTCAGTCTGTGGAAGCCAGAGAAGAAGGGCGAGCGCCTGAACAGCGACCGGCCCCAAAGGCAGCACCTGTGGCTCCCACATTGCCTACCAAACAGCCGGCCCCAGCTGCCTACAACAGATATGTCCAGGAACGATTCAAAGAAAAAGAAGAAATGGAAGGCTTCAAAATTGACACGATGGGCACCTACCATGGGATGACGCTGGAGTCCGTGACGGAGGGTGCGGTGGCCCGTGAGACTCAGACCCCCGCGGCACAGCCAGTACCGAGACCCGTTTCTCAAGCAAGAGCTCCCGCTCATCAGCAGAAAGGCTCTCGGACACCCATTATCATAATCCCTGCCGCGACCACCTCCTTAATAACCATGCTGAACGCAAAGGACCTTCTGCAGGACCTGACCTTTGTCCCATCAGATGAGAAGAAGAAACAGGGCTGCCGACGAGAAAATGAAACTCTGATACAGAGAAGAAAAGACCAGATGCAGCCGCGGGGCACCGAGCTCAGCCTCACGGTGCCCTACAAAGTCGTAGACCAGCCTCTGAAACTCACGCCTCAGGACTGGGACCGGGTCGTGGCCGTCTTCGTGCACGGTCCTGCCTGGCAGTTCAAAGGGTGGCCAGGGCTTTTGCCTGATGGCTCTCCAGTTGACATGTTTGCCAAAATTAAAGCCTTCCATCTCAAATATGATCACGTTCCTCTAGACCCCAACGTGCAGAAGTGGGACGTAACAGTGTTAGAGCTCAGCTATTACAAACGCCACTCGGACAGACTGCTTTTCTTAAGCTTCTGGGAAACGCTGGATAGGTACATGGTAAGGCATAAATCCCACTTGAGATTCTGAACTGCGTGGTTTCCCCGTCTGGAAATCTGGATTAAGAAGCGTGGGTATACCTTCATGTAAAGACTGACTGAGTGTCAAGCTCTGAATTTATCAAAATCTCACAAATGAAGAAGGTCAGGGATGGAGCACAAGATCTCATCCGATGCTTTTGTGCTTCAAAGGGATCATATAATGCCTGTCATTCATATCAGCAAACTTTTGCGCCTACAACTATTTTTTTTTAACATTAGCCTTCTAGTCTGTAATGGAAATTGTATATTTTGATACAAGTTTCTTCTCCGTTGGTTAAACTACCACTACTTAAAATGTGTTTCTTTAGAAAAGAAATAAAGAAACTACAAAACTGTTATTTGCTGAAGCATATGAGATTGTGTTTTGGCTCAAATAAACTAATAAAAATCCTCTACGGCTTTGGACATTGCTTATGTTGGTGAAAGCATTTAAGAAGTCTCTGGTCAATCATTACTTTACCACTGAGTAAGCCAAGCAGAGACTTCAGTGGTCACATATCAAAAGTGATTGTACCCTAGCCGATGCAGCTCAGTGGATAGAGCATCAGCCTGTGGATAGAGGGTCCCAGTCCGATTCCAGTCAAGGGCACATGTCTGGGTCTCAGGCTCAATCCCCAATGGGGACATGCAGAAGGCAGCTGATCAATGAGTCTCCCTCATCATTGATGTTTCTATCTCTCTTTCCCTCTCCCTTACTCAATGAAATAAATAAAAAAATATCCTATCTAATAAAAGGGTAATATGCAAATTGGCTATCACTCCAACAAACAAGATGGCTGCCCCAATGTGGTCAAAGATGGCCACCCCCATGTGGACACAAGATGGCCACCACAAGAGGTCCTGCAGGAGAGGGCAGTTGGGAGGGACCAGGCCTGTAAGGGAGGGCAGTTGGGGGTGACCAGGCTGGCATGGGAGGGCAGTTGTGGGGGGGACCAGACCTGCAGGGGAAGGCAGTTGGGAGGGAAACAAGCCTGCAGGTGAGGGCAGTTGGGGGAACCAGACCTGTAGGGGAGGGCAGTTGGGGGCGACCAGGCCGGCAGGGGAGGGCAGTTGGGGGGTATCCAGGCCTGCAGGGGAGGGCAGTTGGGAGGGAACCAAACCTGTAGGGGAGCACCATTGGGGGTGACCAGACCGGCAGGGGAGGGCAGTTGGGGGGACCAGGCCTGTAGGGGAGGGCAGTTGGGGGCGACCAGGCCTGCAGGGGAGGGCAGTTGGGAGGGACAAGGCCTGCAGGGGAGGGCAGTTAGGGGCAATCGGGCCAGCAGGGGAGCAGTTAGGTGTGGATCAGGCTGGCAGGGGGGTGGTTAGGGGGTGATCAGGCTGGCAGGCAGAGGCAGTTAGGGGCAATCAGGCAGGCAGGCAGGGGAGCAGTTGGGAGCCACAGTCCTGGATTGTGAGAGGGATGACTGACTGCCTGTTTAGGCCTGATCCCACTGGCAGTTGACCATCCCTGGTGGGATCAGGCCTAAATGGGCAGTTGGGCATTCCTCAAGGGGTCCCAGATTTAGAGAAGGTTCAGGCTGGGCTGAGGGACACCCCCTGCCTGTGCACGAATTTCGTGCACCTGGCCTCTAGTTACAAAGTAAAGGTGGTTGTTCTTTCATTTAATGTTCTGGGGAAACAGGAACTGAAACTACACATTTGGATATGAAATAACATCTAGAAGTCATGTGGGGTGGTAAAATGGCTGAAGCCAGGTTGATTTGGGGTGTTCTAAGTCTCAACATCTAGGCGGAGGCCATAGACGAACAAGTCATTGAGTAAACATGGAAACAAGCATCTGGTGTTAGGCATGTCCGCCTGATAGCAGCCCCACATGGGGCTGCTTCCACTGATGTTAAGCAGAGTTTGAGCACATGTTCTTCAACTTGCCTGGCATTAGGCCCCTCCTTTATCCTCTGTCTCAGATCTTAAAAGTTCAGGCACCTCAATTGTCTTCTGTTTTATAATCAAGCACCTGAACTTGGTATGCTGCAGTTGTGGCTCAGCTGAAGTCACTAACAAGACCTTTGCCTCCAGCAAGGTGGTGCAGTGCCCCAGCTACTCCTGCAGTGGGAGGGCCTTAAGTGCATTCACCTTCAGCTGGGACTCCAGGCAAGTGAAGAAGCTGAACTAGAACTTCCTGAGTCAAGCAGTGCACAGTCTGTAATCTTGTGGGGAATGTTTCTCTGACCTGCCAGAGAAATGGACGTTTAGGAATCTACAATTAACACAAATGAGCATAAGCTAAAGGACAAAGCCTTCCAGTAGTCTCGCTACCTAGTGTCAGAAAGCTCTCAGGAAGAGGCTGACTTTCCCCTCTCTGACCCTGCCTCCCCACTCTGCACAGACTCAAGTTTCCACAGCCCGTGGCCCAGGGCGCTTCCAATCCAGCGATTCTTTCTCCAGCAGAGTGAGGGCGACCAGCTGGCGAAACCATTTTAGAAGGGCTGATTGATTCTCATGACCCAAGGTGTTGTCAGACTTGTAACAAGTTTATAGACCTCCGTGGAAATCTGACTCATTTTTCTTATCGCCCACATAAAGGTTTTAAAGTGAACAGATGACTGTGTGGAGGTGATTATCTGGCAAAAAAGGGACATCTGGGCTGTAGTCACTACAACCTCTTTAGCTGGTGGAGGGGGAGAGGAGACAAACTTGCCAGGATTTTGGCAGGAAAAGAGCGTTTTGGGTTAATTTGTCGCAACAGGAGTTTTGTTAACTAAATATTCAAGTGGCAGTGTTTGAGAGCTGTGATTCTAGACTCTCAAAAGTTGCCTGGAGAAATCTGTCATCCTCTAGAATGGCTATGTACTGTAGCAGCTCCACCCAGGGAGTGCCATGCTATTCTTTGCTAGATCTAGATAGAAAAAAACAACAAACATGTGGGGGGACCAGAGGGAAAGACATAGCCTTCATTACTTATATCTGGGGAAGACCTGATGGCCGCCAGTTGGGTGAGTTTCCACATTGGACCTGGATAGGCTAGGGGCTTAACCAGCAGAGGGGAGAAAGGAGAGGAGAAGGAGAGAGGGGAAGGGGAGAGGGGGGAGCCGAGCTGGGAAAGGCCTGCGGTCAGACCAAGGACAGAGAGCCTGGTAAAGCTTGTTAGCCATCAAGGGCGAGGGAAACACTCGGGTCTGTGCTGCCCTGCTCCTTGTGGACACTGGCCAGGCGGACACCATTCCACTGACTGGGAGGTGGAACTGGGCTATATCCTCGCTTGAGCCTACAGGCTACACACTTCAAACACCCAGCACTGAGAATAGTGCCAGGCTACTTCCCACAGCATGCCAAGGAGAAATCAGTCTGACTGAACTTTTACAAACATCAATGTTTATTACAAACCTAACCAAGAACAAACCCTGGGACGCTGGGAAATCAGTGTTTCTTCTGTAAGTCAGCAGCGATCACTGGTGTTGGCACACCTGAGAAGTTAGAGGTGCCTCAGTCCAAACATCAGGTCTCAGCTATTCTTCTCAAATGCTAGTGGTCAAAACTAGTTTTCGACAATTGCTCGTGTGTGTGGGCCCTGATTATTAGCATAGACAACTGTTACAGCTGGACAGCCGGCTGTCCTATGTCCACTACCACAACCCTCAGCCACTCCCATAGCCTCAGAGAAGTTACACACCCTCAACACTCCACTTGTGGGCCAGTCTCTCCATCGCCTTCCTGCTGGCAAGCCTGGCAAAGGGCTTCTGCTCAGATCCACTGGGTCTGTACCTCTATCCCTGTGATATCCAGGACAGATGGTAAATCTGTTGGGAGGAGGTGCTGGGCCACTGTAGTGATGTCTCACTTTCTTATTCTTGTTCTCCTTGGCATTATTTTTCTTGATAAAGTTGGCCATGGGGTCCCCCTCTCTTTCTTGTTCTCTCAGCATCTGATCCACATCTTTATCATCAAGACAGCGGGCCAGGCTTTTCATTTTCTTTATTGCATCCTCCACATTTGGTTGCTGCTGCCAGCTCTGGACAACCCTTTCCCCTACTGGCCCTATAGAGCATGTCTCTGAGTATTTCTCTGCTTCTCTCCTTTGCTCTAAACGTTCTTGTTTCAAATTCCTCTTATGACCAGACTAATCTTGAAATATGGTTTCAGTATATTGGAATTCAGCTTCAAATGCCATGATTTCTTGAATGTCTGCTGCTCTTGCTGTTTGTCAGTTAACACCAACCCAGTGCTAACCCAGAATACACCTGTGCAGCCTTCTTTCCCAGAGGCTGAGCCCTTCCAGGTGGGGACAGGTTGGAATCAGAAGAGCTGGCCCTCTTGTTTCCTCCCTGGTGGAGAGCGGTCAGAAACGGAGCTCTAGTCTTCCAGTCTCTTTCATGGAGGTGACATGTCTGAATCAGATCCTGGTGCCCTGAACTTCGTTTCTTCCATGGAGTAGACACCCAGAAGTGGGATCACTGGACACACACACAGACAGACAGGGATGGAAGAAACACACACAGAGAGAGAGAGAGAGAGAGAGAGAGAGAGAGAGAGAGAGAGAAGAGAGAGATGAAAGGAGAGCCCCTGCTAGCTCTGGGCTGCAGGCATTGAGCTGGCGTGACTTTCTCCAAATCCAGTTAAGCAGCCTGGCTGGAAGGTGCTGGGATTTCCAGCTCCCTCACTCCCTGGTCAAACTCTATCAAGGCCTCCCCAGGCCCTCGGGGGAGCTGAGGGGCAGGGTTCACAACTCAAATATATCATGTGATGACAAGTCGTTTGGCCCCAAGAAAATAGCCCGGAGAAGCCCGGCTAGTTCTCACATCAGCAGCATGGCTTCCAGTGCGAACTATCCTGTGACTGAGGTTGGTGTGGATGGCTTCCTGGGAAGTGCAAGTGGCTCTGGCTCAAGAGATGCGCTCAGGCCTCTGTGCCTGTGTGGGCGAGTGTACATGCACACATGTGGTGTGAATGTGTGGTGTGAACGTGTGTGTGTGTGTGTGTGTGTGTGTGTGTGTGTGTGTGTGTGTGTTTTGCTGTTTGTGGCTCAGAATGAAGGACAGCTTCTGACTCCACCACCCTCACCAACACGGGCAGTGCCTTCCCATCTTCACGCTGATGCCCTCATCTACACATCCCACCCCCCAGGAGATGGGTGCTGAGACAGTTTTACAGAGGAAGAAAGAGCCGCTTACAGAGGTCCCTTCAGGGCACAAGCTGGGATGCAGTGGCCAGGACTGGTACCCAGCCTCTAGGACCAGCCTTGGGCAAACTACGGCCCACGGGCCAGATCTGGCTGTTCTATCCAGTTCTCTTGCTCTCCCCTCCGCTCCTTTACTTTGAATTTATATTAGTTCACACAAACACTCCATCCATGCTTTTGTTCCGGCCCTCCGGTCCAGTTTAAGAACCCATTGTGGCCCTCGAGTCAAAAAGTTTGCCCACCCCTGCTCTAGGATCAGAGCCCTCTGCTCTTTCCTCCACATGCTGCAGGGACATCCTGCCAGGCGCTCCCCTCAGAAATAAGAGGGTACCTGTGTGAGCGGAAAAGAGGATTCGTGAGCTAGAATGTAGCTTTGTCGGGAATACACAGACTGAAGCTTGGAAAGGACATGGGATGGAAAATACAGAGAAAGAACATTAGAGAAATGGGAGACACAGTGTAAAAGTGCAACACATGTGAGATTCCGGTCTTAGGAGGAAAGGAGAGGATAAAGCAGAAGTGATACTTGAAGAAATAATGGCTGAGTATTTCCAAAAGGCATCAAGCCACAGACTCAAGGAGCTCTGAGAACCCCTGAGCGCTCCCTGCCAAACTGGTGAGAAATGAAGTTAAAGAGAAAATTTAAAAGTAGCCAGCAGAAAAGACACCCTTGTGTTAAATGGAGCAAGAAGCAACTAGGCAAGAAGACCCTTCAGAAGGGAACACGAAGAGGTATCAGGATTTCTCACCAGCTCACCCACACTCAAAAGAAACATTAAAAGTTCATCAGGCAGAGGGAAAACTATCCCTGACGAAGGGAGTAAATAGAGTAAGAATAAAGAGTGCCAAAGTAAAAGGTAGATAAAACTAAATAAATATGGACTGTTTTAAATAATATCTAGTGGGATTGAAAACATATACACAATAGTCATAATTAACAAAACGAAACAAAAGTTGTCAATGAGAACTTACACTCCTGGAATCCAAAGTCTCATCTGAGACCTGGGTGAAAACAAACAAACAAACAAACAAACAAACAAACAAACAACGCACCTCCCCAAACACTGCCGTGTCTACTGCCACCTAGTGGCCACGTACTATAATTGCAGGGACACCTAGGAGAAAAGATTTAGTTACCAGTAAACATGGCAAGTTGGCATTAAGTTGTTCAATAAATATTTGTTGAATGAATAGGTCACTGCTATGTTTTCTTCCTATATTTCTTTTTAAGAAAAAAATCACACTGAAATAAAAACTGGCATCTGTTCATCATAAAGAATTCAGTAAAACATGCTGAAATCCCAAAGATGGAAGTCAAAATGAGAAGGCTAAAAGGCTAATTCCAATGTAACTCTGATGTTTGGGGGGGGAGGAGGAGTGGGGCTAGCAATCTGGATCTGTGCCAGTAATCTAATGTACATTCTTGATAACCTATAATTCAGTCACTGCCCCTTTCTCCACAATCTGGTCTTGCAAAACCTGTTACCTAAATGCTCACATTTTACAGAGACCATAGACCATGAACCCCTGGAGGGGGTTATCAGCGCTGGCGCCAGGCAAGGCCCTTAGATATGATCTCAAGACCCCCATCCCAACTCACAGGGCTTTTTGCAAAGCCCATGAGAGGTCCAGAAGTCCCCATCCATATTTGGGGACAAAGAAACCAAAATGGGGTAAAAGATGGGCTTCCACCATATTGGTTTGCGCAGACTCTGGAGGCAACTCCTCTGAGGCCACCAGCGTAATAAAGCTGTGTAAATCCATTTCTCTAAGCGTCACTTGGGTTTCTTGGGTCATCTACAACAAAAAAAACACCCAGATCCCACCAGCCAGAATAACCCAATAACATTTGGTGAACATCATGTTGGACAACTTAATATGCAAATACAAGAAGAGGAGCATGGGTAATGAACAGATGGGTAGAGATACTTTCATAAAACCATAACAATCATATTTTGGATACAATTATAATTTAATTTTACTTGAATTTCAGAAAAGAAAGAGACATTGATGGAATTGTTGAATTCATATGCATATTTCCTCTAGGCAAGAGATACTTCTCCTAAAGTATCCCTTCAAGATTAAAAAAAAAACAATAAAACCTGTCAGAACATTAAAGGTTGACATCATTATGATTTTTTTCCAAGAACATATTTTCATTTTTGTTGTTATAGACTGACTTGTTGCTGTGAAAGATGAGTTGGTTGGCCCAGCCACACGGGCATGAACACACGGTTCTGAAAATACTGAAGGCCTTCTGTACCAGTTAGTAAATGTCAACCACAGGGCTCTCCCCCTCTCCTGGCTGGCCCAACCCATCGCCAGGACCAACCCCCATCTCCCTGGGACCCAGAGCTACAGGGGAAGGGGGACTCTGGTACCGTCTCCCAGTCACTTTCGACACCCAACACTTTGCCCCAAGCTTAGTTTCCATCTGTCTTATATAATGGCTGTCAGGTAAGGCTTTGTTTACAGAAAGTATTCAGCTTTAAAAGCCCTGCTCAACATCAGCCCTCATGCCCAGCTAGTTTGCACAGTCCAGGATTTCTGAGAATGGAGGCCTTTCTCCCTAATGCACTAGTTCCTCCTTATGAAGTCAAGTGCACATCTGCATCCTGGTGTAATTACCTTGCATCCAAAAGGGCAACAGACACAGGCCTGCGGGTATGGAGATGAGCCCTGAGCCGGCTCGAAACCAAAAGAGGCAGAAGGTCCTGGAGCCCAGGCTCAAGAGCTCTGGAGTCTCTATTTAAATCAATAAATTTTATTTGTATGTGTTAACGTAAAAAAACATTGAGACCTGTAAAGAACTTTTGTGAGTTTATTTGAGCCAAACTGTCGACATATGCCGGGAAGCAGAACCTCAATGAATTGAGATAATGCTCCAGAGAATGATGGGTTACATATGTATTCATACATGGCTTAGCATGGCATCAACAGAGATGAAGAGTAGAAGTGGATATAACAGGTGATATCGAAGAAGAAACCATGGAGAATGAGGTAAAAACTGAAAGTAAGGCATGATACTTTCTTGCTGATATCATGAGACAGGAAGAACAGGAGGAGTCAGGATGAGAAACTTGTTTGGGAGAGAAAAGTCTTCCGTTTTTGGATGTACTGGGTTTGAAGTAACAATAGTGCATCTATATAGAGGTGTCTTAAATAAGAGGGTTATGTGAGAATAGAGTTTATATGGATGTATAAGACAAAGATGAAAATATGGAAAATATCAATATCAAAGAAATAGTTGAAACCATCACAGTGCTTTTGTGGAATTTTGCAAAGAAGCAGAATTTCAATGTAGACGTCAGAGGCAGAGATGTCCGACTTTTCACTGAAACCTGTCCTCCCCATTTTTGAACACACAACTACAATAAAGTATCATGCCTTATACTTTCAGTTTTTCCCTCATTCCCTGTGGTTTCTTCTTCGATATCACCTGTTATATCCACTTCTACTCTTCATCTCTGTTGATGCAATGCTAAGACAAGTTTATCTAATGCCTATTACTATGATTTCTAGTTGCATTTGATGTCTATTTTTATTTATTTGCATTATTTTGAATGTTACTGCCAGATTTGACCACTTAAAATATGACATTTATCTTGCTTTTTACCTTAAAAAGGAAGTTTGCTGTTTCCTCTAGTAAGTCATCTAAACATCTCCACTAGCTTTTTAAGTTCACTCTAAAATTTATCCAGCTATTACTGATCACTTTGTATGTGCTATTACTAAAGTGAGGTTAGAAATTCCGGGGAATACAATTCTGCTGTGAACAGGAAATATTGGTGTTTTGGGATGGCAGGGCCCAGACTAGATAGATCAATAGCCATAGAAAGAGAGTAAAAATCAGGAAAACTGAAGCAGCAGCCATGTAGGTTGCTTGGTGAAAAGAAAGAAAGAAAAAGATTTTTAAAAGCAACTCTCTAAAGGTGGCCTAGGGATTACTCTGGAAGGAAATAATGAAAAAATATTTTCTTCAAATGTCTGAAAAACTATAATTAAAAATCCCCCCTAAAGCTTATGTAAAAATACTCAAAGACTAATAGCAGAAACTCAGTTACTATCATTGACTGTCCACAGCCAAGGACAAGTAAAGTTAAAAAAAAATAAGCCTTACTTCAGACTAATTTAAATTGGCAAATTGAAATAAGTGAATATTCATGGGAACCTAGTTGTACTAGGCAGGGGAAAAAATCAGGGAAACTACCTCATTCAATAATGTGTGTCCTGTATATTATAGATAGAATATATATTCTCTATCCTTTAAGATTTTTAGTTAATATTTTGACACCAATGAAAAGACTGTTTTCCACCTCTTATATAGGAAAAAACTGTGAAGACTGATAAAAATCCAGTGAGTTTGCAGGGATAGGCACTCACATTCACTGAGAGCACACATACACAGTATCCAATAATGTCTCTTTAGTAAATCTTATGAAATATTGACAGGAGTGTACAAATTTATGTATAATAGGAAAGTGAAAGATGGAAGATAACATAATTATTTTTTTCAGTAGGGAAAAGTCAAGTTATTATAGGTCCATAAAATCGAATGCAATGCAATTAATAAAATGAGACAAATCTAATTCTACAGACATGGAAGGAAGCTCATAAGATATAGTTGAGTTAAAAAACAAAACAGATACAGAATCATATGTATACCATGACCCCCTTTTGTGCAAATGTATATTTATGACCATATATATCTAACATTCACATAGGCATATTGTTGGGAAATGTCTGAATGGATGCATTCCAAAATCCTAAGAGTCTAGAGGGAATGGGGATAAGATTAAGAGAAGCTATCCACTTTTAGTGAGTACATTCCTACCTTACTCAATGTTTTATATTTAAAAAATTATTTTATTTATTTTTAGAGAGAGAGGAAAGGAGAGAGAAATATCGATTTGTTGTACGACTTGTTTTATGCATTCATTGGTTGATTCTTGTATGTATGTGCCCTGACTGGGGATTGAACCCACAACCGTGGCATATTGGGACGATGCTGTAACCAACTGAACTATCTGGCTAGGGCTAATGTTTTATCTTAATGAGTAAAAAGTATGAAACAAATACTTAAATTTTTCAATAAAGAAAAATTTATCATAGAAATATGGGGTTGAGATGATATGGTGTTAGAATCCTATACTCTTTAATCTTATTTCTTAATATTTGCCCTTACAACAATACTCTCTTCTTACTCAATTTCCTCTTGCAATTCACATGGATGAACTCCCAATTTCTTAAAGTCACCTGATATACTTCTAACAGCTTCCTTTGATCACTTTCTCACTTCCTTTCATATTAGCTTTCTAGGTCATTTGAAGATAGTTCAAGCTGCCTATACTAAGTACACTGAGTGGCCAGATTATTATGATCTCTGAACGCATAATAATCTGGCCACTCAGTGTATATCCTATATAATAAAAGGCTAATATGCAAATTGTCCCCTCGACCAGGAGTTTGACCAGCAGGCAGGCTGGCCAACTGCCCATGTTCCCTCCTCCTGGCCAGGCTGGCCAGACCCCACCCATGCACAAATTCATGCACCGGGCCTCTAAAATATATAAATACTGAGTGGCCAGATTATTATGCATTCAGAGATCATAATAATCTGGCCACTCAGTGTATATGTCATTGTTTTTCCCTCCAGTTCTCACTATATCCATTTATTTTTTTAAAGTTCAGTGGATATGGATAATTTGTATTTTTTAATTTCTTTCAGACTTGGAGAGTAAAACAGAAACCACAGAGTTAACTTTAAAGAATGACATTTCATGGAAAGAGGTACATTATGGCTTGATGATGAAAAGATCCACAAGAGAAAGCACCTTGTATTCCACATTTGGAAGAGTCTTCAAAGGTGATAAGTTAGAAAGCCATCAGGAAAACCAAGGATTGGGTGAGGGGCAAATCTCCTTGAGCCACAGTAAAACTCTCACTCAGGAGATAGACCAAGAATTTAACAGATTTGACAAAAGTATTAATGTGAGCTCAAAAGATATTCCTGGACCAGTAGGTCCTGCAAGAAAAAGAGACTATAAATATGACATGTGTGAGAAGAGAAGTAAATACAATTTAGATTTGATGAATCATTCAAGGAATTCTATAGGAATGAAAACCTTTGAATGTAATATTTGTGAAAAAACTTTCAAACAGCTTACTCACCTTACAGAACACATGAGAATTCATACTGGAGAGAAACCTTTCATATGTAAAGAATGTGGAAAAGCCTTTAGCCAAAGTTCATCCCTGATTCCACATCAGAGAATCTATACTAGTGAGAAACCCTATGAATGTAAGGAATCTGGGAAATCCTTCAGACATCTCTTACCCAACATGTTAAAATCCATACTGGGGAGAAGGCCTATGAATGTGGTGTGTGTGAGAAAACATTCAGGCTGCTGTTGCTGCCCCCAGAACTGCTGGTTTCATTCAAGGTTTCGGGTCAATATCCTTGAAAAAAATGGCGGCAGAGTAAGTGGATGCTGCACGGACATGCTCCCAGCAACAAACGTATTACAACTAAAATACAGAAAAACTTCCTGAATAATCAACGGAAAACTCACAGGAGGGAACCCTGATACACAAGGACCAAAAGTGAGACCAAAAAGAGAATGGTAGGAGGGGTAGAAGCACAAAAGGGCTGGCCTGGCACCCACAAACAGCAACTGAAGTCCCAGAAAGATATCTCAGCTGTGTGTGGGGTGGGGGGGAGGTGGTTGCCACTGAGAATCTAATCCCCACCCTGGGCCCCCCAGCAGAGAGCAACAATCTGAGGAGAGTACCCACATAACATCTGGCTATGAAAAGCTGTCTGCCAGGGAGTAACAACTGAAAATTCAGGCACCATCTTAAAGGGCCAATGCACAGAATTTCCTGTGGAGCCACCCACCTTGTGCTCTGGCAGAGGGAAGGTAAAGTGGACAGAAGTTGTGAGAGCAGAAGCCAGGACTGGGGACTCGGGGGATAGAGCTCAGAAGGCAGACACCCTAAGTTTCCTGAGCTGAGTCATTCCCTCACAGGGCGAAGGACATCTTTCCCACATAGACATCTGCCTTGCCTGAGGGGAAAACAGTTGACACAACCTATTGGAAAACACCTTGCCCTGAGGCCACTTAAGAGATTAAAATAACAATTAGCCTCCAGACAGAAGCAACTGCCTCACCCTATTGGAAAAACTCTCATCACACCTGAGGACAACTGCCTGGGGGCAATTCAATCAGAATCCTATTCATCTGTAGACAGAGGCAGTCTCTGGAGGCTTTGAGTCTATGCCTAATCTAATTAGTCAGAAACAGCCTTTAACACTGTCCTGCACTAGAGATTGAGAGGTGTAGAGGATCTACCTAATACATAGTCACAAACCCAAACAGAAAGCCAAAATGAGGAGACTAAGAAACAACCCCCAAATGAAAGAACTAGAATATTCTCCAGAAGAAGAGATAAATGAAGCAGAGATAAGAAATTTATCTGAAACAGAATTCAGAGTAATGATGGTAAAAATGCTCAACAGCATGAAAACAGATATAGTAACTATAAAAAAAGAACAGTCTGAGATAAAGAAATAACACAAATAAAGAATACATTGGAAGGATACACAGCGGATTAGGGGAAGCTGAGGATCAAATCAGTGAATTAGTAGAAGACAGAGTTGAAAATATCACTCAATCAGAGAACCAAAAAGAAAAAAAAAAACAATTAAAAAAACAGGAGGACAGCTTAAGGGAGCTGTGGGACAATGTGAAACGTAACAATGTTAGAGTAGCAGAAGAGGCAGAAAGGGAGAAAGGCATAGAGAAGGTGTTTGAAGAAATAATGGCAGAAAACTTCCCTAACCTGGTAAAGAAAAAAGTCACACAAGTTCAGGAGGCACAGAGAACTCCAAAACAAGAAGAACCCAAACAGGCCCATGCCCAGACACATCATAATTAAAATGCCAAAAATTAAAGACAAAGAGAGAATCCTTTTTAAAATATATTTTTATTGATTTCAGAGAGGAAGTGAGAGGGAGAGATAGAAACATCAATGATGAGAGAGAATCATTTATCGGCTGCCTCCTGCACGCCCCCCACTGGGGACCAAACCCACAGCCTGGGCATGTGCCCTTGACCAGAATGAAACCCAGGACCGTTCAGCCAATGCTCTATCCACTGAGCCAAACCAGCTAGGGCAAAGAGAGAATCTTAAAGGCAGCAAGAGAAAATAAAACTGTTACCTATAAAGGAGTTCCCATAAGGTTGACACCTAATTTCTCATCAGAAACTCTACAGGCCAAAAGGAAATGACATGAAGTACTCAAGGTAATGGAAAGCAAGGATCGGAGACCAAGATTACTATATCCAGCAAGACTTTCATTCAAAATAGACTGGCAAATAAAGAGCTTCCCAGACCAAAAAAAGAAAGAAAAAAAGGCTAAAGGAGTACATCACCACCAAACCAACATTACAAGACATGCTAAAGGGATTGCTGTAATGAGAAGAAGAAACAAGAGAGAGAAACCTAGCCATACAGAATTAAAATGGCAATAAATAAGTACCTATCAATAATAACCCAAATAAAAGGCACTGAAATTCATGGATACTTGAGTGAAAAATCAAGGCCAATGATCCAAACATCCTGCACATGTAGACTAAGCTTCCAATCTCCAAAAAGAGAAGAGAATATGAAGGGTAGAAAATATATGCATACACAAAAGACAATTTTTTAGAATTGGAGGACATGAATCTTAAGACTAAAAGGATCTTCCCGTCCAGTGTAGCTCAGTGGTTGAACACTGAGGTCATGGTTCGATTCCCAGTTGAACCCAAGTGGGGGTGTGCAGGAGACAGCTGATCAATGATTTGCTCTCATCATTGATGTTTATATATCTCTCTCCTGCTCTCTTCTTCTCTAAAATAAATAAAATATATTTTTAAAAATTAAAAAAAGACTAAAAGAATCTGTATCCTCTGCACAGTAAATACCAACAGCTAACATGTATCATATAACTAGAGGCGCGGTGCATGAAATTCGTGCATTTGGGGGTGGGGAGGGGAGTAATCCCCCATCCAGGATTGTGAGAGAATGAAGGCCAGGCCAAGGGGCCCCACCAGTGCACGATCTGGGCCGGGGAGAGATGCAGGAGGTTGGCCAGCCAGGGGGGGACCACGGGAGGGCTCCAGGTTGTGTCCGGCCTGTCTTGCTCAGTCCCAATCAGCTGGACCCCAGCAGCAAGCTAACCTCAGAGCGTCTGCTCCCTGATGGTCAGTACATGTCATAGCGAACTGTTGAATGGCCTTAGCATATCATTAGCATATTATGCTTTGATTGGTTGAATGGCCAAATAGACAACCAGACACTTAGTATATTAGACTTTTATTATATAGGATTAAAGGCGCAGTTATAAGTACTCATTTAATTCTCATAAGAATCCTCTGTTATCCCCAATTTTACAGATGAAGAAATAGAGTAATGGAGAGTTAAAGCAAGTATGAGCACCCAGATAGTAAATAGCAGAGCTGAGATTTGTACCAGGCAATCTACTTCCAAAAATAAGCTATACCAAGGAACATCATTGTAAAATACTAGTGGCTCAGTGCATGGATTCGTGCACATTGAACAGAAATTAATTAGAAGAAAGTTTCATGTGGTCATTACATTACTGCAAAAAAATTACATGTCAAAATAGTATACATAATATAGTATTATAAAATTAAAATACAAAATATTTTAATATCACTATTTGCCCTTTCTCTATAATAGAAGTGTCAATGATGAAAGAAAATTCGTAAAATGTATATGAAAATAATATATAAATTGAATAATAAATAAACAATATTGTGTCAACAATGTCACTTTCTTTCAGCTTCAGAGGTACGTTGTACCAATAGTTGGTCTTCAGGTACATTCTGACATTGCATGCAATTGGCGCCAGCAAGAGCTTTATATGTATCGTGCATACACGAGTCACTGTTTATTTTTAAATTACCTGTGCTTGTCATATGTACCGGCCAGTTGGTCGGATATTTGGACGGATGGTCATTCGGACGGACATTCGGTCACTTACCCTTTTATATATAAAGATTACAACTCCAGAGGAAAAGAATGTCCCAAAGTCTCCTGGAGCAAGAAGATGGTCATTCTCCTATATGGGAATCAAAAAATTCTTAGACTGCTCACAAAAATGATCAAGCAATGTCTTTAAAATTTTGAAAGAAAAGTGACCTTCAGCTTAAAGTTCTTTGCCCAGCCAACCACTGAAGTGTAAGGGCAAAATAAAGACATTTTTAGATATGACAAGTATCCTCCTTTCTCTCCCTACCCAGCTTTAATCATACCCTTGCAAACACCCTCAATTCCATATGTGTATATTGTTAACACCCTATCTTCATCAGTGCTGATTTTTATAACAAAAATATCATAGTCTTGGTGGCTTATAAACAGCACAAACCTACTGCTCACAGTTTTGGAGGCTGGAAGTTGGAGATAGGACACCAGCATGACGAAGGCCCTCTTCTGGGTCACAGATTGCCAACTTCTGGATGGGTCCTCACTAGGGAGCCTTGTGGGGTCTCTTTTATAAGAGCACTAATTCCATTCATGTGCCCTGAGCAGGAATTGCACCAGCAACCTTTTGGTTCATAGGGTGATGCTCAACCAACTGAGCCACACCAGCCAGGGCTCTATTTAGTTATTTTTTTAAATATATTTTTATTGATTTCAGAAAGGAATAGAGAGAGATAGAAACATTAATGATGAGATAATCATTGATCAACTGCCTCCTGCATGCCCCCTATTGGGGATGGAGCCTGCAACCCGGGCATGTGCCCTTGACTGAAATCCAACCTGGGACCTTCAGTCTACAAGCCGGCACTCTATCTACACTGAGCCAAACCAGCTATGTGGGTTTGTTTTTTTATATCTGCTCTATCACTTTTTATAATGTCCAGGTGCCTGCTTAAACTGAGTTATCTTTTATTTCTTTGAACAAAGAAAATATAAATTATTTTGTAGTTTGCATCTGATAATTTCAAAAAAATGTTGTATTTGAATGTCTATTTGTTTCTGCTGAAATACCCAAAGAGTCTAGTTTCCTTGTGTACTTGTTTATCTTTAATTCTATACTTAACAATTCTATGAAAACTTATTTGTAGGAAGAATTTATGGCCTACAATTATAATGTGTTCCTCCAGAGATGATTTGTATTTGCTTTTGCCAGGCATCCGGAGGCATAAGTTTGAGACCACCTGAACACAAGATCAAGACTTGAGTTGGTTTGGCTCAGTGGATAGAGCATGGGCCTGCAGACTGAAGGGTCCTGGGTTCAATTCTGGTCAGGGTCATATTCCTGGCTTGCAGGTTCCATCTCTAATAGATTCTCTTTCATCATTGATGTTTCTATCTTTCTCTCCCTCTCCCTCCCTCTCTGAAATCAATAAAAAATTCTATATAATAAAAGCTCAGTGACTATAATGGTGTAATGACCAGAATGACCGCTCAACCAGTCGCTATGAGGTGCATTGACCACCTCTCGGTCCTTCCCCTCCTCGAGCCCCCAACCCCCTCCCCTGAGACCCACAGGCTCTGATGGCTGCATGGTGAACGGGCAACAGGGGTGGGTGGCGACGGCGGGGTGGGACTGGGGATTGGCGAGTGGGCGGAAGGTAGCCCTGATCACAAGCTAGGCTAGGGACCCTACCCGCGCACGATTTCATGCGGCAGGCCTCTAGTATATATATAAAAGACTTGAGACAGGTAATTTAACCCCAGCAATTCCACTTCCAATTCATCTTCATCCTGAGGGTGTGGCCTTTTGGGGACCCGTTATTGTACAGAAGGTCTTGGACTTCACTCCCTACACATTGTGTTTTATTCATGTTTTTCTTCTTTGAAGTGTAAAAGGAAGATCACAATTTCCATTTAGGTAAATGTCTCAGGGTAAAAGCATCTTCCAGTATTTCAAGTTGGATTACCTCTTCCAAATTGGATTATCTCCCTGGATCCTTGCTTTCTAGCTTTTGGTTTAATAATTCTATCTTGCCATCTCTTAGACACCGTGTTATGGGCTGAATTGTGTGTCCCCAAATTTCATATGTTGAAATCCATATGAAATTTGGGGACCACCAGTACCTCAGAATGTGACTGTATTTAACCATATATTTTGGTGATTAAACATAATCACTTTAAAGAGATAAATGAGTTAAAATGAGGCATTAGAGTGTGCTCTAAACAAATCTGCCTGGTGTCTTTATAAGAAAGGTAATTTGGACAGAGACATACCAGGGCCATGAAGGCACGCAGAGGAAAGACCCTGGGAAGACACAGGGAGAAAGCTGCCGTTTGTAGCCAAGAGGAAAGGTCTCAGGAGAAATAAACCCTGCTGACACCTGGATCCTGGACTTCTGGTCTCCACAACTGTGAGACAATACATTTCTGTCATTTAAGCCATCCAGTTATGACAGCCCTAGTAAACTAATAACATTAGTTTAGTAAGCTTTAAAAACATATATATATATATATATATATATATATATATATATATATATATATATATATATATATATATATATATATATATCCAGACATTTACTTTTTAAAATACATATATATTTTTTAATTGATTTCACAGAGGAAGGGAGAGGGAGGGAGAAAGATAGAAAGATCAATGATGAGAGAGAATCATTGATCGGCTGCCTCCTGCATGCCTCCTACTGGGGATTGAGCCAGAAACCCGCGCATGCATCCTGATCGGGAATGGAGCCATAACTCCTGGTTCATAGATCTATGCTCAACCACTGAGCCCCACCAGCCGGACCAGACTTTTACTTTTTAATATTGTTTTCTGAGGTGGGTTGATATAACTATCCTAGCCCACAATTACCAGAGAGGAACTCTGATTATCCTCTACTCCCCACTCTCTACGCTGCTTCCCTTTTCCTCATAGCCCTTACCATCACCTAGAATGTTATCTATTTTTCTATTTACTTATCTGCTTAATCTCACCGGAATTAATATACAAGAAAGCTGGCTGCGTTTTGATAACTGCTTGTAGCCTCAGATTCTGAGACAATGCGTGGCAGATCGTAGGCACTAAGAAGACAGTTGGTGAATGAATGAATGAATGAATGAATGAATGACAGAAGGGGCTTCCCCTCCGGAAGAGGTGGCGGTCCACGCGGTCTCTTGGACCGCGGTCAGGAAACGCTGCAGATCCACTGAGGTGGTCGCTGCCCCTAGGTCTGGAGAGTCCGCTGGGGGGCACGCTCCACCGCATCCAGGTTCCAGGTTTTCGCGCGCGCCCCACAATCCTGGAGCCGGCGGGCTCCTCCAGGGCCCTCGTGGGCGGAGCCAGCGGCGGAGCGGGTGGAGCCGCGGGAAGACTAACGGGCGCTGGGCGGGGTGGCAGGGCTGCCCGGCGGCCGCCTTGGGTGGGCTGTACCCCGGGCTGCACTGGGGCCTGCGCTGAGGCGACTGGTGGCGCGGGCAACTGCGGGGGCGCGTCCGAGGCTGGGGCGCCGGGAGACGTCGGACTGCGGCCCAGGAGGCGGGGCGCCGGAGGACCTGGCCGCCGCCGCCCCGGCACTGAAGCCGCCTCCTAGGAGATGTATCCTAGACTCGGTGTGCGGGAAGCGGGTTCAGGGAACCTCTCCCTTTGCGGCGCCCAGAGCCCGGCTCCGAGAGGTGCGGCGGGGAAAGGCCACGTTGGGTGATCAGGAGCAGCAGACCCGCCCTAGGCCGCTTCTCCTTGGGAATTTGGAGAAGACCCACTTCCAGTCCGGAGGCCGACGTGAACGTTGGACGTCTTTTGAAGAATGATTGTTTTGCTTGGGAATATGGTTTGTCTGTAAAAGGCTGGGAAAGAACAAAATCTGTTACCAGTCCTCCTCCAAACAGACACCCTCTGGAGCTGAAAGCCTCAAGAGCGAGCGCTCTCACGCCCGCATCGCTGGTCCTGCCAGCGTCCGAGGCGGATCTGGTGAGTAGGAGGCCGCCCTGGCTGTCGTCAGTCCGAGGGAGGCATGTCTGGGAGTAGTGAGAAGGGGCACCTTCTAAAAGAAGCTTCCCTGTCATTAACCGTTTAATATATTTCTCCACTTTGGTAACAAGACATTTACTATTTATATATTCAGAAGCAGGCTATTTCCCACTTGTTCCAATAGGTAGGATGCAGCCCCTTTCTCTGCACCAGTCACAGCTGAAAACAAGAGATGCCCATTAACCACATGATGCCCTTCCCCCACAAACTTTAAAAAGTTGAGTCGGCTTTCTTCCCAGGGAGCTAGGACAGATTTTAGGGTCCCAGATACACTGGACCTGGTCGCTGTAGAGCGCGATCTACCTGCTCAAATGACAGGGGCGGGATGAGACAGAGGATGTATTTGAGTTTTGTTCTGTTTTTTTTTTCCGAAATTGCCTGTTACAAACACTTCTGCAGTAGTCCTCAATTGTACTCGAAGTACTGTATTTCCTCCATTTGTAGGCATTCTCCTTTCCCCAAATTTCAACATTTTTGAAACCAGGATACATCTTAACAGAGAGGTTAAAAGGACTTGCTAGCTGCTAGGCATCTATGTGGGCGTGTCTGTCACTACTTGCCCATGTGAAAATGCAGCTATATGATTATTCCATCTTTTGAAATACTTGACATTAACTTTGAGATTTATTAATTGTTTTTTTTAAATAACTTTAGAAGACCCTGGCCCAGTAGGTCACTGTTAGAGCATCATCCCAATATGCCAAGTTTGTGGGTTCCACCCTCAGTGGTAGAACAACAAATCGATATCTCTGTCTCTTAAAAAAAATGAAGAAAAAAAAACTTAGAAAGATAATGCTCTGCTGCAGCATTAAAGCAAAAGGTTTATAATAATATTTACTAAAGGTTTATTGTTTGCCCGACATTGTCTCAATTAATCAACTTTACAACACTATGAAGTACGATTATTATTTTATAGATGAAGAAACTGAAGCTCAGTTGAAGTGCCTTAGAGCTTTTAAGTGCAAGAGTCAGGATTCTAACCCAGGCTGTCTGATTTCAAATCTATATCCAGGCAGAAGATGCATGTGGCTTTTAAGGGGGGAAGTCAAGGCAGGATTGGTGCATGTCTGTGTATCTTTGGCTGTTTGCGGGGGGGGGGGGGGGGGCACGGGAACTGGGAGACAGAGCCACATCCAAGAGCATTGATTATACTTCTTCCCACATTGATGCCAAATCTTTGTTTTTGGATCTTTTGCAGTTCTAAATATATTTCTGGATTTCTGGCTGTATGAGGGTGCTCCTGGGTCCCTCCTCTCCTGCATTGTGTTCCTCTCGAAGAAGATAGAGGCATACACCCAAACCTACTCAACTGGCTGCCTCCTAGGGAGGCTGTACTTAATTCAAGAGAGGAGTCAGTGTTTCAGAGTTGTCCAAGTCACATTAGCCTCTCGGAGCCCCCAGTTCTAGTGCTGCAGGAGCATGCCAAAGCCCTGAGGGCAGGGACTGTGATCAGAGGAGGACCACCCAACTGTGAAGCCTCTCAGCAGAGGTTCTGGCCGTTTCCTCACAGGAAGTGGACAAGCCCAATCAGGTGGACATCATTATGCTGCAGCAGCTCTTGATCACCTTGCCCGCTGAGGCCAGCACCTGGGTGAAGTTGCACCATCCAAAGAAGGCCAAGGAGGGGGTGCCCCTATGGGAGGATGTGACTAAGATGTTTGAAGGAGAAGGTAAGAATAGACTGATGAAGGGGGGAATGCATGGGGAACTAGGAGATCTCATTTGTGTGTCAAAAGATAGGTACACGTCATTGTTCTGGTCTCTGGGAGAACATTGGAGGAAAGCAGGTCTCTGAGGTTCATGCTTGTGGCTTTTGGGAAAGGGATAGCTGTGAGAGTTCTGGAGTTCTGGCTGTGGGATTGTTGCTTCCGGATCCCTCCTCTCCTGCATTGTTGTTCCTCTAGATTCTAGAATAGAGAGGCATGCACTCAAACATACTCAACCGGCGGCCTTGCAAGGAGGCAGTACTTACTATTGTGCTCTCAGCACAGGCTTCTTGGTGACATGTGCTCTGTGTTGTCCCATGCTGCTCCCATCTCCTGTCCTCAGTACTCACAGGACAGGAAAACAGAACACAAGATGGTCCCCACCAGCGACTCTTGAGTGTGGACAGCAAAGTCAAAGCTTTTTGCACCCTTAAGCCCCCCCAATGGTTTTTCTTCACAAGTTTCAGTCATTTTAGCCTCAAACCAATATCAGTTCTTGCTTTTCATCTTCTGCTGAGAGGAAAGAATGACATGCTTGATTACTCTTATTTCACCTTGAAATATAGGTTCAGTGGGAAATATGTCCAAAATTACACATTATTTAGTGGTCTGGTCAGGATAGATAGATGGATAGAGGAATCTGTGTGTTTCATGTGGTCTCTTAATTCATACCTTTAACACTGTAGATTCCGTCAATATTTATTGTATTCTAGCTGTGTCAGGCAGGAACTTTGCTAAGCTTCTTGACAGATGAAAAAATGAATAATGATTTCTAATGCTAAATATTTTTTAAAATATATTTTTATTGATTTCAGAGAGGAAGGTAGAGGAAGAGAGAGAATTGTTGATCAGCTGCCTCCTGCATGTCCCCTACTGGGGATCGAGCTCACAACCTGGGTATGTGCCCTTGACTGGCATCGAACCTAGGACCCTTCAGGTTCAATCTATCCACTCAGCCAAACCAGCTAGGGCACTAATTATTAATTGATGGAGACAGACACATACCCAGATCACATACCCATAATAGAAGGTAACCTAGGAAAATGCTATGATAAAGTTTTTTTTTTGGAAGACAAGAGATAGGAAATATTTTTCCAGTTGTGCTTATCTGATAATTTTTTACAAAGCAGATAGCATTGAATTGGGCCTTGAAAGATGTCTAAGTTTTGCCCTGGCCAGTTTGGCTTAGTGCCGTGGTCGGCAAACTGCAGCTCGCGAGCCACATGTGGCTCTTTGGCCCCTTGAGTGTGGTTCTTCCACAAAATACCACAGCCTGGGCAAGTCTATTTTGAAGAAGTGGTGTTAGAAGAAGTTTAAGTTTAAAAAATTTGGCTCTCAAAAGAAATTTCAATCGTACTGTTGATATTTGGCTCTGCTGACTAATGAGTTTGCCCACCACTGCCTTAGTGGATAGAGCATTGGCCTGCAGACTGAAGGGTCCTGGGTTTGATTCTGGTCAGGGGCACATGCCCGGGTTGTGGGCTCGATCCCCAGTGTGGGGCCTGCAGGAGGCAGCCAATCAATGATTCTCTCTAATCAGTGATGTCTCTATCTCTCTCTTCCTCTCTGAAATCAATAAAAATATATATTTTTTTAAAAAAAGAAAGATGTCTAAGTTTTTTTGTAGAAGTGTCAGAGAATGGAGGCCATTGTAGTCTGAGATTGGTGTTTGAGTCCAACAGACAGAGGATGGTGATTAGAGGAAACTAGTGCTGGAAAGATATGCTTCGGGTGGACCATAGAGTGCCTGGAAGTCCATGGGAAGTGAACAAAGGAGTAGCTGAGTAGACCTGTGCTTTTGGATCAGCATTGACCATTGGGAACTACAAATGCCCCAAAGAACACACTGCAGTTCCTCCTCATTAAGGGGCTTCCAGTCTGCTTGAATCACTCCAAATGTCCCTCTTTGTGAATGTATTGAGAGAGGAGCCATATTCAGCAGGTCTCCCGGCATTTTGGGGGGCTTTTGGGGAGTGCAAATCTTATGGCTCTTTTCCTTCCTCAGCTCTGCTATCTCAGGATGCTGATGAGACCCAGGGAGAAAGTTTAAAGGATGAAGGGACTTCTGGGGCCCAGAGAGCAGAATTCCAGGTGGGTTGGAATTTCCTCTCATTTTTTTGACATGCTTCTTGGTTTTTAAGGCATAATGCCCCTTTTCTTGGAGTGGGAGGTTGTTGAGGCTAACGAATTCAACCTAGGGAGCTCAGAGAATATTGCTCTTGTACAGAAAATGGCAACGGTGGTATCAATTTATCTGCTCATAGAAGTTATACTTTCCTCCATGTAACTCTAACATTGTGTTGCTAATTTCTGTAAAGAAAGCAAAAGGAGTGATAGAATTTTAGCCTCTAAAAACCAACAGATACCACTTGGGATCTAAGATAAGCCTCATTTTTTAATTTATTTTTTAGTATTTATAACTGAAAAACAAACTTTGTAAATGAGAAGAAAGTTCTGACATTCCTTTATTATTTTTATATATTTTTTAAAAATATATATTTTTATTGATTACAGAGAGGAAGGGAGAAGGAGAGAGAGAGAAACATCAATGATGAGAGAGAATCATTGAATGGCTGCCTCCAGCACACCCCACACTGGGGATTGAGCCTGCAACCTGGGCATGTGCCCTAACTGGGAATTGAACTGATCTTCTGGTTCATAGGTCTGTGCTCAACCACTGAGCCACACAGACCAGGCTGACATTCTTAATGGTGTACACATATTACTTGTGAACTTAATGAGGTGACCCTTAGTGTATTGGGAGCAAAGATCAAACTGCAGCCAAAGAATCAAGAAGAGGAGAAATGGTCTGGCCACAGGTACACCCGTTAGCCTGGGCAGATACAACAGGGTGTCATAATAGGTGTCCTCACCCCCTGGTGGAAGGATAGGTGAGACAGAAGGAAAATGGTTTAATAAACAGGAAATGAAGATCATTAAAGAGCAGATGTTATTCGAGGACAGAAGAGTTTTAAGTGAACAGAACTTGGATTCTAAAATTAGATGGTACAAGATTTAAACTTAGCTCTTGAATTTACTTGCTTGGTGATCTGTGGCAATATTTTTTAGCTGTTTAAAATCCCAGTTTTCTCAGCTAATTCACATGCTAATACTTTCTAGGATTGAAATGCATTCCAGAGTTAGAGAAATGTGGAAGTAATAATAGTCTAATTATTTAAGGGGTTATCTCTGCATTCCACTTTTTAGAATTCCTCACTTCCTGACACTTATTGAAACTGATGGGATTTAAACTTAGCACTGGGGAAAGATTAAAATAAAAAAAATGAGGTATATTATCCTGGCCATTTTGCTCAGTGATTAGAGCATTGGCTCTCAGACCGAAAGGTCACAGGTCCGATTCACGATCAAGGGCATGTACCTCGGTTGCAGGTTCGATCTCCAGTCCTATGCGGAAGGCAACTAGTCGATGTGTCTCACATCAATGTTTCTCTCTCTCTCTCTCTGTCTCTCTCTCCCTCCTTCTCTCCCTCTCTCCCTCTCTTCCTCTCTCCCCCTCTCCCCTCCCTTATACTCTCTCTAAAAGTCAATGGAAAAAATATCCTCAGTGAGGATTAAAAAAAAGAGAGAGAGGTATAATTTACACATAGGATAAAACACTTAAGAAAGTGCATCGCTCTTTTTGACACATGTATACACTATCTACTGCAATCAAGATCTAGAACATTTTCACCATCTCAGAAAGTTCCCTCATGCCCCTTACTCTGCTTTGCCCCCAGTAGTTAGTAGATGGGATCTCTGTTTATTTCTTACTAGTGGACCGGTGAACGGATTCGTGCACATTGAAAGAAAATTAATTAAAAGAAATATTTTAATATCACTATTTGCCCTTTATAATAGAAGTGTCAACCAAATTCACGATCAACAATGACAGATCAAAACACACATGTGCACTTGGCACCAGCGAGAGCTTTATATGTATCGTGCATGCGTGAGTCCAGTCAGTGGGTCAGAGGGACGGATGTACAGCTGGATGTACAGACGGATGTACTTAGCCTTTTATATCCTATACTAGAGGCCCGGTGCACGAAATTTGTACTTGGAGGGGTGTCCCTCAGCCTGGCCTGCACCCTCTCCAATCTGGGACCCCTCAGGGGATGTCCAACTGCCCTCAGGGATCAGGTCTAAACCGGCAGTTGGACATCCCTCTCACAATCCGGGACCGCTGGCTCCTAACTGCCTCTGCCTGCCTGCCTGATCCCTCCTAACCACCTCTGCCTGCCTGCCTGATCGCCCCCAACTGCCCTCCCCTGCTGGCCTGATCGCCCCCAACTGCCCTCCCCTGCTGGCCTGATCGCCCTCAACTGCCCTCCTCTGCCAGCCTGATTGCCCCCTACTGCCCTCCCCTGCCAGCCTGATCACCCCCTAACTGCTTGCTCCCCCACGCCGGCCTGGTCACACCCCTAACTACCTCTGCCTCGGCCCCCAACACCGTGGCTTTGTTCAGAAGAAAGTCGGACATCCAGAAGATGTCCGGTCGACCCAGTCTAATTAACATACTACCCTTTTATTAGTATCTATAATATAATTTACAATGGCTGGGTAGTATTTTATCATATGTAAGTACCAGAGTTTAATCAGTATCTTATTATTAGACAATTAGGGGATTTCCTAAATAATCTATAATAATAAAAGCATAATATGCTAATTAGACTGGACATCCTTCCAGACAAAGCCGGGACTGCAAGGGAAGCCCGGGTCCTGGGTGCCAGAGGGAAGCCGGTGCCGGCAGCTGGGGAAAGGAAGACCTACTCTTGCACGAATTTTGTGCATCGGGCCTCTAGTAGATAATAAAGCACTAATATGCAAATGATCATCACACCCTCACACCATCACACCGTAATGGCTCAGACACTCAACACTGGGGAGAGAGGAATGGGGGCCAGCCAGGCTGTGGCCCGGGAGAGACAAGCTGCATGCCCCGCGGTCCCGGGCACCAGCAGCTGTGCCTGCGTCTGCGGCCAGGGAGAGGGACAAGCCACCTGCCCTGTGGTCCCAGTGCCTGCAGCTGGGGCTGCAGCCCGGGAGAGGGACAAGCCGCCCGCCCTGCAGTCCCGTGTGCCAGCGGCTGTGCCTGCAGCCCGGGAGAGGGACAAGCCGCCCGCCCCACAGTCCCGGGCTCCAGTGCCTGCAGCTGCGGCCCAGGAGAGGGACAAGCCATTCGTCCCGTGGTCCCAGGTGCCTGCGGCTATGGCCTGGGTGAAGTCACCCGCCCACGGTCCCTTGCAGCTGCGGCCAGCCTGGGCAAAGCTGGCCCAGGTCCTGGGTGCCTGCTGCCGGCCAGAGGGAAGGAAGCCCAGATCCCAGGTGCCTGCAACTGACTGGAGGAGGGAATCCTGGGTCCCAGGTACGGGGCGATGCAGAGGCGATTAGAGGAGATCAGGCCAGCAGGGGAGCAGTTAGGGGTGATCAGGCTGGAAGGGGAGCAGTTAGGGGCAATCAGGCAGGCAGGCAGAGGTGGTTAGGGGCAATCAGGAAGGCAGAGGGGTTAGGAGTGATCAGGCAGGCAGGCATGCGAGTGGTTAGGAGCCAGTGGTCCCGGATTGCGAGAGGCAGTCGGACATCTCCCAAGGGGTCCCGGATTGGAGAGGGTGAAGGCCGGGCTGAGGGCCCCCCCAACCCCCATGCACGAATTTTGTGCACTGGGCCTCTAGTATATAGATAACTGCAAGTAAATCTATCTCAAAATAGATTTACATGTAAAATGATCATGTTAAAGTCATCTCAAAATATAAATTTAATTTTAAAAAGAATCTATTCAGTAATGTTCTATAAATGTCAATTAGATTAAGTTGGTTGACAGGTTGTTTAAAGCTCTATCTTTGAGGAATTTTTGTCTAATTGCGTCAGTTATTGAGGGAAGAATGTTAAAATCTCTATCTTGATTTTGTCTCTATCTCCCTTTAGTTCTGTCAATTCTGCTTTATTTTGAATTCTCTGGTCAGATGCATAAACATGTGGGATTGTTGTCTTCTTAATGAACTGATCCCTATCATTATGAAATGTCTCTTTATGCCTAGTAATATTTCTTTTTTTTTTAAAATATATTTTATTGATTTTTTACAGAGAGGAAGGGAGAGGGATAGAGAGCTAGAAACATCGATGAGAGAGAAACATCGATCAGCTGCCTCCTGCACACCTCCCACTGGGGATGTGCCCGCAACCAAGGTACATGCCCTTGACCGGAATCGAACCCGAGACCCCTCAGTCCGCAGGCCGACGCTCTATCCACTGAGCCAAACCGGTTTTGGCAATATTTCTTTTCCTAAAGTCCACTTTGTCTGATTTAATGTAGATCCTCCAGTGTTTTTTTTAGTTATTGTTTTCATGGTATAACCTTTTCCATTCTTTTAGTTTTAACCTCTCTTTGTCTTTTTATTTATTTTTTTTCTGAGTGGTGTGATGAAATCTCACACCATTCTGCTCTATCCTGCCCAGGATGTAAATCATCCCTTTATCCAGAATTTGCAGCCTGTATATACTTCTCACCCATTAACTACTTAGTAGCAACTGGTTATCAAATAAGTTGTCATGGTATTGCAGTGCTTGTGTTCAAGTAACCCTTATTTGGCTTAATAAATGACCCCAAAGTGAAAGATTAGTGATGCTGGCTTTTCAGATAAGTGCTTTCTTTAAGTGAATTGGAAAAAGACATTATATATAGGGTTTGGTACTATACATGGTTTCAGGCATCTACTGGGTGTCTTGGAACATATTCCCCATGGATAAGGCGGGGAGGGGCAGGGAACTATTGTACATATGTTCTCCTTCAACAATGAGAAATCAGGCTCCCATTTTTAATTCATTTGCTCAAGCTTGGAATATAAGAAAAATAGTTTCAGAGTTGATAACCCATACCATTGTAACAGGCAAACCTACTAAATGAAGTTCAATATTTCTTAAGATAAAATTTAATATAAAAATGCACAAAAATTAAGTGTATTATTTGATAAGTTTTAACAAATGCATACATTGTGTTACTTGTGGCCCAATTATTTTTGTCAGCTTGGGCTGCCATAACAAAATACTACAGATTGGGTGGCTTAAAACAATAGACATTTATTTCTCATATTCTGGAGGCTGTGAAGTCCAAGATCAAGGTGCTGGAAGATTCAATTCCTGGTGAGAACTCTCTTCCTGGCTTGCAGGTGACCACCTTCTTGCTGTGTCCTCACATAGCAGTGCACCAGGGGGATGTGGAGCTCTTTGTCTTTTTTTCTTTAATCCTCACCCAGGATATTTTCCCATTGATTTTTAGAGAGAGTGGAAGAGAGAGAAAAAGACAGAGAGAAATATTGATGTGAGAGAAACACATTGATTGGTTGCCTCCTGCACGCGCTCTGACCAGGGCCCGTGCAGGAGCCTGCAACCAAAGTAGGTGTCCTTGACCAGAAACAAACCTGGGATCTCTCGGTCCGCAGGCCAGTGCTCTATCTATTGAGCCAAACTGTCTAGGGCAACCTCTCTTTGTCTTTATATTTAAAGTATGACCTTCTTAAATATAGCTGGATCTTGCTTGGTTAGTCCATTTACAGTAAACATAATCATGGATATGGTAGATTTAAGTGCATATTCTTATTCTTTGTTTGCTCTTTGTCCCATCTATTCTTTGTTCCTTCTCTTCCGCTGTCTTTTGGATTAAATACTTTTTTTTGTATTCCATTTTGTGTCCCTAATGACTTTTTAGCTATTCTTCTTTGGTTTGTTTTTAGTGGTTGTTCTAGCCACTACAATATGAAATTTTAAACATATCACAGCTGCTTTGAATTAATACTATACAGTTTCACATATAATATGAAAGTCTTATATTTCCATTCTCTCTCATTCTTTGTGTATTATCTCAATACATTTCACTTTACATATTATAAATCCCACAATACATTGTTCTTATTTTAGTTTTTAATAGTAAATTGTGTCATAAAAAATTAAGAAAGCTAAGGAAAAGAAAATGAGCCTTTCATATGTGGACACATATTTACCAATTCTGGAACTCTTTTTTAAAAAAATACGTTTTTATCTTATTTTATTTTTTTAAATGTATTTTTATTGAATTCAGAGAGGAAGGGATAGGGAGAGAGAGATATAAAGAGAGATAGAAACATCAATTATGAGAGAGAATCATTGATTGGCTGCCTCCTGCCCACCCCACACTGGGGATCGAGCCTGCAACTGGGGCATATGCCCTGACTGGGAATGGAACCGTGACTGCCTGGTTGATAGGTCAATGCTCAACCACTGAGCCATGCTGGCTGGGCAAAAGCTATGTATTTTATATTCTAGGAACGGTTGACCTTCAAGGACATAACTGTGAACTTCACCCAGGAGGAGTGGGGGCAACTGACCCCTGCTCACCAGAATCTGTACCGAGAGGTGATGCTGGAGAACTATGGGAATCTGGTCTCAGTGGGTAAGGATGGGCTGTTTATCCAGAAACCTGCTCATTACAGGAGAGCCATTATTTCTAAATTGTTAAATGTCATGGATTCCCTGGATCTTCGCCTTGGGTTCTGTGTTAGAGATGTCTTATTCCTTTGAAAATCAAGCCAGGCCATATCCGATTCTCCTTCTTTTACTTTGTAGAGCTAAAATAGAAAAACATGCTGAGGTGCCCCTTTCCATTTTCAGAAATCCTAGGACTGGAACTAATTCTGGGCATGGTTCTTATATCTCAACATAAGCATTCATACTTTTTTTTTTTTTTTTTACTGCATAAGCAGGATATGAATTTTCCAAACCTAGAGTGATTTCCCAGTTGGAGAAAGGAGAAGAGCCATGGATAACAGAGAAAGAAGGCCCAGGACATCCCAGTGCAGGTGAGCCAAGGCAGGTGGTACCTTTTCATATGTAAATAGTATATTTTTTTAAATTATGTTTTCTGTTTGTTCCTGGTGTAATAATACAGTTGGTTTCGTATATTGATCTTATAGCCAACCACCTTGTTTCATTCTGTTATTAATTCCAATAATTTGTTTGTACATTCTCTTGGGTTTTCTTTTTCAACTTATAATGAAAAGAATAATAAAAGTTGCAATGGTGTTCTTTCCCTATCTCTGGGTAAAATCTCAAAGAGATCCCATAAATGGTCTAGTCCCTTTAAATAATAACAGTCTGATTTTAGTAAAATGTTTAGTTCAGTGAAACTTCATTCAAAGTTAAATCTTTTCTTCTTCCCTAGCTTGGGCTGCTTCAGGCCTGGATACTGAATTGGATAGATGGCTTCTCTGTCTTTCCCTGTCTTCTCTTCCTCCCCCACTATTCAGGACCAGAATCGGGGGCCTACAGAATGTAGACTCTATTCTTGCATCTATTCATTTAGAATTTGGAAATATTAATGATCTTTACAAGAAGTTATACCTTTTAGGAATACAAAGCTGTCAGTTGAGATATTAGTAATGGGTACAACAAATTATCAAGTAAGAAAAACAGTCAGAATTTTATTATTTTTACTTTATTTTTTGTTGTTGTTAATCCTCACCTGAGGATATCTTTTCCATAGATTTTTAGAGAGAGTGGAAGGGAGGAGAAGGGGAGAGAGAGAGAAACATTGTTGTAAGAGAGACATATTGACTGGTTACTGGTTGCTACCTGCAGGCCCCCTGACTGGGGCCAGGAATCGAGCCTGCAACTGAGGTATGTGCCCTTGACCAGAATCGAACCCATGTCCCTTCAGTCCATGGGCCAAGAAAATCAGACAAAATTTTAAAGGTTAAAGGATATTTTCATAGAACATTGTAGTAGCAGCAATATAGTCTGGATTTCTTATAAGTCTTCTTTGTATAAATAACACTCCCAGGAACAAATTAATAAGCACAGGAAATAGAACAATGTGTAAGTTTTAATAAAAGACACCTTAGTGTTCTTGTGAATTTTCTTACTTCCAACATTATTTTTTTAATTAGTGTCTCTGGCTGCAGCTGGAGTGGGGGAAGGGACATCTTTTTTATTTTTCTGAGATGGTTTTCTAAAAGTAGTTGTCAATTTAAAAGACATGTTGTAAAGACAGCTCAGAAATTTCATTATTTAATATTATTAGAAAGAGCAGGACTAAAATGCTCAAACTTTACTCTCTTTATAAAATCATACTTTTACTATTTACTGATTCTTAATTTAATTTCCCATTACCTCTCCAGGATGCATAACCATATTTAAATATAGTAAAAATCTCATGTACTTTATATGTATTGTTATCTAAATCTCTATAGTAATTGAGTTTTCAAAGCATAAAATATTTGAGTTATTTGTATTTTTTCCATTTCTTTCAGATGTGAAGAGTAAAACAGAAACCAGTACATCAACTGCAAAGAATGACATTTTACAGGAACAGTTATATCAAGGCATTATGATGGAAAGGTTCATGAGGGATGATGTAATTGATTCCACATTGAGAAAAGTCTCCAAATATGATAAGTTAGAAAGGCATCAGGACACCAATGGAAGAGATGTAAGACAAGCCATCTTGCTCCACAAGAAGAGAGGCCAAGAAACTAACAAATTTGGGGGAAATATTGTGAATTCAAATGTTATTATAGAACAGAGGTACTGTAAATATGACACACTTAGAAAGAGGAACAAATACAAATTAGATCTGATTAGTCATCCAACAAGTTACATAAGAACAAAAACCTATGAATGTAATATATGTGAAAAAATCTTCAAGCAACCCATTCATCTTACTGAACACATGAGAATTCATACTGGTGAGAAACCTTTCAGATGTAAGGAATGTGGAAGGGCCTTTAGTCAAAGTGCATCTCTTAATACCCACCAGAGAATCCATACTGGTGAGAAACCTTTTGAATGTGAAGAATGTGGCAAAACCTTCAGACATCGCTCCTCTCTTAATCAGCATCACAGAACTCACACTGGAGAGAAACCTTATGTATGTGATAAATGTCAGAAAGCTTTCAGCCAGAACATTAGCTTGATCCAACATTTGAGAACTCATTCTGGAGAGAAACCCTTTACATGCAATGAATGTGGGAAAACCTTTCGACAAATTAGACACCTAAGTGAACATATAAGAATTCATACTGGGGAGAAGCCCTATGCGTGCACTGCATGTTGTAAAACCTTTAGTCATAGAGCATATCTAACACATCATCAGAGAATCCATACTGGGGAGAGACCCTACAAATGTAAAGAATGTGGGAAAGCCTTTAGGCAGAGGATCCACCTTAGCAACCATAAAATTGTTCATACAGGAGTGAAAGCATATGAATGCACACGGTGTGGAAAAGCATATAGGCATGATTCATCCTTTAAGAAACATCAGAGACATCACACTGGAGAAAAACCTTATGAATGTAATGAATGTGGAAAAGCCTTCAGCTATAATTCATCACTTACTCGGCACCATGAAATACACAGGAGGAATGCCTTCAGAAATAACGTGTAAAAATAGATTATAAAAAAGATTATCCAACATGAGAACAAAAGCCAAGTTTAAATCAGTGATTCTATGCTTTTAAATTTCAGAACTCTAAATGTGAGTTATTGATATAATGATGCCAACTTCTAATTTTGCCCATTGTGTAAATAAACACTACATTGATAACTACTATCTACACTTCCATACAAAGTACTTAAAAATAAAGGATGGTCCTTCCAATTAAATTCAGCAATATGAAAAATTAACTTTATTATTTTTCTGACTTCATGGTTGATTAATAAATTATTATGCATGGGCATTCAGTGATTTACAGACCAGTATATGGGAACTACTGTTTAAAATGTCACCACCCCATATTTTAAATTCAAATTTAATTTTTAATTTTTTTGTTAATCCTCACCCAAGGGTATTTTTTCCATTGGTTTCTGGAGAGAATGAAAGGGAGAGGGAGAGACAGAGAGAGAGAAACATCGCAGTGAGAGAGACTCATCTATTGGTTACCTCCCACATGCCCCTGGGGTGGGGGGGCAAGGGATCAGCCTGCAACTAGCTCATGTAATCCAGGGCCTGCAATATATTCTAATAGTGGACTGGGATGAGTACTTTGGAAAACCCAGGCAGTTTTCTCTCCATTTTTCACCTCTGCTTCTTGTGTCTTCATTCTGGCTTTTTTTTGTTTTGTTTTTAAAAGAAAACACCTCATTGCAAATCATCACTACCAGCAACTCCAGATTTTACATATACAGGCAGTCCTTGGGTTACATCGGACTCAAGTTGTTTCGTGGTTACGTCACCATCTCACATTTATAGTATTTATTTTAAAACAAAGTTCTGTCATTTTGACGTATGTACATATGTGCTTTATTTTTTTTATTATTTATTTACCACAAGGTCAGGAATTATCTTTCTTTTAAATTTTTTTTTACTGTTTCACTTCATTACTGCTGTGTATGTGCTCCACGTGAGTGACATAGGTGCTTATGTAGGTGGGTTCCGACTTACGGAGAAAATCAAGTTACATCGCGCTGTAGGAATGGATCTCCGATGTAACCCAAGGACTGCCTGTATTCAGGTTCTATAACCCAGAATAAAGCTGCCTTCTCTTTCTCATTTCTTATCTCAAAATCCTGAGGAAGGTTTCTTACTGGCCCAGCTAGGTCTGTGCCCACCTCTACAGTCAATTGTAGGCTGAGATCTCAGCTTCTATGAGAACCATGCAGCTGGTGTGGTGAGGGGAGGGAGGACCAGGGAGGGGGGTGGGGAAGAAGAAGAGAGTTATTGTTCATAGAATTCCAAATCTTACCCATTCTTCAATGCCAATTCACCAGGTCAGAAATTTAGAACTGGAAAGGATCTAGGAATTCACCTAATTGAAACTTAACTTTATAGATGAAGAAATGGAGAATCTTCTTTAATTACTCATGTCCTTTTACTATGGTCAAACCTGAGTTTGAGAAATTTTTCCCTCTAAGTTTGTTAGCCTAGCTTTCTAAATACCTACTATTAATGGCTAAACATAGCTGAGCTGCTCTTTGCCATTCTAAAAGATTTACTTAGATCTGCTGCCCAGGAAATCTTCATAAATTATACTTCAGAGCCTACCCATTGCCTTTGCCTTTTATCATTCACTCTTTTTATCTCACAGGAACTTCTCCCTCCACTGATCATGGGATTGTTCTTCCTCAGAGCTGTGTCCTTAGACATACTCTCTTTTCAAGTTACGCATTTTGATTTTGTTAACACCCAACACTTCTGACATCTATATTTTAGAAATACCTCCTGAGCTCCAGAACATTATATTCAACATCCCACTGGATATCTTCACTTGGATATCCCATAGTCACCTCACTTTTTTTTTTTTCAATAAAATCTGTATTCCTTAATCCAGGAAGTGATATCACCACCTATTTAATACTCCTGTTTAAACTTTTTCCTCTCTCATTCATTACTTCTCCAATGTCAGCGGGTCCTATATATTGTAGTTAGGATTTAAGTCTCTACTCCATTCCCATTGTCAGTACTTAATTAGACTTGTAGTACTTCCTAACTGCTTAGATTTCCATTGGTTTCTCTACATCTAGTCTGGTGTCATCTATCCTCCCCACTGTTGCTAGAGTGATCATTATAAAGCACATATCTAATCAAACCACATCACTGTTTAAAATTCCTCAATGTTTTCTGAAGCATACTCAAGAAAGCATACTTTGCTTCAGCCATAAAGACCTTATGGCTGGCCGGTGTGGCTCAATGGTTGAGCTCAACCTATGAACCAAGAGATCACAGTTCAATTCCTGGTCAAGGCACATGCAATAAAAACTGCAAAGAAAAGCAAAGAAGTGATGTCATAATAGGCTAGTGGTTTCTCAGGAAGGAGGCATGGGAGTGCATCTGAGAAGGGCCTGAAACTCATTTTTTGCTCTAATGATAACATGTCTGCTCAATTACACTTACCTTTATTTTACATTTTAAAATATAATATTGTTACATTTCCCAATAAAAAAGGTTAATTAAAAATTAAATAGAAAAGAGAAATACGTTGATGAAACAAGAGCCAGCATCTTTGAAAAGCGAGCTCGTGGTTGTTCTCTCCGCTGGGAAAGCTGGTGCGAGGTGCAGAGGGGGATAGAGCATTCAAGGTGGCAAAGCAAAGACGCATCATTTAACGGACTGAGGCTACGTGCCAGGGAGAAAGGAACATGCCCAGACCTTTCCCGGGCACTGGCTCGACAGTCGCCAGGAAACCCCGCCAGAGTGGGAGCTTCTAGGTCAAGTGACAGCGCAGCTCCGTCACCAACCAATTAAACCACACGCACAGCCAGCGGCGCGCAGGGTGGGACCTGCCCCAAGGTGGACCGCGCATCGGGGCTCTCTACTCGGCGCAGCAGCTGGAGGGACTCCGGGCGGACCCAAAGCCTCGCGAGGACTAGGACCGGGAGGCGCCGCTGAGGCCTCTGGGAGGGGGCGGGCCTCGGGCAGCCGCGGGGCATTCCGAGCCGGTCTCCCGGCGGCTTTGTGTGAAGCCTGAAGGAAAGGGCTGCTGCCTGACCTGCTCTTGCCGGCCGAGAGTGGAGTCCGGGAGCAGTTCCGAGGCCGCAGCGGAGCCGAGTGGAGTCCGGATTCGCAGGAGGATCCGAGGTTAGGGGAAGGCCGGCGAATGGGGGTGGCGGACTTGAGGGTTGTGTTTCGAGCTCAGGGGTCTGTCCCCGCGGTTGCCACGCCCCTCACCCTCCTCCCCGGGTGGCAGCGGCTCCCGGAAAGCGGTTTGTTTCGTCTGCCCGCGCCGGCCAGGCTTCTGTGGGCTCTGAACCTTTCACTCTCGGAAGCTCCTGCGATCCGCTGGGACCCCTTCCGGAGGGGCTGTCATTCCTAGCTCCTCCAGGACATAGTAGGAAGCGCTCAGAAATCTTTAGGGCATGCATGGAATTCGGGGAGACCGTGGTTTGGGGCCAGTGGAAAGGTACCTCCTGAAGGCAAACGTTCTCGGAGCCCATAAGTCCGGGCTGCTCCAGACAAGTAGGATGCTAGGGTGAAGGCAGTGGCAGTTCCACAAGCAGCACGAACCCAAAGAACGCTCTGTGAGGTCTCTGCCCGAGTTTCCGGACTGAGCTTGAGGCTGGAAAAGGAAACTGACCGCGGAGCTTCCGGGACCTTTTTTTTTTTTTTTAATCCTTTTACTTGCAGGGAGCAGGGGTTGGATCAAGTAGCTGCATCCAAGGTATGGGGAAAATGAAGTCATGGAGGATTTGCCCCTGGAGAGAGGCAAGCGTTACCTAGGACCTGGGGTGGGCTACAGTTTGTGCAGTGTGGATCCGAGAGGAGGAAACGCCACAATGTGAGGGAATGGTCAGGTGAGAAAGGACAAAAAGTCCCCATTCTGCCACAGCAAAGCCCAGAGTTGCTAATCTGGATTCATCGATGCAGACCTGGCGTTTCAGAGCTCCTCTCTCCTCCCCCAGCTTTGTCATTTCAGCAGTCAGCCTTACCCGTGAGGAGGAAGATCAAGTCCCAGGTGAGCAGTTTTCCGCTCTCCTAAGGTTTAATCTCATCTGTCAGAGGGAATTGACACACTTGGGAAGGGGAAGAAGATCCACATTTGTTCAGTGCTAATATATATACTGTTTCATCACTCAGTCGTTTGTGTAGCCGAGTACAGTTGGAAGGAATACTCTAATTTTAAAGATGTATCAGTAAGCCACGGGAAAACTTGGCCAAGAGTAAATACTTCCTAAAGCAAGTAGCATTCTACTAAATACGACTGACCTAGTCAGGATCAGATTCAGAATCCAGATCTGTAGGATCCCCAGACTCTTGATACAATGCTGGTGTTTCCCAAACATCTCATTCACTTGCCACCTAATGATTTTGCTATACCTATGTACTCTCTGTATTGTTATTCTCATATTTTAATTTTTTACATTTATTTAAAAATCAAACTTGTCCTAAGAAATACTACTTCTGATATTATACATTTGATGGATGCTCTAGTAGCTTTACATGTATTCTAAGATACATCTAAAAATATTGATCAACATACCATGTAAAATCATCTCATGTCAAAAAGATACAAATTGCATTTTGGGACACAGTGCACTGCATCATGCTCTTGCTGCGATATTTTCTGCACGGGAAAGTCTAAGCAACCCATCTGAGTCTAAATTATCCATCCCCAGTACATTGTTTTATTCTTTTAGATGAATAATTCCACAAAAAATACACCTCTCTCCCCTCTTTGTGTCTTTTCCACAAAACGTTTCACTTACCTGTTCAGAGATACTCTGTTCTCAATGTTGCACGGAAAACAAGTAGAAAGTCCATACCTTAAACAGTACTGTCCAATAGAGCGTCCTGTCATCAGGGGAAATGTTCTAAATCTGTGCCTTATAATGTGGTACCCACTAGCCACATGTAGTTACTGAGCACTTAAAATGTGCCTAATGCAATTCAGAAAATGAGTTTTAAATTTTATTTAATTTTATTTAAGTTTAGTCACTTGTGGCTGGTGGGTACATATTGAACAACCCAGGTCTAGATATTTGAAATAAAATATTTTCAAGGTCAGTTGATTTGGATTTTGTGCCCTGTCCCTGGTTGTTAGGGAAAACCCCAAAGTATACCTGTACATTGTCATTTAATTTTAGTTTCTTGGTGGAGAGTAAAGATACTCTCCAACCTTCAGGGACTTCATGCTCCAAATAACATTACTCATTTTGAAACTGTCATCATTTAGGCACATTTGCAGTTTCAGACACGTGCAAATATGCAGCTTCTGTGTTTTAATCCTATTTAAGTATACCATTTTCAAGGCATCAGTTCTTAAGCTTTAAGCCTGGGAATTGGTGCATTCAGCATATTCATTGCTTATTAGAATAGCAAGGAGGAAATGGCCCATAGTTATCTCAATTGACTTAAATTCTGTGTCAAATTATTTATTTTTTCTGGCACCCTGAGTCAAATACTAGTGGACTGGTCCTTGTTTTGTTTTCTCTCTATGCGAGGTTAGATATGTGAGGTTAGGAGGAAGGCTTAAAAAGAGTATCTTCACAAGATAATTTGCCTACTTTCTTAAGATTAAAAATACTTGAGAGACAAAACAGTCAAATGAGATGTGTGGTCTTTGTTTCCTGGTTTAAGGAAAAGCTATCCAAGACATTTTAGGACAGTTGGAGAAATTTGAATGAGGACCAGAATGTTAGGGTATTACCGATTATGTAAGATGTGATAATAGTGTAGTTAATGTGGGAGAATATACATATTTATATTTGAAGTGTTATGATGTCTATAATGTACTTTAAAATAGTTCAGCCAAAAAAAAGTACACACAAAAGAAACAAATGCAACAACATGTCAACAGTTGTTTAATTGGTTTGTATATAGCCATTCATTGTACTGTTCTGTTTCTCTGTATGTGAAATTTTCCATAGTAAAATTTTTTAAAGTACCTGTCCTACAGTAGAATATTCAGATATTGCATGTGAAATACTTATTTCAGTGTCTAGCACACAATAACTACACAATAAATATCACTATTTATGTAATTGATTATATTATTAATATTAATAGTGCTTATTGACAGATATTTTCCATCATATGTTAATATCTTGTGGAGGGAGAAAATAAAAATGTTAGGAGTATAAATCACAGTCAGTAAGGCTAAAATTAAACCCACAAAGAGCTTTCTGTCTGCCATTTCCTTAACATCTCAAGTATAAAAAAAGCAACTGGTTTCCACATGTCTCTGTGAATATCCCCTCTCATTACTTCATGCTATTACTTTGTGTATGAGTAGATCTATTTTCTTTAAATTTTAATCCTGCAAACTACATTTAAAAACAGTCATTGGAGAGCTGATTTTTCTCAAGAAACAGTTTGTAATTGAGATTTATTTGCATAGTCAAGGATTTTGTATCAGTGGAATTATAGAAGTGATCCATGGTAAACTTTCAAATATCGTTCCAACATTTACAAAGATATGTATTCACTTGAAATAATGAAATAATGTCCCAAGTCAGTAGAATTTTTTTTTAAAGAGTAGTTTATAGCCAGGCCAGTGTTGTTCAGTGGTTGAGCATTGACCTATGAACCAGGAGGTTAGGGCACATGCCTGGGTTGTGGGCTCGATCCCCAGTAGGGGGTTTGCAAGAGGCAGCTGATCAATGATTCTCATCATTGATGTTTCCTTCTCTCTCTCCCTTCCTCTCTGAAATCAATAAAAATAGATTTTAAAAAAAGAACAGTGTATTGGTTTTTAGAGAGAGATGAAGGAAGAGGGAGAGAAAGAGAAATAACAATGTGAGAACTAACATTGATTGGCTGCCTCCCACATGCCCCCTACTGGGGATCAAGCCCGAAATCTGGGCATGTGTTCTGACCTGGAATCAACTGGCAACCTCCTGGTGCAGGGGATGACATCTAACCAACTGAGCCACACCAGCTAGGGCTCAAGTCAGCAGAATTTTGCAGTAGAAAAGACAAAACTCAAATCTTCTTTTTAATTTAATTTAAATTATTTATTGTTGAGAGCATTACATATGTCTCCTTTTTCCCCCGTTGACCCCTCCCCACCCACTCAAACTCAAATCTTTTAAATGAAGAAATTGAAGCCAAGGAAAGTAATTTGCTTAAAGTCACACATAATGTGTTAGTGCCAGCTTCAAGAATAAAACCATTTTGCACCTAAAAAAAATTTTAAGTGTTCATATATGGATGATACAAGGAACCCTATTGTAAATTGTACCTGTACTACAACTCTCTAGCATTACTAATTGGTTGCAAACAAATAGGCTTCTTTAAGGAATGTAAATAAATAGTCATAATTCTGTTTATTTATTTGGATAATGCATTTCTTTAACATGATGTGCAGGGCCTACCCTAATCCAGAGCTGTGACATGGCAGAGACAGAGGAAGAGGAGAAGGTGCCAGCAGAGGCCTCAGGGTTTTCGGATTTGAGTGACTCAGAGTTTCTGGATCTGGAGGATACCCAAGAGTTGAGTGATTCACTTAGCAAGCCTGGCCCTTCTTCTGAACTCACCGGGAAGGATGGCAAGCTCATAAACTTTACAAAGTGGAAAAAAGGATTGGATGTCTTATCACCCATGGAGCGATTCCACCTTAAATATTTGTATGTGACTGACCTGTCTACTCAGAACTGGTGTGAACAGCAAATGGTATATGGAAAGGAACTTCCTGGTTTCTTGGCACCTGAGAAGGCAGCTATTTTGGACACTGGTGCCAGTATCCACCTAGCTAGAGAACTAGAACTTCATGATCTTGTGACTATCTCCATCACCAGTAAAGAAGATGCATGGGCAGTTAAGTTTCTGAATATGTTATCAATGATTCCTACCCTGCAGTCAGAAGGGTGCATCAGAGAGTTTCCAGTGTTTGGAGAAGTGGAGGGTGTGCTTCTTGTTGGAGTGATTGATGAGCTGCACTATACACCCAAGGGGGAACTGGAACTGGTTGAACTCAAGACACGCAGACGCCCTATGCTCCCTCTGGATGCTCAGAAAAAAAAAGACTGTTTTCAAGTCCACCTATACAAGTATATCTTTGATGCCATGGTACAAGGGAAAGTGACCACTGCTAGCCTAATCCACCACACAAAATTGCATCCAGAAAAGCCCCTGGGACCTTCAGTGTTGAGGCATGCTCAACAGGGAGGCTTCTCTGTGACGTCCTTGGGTGACCTCATGGAGCTGGTCATCTTGTCTCTAACATTGTCTGACCTTCCAGTCATTGATATTCTGAAGATTGAGTATATCCACCAAGAGACTGCCACTGTGCTGGGTTCAGAGATTGTGGCCTTTGAAGAGAAGGAGCTAAGAAGCAAAGTGCAGCACTATATGGCTTACTGGGTGGGCCACCGAGAGCCTCAAGGAGTTGATGTGGAGGAGGCTTGGAAATGCCGGACATGCAGCTATGCAGATATCTGTGAGTGGAGGAAGGGCGGTGGGGTGCACAGCTCCTCGCTAGAGCCCCAAGCCAAAAAAGCCAGATGAACAGAAGGTATGCCTTAAGGAACTTTTATCCTTCCTGCTCCTGATGTACTCACAAAGTAAAAGAGGGCCAGTCCCTGATGTACACACAAAGTAAAAGGGGGCCAGTCTTTGGCTTTCATATTTTCTCAACCTCTAACCACTCAAATCTAGGACCAGTGCTTGGGTGAGTGGGAGAGATCTGGGATTATGCTGTACCTGGAACTTATCATAGATTGCCAAGAAGACAGATACTCCTCATGGCTGGAACAACAGTATCCTTCAGCAATCATTGCTTTCCTAAGAAGATTCTTCAGTTTCTCTTAAGTCTCTTCCCTATTTTTTCTCAATCAAGGCTTTCTGCATTTTATATAATAAAATAAAATAAAATAAAACACTGTCCAGATTGGTTAACTGATGGGTGGTTGTTTTTTTTCATAATCTCAATCCTTCATAGGTAACCACTATAAATGGTTGTGTATGCTGACCTTGACCTTCTGGTTTATAGACTGATGTTCAACCACTGAGCCATTGGCTGGGCACTTTGTGGTTTCTTACAAAATAGTTGAGGCACCTCAGGATCACTAATGGTATTTTCTACAAATACTTCCCTGGTTTTCAGCCTCGACATGTCTAAATAATTTTATCTCTCCCTTTTGAATTATGCCTAAGGAGTCTTAACCCCAAATTATGGACCTCTTGGATGCTTGTTCAATGAATGGGTAAATGAAAAGAGATGTGACAACAAAGCTATTTCTTGATTTTTTAAAACATGCTTCCTGGGCCAGAGAATGGATTGAGTACCTTAAGTAGAATTAGGTTCAACTGTTCATAATAGAAATTTCCAAAACAATCATGGTTAAACAAAATAGAATTTTTTTCTCTCTTATGAAAAAGATAGTATAGTTCTGGTGGGGCACTCCATGGTGTTCGGAGCCCAAATTCCTTCTCTCTTATTTCTCTAACATCAGCAGGTATCTTTCTACTTCATAGTCCAAAATGGCTGCCCAAGCTCCAATCACCCATTACACATTCAATATAGAGCTGAAACAGGAAAAGGGCATCAATTTAAGGACACTTCCTAAATTTGTACCACTGCTTCCACTTCCATCCCACTGGCCAAAACTTGGTTACCTGGTCATAGCTAGCTGCATATGTAAATTTTGTTCTGGGAAAGCATATTCCCAGATAAAAACTGGAAATTCTATGAACTATAAAAAAGGGAGAATGGATATTGAGTGACAGCTTGTCATCTTTGCCCCACTGAGATTTTCAGGAACAGAGCTTGCAATTTTTGCCTTGCTAAGGATGCTAAACCCTAGGGAAAAGAGGAAAGATGAACATGACTAGTCCTTAATTGGTCCCCACAACCCCATTCCAGCACCAAAATGTGTTAGAACATTTAGGTTAAGGCTCATAATTTTAAAAATCTGATGTCATCTGCTAGATGGAGTCTGGACAACTCTTCACCTGTCTTGCATAATCTGGGGCAAAAGCATCAGATTGAAAAGGTCAAGTTTCAGAATTTGATACTCACAAATCCATTGGAGGCCTGCAGGAGGCAGGTGCTCAAGAACATGAAATTCTTGGAGACTTACCTAATGATTCTGGACATCCTGTGGCACCAAGAAGAGAGCAGGTTTGAGAGGACCCAGCCAAGAGATTCAGTTCCAGCCTTCCTGCTTTATATAGGTTAGCAGAGAATGCGGACAAGTAATCAGGCAATGACAGAGCCATGTGATAAGAGCTAGTATAAAGTGGTAGGGTGGTATAAGATGGTATAGGTTCACAAAAGGAAGTCTACACTGGACTTGTGAGAAACATTGTACTTACTAGATTATTAGTTTATTAGTTTATTATAAAGGAATACAATATTTGCCCTTCTGTGACTGTCTTACTAGTATTTCACTCAGCATAATGTCTTCAAGTTTCATCCATGTTATAGCATGTGTCAGATCAATATTCAAAAATAAATTGTATTTGTACAGTTGCAATAAAAAAAACAAATGGAAATTTAAAATACAGTTTATAACATAACAAAGATGAAATACTTAGGGATATTTTTGACCAAAAAATATGCAAGTGTTTTACACCAAAAACTAGAAAACATTGCTGAGAGAAATTAAAGCAGACTTAAATAAATGAGACATACCAGGCTCATGGTTCTCTCCAAATTGATCTATAGATTGGAGATGCTGAGCCAGACAAGTTCCATAATGCACTTATGAGGATAAAACTATAGACAGTTTCACATTTATTCAGTATTCACAAATAATTATTTAGCACCCATTAAGTGTCAGACTTTGGAGGCAATGTCATGAACAAAACTAAAATTACACTCACACCATTTCCAATGTGTTTGTGGTTTTTTTCTCCACCACCAACCAATTCTCTGACACCAACTGAGTATCCTACAATTCAGCTCAATTCTGACACTATCTACCTGGTAACAGTGTCAGATTATACAGGTAAAGTGTTCAGTCCTACAATTTCCCCCCTCCCTCCATTTCAAATACTAATTGCAAGTCTAGGTTGTCACCTATGCTTCTGACGTATATATAGGCTATAGATTGGAGGTTCCAATGATCCTCTCCTCATGTTCAAATAATTCGATAGAGTGGCTCACAGAACTTAGAGAAACATTGTACTTATTAGATTATCAGTTTATTACAAAGAAATATAGGAACAGCCAGATAGAAGAGATGCATAAAGGCAAGGTGTAGGGGAAAGGATACAGAGCTTTCATGCCTTCCCTCTCTGGGCTCATCACAGCTCCCCAACCTCCAGTACCTTCCTATCTTTGCTTTCAGCTTTCTATTTCACTGAGAAAATAGAAGCACTCATAAGAGGAAATCCTAATTCTCTCACCACCAAATCTGACTGCCCATCTGCATCTGTATCCATGAACTCTGCCTCCCCTTTTATTTCAGTGGATGAATTGTACACACTCTTACAATCGATCCTTATGATTGTATACTGGATTCCATCCCTTCTCTCCTCAAGGACTTTCCTCCTGCAACTGTCCTTTCTCTACTGTGTTGTCAGTTTTACCCTCTCTATGTATCATTTTTATTAGAATACAAATACACGTAATTTCTTCCATCTTAAAAAAAAAAAAAAAATCTGGCCCTGGCCAGGTAACTCAGTTGGTTAGAGGTCCTCCTGACGTCAAGGCTGCAGTTGGATCCTCGGTCAGGGCACATACAGGAATCAACCAATGAATTCATAAATAAGTGGAATGACAAGTCCACATTTCTCTATGTCTCTCCCAAAGCAATTTTTAAAAATTTTGGACCCATTGGCCACATGCAAAGACAGCTTTACTTTTCTGTTCATCTTAAAAAAGCAAAACTTCTTAAAAGTATTGTCTATACTTGCTTTCTCCACTTTCTCTCTCATCCTTTTATCCCACTCTTATCAAACTTCCACCACTGCCAAAACGGCCTGTTTCAACAACTTTCATGTTGCTAAATTCAATGATCAATTCTTAGTTCTCATCCTAGTTGACCTATCAGTAGCATTTAACACAGTGGATCACTCCCTTCTTGGAACATTTTCTTCCCTTGATTTTTCAGATCCTAACTCTCCTACTTTTCCATCTATCTCACAGATTTTCATTCTCAATCTTCTTTGTTGGTTCCTCTTCATTTCCCTGATCTAAGCTACTGCATTGCTAGAAGAAACCAAATTTGAGTCAGGGTAAATTATTCTCTTAGCATACTGCTGATTTAGATTTTCCAGTATTTAAAAATTCTGATGTCTATATTTTAAAATAAAAATGATATGTACACCTGCTTCTTTTGTGGAGAGCATGGAATTAGCATAACTGACCCCATTTTGAGATGTGGATTCTACCCGTGTCCAGGTAAACAGCCAAAGCCTGGGCATTTAACCAAGGGAGGTAACCAATAGGTGACAAGAACTTAGAGGACCAAACGACCACCTAGGGTCCCCGCTTGATCAGGCACCCTGATACTATACGGGGGTCAAGACATCGAGTCATACTCGCAGCCAGAGTGATCCCCACACTTTTAAAAATGAGCATGGCTCTTAAGGCGGGCCCCAGAGATACCAACCCTGGAATTTACCCCAAGTGAGGTGGAAATATCTGAGGTTTTCCGGAAACTAGCTCCACGTGCCTTATGGGAAATGTAGTCTTGGATGAATGGCCTACACCGCGGGGGAGCCTGGGAACTCTAGGTGGGCTGTTACTTCCGCATACGCACGGTGGGGAGGTAGCTAGCTTTCTGTAATTTTCGAATCTGTCGCGTGAGTGACAGTGGGTGTTGCTCCCCGAGTCTCTGGGAGATCTCTGTAAACTGATGTAGGACTTCGAGCGAGCCGGAGCTGGGAGCGTAGCGGTGAAAGGCTGACGGGTATGACTGCGGGACTAAGGGAGGGCGGGGAGAAAGGCGCTGGTTTATTGGCTTACCCAACCAAAGATAAACTCAACAAGCCGCACAGGCGGTCACTTGGTGTATGTGCTCCTCCCAGTTCTGGAGTAGTTCAGAGAAAGCAAGCGCAGGGCTCCGGCTGCCACTCAGTGGGTTCCTAGATCCCGGCTGGGCTGGGGCAGGGGCAAACTTAGTTTGCATTCCTGCCTTTGTTGGTAAAGGTCACTGTGTAGGAAGGAGTCTGCATCAAACTACCTTTCTTGGTTACAAGAGCACCGTTGGCCCTATCAGAGCCTGCAGTAGGAAATGTTAAACCATTTCAGGGGATCTGGGAAGAAAGCATTTCTGGAGAAACTGTGTATTCTCTTCTTAAGGTATTCTCACAATCATCACCTGAAGTAACTTCATTTTACAGCATGAATTAACTAAAGCTGAGAGAGGCGAAGTTACTTGGCTAGACTCATACAGTTTAGTAAGTGGAAGAGCTGAGATTTGAATCCAGATTTCTCCAAATTTCATTCTTATTTTAGAAGATAGCACCCTGCAAAAAAACCCAAAGAGTTGGATTTATTCTTCTTTTGAAATATTTGAGCAGTGAATATTGAGCAAATTTCGATTTGCTGGCATTTTTTAAGGGGCACTAGGTGAATCCACAGATCTTCCAGTGAAAATTATATAAATAAAGCTGTGAATCCCGCTTGCACATTTTAGTCTTTCTAGAGCCCCAGCTGTACTGGTTAGAATTCGAAAAAGCGCAGACTGCGTACATAGGAGATGGTGAGTTTCCAGAGGGGGTGGAGGTGGGGAGAAAGAGAAACAGAAACAGTTTGGAGTCTAGACTGCTTTTAAAAAAAAAAGTTCCTGGGTCTTTGGATCTAGCCTTCTCAATAAAGCCAACCTAATTTGAGATCTCTTACACCAACTTCAGAGTAGACACCAGAGAATCACAAGAAGGAATGACTTCCAGAGATACTGAGCATCAGAGACCAGGTTTTTAGTTAGTCTTTTAACTCATTTATTATTTTCTTAAGATAAATTTCTGGCTGGAAAACATGCCACTGGTTCAGAGGTTAACAACTTGCTGTTAGTTCAGTAGGAATGTATCACATCCATATATTCATAACAGAATCACAAGTAGACATAGGTGCTTATAAAATAGGGGCTTTTCTGACTTGCTAGAAACATTCTCCCAGTAGGTGGCATTCTCTGAGGCTGCAGTGTGGGTGCTTCCATTCTGATAGAGCAGGGTTCTACATTGCAGTCCTGGTTTTTCATGTCCTTCTATTTACTTCCTAACTTTTACTTTCATAGATCTCTGTGCAAGAGTGCAGAAAATGATTAACTTCCAGGTAAGAAATTCCTTTATTCAGTCATTTAAGTCTCTCAAAAATCCATATAAAAAGGAAATGTATAGTCAGGGAAAATGTAGATTGAATAGATTAGGTCCAAAAGGAAATTTAGAAAATAGATAAGTTGATATTCAGGTCACAGGGTTTGCACATAGTTGGAATAAATTTGAGCTGCATTTGTGTGCTTAATATTTCTGGCCATCATAGAAAATGGATAACCAACCAGTTAAAGTATTGGCATTGTCTATGAGGATAAAGCAAAATAGTTCCCCAGATAAATAAAGTTTTTCCTGGCACAGTTCTTTGAAGAAAGTATCTTCTAATGGGCTTTCATAGAGATAATACTAAAAACATTCATAGCAAGAACCCTATGAAAAAATATAACATCAGATTTCCTATGCCTTAGAATGTTCCCTGGAGTAAACAGAGAACACAGTGCTAAGTAGCTCTATATAAACCCTTTTAATGTTTATCCAGAAAAATAAGTAAAAGGTACCCTTATATCTTTTTCAGGGTTCCCAGCTATTCTTGATCATTTTCTCTTGTGCATTTTAAAATCAGGTTGTCAAAGTCCCTAAAGGAGTGTGTGTTAAGTATTTTTATTGTGATTGCATTACACTTTTAGATTACTTTGGAGAGAATGACTTTTCAATGAGTTCTTCATTTATTTAAATTTTCTTATAAGTTCTTCATTACAGTTTTATTGTAATTCTTGTACATTTTTGTAATGTTTATTCTTGTTTAAAAATATATTTTTTTAATTTACTTTAGAGAGGAAGGAAGAGGGGGAGAGAGAGGGATAGAAATATCAATGATGAGAGAGAATCATTGATCAGATGCCTCCTGCACACCCCACACTGGGGATCAAGCCCTCAACCTGGGCACGTTCCCTGACTGGGAATCGAACTGTGACCTCCTGGTTCATAGGTTGATGCTCAACCACTGAGCCATGCTTACCAGGCTGTAATGTTTATTCTTACACTAGAGGCCCAGTGCACAAATGCGTGAATGGGTGGGGTCTGGCCAGCCTGCCCTGATCAGGGTTGGGGGGGCCATTTGGGGGCTGGGCTGGCCAGGGAGAAGGGCTGTGGGAGGTCGGCTGGCCAACCCTGCCTCCAATGGGCGGGAAGGGGGTCCACAGGAGGTTGGCTGGCCACAGTGCACATCATAGAGACCGGTCGTTCCAGTCATTCCAGTCGCTTGGCTTTTATATATATAGATGTGGCTATTGAGAATAGTATAGATATTTTTCATCATATTTTCTTACTGGCTATTCTGTTATATAGGAAAGTATGGATTAACCTGTTTAACTTTATAGTCATGCACCACTTACGACTGAGAAATGCACCATTAGGCGATTTTGTCATTGTGTGAACATGATACAGTGTACTTACACAAACCTACACATATAGGCTAGTTACTGACTTTTACTATGGATTTACCTATTCTGAACATTTTATACAAATGGAATCATACAATATGTAATCATTTGTAACTAACTTCTTTCACCTCACACAATATTTTCCTCTATTTTATAGATAGCTTTTTATTGCACATGATGCAGTATTGTTTATCAATCCATTAATTGATGAATAGCCATATTGATTTCACTTTTTATTATTAATAATTCTGCTTGAACAGTTGTGCACAGGTTTTTGTGTGGGCATGTATTTTTAATTCTCTTGGGTATATGCCTATGAGGAATTGTTGGATCATGTGGTAACTCTATGTTTAACATTTTGAGAAACTGCCAAGCTGTTTTCCTTAGTTGCTGCACAATTTTACAATGCCACCAGCAATGTATGAGAGTTCCAGTTTCTTCACATCCTTGCTAACACCTGTCATTGTCTGTCTTTAATTTTAGCCATTCTAGTGGGTGTGAAGTGATAGCTCGTTGTGGTTTTGATTTGCATTTTACTAATGACTAATGATGTTGAGCATCTTTTCATGTTCTTATGGATTATATATGTCTTTGTAGAAATGTCTGTTCAAATCCTTTGCCTATTTTTAAATTGAGTTATCTCTTTATTGTTCGATTATAAGAGTTCTTTTTATATTCTAGATACAAATCTCTCACAAATATATGGTTTGTAAATATTTCCTCCCATTCTGTATTGTCTTTTCATTTTCTTGATGGTGTCCTTTTAAAATTTTGATGAATTCCAACTTATCTATTTTTTCTTTCGTCACTTACACTTTTTCTGTCATATTTAAGAAACCATTGGCTAATCCAAGTTCACAAAGATTTACTCCTATGTCTTCTTCTAAGAATTTTTTTCATTTCATTTTTTCTTCTTAATTTAATAAATCTTTATTGTTCAGACTATTACAGTTGCTCCTCTTTTTTCCCCCCATAACTCCCCTCCACCCAGTTCCCACCCCACCCTCTGCCCTTACCTCCCCCTCCACTGTCCTCATCCATAGGTGTACGATTTTTGTCCAGTCTCTTCCCGCACCCCCCACACCCTTTCCCCCCCGAGAATTGTCAGTCCACTCCCTTTCTATGCCCCTGATTCTATTATATTCACCAGTTTATTCTGTTCATCAGATTTTTAATTTACTTGATTTTTAGATTCACTTGTTGATAGATATGTATTTGTTGTTCATAATTTTTATCTTTTTTCTTCTTCTTCCTCTTCTTAAAGAATACCTTTCAGCATTTCATGTAATACTGGTTTGGTGGTGATGAATTCCTTTAGCTTTTTCTTATCTGTGAAGCTCTTTATCTGCTCTTCAATTCTGAATGATAGCTTTGCTGGGTAGAGTAATCTTGGTTGTAGGTTCTTGCTATTCATCACTTTGAATATTTCTTGCCACTCCCGTCTGGCCTGCATAGTTTCTGTTGAGAAATCAGCTGACAACCGTATGGTGCTCCCTTGTAGGTAATTAACTGTTTTTCTCTTGCTGCTTTTAATATTCTCTTTGTCTTTTGCTCTTGGCATTTTAATTATGATGTGTCTTGGTGTGGTCCTCTTTGGGTTCCTTTTGTTTGGGGTTCTGTGCGCTTCCTGGACTTGTAAGTCTATTTCTTTCACCAGGTGGGGGAAGTTTTTGGTCATTATTCAAATAGGTTTTAAGTATCTTGCTCTCTCTCTTCTACTGGCACCCCCATAATTCGGATGTTGGTACGCTTGAGGTTGTCCCAGAGGCTCTTTACACTATCTTCAACTTTTTGGATTATTTTTTCTTTTTGCTTTTCCGGTTGAGTGTTTCTTTGCTTCTTTGTATTTCAAATCTTTGACTTGATTCTTGCGGTCCTCTAGTCTGCTGTTAGGTCTCTGTATAATATTTTTTATTTCAGTCAGTGTATGTTTAATTTCTAGTTGGTTCTTTTTCATATCCTCGAGGGTCTCACTAAATTTATCGGCCTTTTCTAGGAAATTCTTGAAAAACCTTGTAACCGTGGTTTTGAACTCTATATCCAATCGTTTGCTTTCCTCCATTTCTTTCATTTGTGATCTGTTTCTTTGTCTCCGCATTTTTGCTGCTTCCCTGAGTTGGTAGAGTAGCTTTGTGTGCTAGGTGTCCTATAGGGCCCAGTGGCTCAGCCTCCCAGTTACGTGAGGTGGACACTCTTGGTGCATCCCTTTGTGGACTGTGTGCACAGTCTTGTTGTAGTTAAGCCTTGATTGTTGTTGGTATTACTGGGAGGAATTGATCTCCAGGCCAATTGGCTGTGAGGATCAGCTGTGTCTACTCTGGGAGAACTTCTGTGCTGGAGACACCCTTATGAGACAAGACTTGCAAAATTGCAAAAGCCTCTGTGCTCAGCTTGGATGGGGCAGAGTCTCAGGGCAGAGCAGACAGCCTTGGCTTCCCCTCAGCCCTGCCCTATGAGGCCCCTGGGTCTCAGTGTCCCTAGGTAATCGCTGCAAGCACCTCTGAGAGAAAGCCACCCTCGAGTTTCGCCTGCTGCCAGACAGTCCAGTTTCTCCCCGAATGAGTCTGGGTTCCCATAGTCTCGCCCAGAACTGGAGTTCAGTGCAGTCGGGGGCTTTTGTCTCCCTCCCATTTGAGAAAGCCAGCCGTGCACTCAGCAGTCAGTTCTCTCCATGCGCACGCCTCTGGACCTCTGCCTTCCGCAGCTCCCCTGAGTCTCAGTGTGCTTTTCTCTTTTCCTGACAGTCCAGATTCCCCCCGAATGAGTCTGGGTTCCTAGAGTCTCACCCGGAACTGGAGTTCAGTGCATTCGGGAGCTTCCATCTCCCTCCCGCTTGAGAAAGCCAGCTGCGCACTCAGTAGTCAGTCCTTTCTGCGTGCGTGTCTCCCTCCCTCAGTCTTTTGCAGCTCCTCTGAGTCTCAATGTGCTTTTCTCTTTCCTTCTAGTTGCAGAATTTCCACTCAGCCAGCTTTCCTGTGGTTCTGGATGATGTCTGTTTTGTCTTTTAGTTGTAGTTTTGAAATTGTTGTGCGAGGCAGCAATTTAGGTGTTTACCTATGCCGCCATCTTGGTTTCTCTCTCTCTTCTAAGAATTTTAGTTTTAGCTCTTATATTTAAGTCTCTCACCCATTTTAGTTTATTTTTGCATATGATGTGAGGTGTGTGTCAGAGTTATCCAATTTCATTCTTTTGCCTGTGTATATCCAGTTGTTCCAACAACATCTGTTCAAAAGACTATACTTTTCCTCATTGAATTGTCCTGGCACTGGTTAAATATTTTAAGTATGATTTTTGTTTTTATCACAGTCTATTTCTGAATCAAACATGCAGTAGTTATCATATATAACTTTCTGGAAATTCAGCAGTGAACATGATAGGACTGTAAGAAGCTGACATTCTCTTGGAAGTCCCACGTGATTCACACTTTAGTTTGAAGATCAATGTGCTATTACAGGGATCAGTGACATTCCAGGATGTGGCTGTGGACTTCACCTCAGAGGAGTGGCATCTGCTTGACTGTGATCAGAGAACCTTATATTGGGATGTGATGTTGGAGAACTTTAGAAACCTCATCTCAGTGGGTAAGGACAGTGGGTGGTAACTTCTCATTGTAACTCAGAATGCATTAATAGTGCCCTTCCTGAAGACTTGTGAAAGCTGTGAACATTCTGAAGCTTTAGTAGGTTTGGCCCTGAATTTTAGTGATCAAAGACTCGTCATCCTCTTTGGGGGTCAGTGTGTTTATGCTTCTACCTCCCAAATGGAGGAGGAGAGTCTTTCTGTTCTAAAGCCTGTTTGTCATCCTTTACAGGCCCTGAGACTCAAGGAGGCAGACCTGAGTTGTGAGGTAGTTGTTTGTCCCTAGCACCTTGTTCCCAGTTCTGTGTTGTTTCCCATGAACAGGGGGTCCAGTTACCAAAACAAAAGTGATCTTCAAGGTGGAGCAAGGACAAGAGCTGCAGGTGGTGGAGGGAGAGAACCCACATTGGAGCCACCCAGGTGAGTGAGAGAAAACCAGGTAGGTGGGAGTCTTTGGAATTGGTCAGTGAGGGACAGGCACCTTTGAAACATTTTTCAGGAAGTATCTCTTAGAAGCCACACACGTTTGGAAGTGACTGGGAACACTTGCCATAACATCATCAAGTCCCCAAATGACACTTTCACTTTCACTCTCCCCACATAGCTGTTCTTTCTCTTTGCTCAGCTCTTGTACAAAGGATGGCCCTCTCCTCTCTACTCTGGCTTCTCACACTGCCTGCTTCTAAATCCTTGCTTTGATCCCTTAATTCCTAAAATCCTCATTCTCCTTCCGTCCCCAACATGATTGCAGATCTTTTCTATACATCTAATTATTACAGCAAGCATGTCAAACTCAAAGGCTAACGTGGGCCAAATAAGATTTAAGTTTATGTGGGCCACAGAAAAAAAAGCTTCCATTTTCATAGAAAAGTAGGTTTATTTTGATAGAGACATGATGAATACAAAGGGCTGAAATAAATGAGTAATCGTTAACATAAAATAATAGAACATTTTAATAAAAATTATTTTTTTTCTTGAACATTAACTTACCAGACACTGAATAATTGCACAAATTAATAAGCATAATGCAAATAAACCTATTTTTTTTGTTCTCTGAAAGTGAAATATTTCCTGTTGCGCACACCAAACAAGTCAGTACAAGACTAATGACATGGCAATCTGCTGCTAAAATATGGGCTGCTAGTATTAGTGGAGAGAAATGTTGCGCATGTGTGTAAGGTGCGTAAGGGGTAAGGGACATGAATGCAACATGATTATAGTAATCAATCATTAGTGAATGTTGTAGTTCGTTATTAATAATCTACACTAATAAAAGAGAAATATGTAAATTGACCGTACCTCTGCAACGCACACCAGCCAATCAGGAGGGAATATGCAAATTAGCAGGACAAAGATGGAAGCGGCCACGCCCCCCAGCCACTCCAGGTGCGGAGCGGCTGGGCGGGGCAGGATGCCTGCTATGAGGGGGAAGGGTGGGGGGCAGATGGAGCTACAGGAGCGGCACTCCGGCCTGAGCAAAGCGAATACTGCAGACTCCAGCAGGAGTCAGCGAGAAGCCTGCAGACTCAGGCCGGAGTCAGCGAAGACGGAAGGCGGTGGCCAGAGCGAAGGCCTCGGTCCTGGGTGCCGGAGGAAAACCAGTGCCGGCAGCCAGGTGAAGGAAGGCCTATTGTACGAATCTTCGTGCAACAGGCCTCTAGTTATGTATAACAGGATATTGTAAAAATTTAGTTATGAAATTTTTATTAAAATGTTTCTTACTGTTATATTGGCTGGGCCACAAAAATATTCGTTGTGGGCCATGAGTTTGACATGCTTGTCTTAGAGGGTAGTCAGATTGTGTGGATTTTTGAAGTCTTACTCCACCAGTCACTGTCTAGCGGCTAGCCTAATTACTTTGTAGCACAATTTTATTTATAAGAAAGGGATAATATTAATCCTTAAAAGCCCTATGGCTTCTAAGGCATGTTTTCTTATGATAACACCCTGAAGAGAAAGACCTATATCAGTTTTTCCTTTATACCATTGTTGAGCACATAATGGTTATTTAGTGAACATTTCATTAATTCATTGTTGTAAAATCAGGCATTGTTGGGATATTTATTATTCTTTCAAGAAGGCTTTTTGTTATTTCCTGAGAAACATTCAAAGAAAGAAAGAAAACCTATTACCTTTTTCCAGGTATGTAAATTGTAGTTGAAAAGGCAAAACATAGCCATATAAAATATAAGTTGAGTGTGGAACATTTGTTCAGTGCATAACATTGCAGTTTTGTTCTAGTTAATTGTCAAAATGCATGATTTAGGAAGCAGCAGTGACTATTTTAGACATTCAGAGAAATGGAGCTTTAAAGTTTAAAATATGCAAGGATTGGAGGAGTCTCTTTTTGAGGTCATGGAACAATGACTCCTCCCTAAAAATATCTAAGTACTACATAGGCTGAGAGTGGATGAAGGGGGGCAAGTTACGGTGGGGAAGGAGCATAAGCAAAAGATTGTAGTTATTTAGAGTCTAGAATCCTTGGAACAGCCCTGTCAGTGTGGTTTAGCCATTGAATGTCAATCCTTGAACCAAGAGATAGCTGGTTTGATTCCTGGTCAGGGCACATGCCCGAGTTGTGGGCTCGATACCCAGAGGGGGCATAAAGGAGGCAGCCCATTGATGTTTTTCTCATCATCAGTGTTCTTATCTCTCTACCCTCTCCCTTCTCTCTCTCTCAAATCAATAAAAACATTTTAAAGAAAGTAGAATCCTTGGAACAGAAGGTCTTTGTTGAGGACTAGAAGAATATATGCTTAGATACCATAAGTGAACTCATTATATTGCATAGTTTGTTCATCAGGCTAATTACCCTGGAATTTTCAGTTGGTTATTGTTGATTGAGATAGCACAGGATGCTGCTTCCCATTGCTTAAAGTGAGAGAAAACAGAAACCCAATACCCATTGCTGGGGTGTTTCTCAGCATCTAGAAGGGTTCAGGAATCTGGAGAAGGGGCTGCGTGTAAATTAATAAAGAGACTAGAAATATAAATTTGGAATACATGGGGGAGCCAGAGGAGACTTAGCTATAGTAACCAAGTTCTCTCTGAATCTCTGGACCTCTAGCTTTTTATTAACACAAATTGCCCTAAGGCAAAGCAGATACACATATCAAAGGCAAGGTTTGGTATACAGTAGGCATTGTCAGGTTGGAGGAACTGCCTTTGGCTGTTCCAGTAGTAGGCAATAATATATGCATATTTTCAGGTTTGGGGAAATGCTTTTGGCTATTCCAGTAGGCAATATGATTCAGCCCTGCTGAATATAGAAGCCCATCAAGCTTTTGAGGACTTCTTGCATTTATTATGACATGAATTAGCTTCCAGCAACCCATACTTAGAACCATTCTATAAAGACGTGTGTTAATACCAATAGCTTACTACTCAGTCTAGCTCCATAGAGAAAGATAAGGCATGGAGCAAGAGGCTAAGGGTTTTGTGCTAAAACTCCACATGGAAGGAATCTCAGAAATGGGATTATAACCCCCTCTTTCTGTTTTTGTCTTTTTCTTCTTTTATAAAATGGAGCAGTGGATTTGGGATTTATGGGGTAACTTCAGGACCAAGAAAGCTTTCTGGGGATTAGTTTGTTAGTCAGATTGAAATAGGATGTAAAAACAGTTCTTGTCAAATACAAATATGACATATAGTTTTCATATTTAGAAATCCAGCCAGAATAAAAATGGTAGCATGCAGACAGAATCTATGCTTGGGCTAAAGATAACTTGCCCTTAAGTGACCTGTTTGGATATTTGTGTTCCTGTGCTTACAAGTAAGTATATGGGAGAATGAATCCTAGCTATAGTTAAGTTGGAACCCTGTCTACAGATATTTCTCAGTTGTAGTTTGAATGGGGTTAGAGGACTGGAGATATAAGAATATTCCTGAAGGGTACTGACATTGTGCCAGGTTATTAAGAGGAAAAAGAGATGTGAATGAGGGGAATACGGAGCTATCCTAATAGGGCAATCTAGAAATTAGGTAGTGAAGATCTGATTCTGATCAGTGTCCTCCAAATCTAGTTTTTCCTCTGATATTTTCCTTTAACTCACTTGTTTCTTGTTCCCCTTTCCATGAATCCATTCTCCGCAATGTCTTTCTTCATTCTGTGAGCTAACAAGGCACCCTTGTTGAGCAACCTTTGATTTCCTTTGTATCCTGCTCACTGAACCTTATGCCTATTTTACTGTTTTTCCACAAGGCACAAGTCAAGCCATCTGTTCTCATTACTGTCATTCATCTCCCATTTCCTTTTTAGAGTTTTATTCTTAAAGCTCAGGAGCAAGGCAAATATAGGATTTATTTCAAAATGAGAGATTAAGTTTGAAGTCATATAAGTTTCTTTCTATAACTGTTGATAGAAAAAATTGACTAGTAATTGTACTCATTTTTAGAAGCTGACTGCCCATTTATTGATGAATCAGAGAAGCACCAGGAAAGCGAAGACAATTTTTTGAATTCAGTTTTGTTCACGTTCAGTAAAATACTGACTATGGAGAGACTCCATAGTTATAATATGAGCACAGATCATATTGGAAAAAATCATATAAATGCAAGAAAAATATCATATAAATGCAAATCACATGGGAAGACTTTGCAACCTACTTTAGATTTACTTAATTATAATAGATGTTATAACAGAGAAAACCCTTATGAATGCAAGGACTGTGGGAAAGCCTTCAAAAAGAACTTCCATTTAATCAGACATGAAAAAAATCATACAAGAAAAAAACCCTTTGAATGCAATGACTGTGGGAAAGCCTATAGCAGAAAGGCACACCTTGCAACTCACCAGAAAATTCATAATGGAGAGAGACCCTTTGTATGCATTGATTGTGGGAAAGCTTTTATGCATAAAACACAGCTCATGGTCCACCAGAGACTTCACACTGGAGAGAAACCTTATGAATGTAGTCAGTGTGGGAAATCATTCACGTGGAACTCCTCCTTTACTCAACATGTGAAATCTCATACACTGGAGAACTCATTTGAATGTAAGGAATGTGGGAAAACTTTCAGGTATAGTTCATCCCTTTATAAACATTCTAGATTTCATACAGGAGAGAAACCCTACCATTGTATTGTATGCGGCAAAGCCTTTGGCAACACATCTGTGCTTGTTACGCATCAAAGAATTCACACAGGAGAAAAACCTTATGGATGTATTGAATGTGGCAAAGCCTTCATCAAGAAGTCTCATCTCCTTAGACATCAGATAACTCACACAGGAGAAAAGCCCCATGAATGTAACAAATGTGGGAAAGCATTTTCCCAGAAGTCAAATCTTATTGTGCATCAAAAAATTCATATGTAATATTCACCTTATGAATATGAGAAAGCCTTAGATATTAAATAAGTCTTTATTAAATAGAGATTTCATGGTGAGGAGAAATCCAAGAATTAGAATGAATTTGGAAAGAGTAGATTTCCATAAAAAGATAATCCCAATCATGTTCTGGAAGTGATAATAAACTTTTTACAGAAAAGATCACAGAAATCATTAAATCATAAGTAATAGAGCGTAGAGCATCGAAAGTAAACATAAATTAAATAATCAAGGAATCAGTGAAGACTACATTTACCATCCCTGATTGTTTTATTTTTATAACAAATTATACATTTATGTATGTGTGAGTATAAAATATGTTTATATGTAATATTAAATTATATCACATTTCTGCAGTAAGTATCACCATTTTTTCTTCCAATCCTAATAATAACATGCGAGGGAAAATGTGTTTAATATGTAGTATGAGTTTCAGTAATATTTATATCCATTTGCTGGCACTTTTAATGGGCACAGCAGTGTTAATGAATCCCAGAGTCTCCTCTTTAATTATAAAACTTGCTATAAAGATGTTTTCCTATGTATGTAAACACGAAAACAAAATTTAACAAGATACCAATTGAGAGGGGGGGAAAAGCAGTTGTATTCTGTATTACAATAAGCATTCCATTGAGGAAAATAAGTATTTAAATAAGTATGTAAATAAAACATTTTTGCACGCTAACATTCCTGTTCTTTTTCATTGACGTGTTTACATAAGGTAAGCATAGCTCAAGTAGTATCTAATGGGAGTGTCATCTATATTTGATTTTAGTAAAGTAGGGTGTCATAATATCTTGTAACTTTCAAGAAATTGACATAGGTTTTCCTCCTAGGAGTGCCTGGAATTTTCTATATGACAACATAGACAGCATTAATCAAGTTGAAAAGAGCAAGTTTTTCTGCACAGCAACTTTGCTTTGGAATGTGACATTTAAAAAAAAAAAAGCCTATCTAATAAAAGGGTAATATGCAAATTAACCATCACTCCATCACAAAGATGGAAGTGCCCATAGTCACAAGATGGTGGCGCCCAGTCCTCAGCCCCTCTGGAGTCCCCCAGTCCTGGGGGGACGGCCACTGAGAGCAGGCTGTGTGAGCGGACTGGTGAAATGCTTGCTTCGTCGCTACGGCGACGAGGCAAGCATTCTGCACCTGGCCGCAGATGGGCCTCTGGGCAGTGGGTGCAGAGTAGCCAGGCCCCGCAGAGAGCTACTGGCACACGGATTCGTGCGCAGGGCTACTAGTATATATATATTGATTTCAGAGAGGGAGAGAGATAGTAACATCAGTGAGGAGATAGTCATTGATTGGCTCCTCCTGCACACCCCCTACTGGGGATCAAGCCTGCAGTGCAGGCATGTGCCCTTGACCAGAATTGAACCTGGGACTTTTCTGTCTGTAGGCCTGAGTCAAACCAGCTAGGGCTGGAAATGTGACATTTTGTAAGTTCCACGTATTCCCTTAAAACAGTGGTCGGCAAACTCATTAGTCAACAGAACGGCAAACCGCGGCGGCTCGCGAGCCGCAGTTTGCCAACCACTGCCTTAAAAGAATGAAACATCCATCATTTAGGCTAAAGTTTTTATTACTGTCCATAATATTCCTTGGTAATGTCAAAAAACCTTTATGCCTTTTCTTGAGTGGTGCTAAAACAACTTGAACCTAAATTCAGAAATCGAGCCTCTTCCTCACAGATTCAAGCTCATTTACAACTATGTTGCATTATTTCTTCATTAGCCATTTTTTTTGAAGAGTAATGTTGAATAATGATTATAGATGAAATAGTGCTTTTTTGAACAAGCATAATAGAACTTAAAATCTAAATTAAATCTTGTCTGCTGACATATTTAAATTTTTCTTTTTTATTGAATTTATTGGGGTGATGTTGGCTAACAAAATTATGTAGGTTTCAGGTGTACAATTCTATAATACATCATCTGTATATTGTATTGTGTGTTCACCATCCCAAGCCAAGTCTCCTTCCATCACCATTTATCACTCCTATACCCTCCTAACTCTCCCCACCCCCAGGCCCCTCTGATAATCACCATGCTATTGTCTGTCTGTGAGTTTTGTGTGTGTGTGTGCGTGTGTGTGTGTGTTTTGCTTAATCCCCTTGCCTTTCTCACCTAGCCCCCCAACCTCCTTCCCCTCTGACAGCTGTCAGTCTGTTCTCTGTGAGTCTGTTTCTATTTCGTTTGTTTATTTTGTTCATTAGATTCCACATATAAGTGAAATCAAATGGTACTTGTCTTAGTCTGACTGGCTTATTTCACTTGATGCTCTCCAGGTTGATCTATGCTGTTGCAAAGGGTAAGAAAGATTTCCTTTTTTCTATAGCCGAGTAGTAGTCCATTGCTAAATGTTACACAGCCTTATGTTTTTCTTTGTTACTGTAAATAATGCTGCAATGAATATAGGGGTGCATATATTCTTAAGAATTAGTGTTTCAGGTTTCTTCAGATATATTTCCAGAAGTAGAATCACTGAGTCATAAGGCAGTTCCATTTTTAACTTTTTGAGGTAACTCCATACGGCTTTCCACAGTGGCTACAGCAATCTGCATTCTCACCAACAGTGCACGAGGACTTCCTTTCTCCACATCCTCACCAACACTTGTTGCTTGTTGATTTATTGATGATAGCCATTCTGACATGGGGGAGGTGATATCTCATTGTGGTTTTAATTAGCATTTCTCTGATGGTTAGTGACATTGAGCATCTTCTCATGTCTATTGGCCGTCTGTATCTCCTCTTTGGAGAAGTGTTTATTATAAATGAGCTTTGCCCATTTCTTGTTTTTTGTTTGTTTTTGTTTTGTGTGTGTGTTGAGTTTTATAAGTTCTTTATAAATTTTGGATATTAACCCCTTCTTAGATGTATTACTGGGGAATATGTTCTCCTATACTGTGGGTACCCTTTTCATTTCACTGATGGTTTCCTTTGCTGTGCAAAAACTTTTAGTTTGATGCAGTCCCATTTGTTTATTTTTAAAACCTTTTGTTTCAGTTGCCTGAAGCAATATATCAGGAAAAAATATTGCTATGAGAAAGGTCAGAGATTTTACTGCCTATGTTTTCTTCTAGGACTTTTATGGTTTCAAGTTTTAACACTTAAGTCTAATCCATTTTGAGTTTATTCTTGTGTATGGTGTAAGAAGGTGGTCTAGTTTCATTTTTCTTGCACATATCTAATTTTTCCAACACCATTTGTTGAATAGACTATCTTTACCCTATGGTATGGGTTTGCCTCCTTTGTCAAATATTAATTGACCATAAAGGTGTTGACTTATTTCTGGGCTGTCTATTCTGTTCCATTGACTTATATGTGTTTTTATGCCAGTACTATGCTGTTTTGTTTTTTATCTTTTGCATATTTGTTTACTAAAAAGCAAAGCACATTACTAGCATGCAGGTTAAAAAGTAAAGATACATTTATTTTGTACTGTAGAAACACTGGAAATGATTAGCCAATAAATCCAATTCCCATGGCTCCATGCAAGGAAAAAGTAAACACATCACCACTTTCTCTGGAAAAGTTAAACAACCATGATTTACCATACACCCTAAAAGTTGCTGCCTGCCAATATGTCAGTCATTTGAACCACTGTCAAAAATGAAAAGTAAAATATACAAATCACATTTTATAATTAATAAAGGAAAATAAGAATCTACTTAAGCTTCCTAAAATGTAGAGCATCACACTTTCAAGTTTCACAGTGATTAATATAACACCATTTTATTGTTAAAACTCTAACTTTAAATATACATGCCAAAGTGCTTCGAATGCAGCATACTAGTTAAAATTCCTGGAAGGTTCTAGAACTGGCAGCTAATTTAATAAGGTTACTCACCCACAAAGTGTTCAAGAAAGAGCATGCTGCCTTACAAAGAAATCTCATAGGACAAAGAAAATTCTAGTCTGACTTCAAAATTTCCTATAAATATAGTGCTCAATCAAGTTCAGAACTGAGGTCAAGGCCACTTTGAACACAGGATTCAACACAACCAAAAATTTCTGTACCTGTTTTTGGCTTATTTGAAGACCCAAAGTCAAATGTTCTAGCCCATCAGGTTTACTTTGTTCCCTCTGGCATGTTCCCAGTCCTTGACTAGACAAGATATCTAAGGCAATCAAGGAGATTTGAATGTGGCAAGATCTGGGGCAACACAGCAAGTGGACATCTTTGTCCTAGGTGGTGGCTAGTTAAAATGAAACCCAGGTGAAGACTGGAGAGGAAGAGTTACAAATAGACTTCTAGTTAAAATATACTAGCCTTTCATTCAAACACCTTCAGATTATCTTTTTATTCTCCATAGGTTACAGAATCAGTCTGCTTTGGACAGCAAAGTACATTCCTAATGCTTTATGACTGACTACAAAATACACTAATTCTTTGAAAATTAAACACTTAAGAAACTTTCAAATTCACATTTGAATTTGAAATTAGTGGAGGAATGATGAACTATATTGTGACATTTTTAAACTGTGCATTACACTTAAATCATTGGGCCCCATGGACATTAGGCATTAAGGTGATCCCTTCTTTCCCTTCAAGTAGGTATGATGCATGTTTTTTCCTGTGCATATTCCCCCAATGCCCAGGTTCCAGACCATGACCAATATTCTTTTGGTATCTAATTTGGAATTTAGGCACTCTAGAGATAACATTCCTCTCCTAATAGCTCTTTATTAAAATAAACTAGAGGCCCAGCGCATGAAATCATGCACAGGTAGGGTCCCTATGCCTACCTGCGATCAGGGCCATCTTCCACCCTCGCCAGTCCCCAGTCCCGCCCCGCTGCCTCCACCCACCCCGGTTCCCTGTTGGCCGGTGATCAATCTGAGCCTGCGGGCCGGGGGAGGACCAAGAGGTCGGCATTCCGCTTGCTTGCCAGTCCCCAGTCCCCCCACTACCACTGTCACCCACCCCAGTTCCCCGTGGTTGTGGTTCCCCATTGGCCATCCAGTGATCGGAGCCTGTGGGCTTGAGGCGGGGAGGGGACCAAGAAGTGGTCAATGCACCTCATAGTGACTGGTCGATTGGTTGTTCCAGTTGTTACGCTGTTATGGTCGCTGGCCTTTTATTATATAGGATGACATATAATAGTAGTAGTACATAAAGTTCTAGACCATAATCAGCATTTCTTTTAAAATTAGAATTAAAAGTACTTTTAAATTAGAATTAAATTAGAATAACCATAATATTATTAATATATCAAGGAAGATTACTTTTATATTTGGAAGTTATTCACTCTATTACCCTTAAGACTAAAACCCATAAACTATATTTATTATGGATTAGTGGAGGTATGATGATTTAAACTAACAAAATTAAACTATGCCTTGCACTAAGGTCATGTTATTAAAGGAACAACAAAAGGCAGCATTAACATTATCCAGGTATTTTCTAATTTTTCTATCCTGTGCCCCCCTCAAATATAGGGGAATTCTTTTCTGACAAGCAAAAAAGGGCATTTTTCATACCATAACCTGAAAAGAAGCTTCTCTTACAGATCTAGGTAACTCTGGTCAGTAGGAACACAAAGTAAACCTTTGGCCTGGCTAAGGCACTCTATTCTGAAATGTACAGAAAACATATAGGAGTGGCCAACCATCTCATTGCTCCCCCAAAAGGCAGCTGTGTATGCTGGGAGAAAGGCTGAGGTGTGAACTCACCCCAAAATACCATGCATAAGCCTGAAATATCTTTTATACTTTGGAAATGTTGTGATAATTGGCATGACAAACGCACAGAGCTATTTGTAACTAGGTCCTGCTTCAGGCACCCCACTACTACATAACAAATGGGGACTTTCAAGATGGCAGGCTACACCAAGAACAAGAGGCAGCAGCACACTCCAGATGCACAAGTCCACGGCGTTCTGAGACAATCACTCAGTTTCACTTTCACCTTGCTCACAGCCACCTTTCTTTCATCTAAGAATATCAATAAAACTGACTATAGCCCTAGTGGGTTTTGCTCAGTGGATAGAGCGTTGGCCTGCGGACTAAAGGGTCCCTGGTTCAATTCCGGTCAAAGGCACATGCCCAAGTTGCAGCTCGATCCCCAGTAGGGGGCGTGCAGGAGGCATCCAATCAATGATTCTCATCATTGATGTTTCTATCTCTCTCCCTCTCCCTTCCTCTCTGAAATCAATAAAAATATATTTAAGGAAAAAAAAAACCGACTATGGCATAAGTCTTTACCACCATAGGGAAATAAGTCATAAATCACAGGCACAAAACAATTTTCAAATGAGCTTGATGCAACAGAAAGAGCAGAAACACATGCTGAGGTACAAGCCCCCAAATAATAGGACATGACCTTATGCCAGAAGTAAAAGGTATTCTCTTACTATACTATAAGGTGAAAAAAGCCTGTGGTCCAAATTTGTGATTTTATAAATATTTATCAGTTCCTTTCTTATATAATACAGATTAATCTCATTCCTGTGTACAAGGTCAACAAAACAGTAAAATGATTAGCTTAGAAATCTTAATGCAAAGCTCTGTCCCCAGCCCGAATGGACACTTTCTCCAGTCAATATCACAGAGGACACAGAAGATCTACAGAAAAGAGCATTTCCCTCACTTAATTGATTCATTCTTTGACCTCTGTGATGGCAACTTATCAACAAACATGGAATCACTACCCACATTTTCCGGCATCATTTTCTCACCTATTTTCAGTGTTCATTTTTGTCTCAGAGAGAGTCATTGAATATACCTTAACCTTTACAAACATTTTAAAGAATGAGTATAGAACTATGAGTTCAGCTTCTTGACTCTTCATTTCTAATGACCTAGATGACAATTAGAATTTGTAAATTTAAAAATTGAAACATCAATTACATAGTTATTTTTACAAAGCAGCAGATAGAAGTTCAACAAAGGAATATGCTATAATTAAAATTTTAAATGGTCACATTCATAGATACTAGTAAATAATAGTTATTAACTTAATTACATATCAACACAGTGGCGCCTATTTTATCCAAGTGCAATCCATCCAAGAAAAGGGTTTACGATACACTCTTCATTCAAGCACAAACTTCATTCAGTGAAAAATAAAAGAAAATCAGGGAGTAGGGGGCTTCACTGTTGCAGCATGATGTAACGTCACCTTGAAAGAGCAGCTGTGTAGGTCAAGATGGCAAGAAATGTGCAATGGTCTGCTGTGGGAATAAGGGAATAAAACAAGAATTTTATTTCATTTGTTTATTTAAAATCCTCACTCGAAGATATTTTTCCATTGATTTTTAGAGAGAGTGAATGAGGGGGGGAGAACAGAGACACATCAATGCGAGAGAGACACATCATTTGGTTGCCTCCTGCATACGCCCTGATCAGGGCCTGGATGTGGAGGAGCCTGCAAGGGCAGTGTGCCCTTGACTGGAATCAACCAGGACTCTTCTGTCCGTAGGCCCATGCTCTATCCACTGAACCAAACCAGCTAGGGCTAAAACAGTAATTTTAATTGTAATATATCAGGAGGCATGTAAATTAATTCTATGAATTAACTTGCTCCCTTCCATAAGTGTAAGAAGGAATACTGTAGAATAATTTAAAATATATTTCCAGAACCGGACACATATATACTGTATCTAGAGCACTTTTGTCACTGACCTCATTGTCTTTGTAAGGTTACTGAGACCTCCCACAGCCCCCCCCCGCCCCCCCCCCCCCCCCCCGCAGGCCCGGCCTGGTGTGGCCGCCCGCCGCCACGCTCCTCCTCCTCCTCCAGCCCACGGCCCGTCGCCTGCTCTACTACCCCCTCCCCTAATGCCTTCTCAGACCCCAGTCCGAGATCCAGTGAATATGGCATTTAAGGTTTTAATGCCCGTGAGGAGCAGGCAGAGTAAGCCTGCCTTCGACAAAAAGTGAATCTGCAAACCCAAGCCTTGGTAGCAGCTCTGAGGCCAATGGCAGCCATGCATGGTCCAGAGGGAATGTGCATGGTGGGGGTGCAACGAGAGGATGAATGCCACCTGGAGGATGCTTCAAGTGCGGAAATGAAGGCCACTGGGCAAAGCAGTGCCCTGACCCCTGGCTCCAACCAAGCCCTGCCCGACGTGCAGTAAAAGTGACTGCCCCTGGAAAAGTGATGGGCCCTCTGCGTCTCAGCGTAGAGGGGCTGCCCTTCCAGGTCATGACCCGCCGCTGGCCATGACTGAAGACTGGCCGAAGACTGAAGATGCCCGGACTCGACGACCCCCGTCACCCTCGCCGAGCCCAGGGTAACGCTCAAGGTAGCAGGTAAGCAGGTCTCCTTCCTGATCGATACGGGGGCTACCTTCTCTGTCCTGCCCTCCTTTCCCGGGCCACTCTTCCCTTCCACAATCTCAGTCATGGCTATTGACAGCAAATCACCCTTTAATGCTCTGAAAACTGCTCTGGCCTCAGCGCCTTCTCACCACGCCCCCTCCCCCACTCCACCCTCCCTAGAGAACAACTTTCTTGCCGGCACAGGCTTATCAGAAACTTAGATCTTTATCTCTAGGAAAAAGTGGCAGTTTTGAAATTCAAGCGGTTAGAAGCCTGGAAACAGGCTTCAGGGCCTGTTTCCTCCTCCCCCTGCCTTTTCTAAATATTTTAAATAGCATACAATACTGAAACATTAATTGCTAGACATGTTTAGAAATATTTAATGGAAGAAAGAAAGAAGTTCTAAAGTTAACTGTTGACAAGAATTGTAAAAGGACCCACTCACCTGGATGGTCCTGCCCCAGGGGTTCAGAGACAGTCCTCATCTGTTTGGCCAGGCCTTACCCAGAGACCTCCGACAATGCTCGTTAGAACCCAGCACTCTTCTCCAGTATGTAAATGATCTCCTTCTCTGCAGGCCCTCCCTGGACGCCTTAACCCCCGTAGCCTACCTGTCCAGACAGCTTGATCCCATGGTTCAGGGATGGAAGCCCTGCCTCCGGGCTGTGGCTGCAGCCGCCACTCTCACCAAGGAGGCCCAGAAGATCTACCTCCAACAACCCTTACAGGTCTTCTCCACCCATAGGCTACAGGATCTTCTGTCCCACCGATCCTTATCTCTCCTTGCCCCCTCTTGAATGCAGGAACTCCATTTCCTGTTCCTCAAGAGTCCTGATATCTCCCTAACCCAGTCCCCAGCCCTGAACCCGGCCACTCTCCTTCCTGCTGCCTCCACCCAAACCTGCAGCAACGCACTCCTGCCCCGAGGTCGTCAAGGCCCTCACTCAACCTCGGGCGGGACTCTCAGATTTTCCTCTCTCTAATCCTGACTTAACTAAACTGCACATACCCTACCGTCCACAATCATTGGGTAAGATTGAGAGGATCAACGGCCTCCTTAAAGACCATCTAACTAAACTCTCTCTAGAAATTCGCAGCTCCTGGCTGGACCTCCTGCCCATGGCCCTGACCAGAATCTGTGCTACACCAAGGAGCCCCACCTTCTTAAGCCCTTTTGAACTCCTGTATGGGAGACCCTTATTGCTCAACCATCGTCTCCCTACTGACCCTACTCTCCTGGCTACTTATCTTCCATACCTGCCCTTACTCAGGCAACTGCTCCGGGAACATGCTGACAGGTTTCTGCCCAGGCCAGAACCAGCTGACCAAGACTCCTGAGGACCAGCCCTCCAGCCGGGGGACTCAGTCCTCCTCAAGAACCTTACCCCCAAGTTGTATTTCAGCTCCAGGCCCAGAAAAGCAGCAAAACCAGACAAGTGACGCTGTGGCAGCCTCAGGACCAGCTTTTACCTCCCAAGTGACTCAACAGGATTGCTCTCAAGACTTCACCAACGAGTCCCTTGGGGAAATCATGCTGCTGCACCCCTCGTCCAGCATGGAAAACACTCCCTGTTTTTTGCTCACTTACCCCATGGCTCCTCCCATCATTAGGCCCACTGGTATCTATTCCTTTAATTTTGCTCTTTGGCCCCTGTCTCATGCGCTGTTTCACTAGCTTTTTGCAGAACAGAATGCAGGTGTTCACCAACCAGAATGTGGGAGAGATCTATCTGGCCTTGAATTCAGAACCTAGGGACACCTATGTCACCAGAATCCTTGAGACCCCGGGTAGATGCCCCTGACGATGCCCCCTCTCAGCAGGAAGTAGCTATGGAAAACGGACCTTCACCCCCAACCTTGCCCAGACTCTCACTTTTTTTTTTTTTTAATATCACCAAAAGCCTGGAATGATAGATCCTCCCTTCTCCCAACTGGTGGGTGGAGTATGATGTAACCTGCATCTGCCGGCTGGGACATCCCTGAGACATTGAACCACCAATCAGCGCATGCCGAGTGCCCTGGGCCCCACCCCTCCCTGTTCCTCCCCTCAAAAGGCATGTTCACTGTTGCACATGTTGCTGTCTCCCCAGTCTGTGAGGCAGTCCGGCTGGGTCTTTCTCCTCCTCCCCCTCCTCTAATCCTGGTTTTTCTACCCTCTTCCATAATGAATCTCGCTCATTAGTGCAGAATAAACTTCCTCTTTAACATGCCTTGGTCTCTGACTCCCGTTTCCTGTGCCTCGAACCTTACAGTCTTAGGCTGTATAAAATTTTGGCAAGAAGAAAACCAAAATTATCCTCAGCTCTTTCCAAACATAGGAGATAAATCAACATGTTTTTGTTTCATAAATACTACATACAGTACATGCTTACAATAGGCTCCCCCTGGGCCTGGGCCCTGGTCAGGGCGAGTATAGTACACATACACACGGAGAAAGGTCTGAAGAAGCCGGTAAAATAAATTGTCCCAAATTTGTTCTGGGACTTTTTTAATTTTTTTTTTTTTTTTTTTTTTTTTGCATACTACATTCATGACCTCTTTCTCTTTCCGCAACCATTTTCGCAGACCTGCTCCACCAACCCCTCCCCTCATCCCCCCCACCTTCAATATGGTATAACTAGAAGGTTGGTTGGAGGGGCAGGGATGGGAATCAGCAGTCATGAATCAGCTTTGGGGGATAATCCCTGGCATTTCTTTCCCCAAATCAAAAGACAGGATTCCAAGAAATTCCCCCATGGAGTTTGGAGCTCCTTGCAAGAAGGGGATTGGAAGCCTGAACCAAAACAGTAAGGCAGACAAAGGCGCAGCCACGTGGACAGCGTGGACAGCATGGACAGCGTGTGAAGTATACCAGCTGGGATCAGGGGCGGAACCAGAGGGTTGGGAAAGGTCGCAGTGGGGTGGAGCTTCCCATCTTTGGAAGGTCCGGGAGGGCACCCTGCCTGAGACTGCCAAGAGGTGCTGGTGTGTCAGTGGAAGTCAGTGCGGGGACATTCCAGAGAGGACCACCAGCCAAATGAGAGCCACCCGTTCCTTCCCCTTCTCTTGGCTCCCAGTCGATGAGGAGCCAGGTTCCGAAGGGCAGGAGGTAAGAAAATCCTGGCGGGCTCACCCGCCTGGCCCTTCCCACTTGGAGATCCTTGGAGCGCCGCGAGCCTCCGCATCAGAAGAAAGGAGGCCGTCAACACTCCAGTTGTGGGATCCCGGGAACTAAATATAAAAGGTGCATTTTCTCCCCCTTAGTAAGGCTGAAAGGAATTCCCCCACTCCACAGCGTGAAGGCTGCGGCAGGCCGGGCGCCGGGGCAGGTCGAGGAGGCGCAGTGTGACCGGCAGGGGGCTCGCCCCGCCTGCAGCTGCGCAGCAGGTGAGCCTGGGCGCGTCTTCGCACCCATCTCTGGACTGGGGTTCGGAGGGGCACCCTGGGTCAGCAGGAAGATGGAGATCAGAGAGCTAGAGTGGGTGTGGGATTGAAGGACTTGAAGCCCTACATTTGAAGCCCCAGGAGCGATGACCCCCCCCCCCAAAAAAAAGTGGCGCCCACAATTTGGCTATGGAGGGCGGATCTTTCCAGGTTCCCTAAAGCAGTCACTTAACTCACCTTTGCTCACCTCAGACAAGAGCATTAGAAATCTGCCGCCCGAGTGACTCCAGGATCCCTTTCTCCTTCCGACTCCAGCCTTGGCTCGGCAGCCCAGTGCCCCGCTGCTCCGCCTGTGGGCGCCCCTCTTACCCTTCCAGACCTGCTTTTCAGCCTTGTCTTCCTCGCAGTAAAATGGAAACTCCACTCTTCAAGTTGCTTAGGCCAAAAATCTTGGAGTCATCTCTGGCTCCTTTCTCTCCCACCCCCAAATCAATCCATCAGCAAATCTGTCTGTTCTACTTTCAAATTATATCCAGAATCCAATCATGCTTCACCACCTCCATTGTTGCTACCCTAATCTAATCGACCCGCCCCTCTCTCGTCGCCCCCAACGTGCTGGGGTCCCTCAGTCTGGCCTGTGCCCTCTCGCAGTCTGGGAGCCCTCAGGGGATGTCCTCCAGGGAGTGGGCCTAAGCCAGCAGTCAGACATGCTTAGCTCTGCTACAGAGGGGGAGAGGCTCCCGCCACCGCTGCTGGGCTTGCCGGCTGAGTCCAGCTCAGGGCTTCTGGCTGAGCGGCACTCTCCCTGTGGGAGCGCACTGACCACGAGGGGGCTGCTCCTGCATTGAGCGTCTGCCCCCTGGTGATCAGTGTCCGTCATAGCAACTGGTTGTTCCACCGTTTGGTCGGTTTGCATATTAGCCTTTTATTATATAGGATTCTTGTTTCCCAGAGTGTGGTTTGCAGACCACCATATCAGAATTACTCAAAGTGAGTACTAGAATGTAAATAATACCTTAGTATTTAGTGCACAAAAATGTCAGTGTACATACTTATTTGGGGGTTTTGTAAAATTGCAGATATCTGGGCCTCATGCCAAGTCTTAAGCTTAGTCTGTAGATGTGGGGACAAAGGATTTGCAATTGTAAAAGCTCCTCCTTCCTCTTTTTAGGTAACTATTATGTGTATTAAAGTTGGAGAATTACTGCTCTATATGATTTTTGCATAAGGTTAAGAAAAAGAAACAAAATCTTAGGTGGCACTTTTGTTAGAGTGCTGCGTCCACTGAATACAAATATTTTTACCAATAAATTGATTGAAGTAGGAAGTAAAATTGAGGAGACTTGAAAATGCACGTCTAAAAAAAAAAAAAGAAAAAGAAAAAGAAAATGCACATCTAATGGCCCAAGGAAATATTAACAAATGGCTATCTGACATCACTCATGACGATATGGTTGATTACCACAAATGAAAACTAATGGGGACAAGCAGCACAAATGGGCTTTTAAATGATCTTATTCTAAAGCTTCCAACAAGCTTAGAAATGGTTTGGCATAGAAATATACAACTTGATGAAGGCCATCTGGTATGAGTCTCTTATATATGAACAATTAAAAACAGGTTGAGAAATTCCTGTGCTAGAATAGGATAATGGTTCAATTATCCTAGTGCAACAATGATTAAATTAGAAATATTGGTGTAAATTAATCTGTCCCCGAAATAATCTTCACTGTATCTAGTGTATATACTGCAAATGGTGGTATGGAATGGCAACACATGCAATTTACACTCTAATCTGACCCTGTATCAGTAGTTCCCAAATGTGGCTGGGCATCAGAATCAACTCTACAGCTTGTTAAAAATATAGCTATCTTGGGTTCTGCCTCAGGAGGCTGTGAGTCAGTATTTCTGTGAGAAGGCCTGACTAAGCATCTGAGTTCCAGGTTTGGGAATTGCTGCTTTATACACCTTTTAAAAATAGAACCTGGGCTTCCTAGTGGTTGGCTAATTTGGAATCTTGGTAGTTAAGGTGGGACCTGGGATGTCCTATAAAGTACTGATGCTTACAGAGTTTCCTGGGGTAGCAATTAAGGGAAGTAAAGGAACTAGACAAGAAGAGGGCTCATACTATAAGAATGGTCAGGCAATGACAAGTGGCGTCATTAAAGCAGCCTCTGATCACCCTGCCTTAGGGGTGATGAATATGTTCCACAATATAAAAATAATTGTGACTTGTCAGCAACTCCTCACTGAAAATGTTTCTGGTCCTAGAACAATTTACTCTATAAGTAATAAGCTGTTGGTCCTGTGATTAATAAGCCCCATTTTGGTCCTGGTACCATAGGTATGAGTGAACCAAAAGGATCCAAGCACCCACCCCCCTTAAGATGGGCTCTGATGCTTTTCAAAGACATTCAGTGGAGTTCAATAAGGAGCAGGTGTCTGCTTCTGAAAACAAGCTGAGGAAGGGCAAAGGGATAAAAGGATTGAGCAGTGGGAAACTTGGGGGTGGAGACAGAGGAGGCCACTATTTTAGAGGGGCCACTGCACCCCAATGAATGTGCTTTTATTTATTTTTTATTATTTTTAATATATTTGTATTGATTTCAGAGAGGAAGGGAAAGGGAGAGAGAGAGAGAAACATCAATGATGAGAGAGAATCTTTGATTGGCTGCTTCCTGCATGTCCCCTACTGGGGATCGAGCCCAAAACCTGGGCATGTGCCCTAACCGGAATCGAACCTGGGATCCTTCAGTCTGCAAGCTGGCAGTCTATCTACTCAGCCAAACCGGCTAGGGCAGTGGTCGGCAAACTGTGGCTCACGAGCTACATGCGGCTCGCAAGCCGCGGTTTGCCGCTCTGTTGACTAATGAGTTTGCCGACCACTGGGATAGGGGCTTAATCACAAGGAACAACAACAGCCTGTAATTATTGGAATCGAGAGTCTAGGTCAGTGGTCGGCAAACTCATTAGTCAACAGAGCGGCAAACCGCGGCTTGCGAGCCGCATGTGGCTCGCGAGCCGCAGTTTGCCGACCACTGAGCTAGGGCTATGCCTTTATTTTAATGGTCTACCACTAAACAACTAATTTGGTCAGTCCACATGGGTAGATTATGGAGCATAAGGACCTACTGTTTCCCTTACCCTCCTCTGACTCCTCCAGCTAACCTGGCCCACCTGGAACACCAAAACATACTTTCAGATTCACTCACAAACAGCTCAAGCAATTTATCAAGCCTTGTTCCTAACTTAACATTTCTTCTTAAATAGGAAACAGTTATTTTTGAAATCTTCATTTAGGCTAAACCTTGTCAAATTAATGCCTAAGACCTGGAATGGCTCTCAGCTCTCACTGAGGGCGTTATTTTCTCAAATCCCACTGTCTCTATTTCCTGAATCTTGGAAATGTCACCCTCAAGTGACTAAGAGGGTCATTTTTACTTTTGATCCCTTTCTCATCTGCCCTTTGCCTGCATACTGCTCTTCAGCACTGGAAATGAATAACATCCTGCAGGCTGGGGCTGTCCTGCTTCTAAATCACCCCTAAGGGGTAGCTCCTGTAATCTTTGATCAGCTTCTTATGTTTGGTCCCTTCACCATCAGGAATTCTGACTGTAATTCTTTTTCCCAAACATCAAGAACAACCATGGCTTATTTCAAAGAGTCTAAGTGGAGGAAATAATAAATAAGCATAGAATAAGTTACTTTTTTAATGGTATAAGTAGAAGAAAATAGTATATAGAAGGTAGTGTTGGTGGTACCAGCTGGCTGGCCGTCTCTTCCAGCCATTCAATCTCCTTCGCCATCAGTTCTGAATATAATTTTTTTGTTAATCCTCACCCAAGGATATTTATTCCATTGATTTTTAGAGAGAGAGGAAGGGAGGAAGAGAGACAGAGAGAGAAACATCATGTGAGAGAGACACATCAATTGGTTGCCTTCTACACACACTCTGACTGGGGCCAGGGATCAAGCCTGTAACTGAGTTACGTGCCCTTGACTGTTTTTGAACCTGGGACTGTTAAGTCCCTGGGCTGATGCTCTAATCACAGAGCCAAACTGGCTAAGGCCTGAATATAATTTTTAGCACCTCTCTACATTTGGGAAACAGAGCCAAGCTTTGCTTAATTTAGTTATAGTGTGCTAGTTAAATGAATTGCAACCCTCAAAATAAATTTGTATAATCCTGATATTCATTTTATTTCAAATATTGTTAACCTTCCAGCCATAAAGTCCTTGGAGCCACTTCACTCACTTGCTCTTAAAATTTCCAGAGCTTCACTTATCCATTAAAATGGACTTGAATTCAACCATGAATTGTCTTTGACAATCTAATTGGATGGATATATTTAGTAAATATCCCTGCATTTAGCCATTCATTCATTTAAAAAGCATTCATTGGGTGCTGGTCCTGTGCCAGGCAACCTGATGTGTAAAGGCTGGCCTGCTCACTACTCCTCCATGTGCCTCTGCGGGTGGACTGGACATGCCTGTCCTCTCTGGGAGGGAGCCAAGCTTGGCCAGCACTCTATATGTCACTTGGAGCATTCTGAAATTCCAATAAGAATTATCATTTGGGAGAATATCAATGACATCACTTAGAGCATGATTCCCAATATTCATCCCCTACAAATAATTGGAGCTCAGATGTCATAAAAGGTGCTCATTAATGGCAGGATAGAGTATGGGTGGCCTAGAAAAATAGGTAGAGGTCTGGGAATTAAGATAGTGAATAAAGAATCAATTAAGGTCACTAGCTGGTTTGGCCTATGCACTGAAGGGTCCCAGGTTGGATTTCAGTCAAGGGTAGAGGTCTGGGTTGTGGGTTCAGTCCCCAATAGGGGGCTTGCAGGATGAAGCCAATCCATGCTTCTCTCTCATCACTGATGTTTCCATCTCTCTTTCCCTCCCCCTTCCTCTCTGAAATCAATAAATATATATATATTTTAAAAGAATCACTTAAGGTTTTATACCAGGTGTGGGACAAATTAAATTTGATGTTTCAGGTAGAAAATTTGGCAGAGACATTAAGATTATTTAGAACGTGTGTGGCAGCAGTAAATGCTATTAAGATGTAGTATTTCTGTCATGGATTGATGGAGACCTAAGTCAGCAGTATACAATGGGATGAGAGAGTACGGCTAGGGCTGCCCCATATTTTATTCAAAGAATAAGGGAACCAGAAAGTTAAGCCCTCTTCTTCCTGCTACCAAATCTACCAGCCTGCCTGCCTCTGTACTAGTATTTTTTTTTTCTGTCCTCTGCTCGTGAAAAATATCTTTGCCAGCTCCTCCACACCAACCTGGCTAAAGACCCCAGCCTGCTTGCCTTCAAGGACTTCTCTGACTTCCCCTATTTCCAGTATCATTGTTTTCCCTGGTTGACAGCATGTAGACATCTTTTAATCTTTTTAAAAATATATATTTTTATTGATTTCAGAGAGGAAAGGAGAGGGAGATAGAGATAGAACCCTCAATGATGAGAGAGAATCATTGATCGGCTGCCTCCTGCATGCCCCTTACTGGGGATCAAGCCCGCAACCTGAGCATGTGCCGTTGGCCGGAATGGAACCCAGGACCCTCCAGTCCACAGGCCAATGCTCTATCTACTGAGCCAAACCAGCTAGGGCGAGATATCTTTTAAAAAAAGAGTAAAAACCCAAACCTTTCTTCAATCCCTCATTCCTCACAGCCTTTGAAGGATGGGGTGGGAGAGCAGAAGAGAGAATCCACATCTCCCTCGTGGGTTGCTGAGAGAAAAAAATTATCTAATAAATTATCTAATAAATTATATCATCCCCTACAAATCTAGTGTACACAGCATCTAGTGTACAGCAAGCACATAAAGGTTAGCCATTATTATTATTGTTGTTGCTATTACGAGTGTAAATTTTTATTTCAGTGCTTGTTGCCAGAGTAGAATCTCTTCAAAAGGGATTTTAGGCAACAACTGGGGATCCAAATGTAAGATAAATTTGTATAACTCACTTGAAGAAAAGGAAAGGTTCTTTAATCTAGCCTGTTGCCATTGATTGACCAGATACCGTCCTCCCCAGCCTGTTAGCTGGGAAGTTTTAATGACCTCACTCTCTTAATATTTTTTTTCATGTATGTATCTGCATATGAAAAGGTGACACATTTTAAGCGTTTGAAAAACAAAGTTGTTCTTCAGTAATTTTAGAATGTAGAACTTTGGTTCCCCCCGCCACACACACACACACAAAACTACCCCACCTGCCCATGTATGGCCCACAAAGCCCCACCTTGGCCCACACCAGTCCAGAGTTCCTGGTGACATTTCTGTTTGTTCCTGGCTGTGCTACTCCTGTGTTTTCACTTAGATTAGCAGAACTCCGGGAGAATATAGCAAAGGCAAACAGTCTCCAGAAAATATTTTCTCATCTTTTCCTCCCTGGCCACTTGAAGATCAGAGGCCATCATGAAGGACACAGTAACTATGCAGACCGGGAAGTTCATATCCAACAGACAACTTCAGTGGGAACAGATGGTCATTGACGTCCTTCACCCTGGGAAGGTAATACTACCTAAGACAGCATTTGGGGAAACCTAGCCTAAATGTACAATATTACACCAGATGCCATATTTGTGTTGGACTCAGGACCCATTTTGGTGGTGTCAAGACAAGTGGCTTTGGCATGATTTATGATTCCTTGCGTTATTCAAAGAAGAATGAACCTAAACATGGACTTGGAAGACTTGGCCTATATGAGAAGACTTCCCCAAAAAACAAAAACAAACAAAAAACAGAGAACGGAACACAGAACACAGAAAGGCAGGGGGGCCGCAAAGGCCAATGTTGGTGCTGACAAAAGTGAGCTGGGGATTGGCCAACAGGAGTAGAGATTCTCCAGTGACTTTATCCGTGGTGACTGTGCAGATACTTCACGAGAGGATTAATAAACTGAGAACTTTAAGGAACGAAAAGAAAGACCATGTTTTCTCATTTTGTCTCTTTTTTATTTCCCTGTTTTACAATCTAAAGTGAATACTTAAAAACAAAAAGACATTTAGTCCCCTACCCCTTCCAACTAATGGCCTCACCACCTCAGTTTTGGTGTTGGAAGGTTGTCACCCGCATATTGTCTCCTCAATCATGGAAGGAAAAATGAACTCAAACATAGACTTGCAAGACATGGCGGGTACGAGAAGAAGAAGGCTAGTTTTCCCCAGTTCTGTCTTAGGTGGTGCTGCCTTCCCAGGGTGAAGGCCAGCTCTCTCCCCCTTGGCTGCTGCCGGATAATGCCGGTACTCTGCCTTCAGCTTCCATGAGTTTTTGTGGGGCCCTTGTACAACCTGAACAGCTATTTCACGCAAGATTTCCTTCAGGTACAGCACAGGTTGCAGAGTGATGCCAACCAAGCCCTTCATGCAGTGATACTGGTGTTTCTCAAAGGCAGCGAAGAGCAAGGCTAACACCTGGTCTTTGTCAGCCCGCACTCTCTTTCCATCTTCCTTTTTTTTTTCTTCTCATATTCAATGTTGCACCGATGATTGGCGACAGGTTTGTAATTGGTCCTGACGGGCATGTCCAGGGTCTGCATGGTGCGGGCAAGTCTGAGAGACCGCTCTATTTGCATTCTCTTCATCTCAAGTAGCGTTCACCAGCCACAGGTCTGCATTCCAATCGCTGTACCACTGCCCCTTCCAGGGACAGCCTGTGCATCCTGTCCTCCGTCATCGCCGCGAGGGCCTGCCCTCTCACCCGCTGCAGGAGCACCTGATGCTCCCTGGGAGCGCGGAGTGGCATGGGTTGTCCCGCAAGGTCCTGAATGCGGGTGAGTTCCTCGTTCAAAGTGAAGAACAACTCAGGCTTTCCTGGATTCTGGACCATCTGCAGCTTCCCCACTTCCCCGCTCCCGGAAGCGCCAGACCACGGCTGAGACAGGTATTTGGGCACCTTCACGAGCCACCTGGGCTGCTCCTGTTGGATTCCGCTCAAGTCCAGGCTCCTGCTCCGGGTGTGGGTCTCGGGTCTGCAGCCTCCAGAGGCCATGTGGACCGGAGCTGAGGGAGCAGAGCGTGGGTGACACGGATGCAGGCGGAGGCAGGACACCAAAACCAGCTGCTGGGACCCAGGGACCTAGCAAGAAAGTGTAAAGCACATGCTGACTTCAGAAATCGCCAAAGATAGAGGCTTCCCTCCCTGGAGCCACGGGCATCACCAGTGCCCTAGGCCGCAGACATCTCCTTCAGGCCCTCGCTGACTCTTACAGAGAGGCCGTCCCTGACCGCCTGCTTCTCCGCCTCGGGCTCCCTCCCCTGCTTTAGTTTTCTCCAGAGCGCCAGTCAACCTGACATTGCCGTAATGCTTCCTATTTCATTCCTTTATTTACTATCCTATGTCTCCTCCACTAGACTGTAAGCGCCTGGAAGGTCGAGTTTGTGGCTGTAGGTGTTTGATAATTTTACTTATTTATTTTTTGAAGGAACCAGAGGTCTTCACTGGCTTGTTCACTGTGACTTAATTGTGTGTGTGTGTGGGGGGGGGGGGGGGCAAGGGGGGGGATTTCCTTGGGAGAGGGGCTGAGGAACCTCCCTCTCTCTCTCTCCCCTTCCCCCCCCCCCCCCCCCCCCCCCCGTACTCAGGGACCCAGCTCTCTGCCACAACCAAAGGTGGAAACCCCTCAGCATGAAATAAGGGGTGCACCTACCAGGTTGAGGCCCTGCCCTTCCTGCCGCCTCGGCCCAAACATAAGAGTCGCTGAGACCCAGGTGCTTTTGCAGAGGTGTGAGGCCCCCAGGTTAGTGGGTGCCAGCACTATATTTTGGGTTGCAGGCAGAGCCAGCCTGCTCACAGCACCTGAAGCTCGAGGTGGAGCAGCCGCACCCTTTCCCCGCCTCCTCCCATCCCCAACTTGGGCTACTCTTGGACCTAAGGGGAGAAACCTTCCAATTCATTTCCATTGAAATCCATTCAAACCAGCAGGCACTGAGAAGCCGTGTTTTATTTTTTTTTAAATCACCTCTCTGGGCACCTTCTCATGCCTAAAACACGGAGCAAACTGTGCAGAGTGAGCATAGTTTTACAAAAAAGAAGTGAGGGGGGAGGGCCCTTCCTCCAGGCTGAGACTGACCGGAGCAGGCTGTCAGCTGGGCCGGGCCCTCGCAGAGGGTGGCTGTGCTGAACCAGGGCTCCTAGCCTCCCACAGCTGACTCTCCCTGGAAGTAATGGCCCCCACAGCTCGGCACAGGTCTAGTTATTGCCACTTCTAGGGCGGCCCTCGACTGGATTGGATTACAGCAACTTGATTCGATTATGGGTGTCTCCCAGATCTCCTATCTAAAGCATACCCGAGAGGGTACGTAGCTTAGTGGATTATTTCATCCACTGAGCTAACTTTCTTTCTTCTTCTTTGTTTTAAAATATATTGTTATTGATTCCCAAGAGGAAGGGAGAAGGGGAGAGAGATAGAAACATTAATGATGAGAGAGAATCATTAATCGGCTGGCTGCTTCCTGCACACACCCCACTGGGGATGGAGCCCGCAACCTGGGCTCGGGCCCTTGACCAGAATGGGACCCGGGATCCTTCAGTCCTCAAGCCAACGCTCTGTCCACTGAGCCCAATCTGCTATGGCCTAATCTTTTTTTTTTTTTTAAATATATTTTATTGATTTTTTACAAAGAGGAAAGGAGAGGGATAGAGAGTTAGAAACATCGATGAGAGAGAAACATCGATCAGCTGCCTCCTGCACACCTCCCACTGGGGATGTGCCTGCAACCAAGGTACATGCCCTTGACCGGAATCGAACCCGGGACCTTTCAGTCCGCAGGCTGACGCTCTATCCACTGAGCCAAACCGGTTTCAGCTGGCCTAATCTTTAATGCACCAGCGAAGGCTGGGTTTGAGTGTAGGGCAGCTTGCCTCAGGGCCCCTTTAAAAAGCAACAAGATACAGGCACTCTGTGCAGTTGCTGGACATGTGGCTCCTAGCCTCCCGCCAGTCATTTCCACCATGCACTGAAATTGCTCTCCCCTTCGTCTGGTGAAGTGCAAAGGGTCCTTCCTCCACCTCTCTGATTGCTCCCTTCCTCTTAGGAGCTCCTGGGTTTCCTCCTGCCTTGAGGGCTGCTTCCTTCCAGTCTCCTCTGTGGGCGCCTCAGTCCATCTTGGGCCACAAACGCTGTGCCTCGGTCTTAGGTGCTGTCCCTTCTCACTCGACACACCTTTTGAACAGTATATTCCTGCAGATGCTTCTCAGATCAGCGTCCACAGTTCAGAGCTGTCCCCTGAACTTGTGGCAGACAACTCAAACGCCAACTGATGTCCTACAATGAACTGGACTCTTAATAGGTCAAAACCGGGACCCATTACTTTCTCACTCCTTCCCCTAAAACAAACATGCCCTTCTAATAATCCCCATCTACCCTGTTTCCTAAGCCACACACTTGAGTGTTAAGCTCATCTCTCCCGATATCTCGCTCCCAACGAGTTAGCAAGTTCTGCCCATTCTGCCTTCTTAATTTATCTCAAATTGTCCACCCTGCCCCACGCCCTGGCCCAGTTGAGGCTACTCTACAACTTTCCCCTCATGATTCAGTGCAGTAGCTTCTGAACTGAACTCCCTGTTTCTTCCTCCAATATCTCCCACACACTAAGTTGGAATAGTATTTCTAAAACACAAACTAGCCCTAGCTGGTTTGACTCAATGGCTACAGCATCGGCCTGCAGATTGAAGGGTCCGAGGTTTGGTTTCGGTCAAGGGCACATGCCCGGGTTGTGGGCTCAATCCCCAATTGGGGGCGTGCAGGAGGCAGCTGATCAATGATTCTCTCTCATCATTTATGTTTCTGTCTCTCTTTCCCTCTCTCTTCTCTGAAATCAATAAAAGTATATTTACAAAAATAAAAATAAAGCACAAATTAAACATGTCTTTCTCCTTGAAAACATCAGAGCCTCTCTGCCTTTCAAAAGTAGCACCACTGAAGCATTGGTGGACTCCTAAGCCAGCATTGCCTTTTGGGAAAACTCTTTAGCTCAACCAACACAGGTGTTACCTCTGAACAACCAGAAGAGACAGTCCCCATAGTGAGGGCTGAAGCGCATGCTCTGGAGTTGGGTTGCCTGAGTTCAGACCCCTGCTGTGCCACTTACTGGTTGTGTGCCCTTTGGGGGTTGGGGACATTTAACCCCTCGTGGCTCCTCTTCTTCATTGATAAAATGGGAATAAGAATAGTACCTACTGTATAAGGTTGCTATGAGGATTCAATGAGTTAGCAAATGCCTGATGTGTAGTAAGGGCTCAGTAAGTAATGGAGTTATCCACTAGAATGCCTGTTCCACAATCATACGGGGTTTCGCCTGTTTTGTTTTCTGCCTGTCACCTAGGCATAGAACAGTGCCTGGCAGCAAAAAGGTGCTTAAAAATGTTTCTTGAATACACAGGCAAAATTCATATAAAACAATTTTTATTTCAGCATACCCATAATAAAAAATCTGGAAAATTTTAAAATGTCCAATAATATGAAAATGAATAAGACAATAAACAGCAGAATAAACAAACAAACAAAAAGAAGGAATGTTGGGAAATTTTAGAAACCAAGGATTAAGAAAAAAAAATCCTAAAAGCATTCACAAAGAAAACGGGTTCCGTGTCGACGGAATATTTGTCAGTTTGACTTCACACTTTCCATCCGAAGCACGGAGTGCAGAAATACGGTGAAGCAGTAGCTTCCATTTTCTGAAAGAAAATAATGTGGAATCTAAAAGCCTGACTCAACCAAACTCTCATTCTAGAATGGAGGCAAAAATATACATTCTTTACCACAGACGCTCCCTTAACAAATTTCTTAGGGATGTAGGAAAAAATTATTCTAAGAGGAAGAAGCTGAATACCCAAAGCAATAATAAACCAAGACAAGAGTAACATGTATTGGTAAGTTCAAATTTCTGTTGATTAAAAGATATTTTAGAATATCTAGAAGAGGAATATGGAACTAAGATCTCCTCCAGTTCTTTTTCCCCTTTCTTGGTGACCTTGGAAGCTGTGTGTTTCTCAGGACATAGCTACAAGAGGTCCCTACATCAATCTAAGCAATTATGGGTATGCTTAGAAAACAAACCTCTGGGAGAGGGACCAGACCCTCACCCAAATGGGACATGAATGTACATAAGCCTCTGTTATACAAAGCCGCTGAGATTTCAGGATTCCCTATAGCAGCATGACCTGCCCATTCTGACAAATATGCCTCTCTATCTACAGACACTGCTGTTGGAGGGCTTCAGGTGCTGGGGGTGGATGGCAGATACACATGGGACCAGGATAGGGCCAGGATGGTGGTATGTTAGTAATGAGATTCTTACAGACTCAGAGGATACTCTAGGTTAAAGGGTTGGTTGTGGCTTCTGTGATTACATCCTTATAGTCCCACCCCATTTCCCAATGTAGTGATTTAATGGAAAGAGCACCGAGCTAGGTGCCAGGAATCCTGGGCCTGGTATTATTATTCCAAGGCTGATGGGCATTGGGCAAATGTCTACCCCTATCTGGGCATAGTTTCTTTTTCCTTAAAATGGAGATAACATCCCTGTCCCCTGAACTTCTAGTGAGACAGGGAGAAAGCTGAGGATGTATCTAATGCCACCCCTCGAGGGAAGCTCTAAACTCTCCTTGACAGCTTTCCTGCTCCAGGACCTTCTTCCCTATTCCCATGCCCTAGGCCTGGATTTGAACTCAGTTATTGCTTGATGAGCAAGTCAGTAATGGTGATTCCTTCTTCATGTTCAGTCTCTTTCCTGAGTACACGCGGTGGGCTTTCCCCTGGTGAGGAAATAGGGGCTTATTGCAGCTTCTGGCAATGGCTATGCTGGAATAGAGGTGCTTTTCAAGGCTCCTTTTAGGATGGTAGAGAGTGGTCACTTCCATTGCCTCTATCTAGCGTGAGCCCTGATGGTCAGAGGGGCCCCCTTCATTCCCTGAAGAGTCTGCATTTTCATCCACTGCCTGTCAGCCTGATGTTTTTTTATGAGCACTGGGCTGGATTCTGTCCAAACTGTGCCCCTAATGAACTGTTGGATGACCTTGGACAACCTGTGGGTCTTTGCTCCTTAATTTGTAAGATGGAAAAACCTGTCTTTGAGGAGCTTGAAGGTACCTTCCAAGTCAAAATGCTATAGAATCTTAGACTCTCTTTTAATGGAATCTGAGTCATAATGGAATCAAGCAAAGAAAGAATGCAGAACACTGACCCCAACACAGACACTCATTTCTCAACTGAGGCGCATGCAGAAATTCAACCTCCTCTTCACCATAATTCCAGGTGCACCGTCTCATCTGTATCTCAGGAATAATCCAGAACAATCCTGCATGACCACTGAGGCTTTCCAGCTCAGAGAATCAATCTCCCACAGGAAGACAGAAGTTTTCCAATGTTCCTATCGAACCCGTGCCCTCTCAATTGGCCCTTGGCCTGGAATTTACAAGGCACCAGGGCTTGGAAGACAATGGTAGTCCAGATTCCACACAATCATAGGCATCTCATTTACAGATGATATTTTAAAAATAGACACTACTATAATTTATATAAAATGCATCCATTTAATAAATGTATACACTCATGTAACCACTACCGCAATCCAGATTTGGCATATTTCCACCCTCCTCCCAAATTCCCATGTGATCTTTTGCAATCAATACCCACCCCCAATCCTTGGACAATACCGGTTGACATTTTTGTCCCTATAGATTGGTCTTGTATTCTAGAATTTCATATAACAGTATTTACCCTTTGTGTCTGGTTTCTTCCATTCTGCACGCTGATTTTGCAGTCCATCTATGCTTTTGCATATATCAGTAGTGCATTCTATTTAGTGCCGAGAGGTCTCCCATTGTACTAATGTACCACAAACTGTTCTCGCATTGGGCCTATTGATAGATATGACAGTTATCAACTTGTTGCCTCTCTAACTCCAAATCTACCTTCCATTACCTGCGATAGTGGGATAGCCACTTGAAACATTTCTCCTTTGCAGTGAGAACAGTATTGAGCTTTGTCAGTAGATGGCGCTGGAGTGACACTGCTAGAGAAGAAAGAAACTGCTGGTCCAGTCTGCTTCCGCTCGGCTTTTCTTCCGACTGCACTGCTGCCAGAGGCACGTGCATGGGACATCCATTAGCGTTCCGCCCCTCTGTGCGTCCAGAACACGCAATGTCTGTGAGCTCACAGCTCCAGCCTGGCCCAGTGCCCGCCTCACTCCCATCGTGGACTCTGCACACTTCAGGCTTGCATTCTGCAAATAATGGTGAGCAGGCTACTGACTCCCCTGGGCACCAACCTGCCAACCTGCCAATTTGCCAGCCTAACCTTGGCCCACCAGCTCCCCCGAGAGATGTTTCCTGCTGACCTGGAGCCTGGACCGGGACCTGGCCTGGGCTCCTCACGCACTTCACATCACATTACATGTATTCCAACAAGATTCGATTCCCAGCTTAAAGGAGAGGGCCCCCTTTCATTTTGTTCCTTCTTTGAACATTCTCCAGTCCGCTTTACACCTTCATAGTTATGCCCCTGCTAGTGTTATTTTTTAGCATTAAAATTTCCTTGGTTAAATTACTGTGTGGTTTCTGTATTCTGGTTGACACGTTAGATATTTGTATTGCTTCCAATTGGGGCAATTTATGAGTAAAGCTGTCATGAACATTCTTGTCTTTGGGTGGACATATGTTTTCATTTTTCCTGATAAAGGAGTGGAATTGCTGGGTCATGTGGTAAGTGTATAAGAAATTTGTAAGAAATTGACAAAGTAGTTGTAGCATTTTATATTTCCATGAAAAATGCATAAAAATCCACCAGCATTTGATATTACCAGTCTTTAATTTTAGGCATTCTATGGTTATGTAGTTCCTTCATGAACTTGGGGGATGAGCATCTTTTCATGTGCTTATTAGCAATTACGTATCTCCTTTTGTGATATGTCTATTCAAATTTTTTACTTGGATTATCTAATTAAATTGTCATCTTATTATGAGTCATAACGTGTGTGTTTTTTTTTAAAAAAGAAATTTTAATTTGGATGAAGTCCAATTTCTCTTCTTATTTTAGGGTTAGTACTTTTTATTGAGGTTTAATTGCCATATAACATTACATTAGTTTTAGGTGTACAATATGATTCCATATTTATATACACTGCTCACTGATCACCACAATAAATCTATCCATCACCATATACAGTTACAAAAATTATTTTTTTCTTGTGATGTGGACTTTTAAGATTTACTCTCTTAGCAACTTTCAAATATACAATATAGCATTATTAATCATAGTCACACTATGATTATCAGTTTTATAACTGTAACTTTTTACTCCCTTCACCATTTTGCCACCCCAACTCCCCAACTTCCCATCTCAATCCCTCTGGCAACCATCAATATGTTCTCTGTATCTATGGTCTTGGTTTTTGTCTTTTGTTTGTTTTGTTTTTTAGATCCCACATATAAGTCACCCTTTTTGATTTTTTAAATTAAACAAGAATGTATGTTTTAAGATTTTTAAATTCAATGGAAAGGACAGAGTTATATCAAGTCCCTTTAAATTGCTGTCAGGCATTAAAGGAATCAGCCTGCAGTCATTTTCTTTCTGGGCCAACAGTTCTTTGAGTCCCAGTTTCAATGTCCAACAGTTCTTTGTGTGTACATGTCAGCAATGATATTTCATTTCTAGATGGTGGACAAAAGGTGGCAATGCAGGTCGACCCTTTCTGGTTTAGTCCTGGGCAACCTGCTGCTACATACAGCTGCTGACTGCTAGCATGGCAAGGCATCTTCACCATCTTCATTTTCTGGACTGTTTCTCCTCTGTTCTTGGGGCCACTGCTATTTCTGTGGCTGGAGCAGTCCTGTTAGTTCCTCTCTGGGATCTGTTGTTGCGGGAATCCACATGGGCTTTTCTGAAAATATACAAACATATTCTCGACCAAAGGTTAATAAAGGAATCTTTTCTATAAATTTGACTTGGGATCCTTTTTATTTTTGCCCAAACAATTTTCCTTTGGCTTAGTTTGACACCATGTGATTTTTCATGGGTGTCTTGCTATTAGCATAACAAATAAAATTTATTTTCAAAGTAAAAAATTTCTTGATTTAATTTACTTCCAGGATATTTCTCCACATATCATATTTTTCCACTACCCCTCCCTTTTTATTTAAATATTAAGAGGCTTTTGAAATTTTATAATGCAGTCTTGATAACTTTTAATTTTTTGTACAGAAATGACTGCTTTGGATTCATTGCCTGTTAAGAGATTTTACTATGAGATGAACCATCAATAAAAATTTTAGTTAATACTTCAGGAACAGTTTTTTTTTTTTGTCCAGTACAATTAAGTTTTTATGAATATTCACTTATTTCAATTAGCCAATTGAAATTAATCTGAAATAAGATTTATTTTTTAACTTTACTTGTCCTAGATGATAGACAGTAAATGACATTAATTAAACTTTTGTAATTAGTCATTGAGTAACTTTAACATTAGCTTTGTCAGAGAGACAAAAACACAAATTACTTACTTGAGTTTAAGAGGCCGAACATATTGACTTTCAATTACAGTTCTTTAGATGTTTGAAGAAAAAATCTATTTCCTTCCAAAATAATTTTCAAGCTACAGAGAGTTTCACTTAAGAATCTTTGTCTTTCTTTACTAAGCAACCTACAGGGCTACCACTTAATCCTGGCAGCTATTGCCAGGCCATGTCACATGAAACAATTTCCCTTAAGGTCATGGTGACTACTAGTACGCATCAGATTTAATATTTTAATAACAATCTTAGTTTACACAGTAAATATCAGTGGAAGAGATTTCAAAATTTGAAAATTTCTCCTTTTTATTAAGCTTAGAATTTTATATTTAAAGAGTATCCCCTTAGGCTAATTTGCATTTACAGAGGGATCATGGGAGGTCTCAGTAACTTTCTTAGAAGACTTATTTAAGTTGCTTACAAAGACACTGTTTCAAGATGGCGGCCCCCAGGGGGAGTGGCAAGCCATGTGGCCATCATGGCAGCTGCCTAAACTGTTCTTTGATAGAAAAGATGGTTTGTTTATTCTCACAATACACAAGGGAAGAGCAAACCAAAATCCCTACAGACAAACAGAAATCTCACTGGCTGTTTCTGGTCTTTATTAGAATTTAATTGTTTATAATTTAAGTAGGTATCTCTAATTAAAAAGCAAAGCAAGCCCTAACCGGTTTGGCTCAGTGGATAGAGCATCAGCCTGCGGACTGAAGGGTCCCAGGTTCGATTCTGGTCAAGGGCATGTGCCTTGGTTGTGGGCGCATCCCCAGTAGGGGGTGTGCAGGAGGCAGCTGATCGATGTCTCTCTCTCATCGATGTTTCTAACTCTCTATCCCTCTCCCTTCCTCTCTGTAAAAAATCAATAAAATATATTTTTTTTAAAAAGCAAAGCAAATTTAGTAAATGTTTACGTCTGATTCACAAGGTGCAAAAGCAGCCCCACCTTCAGCCTAATTAAAAATGCAGGCGGCTAGAGGCTCTTTGTTATTTTAAATTCTGCTGTTGGATTTTAAGAAATATTTAGTTACTTATTTTGCCCTTCTTAGAGGCTAAAACCTTCATAACATTTAAAAGTAAAATATAGTTATTAATTTTTATTTGATAAAGCTTTCCATATGATTTCAAGTATGTTAGATCGGTTAAATTTAAAATATTTCCCTGGGTTACAGCCTTGAAATTTAACTTGGAAAAAACCATCAAATATATATCTATATATGATTTAAAGATTATAATACTTTTTACAATTATCTTAAGATATCAAATTTAAACTGGTCTTTATATTAAAATTTTCAGTTAGGAATCACAGAATTAATCCTTCTTATTTAATTAGACCAATAAACAACATATTTTGAATTCCTAATTATTTTCAGAAGAAAACACATTTTTTCAACAATTTTTATATTTTAGGCATTTAATTACCACAACTATATAATTTCTCCCAATTCAATTTGAGCCTTGAACTTTTGAGCTGGCAAGTCAAATATTTAGCATTTTGTCATTTCAAAATATCTAAACCTTTAACTTTATTATTTATATAATTAAGCAAACTTCCAAAACTGTTTACTGCCAAACGAGTTTGGAGGAAGTTTGTAGCCATTGAAATGCAAATTACCACATTCCTTAGCATACTGGGAGAGTGGGCTTCCATATTGGATCTCCAAGTGTCTCCCTTCCCCCACATCCTGCTTGCTCTGGGGTAAGAGTCAGTAACAGATCTGGCTGCGTTTCTTTTCATGCTCAAAAGATAAAGACAGATCCTAAGTTTTTTCCTTTTTCTCTTTCCAAAGTAATTACTAGGACCCAAGGTTATCTTGGCCAAAATTTGCATTTCCCAGCGAGTTCTTCTATAATTTTAAAACAAAACATTGAGTAATCTCCTGGGGAGAGAGCTGACGGCCTTAATCTCTCTAGCAGCCCAGTCTCTCCTCTTCAGGGGCAGAGGATCTGATGGCTTTTTAGAAATTACAGATTTTCCATCCTCAAAACAAATTAGGTTTTCCATGATTTGAACAAGAAACCATATTAAAGATGACCACGGTACTCTTTTTTCAGCCTGATTTTAAAAAGTACATTTTGATATTCCAATTTCTTTATAATTTTGCCTATTTGCCAAATTCTTCCCCATAATAATCTGACTGAAACACCAAGTATCACTCACGGACTTGTAGATCTGTGGGGTTCCGAAGCTGACATGAGCTCTACGCACAGTGAACTTTCCATCCGCTCAGGCGAGTACTTCTTTCTCCAGAAACTTGCCACTGATGTTGATACTTCCAGGGTTAGGTCCCACGTTCAGGCGCCAATTGCCAGGGTTCTTTTTTCTAGCCTACAAAGGGTTCAGCATTCTGGAGAAAGGGGCTGCGCGTAGATGGTTAAGAAGAAGTCCGTGGACGAAAGATATTTTTGAAAGGCATTGGGGGTCAGAGGAGATTCCAGCTGAAGGAACTAGAAGACTCTCCTCCTTGACCAAGGACCAATGCTTTTAAGTCAACACAACCTGTCCTAAGGCAAGGTGGAAATATACACTTCAAAGGGTACAGTATCAAAGGATATACAGAAACATTGTCAGTTTCGGGAATAGCCTACAGCTGTTCAGGTGTTTGGCCAACAGGAGGCAATAAAATGCCTTGAGCTGTCTGGCAGTTAACAATCCTATTCAGGTTTGGGGGAAATGCTTTGTAGCTGTTTCCAACAGGTAAACTACATGTGACTCAACCCTGTTGAGCTCCCCAAGCTTCACCAACCTTTTGGTAAAACTCTTGTAATTATTACATGCTGGAATTGGTTCTCGGCAATAAGTAAGATCATATGATATTTGTCTTTCTGTCTGACTTAATTCACTTAACATAATGTGCTCAAGGTTCATCTATATTATCACAAACGGCAAGATCCCATTTTTTTTATGTCTGTGTAGTATTCCACTGTATATACTATACTATATAACATCTTCTTTATCCACTCATTCATCGATGGACACTTATCTTGGCTTCTGGAAATAATGCTGCAATGGACATGGGGGTGGGGTGCATATATCTTTTCAAATTAGTGTTTTTGTTTTCTTCAGATAAATACCCAGAAGTGAAACTGCTGAGTCATACAGTAATTTTATTTTTTTGAGGAACCTCCATACTGTTTTCCACAATGGGTGCACCAATTTACATTCCCGCCACAGTGCACAGGGTCTGCATATAACTGAACCAGGTAATATCAGATTTAATGACAAACTGTATCTCCATATCCCTGTCATCATTTAGCATTATTCAGTTTTCTAATTTATGCCAATCTATTATAGGCATAAAGTGATAGGTCATTGTTTTAATTTGCATTTCTCTGATTATAATGATTCTGAAGCTATTTTCATATGCTTATTAGCTTTTGAAGTTTGCTTATTCATTTCCTTTGCCCATTTTCCCATTGAAGTTGTTTTTTTATTGTTGACTAGAGGTCCAGTGCATGAAATTCATGCACGCGTAGGGTCCCTAGGCCTGGCTGGCGATCAGGGCCGATTGGGGCCTTCCTTCCCCCAGCTGCTGACTGGAGCCTTTCTTTGTTCTGCGCCGCCCCCTGGTGGTCAGTGCATGTCATAGTGAGCAGTTGAACTCCCAGTCAGTGGAACTCCTGAGGGGACAATTTGCATATTAGCCTTTTATTATATAGGATTTGCAGTACTTCCTTGTATATTGTAGCTATTAATCCTGTGTTGATTTTTGGCATCATAAATTACTATTCTATAATCTGTTTAAATTTTGTCCATGATGCTATTCATTAAATATAAATCCTTACCTTTATTGAAATCACATTATATAATTTTTAGTGTATGGTTTCAAAAAATTAAAATTTTTTTCTTGCCCTTAGCTCACAAAAAATATTTCTCTTACATTTTCTTTTATTAACTTTACATTTTACCTTTCCTTTTTGAGTCTATTAAACCATCTAGGATTTATCTTTGTATCTTGGTTTAAGTAGGTATTTCTTTGGCCAGACAGTGAACCAGTTTTCCTAATACATATTTTAAACAATTCATTTTCCCCATCGATTTTAAGATGCCCCCTCCCCACCTTGTGTTGAAGCAGGGGTGCTCCTGGGATCAAGGATTGATATAGTTCACAGCAATGCAGGTCAACTGCTGTTTACTGCTTATATCAACTGTGGCTGAACTAAGCAAGGCTGCCCCAGCCACGTGCTGGAGCAGAGCTGCTAGACACTAGAGCTCAGAAAGAAACGAACAGTGGGTGGTAGGCAGTGCCCTTAGCTCCATCTTACCTTCCCCTCTATTTGGCTCTGGGCATCCCTTGTGAAGTCTGTGGGAACTGAAGGCTTTGCGGGCCTGTAAACAGGGACCCTGGAGGCAGAGCCTAGAAGCTGCCCACACCAGTCAAATTCTATGGCCCAAGGACATCACTGAGGCAACAGGGGTCCCCAGTGGGAGTCAGAAGCCCAGGTCGTATGTTTTCAAGGCCTTTTTCCTGAGATGTTCTGCTCTCTCCTGCCTCTTAGCCAAGGCACCCCTCTCCTCCTTGTTTTAGTTGCCTGGAACCCTGTTTTCTCCTAGCATTAAGAACCATCTTCAAAAAGCAACACACGAAACCAGTTTCAAACCAACTTTAATCATTTTTTGCTGCCCAAATACTGTACATGCAGAAGCCACGTGAAGAATTTTCTCCTCAAGGGAATTGGCAAGAACGTTGTACGAACGGCTGGCAAGTCCTTCCCAGCTGTCCACCTGCCACCCGGGAGCCACAACCAGGTTGGAAAGATGCTGCACATAGAAAATGTATAGAGCACAGATATAAAAGGCTAATTGCTTCTTATCTAAACAGTGTGCTTGTCAGTCCCTATTAGCTATCTCTTTCTTTGAAGGATGCATTTGGATATTCTAAAAAAAAAAGGGTTCCTTCCTCCTATGAATTTACATTCTATAGGAGCAGATAGAACAATCAGGCCAACTTTTTCTAAGGAAGCAGCCACTCAGCCTGTGGAGATGTCGCCTGGTAAAAGACATTCTGGAGAGAGGAGTGGTTTTAAGAAGCAAAATACTTGGACAGGAAGTCCCCTCTCCTCACATCAGAGAGCATTTCCTTTAAAATTCCCCCATGTTCAACTCTCTCACCGACGTCCTTCTAGAAGCAGCTATGAGGACCAACTGCTGGTGGGGATACTAACCTACACAGGATGCAGCTGAGGTTGTAACATCACATCAGCACCTTGAAAACTGTCCGTTGTAGGACACCTTTTAATTATTTCTCATCATTACACAAGAATAAGAGAGAATGGACCACAAAGAGGTGGGAGCAGTCTGTTAGGGTTCCCAGAGTTCTAGTCAGAAGCAGCATCTGGGCGTGGACGGATGAGGACCTGCACCCGGCTTGGGCACCCAGGGCTGGAAGAAACCAGTCCGTGGAACCGTGTGCACCAGGCTCAGCCCTCATCAGCTCCAGATCAGACTTTCAAAACCTGGAGGGAACCGTGCAGCAGCTAGCAAATGCTCTGATTTTGCAGATGAGAAAGCTGAGGCCCAGAAAAGTGAGGAGTCTTGCCTATGGTTGCTGTTTCTGGCAAACTTTCTATAACAGCCTTTGATGCTCTATAGCCAGCTGTCCGGGCCATTGACCAATGGGGTAGATCCTCTGTTGCCCCTGGAATTCCCAGGGCTCATTTGTTAGCCAAGCTCTCCGGAACCCAGTCCCACAGGTCCTTCCTGGCATTGGGGTGAACTCCTTGGTAGGCCCAAGTCCCCTGTCCTTACTGGCCAAGCTTCCAACCAGAGCGCTGGAAGGTTTTGCCAAAGCACTTATGCTTCTCAATGAGCAGTCTAGGCCCCTAAGAGAATGCAATTTCTCTCTCTGCTGTGGTTTCCCTCACAGGCACGGCCATGCTGGGCCCACAAAAGCCCAAGCTAGGGGTGGGGTAGGGTGGGGGAGTTGCTTTGCTACATGGAAAGATTAAGCCCTTTTGTCAGAGAACAAGGTCCCACCATCAGGCAGACCAACACAGAGCTGGTGCCCAAGGAGGCCAAGTTGCTCTCTTTGGCATCACTGACATTGCTCTGAGATGCTCAGGCACTCTTTCAAAATAACCCTTTCCCAGCCAGACCAGGGGCAGGCCTCCCCTGCCCTTCAATCGTGATTGTTTTGTTTTGCCCCAATCTCTTCTGACCTGAGTGACAGCAGACTTGAGGGAGAAGACCGGGACAATGAATCCGCATTCCCATCTCCTCCCTGATCATCCAGTGAAAGATAACGCAGTACAGGAAGCGGCATTTTAAAGACCCTCTTTACGTGTCAGGATACTGGAGAAGAGAATGCAGAGGAGGGCATGAGAGAGGGAGGGGTCAGCAGGGCAGCGGGCCGCTTCTTATTCATCGCCTTGAAGCCACTGCAGGAATAATGCAGGACCACCCCTGGGCCCTGAATGATGCGCCATCTCCCTCCCCCCAGGTGGAGGACAACTCATTACAATGTCAAGCAAAGGCAGCAATTTCTTGCAGAGTTTGCACAGTGCAGGGAGCAATCAGAGAAACAGAACAGCAGCCTCACTGAAGCCGTGCTGCTTTCTGGGCCGAGGGAGATGGGGGGGTCAGAGGTATTAGGAGCTCTGGAGCCCCAGGGGCGGAGCACAGGTCTCCCGGGCAGCAAGGTGAAGAGCAAGAACCCTGGTTGGGTGTCAGGGCTCCTCGTAACGCAGTCTGAGATTGTGCTACATTTCGTTTCCAAAGAAGTACTCTTGGAGGGTTCTATTGTCTTTAAAGGGTGTGCTTCTGCTCTCCTCAAGGCTGGCAGTAAAGAAGAGCTGGGGCAGGCTTGCCCTGGTGGGTGCCATGCCCCGGGGAGGACTGGCTTGACCTCAGTGCCATAATGGGCAGTGATCCCACGAGTGATGAGTGGCTCGGGCGCCCTCTCTGGAGCTCCTGGGTTCTGCCTCGGCCAGTCCTGGCCACGCCTGGGACGTGCTGTGCACGGCAGCCTCCCACGTGTGCCTTTCCCAGGAGAGCTGGTGGTGGGACTGCCTGGATGGGGAGGCATTCTGGAGACAGTTCTTTCCCGCAGGGTCACACCCCCGTGGTCAAACCAAGACATGGCCCATTGGTGGAGCCTCATTCATCCCGAAGGCCCATCACAGACTTCCCTGTAGGGAAGCCATCTTTGAAGGGAGTGGGACGGATTCAACAGAGCAGAAATGTGAAGACAGCGCTCTGAGTCATTCTCCCGGTTCCTGCCCATAACCCAGCATCGCTGCAGGGCCTTTCTGTCTGCCACGTCTTCCACGAGCCCGAGCCCGCCTGAGCGGAGGAGGATGGAGTGACAGCCCTCGTCTGAGACCAGCTCCGGGCTTCACCTGGGTAGGGGGGAGGGGGTTGGGGGCCAGGATACTGCCCCTAGCGGTGAGTTGGTCCCAGGTTGGAAAGAACTCTGGGGGTTCTTGTTCCTTCCTCCCCCACCATCCCCTCTGAAACAACAGACGCTCCCCGCCCAGGGACGCCTGGAGTCACACTTGAGCTCCCTCCTCTCCTGCGACGGGCTAGTTCCAGGGGCTTCTCAGACAGGCCCCTGCACCCACGGTGCTGAGAAACAGACCCCGACATCCAGCCGGTCACCAACACACACACATCAGCCTCACAGGACTTCACCCTCCTGGGGGCAAATCTAGGCGGGATTAGTCACTTATTTGGTACAAAGGGTTAAAAAGAATCATTCCCAAGGTCAACACGGGGCGGGGGTCACTGCCCATTAGAGATGGAACTGTGCAGTGGGCCAGCCCTGGCGGCTTTGGCAGCTGGGGATTGCAGGCAGCTCTGCCAACACGTCAGGCCCCACCTCTGGCTGGCACTTCCCCTGTGCTAACCCACCTGCCCCGGAGGCCAGGGGCACCGGCCTCCAGCTACCCAGCGGCAGCCTCTCTGCTGGCAGCTCCCACCTTCTCTCACGTCTTTCTGGGCCCTTTGAGGAATGAGGGTGACGTCCCCGCTTCCCTGGGGGTGGCTGCATGGTCTGAGGATCGCCATTCGGTGCTACATCGGCAGATGTCTACACGTTCACCCATAAGCCCACCACCCTCGTGTGTTTTCACACCATCCTGAGGGCGAGCTCTCTGGAGGTGAGCACATCACGGATAGGACATAAAGTACCTCCGTGAGCGCGGATCCTCCCTCTCCCACCCTCGGATTAAAGAGTACATAGCCCGTTGTTTCACTGTAGAAACATGAGAAGTGCAGGCATTACCCAGCCCCGACCATGGGAGAGGATTTCTGCAGAAAGAGAGTGGGACCCAGCTGCCCCTCCCTCTCCTCCACTCACACAGTGGTCTCGTGCCGATACAAGAATGCAGGCTCGGGCCCAGGCGCCGTTACGTTTGTTTCTTTACTGCCCGTATTACCTAGCCTTTGTCTGTGGGCAGGACTGACAGGGTCCTGGTTTCCGCCCCTTGTTTTTTGGGAGAAAAGGTGGATCCTGCCCCAAAAGGAGGCCCCTTGGTGGAGATGGCAGTATCTCCAGAGAGCTTCCCTCCACCTCCCTCAGAACCCACTTCCATGCCCATCCCGCTTTGGCTACAGATGGAGACCAAGCACTCAGGCTCTGAGCCTGCACTGCCTCCTAGCACATGGTTGGAGTCACTGCAGCATTGGGGATAATGTCTCGGGAAGAGAGAGCTTGCCCCATACCGTGACTTCCCCCCCCCCCCCCCCCCGCCCCAGACACGGATCCAAGGGCTGCTATGTCCGGCTCCTGGGCAACCCCCACCTTTCACCCTCGACCTGAGGAGGGAGAGGACAGATTTGGGCATTCCTGAGCCAGACTTCAGTCCAGGCACTGGTCCCACCCACAGGACCCAGCCTGCAGACCAAGTCAGAGTGTGAGCAGCTTTGGGAAGCTCCAGCCAGATGGGTGGGATGAAAGCAGAGCGGGTAGGTGCCAGGAGCAGGCCAGGCCACCCTCCAGCAGGCAGCAGGCGTGGGCAGCGGGAGAGCTCAGGGAGGCAGGGAGGCCGAGCATGAGTATTGCTTGTACAGAGCTGGTGGCTGTGGCAGACAAGAGTCCAGAGCCAGGCTGTCTGTGGGTCCAGGAGGCTGGAGCCCACATGAGTCTGAGCTTCCAGATGGACCCTGGTCTAGAAATGAGCAGAATAGAGCCCCAAATGAACTTCAGGCAGCTAATCCCCAGACAGGATTCTCAACGGTGGCTCAGAGCAGGTCAGCCCTGCCCTCCTTAACCCAGCAAACAGCCCCACCCTCAGCACCTCCTCACAGGCCAGGCCCCACCAGGATGAGCCCTGTGGGGACAGGGCCACCCTCTGAGCCTGGGGAGGACACAGGTGCCTCCAGGGACTGTCTGCTTTGGCAGATTACATGCCCTCTGAGGCAGCCTCCTGGATGGCCACACCTCCCGTCCACACCTGCTGGGTCCCCTGGAGAGCCCCTTTGGCATGTCAGAGTGCGGTGGCTTGGAGGGAGACAGGAAGTGAAGAGCAGTGCTAAGGGAGGTACCGGAACGTCCCCCTAAGGTGTCTGGCCAGCAACCCTGGAAACTAAGACCTCCAGTGTTTTGCTTGTAGGAAGGAGGTGGCTCTAGCCCGAGGGAGGAAGCAATCTCCAAGCCCTCAGCTCCCCAGGCATCTTTGCTTCCCAGGCCCTGGCCAGGGCACTAGCCGGCCATGCTACATGCTGCAGACGCATTCAGTGGGCAAAGCTGCCGGAGGAGAGGTGTCAGGGTTCCCAGAGGGGCCTCGTGTGGCCAGCTGCAGGGGATGCTACATTCCTCAAAAAAGGTAGCAGTGCTGCGAGAGGCAAAGGTGGAACAAAGAACGAGACAGAAAACTCAGCAGGGACCACCGAGAAGAGGAACAGGCAGGGACACTTGGGCTCTGCCCCGGGCACAGGACCAGGCAGGATGGACCAATGGCCACCCGCCATTCCATCCCCGGACCGAGGGGGTGTTGTGTCCACACAACACTCATTTGGGTTTCTTTTCAGCACGACACAGAAGGACATGGATTTCAGCCCATGTAGTCACCAAGACTGACTATACCCAGACAAAGGAACAGATATAACATGGTCACACACAGACAGAAACACACACACACACACACACACACACTACACTCTCCACCGCCAGCTGGGACGAGCCCAGTAGCCAACAGGCATGCAGCAGGGCGAGGGGCCAGAAAGACGTGAAGACTATGTACAGGGGAAGTGGGGCCAGCGGGCACCCCTTCCCACACCACATCCAGCCTCTTCCTGAGGTCCTTAGGTGCACGAGGGGCTGGTGGCACTCTCCAGGGAGGACTGGGACAGGCGCCGGGTGAGGGATCCGAGGGTCGAGTCTGCCACGGAGGATGTGGGGAAGAGTTTGTACCAGCCGGCGACGGCAGCACTCAGGTCCAGCTCATCCAGCATGATCTGGGCCATGCCCATGAAGCACTTGTGGTCCATGCGGCCGTAGTCTCCCCAGACGATCACCTACCAGTGGGAGAAGAAAGAGGAGCTGAGCCACCTCCCCGACTCCAGGGCTGGGCAGTGGGCCCAGAAACCTACAGGTTCCACCCGGGCACAAATGGATGGGACAGAGAGAGCTGAAACTTGGACTGACTTCAAACAACTTGCTGCACACTTAACACAGGCTCCTGCGGACTTTAAATATAGCATCTCCGTTGTTGCAACCATCCAGGTAGAGGTGCTGTGTGTTATTTCCACAGGGAGGAAACTGCCGCTCAAAGAGGTTAATGAACTAACCCAAAGATACACAGTAATTGGCGGCAGAGCTGGGCATGGACCCTGGGTTTGACTTCTGGAGCACCCAGCATCCCAAATGACAGCCTTCTCCGGGAAGGAGCAGATGGAGACTCCAGGTCCCGCTCTGCTGCAGCTCATGGTAGGGCCTGGGCAAGCCCCTTGCCCTCCCTGGACCTCAGTGTTCCCATCCATCCATAAAACCGGGAGAGGGGAATAGATTAGCTCAGTCATTTTCGAACTTGTGTTTTTATTGGTGGATTCTTTTTTCAAAAGAGAATTCCAATATATATAAAAATGGACAAGCAAGACCAAACTTTCCCCCACAGAACCCCACGGCTCATCAGTTCTTACTGTTTGCCGTTCCAAGTGCCTTTGCTATGGAACCACCTCAGCCCAGAGGAACAGCCATGGATGAGAAGTCCCACAGCTCAGACAGCCCCTGGCTCAAGCCTCTCCTCTGTCACCGTGGCCTCAGGCAAGGCCAACACCACTGTTCAGAGTTAGCGAGTAGCCTTCTGTGTGACAGGCACTGTGTGAGGTCTCTCTCATTTGATCTTCACCATGTACTGCAGCTAGTAAGTGATCAAGCTAGAACTTGAACCCAGAGGCCGACCATCACTGTGCTCTATCCCCGGTAACCGCTTGGGCGCCTCAGGCACTTCATCTATGAAACAGGCATGATGATCCCTCCCTCCCAGGACCGTGGTGAAGCATTTGTCACTCTCAAGGGGTGAGAGTCATCTTGACCTGGGCTCGACTCGGCTCAGCAAGTCCCCAGCTGAAACCTCACGCCAGCCACTTCATCTTTCTTTCCCTCATTTGTGAAATGGGAGAGTCACGCTGCTTCGCAAGTTTGTCTGGAGGATGGAGCGAGGTCATATTGGAAAGCAGCTCACAGCCTGCCTGATGTGGAGCCGATGTACAATGAACCAGCGCCAGGTGGAACCTGGGCAGTCGAGCTACCCTCCAAACCTTGGTTTCCTTATGAATCAGCCTGGGGCAATCACACCTCACTGGGTCGTGAAAATAAATGGGCAACACATATTAATGCACCTGGCATTGGTACCTGGCACAGGAAGTGTCATAAATGAAACGGATTTCAAATGATGTCGTGCAGTCTTGAGCGTTGCCCTCTCACACTCACCTGTAGCACCTTGCCCTGGGGGCCCTCGTCAAAGAGCAGAGCCTGCTGGTACAGGGGGTCACAGGTCTTTTTGGCCACCTTTGTCTTCTTCTTGGCCAAGCAGGCCCCATTCTCAAGCAGGTAAACCTTGATATAGGTGGCTAAGGGATGGGAGAAAGCATGATGGGGATGGGTTAGGAGAGACTGCAATGGCCTGTCCCATCCCCAACCCCCAGGTGACCCTGCAGGTGAACAGGGTGAGTAGGACGAGCTGGCCAGTGGACAGCAGGTCAAAGAGACTGACTCAAACACTGGCTCCTCCATCGTCCCCTACCCCCACCCCTATTTCCTGGCCTTTTGGGCAAGTGGTGACTCCAGTGTTGAGAATACTGATTTAGGCCAATGGGGAACTAAGGACTCATTACACCCAGACCTCAGGAACATCCTCCTCACTGGCAGGACCCCATTTCCAAAACCCTTCTCCCAGCTGCTCAGCCTCACCTGGGAGAGATTTGGAGCCAGGTTTGGGGGTCAGGCCCCGAGCCTCGATCACTTCCACTTCCAGCTGGCCACTCCGGTCCATGATGGCAACATGCACGTCCCCTGCAAGGGAGAAGAGGGACAGTCCAGGCAGAGCCAGACTAGCCGCTGTGCAGAATGCCAGCCCCAGAGGCGCTGCCACCTGGAAAGGGCATGAGATGAAGAAAACTGCATGTGGGAGAACTGGCCTTAGGAGACACATTAAAGCAGCTGAGGAACACAATAATAGGTCCCTTGGGGTGGGGGCATGACCCTCAAGGGACATACATGCTTGGGGACCAAAAGTGGCCGTTAAACTCTCATCTAAGTCTGGTTAATGGAGAAGCTCCTGCTTTACTGACAGAATAGGCAAGTTTGGTGACAGAGCTTCCTGAGCCAGGAACACAGAGGGAGGCTGTGGGCTCAGTGGCTCTTATTCACCTCTGTACAGCAGCCCTCAGCCACTCCCCTAAATACATGTCAAATATTCAAAGACTATCAGCTTGAAGAGATGCTGAGATATGCGCCTGCCCAGGACAGGAGGTACTCCTTGGGAACCAGGGCCTGCTTGCATCATCGCCAAAGGATGAAGGGAAGGCCGGCAGATTTCCTGGGAGCAGAGAACTGAGAACTCCTCACTGTGCTCCCACAAAACGGATTATCCAGCTGGGGCAAGTTCTGTATGTGGAATCATGCCAGTTATCTGATTTCTAGAACTCTTGGCATTAGTCACTTGGAACATCCTTCCAAGCAGTGCAGAAGCAGAAGCCTGATGTAGAAAAACTAAAATAGAGCTGACTATGGGCTCGGTACCCATTTTAGATTTTCTGAGCCATTATGCAATTGTTTGTATTTGCATACTTGGGTAGATGCAAATACAAACAAAGACATTCTGGAATTCGTCCCCCTTCCTCCAACTCTTCCTGACCTCCCCACGGGGAAGTGGAGGGGGATGTCTCAGGAATTAATCTCCCTGTCTCACTATATTAACATCCGCAAGATGAGCAAACACAAACTTGTCATTCCCAGTTTGGGACACCAGAGGGCACCACATGCATAGTTCTAGCTGTGATGGCGCATTTGCCTAGTCAGGAAGTTGCTGCTCCTCTCACTGCCTCCCAGCTCTTGGCTGGGCTCAGGGCTGCTGAGAAAAGCAGACTCCCGGGCCCCTAAGAGTCTGAAAGCAAGTGCTGAGAATTAGCCAATCCAACACAAGAGCCAGCAGAGAGCTGACGCTCACCCTTTGGGCACACCCCTCTTCCTGCAGACAGAGGCTCCTGTGTGCGCAGGGAGAGGAAGACAGGGCAGTGCAGTGGGAAGAGCCCTGGTGGGAATGAAATCCCAGCTCACTGTATGGCTCACAGCAGAGCGCTGTCTGCACTCAGCTTCCTCGTGTGCTTGAGGTCAGTGAGGAGGTCTGGGCCAGACACTGCTTGAATCAGACTGTGGGGAAGAGGGTGGCCAGGAGGCGTCTGTGGGGAGACTAGTCCTGGGAGCAGCTGCTTGGAGCCAACACATCCACTAGCTAAGGGAGAGGGAGGAAGGAGCCAGAACTGCAGCACAGACCTCAGGAACTACTCCTGGCTACAGGAAAGGGGATGAAAAACTACTACAGGCTTCTAGGTGCCAGACACGATTACAAGTCAAATAAGATGCAGTTCCTGGGATCAAATGAAATACTTCATACAAAGCATGAACCTCCCTACCCCCCACCCTCAATAAAAGAACAACCCTCAATAAATTGTTGATAGTGAAGGCAGGTGTTTTTATTCCCATTTTATAGATGAGGGAACAGGCTCAGAGTAGAGACTTCCCCAAGGCCACTCAGAGAACTGGTGATGGAGCCGGCCCCGTGAAAACCAATGCCGTGCTGATCTGTTCACCCTTTTCCATCCAACACTTAGCAGAGCCCGCGGAGTGTGGTGGAGCAAGGAGGGATGGTTGGGAGAGTGTGGTGGAGCGAGGAGGGATGGCTGGGAGAGTGTGGTGGAGCGAGGAGGGATGGCCGGGAGAGTGTGGTGGAGCGAGGAGGGATGGCCGGGAGAGTGTGGTGGAGCGAGGAGGGATGGCCGGGAGAGTGTGATGGAGCGAGGAGGGATGGCTGGGAGAGTGTGGTGGAGCGAGGAGGGATGGCCGGGAGAGTGTGGTGGAGCGAGGAGGGATGGCCGGGAGAGTGTGGTGGAGCGAGGAGGGATGTGCCGGGAGAGTGTGGTGGAGCGAGGAGGGATGGTTGGGAGAGTGTGGTGGAGCGAGGAGGGATGGCCGGGAGAGTGTGGTGGAGCGAGGAGGGATGGTTGGGAGAGTGTGGTGGAGCGAGGAGGGATGTGCCGGGAGAGTGTGGTGGAGCGAGGAGGGATGGTCGGGAGAGTGTGGTGGAGCGAGGAGGGATGGTCGGGAGAGTGTGGTGGAGCGAGGAGGGATGGCCGGGAGAGTGTGGTGGAGCGAGGAGGGATGGTTGGGAGAGTGTGGTGGAGCGAGGAGGGATGGCCGGGAGAGTGTGGTGGAGCGAGGAGGGATGGCCGGGAGAGTGTGGTGGAGCGAGGAGGGATGGTTGGGAGAGTGTGGTGGAGCGAGGAGGGATGGTTGGGAGAGTGTGGTGGAGCGAGGAGGGATGGTTGGGAGAGTGTGGTGGAGCGAGGAGGGATGGCCGGGAGAGTGTGGTGGAGCGAGGAGGGATGGTTGGGAGAGTGTGGTGGAGCGAGGAGGGATGGCCGGGAGAGTGTGGTGGAGCGAGGAGGGATGGCCGGGAGAGTGTGGTGGAGCGAGGAGGGATGGCCGGGAGAGTGTGGTGGAGCGAGGAGGGATGGCCGGGAGAGTGTGGTGGAGCGAGGAGGGATGGCCGGGAGAGTGTGGTGGAGCGAGGAGGGATGGTTGGGAGAGTGTGGTGGAGCGAGGAGGGATGGTTGGGAGAGTGTGGTGGAGCGAGGAGGGATGGCCGGGAGAGTGTGGTGGAGCGAGGAGGGATGGCCGGGAGAGTGTGGTGGAGCGAGGAGGGATGGCCGGGAGAGTGTGGTGGAGCGAGGAGGGATGGCCGGGAGAGTGTGGTGGAGCGAGGAGGGATGGCCGGGAGAGTGTGGTGGAGCGAGGAGGGATGGCCGGGAGAGTGTGGTGGAGCGAGGAGGGATGGCCGGGAGAGTGTGGTGGAGCGAGGAGGGATGGCCGGGAGAGTGTGGTGGAGCGAGGAGGGATGGCCGGGAGAGTGTGGTGGAGCGAGGAGGGATGGCCGGGAGAGTGTGGTGGAGCGAGGAGGGATGGTTGGGAGAGTGTGGTGGAGCGAGGAGGGATGGTTGGGAGAGTGTGGTGGAGCGAGGAGGGATGGCTGGGAGAGTGTGGTGGAGCGAGGAGGGATGGTTGGGAGAGTGTGGTGGAGCGAGGAGGGATGGCCGGGAGAGTGTGGTGGAGCGAGGAGGGATGGTTGGGAGAGTGTGGTGGAGCGAGGAGGGATGGCCGGGAGAGTGTGGTGGAGCGAGGAGGGATGTGCCAGGAGAGTGTGGTGGAGCGAGGAGGGATGGCCGGGAGAGTGTGGTGGAGCGAGGAGGGATGGCTGGGAGAGTGTGATGGAGCGAGGAGGGATGGCTGGGAGAGTGTGGTGGAGCGAGGAGGGATGGCCGGGAGAGTGTGGTGGAGCGAGGAGGGATGTGCCAGGAGAGTGTGGTGGAGCGAGGAGGGATGGCTGGGAGAGTGTGGTGGAGCGAGGAGGGATGTGCCGGGAGAGTGTGGTGGAGCGAGGAGGGATGGCCGGGAGAGTGTGGTGGAGCGAGGAGGGATGTGCCAGGAGAGTGTGGTGGAGCGAGGAGGGATGGCTGGGAGAGTGTGGTGGAGCGAGGAGGGATGGCTGGGAGAGTGTGGTGGAGCGAGGAGGGATGTGCCAGGAGAGTGTGGTGGAGCGAGGAGGGATGTGCCAGGAGAGCTGCTGCGGAGGCCTTCCCCTCAGAGGTGGGAGGATCCTGAGTGCTGTGCTCACTCTGCGCTGGCAGGGACGCCTGAATGAGGCTCGGGTCACGCAGGGCCCTGCTGATCTCACCCTCTCTGCCATCACCCCACTCGCCCCACCCTCAAGAAGACTCACCCATTGGTGGAGTTGCCAGCGTCTGTCGCCCCACAATCTGGGCTGGTCCCAGCCCATCCAGGAAATCACTGAACTGGCTTTCGGCCCCAAGCCGGGTGGTGGGGAAGATGAACCTGGGAAGGAGGCAGAGGGGCATGTGAGAGCATCTGGCTGGTGGGATGCAGCGGCTCTACCTACAAGGCACTGGTCACTCCCCTCTTGCCTCAGTTCCCCCTCTTCATAGCGTAGGGTACTACTTTGGCTGGGGACAGTTTGAAATCAAATCAATAAATGAGGTGGTGCCCAAAACAGCCACTGAGTCCAAACTAACACAATTATGGGGTTCAGATTAATGACAAGTGGTGGTAGGTGCGCCATGGTTGTGTGTGTCTGGGGCGGAGTGGGGGGGGGGTGTGCTGGAAAGCAGTAACAAGAAAAACTGACAGTGACTGAAAGTTGACCATGTGACCATGTGTCAGTGCACTGAATGCCCCACGTGCCTCATGTAATTGAATCCTCGCAACTACTCTGTGTGGCAGCAACTATTATCCAGTTTTACAGATGAGAAAACAGAGGCGTCCAGAGCTAAGAGACTTGCCTACAAAACAGAGGTGATGCCCAACTCGCATGGGTTTATGGTGAGAATTGGGATAGATGGTGCATGAAAAGTTCCAGACAAACAGAAAACAATATGTGGTAGTTGTTGCCGCTGTTATCACTGAGGGAAAAGTGCCACTTGTGCATGTCTTTAAGGTGTCCTGTGTGTGCCAGCAAAGAAAGGACAGGTGGGGGGCGGGGGGGGGGGCTGGTCCAGGTCCACGCATGAGCTACAATGGACCAAAGAAAGCCCTAAGGTCTGAAACAACTCAGGCCGGAGAGATTAAAGGTTGTCCCAGAACAAATCCCCTGCTGGACAGCTTGGCCTTGAGTCCCCCTGGGCCAGTGACAGGCAGGGAGGAAGACAGGCTGTGTGTGCTGTCAGAGAGGCCGCGTATCTGTCCTCCATGCCCCAGGAAGGGGTTTCGGGCTCACACACTCTTATTGGCCTGTTTCGAAGGTAGTGCTGACATCTCTCAGTATCGTAGCGAGTGTTAAAGGAGACAGTGTTTGGTCTGATGGTGCTCACTAGATCCCAGAATAGGAAGCACTGATCTGAAGTGCCCAGTGATACCCTGCATATAGTAGGACATATATGCTAGTGGCTACTTGCATTCATGGCTGTAGGCATAGCAGTGAGACACATGAGCATAGCATCTTAAATAATCCTGAAATCATTGTGACTTAATGAGGCCAAATCAGAAAATCTTAGTTGTATACTGTAGTTTCATAATTTAGAGGAGATCTGAGGGACTTTCAAATTTTTGACTGCAGCTCACATGCAGTCAAATGTAAGAAATACATTTAATGTCCCAGACCTATGTGCGCCCATACATTAAAACAACTGACACACAAGTCCACAAGGTAATTCATCCTCACTCCACAGGATACAACTGAATCTCCATTTCTTTCTCTAATGCTGGTTTTACCCGCTGAACTGATTTTACTTCCTGCCTATGAGTTACCACCCACAGTTTGGAAAACTCTGATCCAGTTCCATCTCCTTCCCTGAGCTCCAAGCAAGGCCACTTGTGAGACCTCCACTTATTTGAGACATAACAATGGTTCTAGATTTAAAGGATTTGAATCACTTTTTCCTTTCAAACCCTCTCCTCTGGAGTGGGGCCACGTGTAGGTGCTGCGAGGTGGGAGGCATGAAATATACAGAAGGGAGGAACCACTCCTAGGCCACTGGGGTATTCGGATGTGAGAAACAGCAATGGGAAGACTGGGGCCCCGGCATCGGACGTCCAGGGGAGGGGAATGGGGGAAGGCAGGGGCACAGGAACACAGACATCGGGGTTGATGTTCTCCAGTTGGGAAAACCAGCTGGAGATTTCCCCGCTCTGCTCTGGCTCTATGACTAGAGGACCGAGGAGGGAGGGTCCAGGGTGGAGTGGGCTGCACGCACGTGCCCTCGGAGCTGTTGCTGTTGGTGCTCCCATCGGTGGACTCCCGGCTGCCCTGGCGTGTGACCCGACTCCGCATCTCCACGGCGATGCCTGTCTCCGTGCTCCTCCGGATGTTGCTGCGCAGCTTCTTGGTGGTCCCTTCTGTGACCGGGCCCCCACACCAAGCACAGAAAGGGAACAAGGTCAGATCACCAATGAGGCCTCTCTGAGAACGCTGCTCTAAGTCACCCTCTTGGGAGGGGGCGTGGTGGGCAGGGCTGTGACTGGAGACAGGGGCATTGCTGAGATGACCTCTAGAGCTGGTTTGCAGCTGACCCCTGGCCTTGCTTAGGGCAGTGACACAGACAAAGCAGATTAGAAAGATGGCTGGAAGCAGAATTGGGATGATGGGGCTGGGGTGTATGGAGTTACCAGGTAGAGCCCCCCACCCCTGCAGCTCTTGGGTCTTCACCCTCATTCTTGCCAGGCTCCTCTGACAGCTACCTTCCCACTCAATTTCAGCCTTTGCTCCAAAGGGTTGTGTTCTTGCCTCTTTCTTCTGGAAAGTTTGCCTTTTGCTGGATCTGCTCTCCTTCATGCACCTATCTCGCTCAGACCTCACAGCCACCTCTCTGATACCTTCACAGGCCCTATAACAACCCCGATGGAAGGCCTGGGCACTCTCAGACTAACATGCATTCTCCAGGTGGGTCTGAACATGCAGAGGTGATTAGGGAAGCAAGAGTAAGAGGGGATGGCTGGGTTGGCCTGAATTGACTATGGCTTTGAAGAGGTCTGTAGAAGACCCCTAGAAGGTGTGCAGTGAGAACTCGCCCCTCCCCACCCCTGTGTCTCTGTGCCTCCTGTTCACAGGGCCCTCTGCCCCCATCCTGCCCCACGGCTCAGCCTTGCAGGGAACATGGGGCACTTGGCCTCTCCTAGCAGCACACCATCCTGCCTGGGTTTCCATGGCAACCTACTCAGCATTGCAATGTGGTCCCTCTAGACACCCTCCCCTCCTGGGGCAGGCAGGGTCACAGAAGCCAGGTTGAGGGTTTACATGGACTTCCCCTGCTAAAGCTTGGCTGCCTGAGAAGCTTGATGGGGAGGGAAGTGCTGCTCAGATAGGGACTGCACCAAAGGAGCCCTTTGCTATCACTGGTTAGTGACCCAGGCAAATTAAGAATGAAGTTGGCTATAGGAGTGGGGAGAGGCGGGGTGGGGGTGGGGGTGGGGGTGGAGCAGGCACTGCAGCCCCCTTAAAAACAATGGGGAAGGGGGAGCTGGTTACCCTGGCAACACACCCATATCCAATGGTGAGGATATTCAAGACCTGCCCTGGGAATAGGGGTGCTTTATTCCTCTTGCTTTGTCCTACTTATCTTTCAGGAAGTCCCACTGGGAGAGGAAAGGCTAAAAGGACTAGCGTCATTGGCAGACAGATGTGGGGGGTGCGGTGCTGGGAGAGAAAGGGGGTAAGGAGAAATGTCTCCTTTCAAACCATCCCAGCTTCTGGGATATAGGAATAGCTAACTATCCAGGAATCAATGAGACCATCAACTTCTCTGTCTGTCTGCTTGCCTTACACACAGTCATGTTAGCTCATCCATACTTCTTTCATACTGACCGGCATAAACAGACACATACAAGTGCTGACAATCACATTTATGAAGACGGTGATCTCACATACAAGGTTATGTTTATGTTCATACAACAGTCACAAAAAGTACTTCCAGGGTTTAATCATACATACATAAGACATATTCTGACACATAAATGTGTCCTTCATACCATAACACTTGTTGAACCTATCCATTCAATCACACACATAGATGCACACCCACAATGGTGCATGACCCACCACACACAGAGGGCTGGGCAATAACAGTGGGTGTCAAGGGACTCGCCCTGTCCCTGGCTCCTAACTGCCAATCCCCGCTAATGCAGTTAAAAGTCAGATAGGTCTGTGGTAGCTGCACTCTACCCTCGAATCCTCCACACACAACACACATTCTGAGCTGAAGCCAGAGCCTTGCCACCATATGACCTCAGTCCCCTTCTCCTAGAGCTTGGGAAAGCTTTGGCCCATTTGGGAGAAAATTTCCCTTCTTTGATCAGACCTGTCCAATCCACTGTGATGCCTGGTAAGGGAATCGCAGAATCCTTGAAATGTGAGCGACACTTCGGCTAGCCCCTGCCCTTGCCATTTCACAGATGGGGAGCCTGAGGTCCAAGCATCCAGAAGGCCGACTCCCAGCCTACTGATGTGCTACTTCTCACTCTTCTCCACCAACTCCACATTGACTTGAGATGTGATTCAGTAGAGACTAAGTTCCATGTCTTCTGGGTGGGAGAAAGGTCTTGCAACCTTAGAGAACATTTCTCTACTGTTTCATACCTGTCCAGTTCCTGAACTCTGTTGACCCAGGGAGTAACTTTATAAAGCCTCTCTTTCCAGAGAACCAGGGCAAATTGCTTGCAATAATTCTGTGGTCGGAAAGACTCCAGGAACCATCCCATCTGTCTCACCACATACAAGGGAGTGGCAGTCATAGCTCCCAACAGCACTATATGGCATCTCCTGGAATGATGCTGAGCTTTCTCCCCACCTGACTCAGAGCCTAGAGCCCATGAGGAGCTGCTGTCCTCGGTGCTGAAAAGAAGAGCTCAATGTGGGCGGGAGCTGGGACAGCCCAGGATGGCCTGTGTGGAACCAGTCTAAGGCTAGGCCAGAAGCCACCTGTGTCCTGGGACCCCAAAGCTCTCACCCTACCTATTCACTGCTCCCACAACATAGAGAATGTTAGAGCTAGAAGAAAGCTTGGAGAGAGTCCCTTCTAGTTCCATTTTCCAGAGGTAACAAGCCCAAAGGGAAAGTGTCTTTCCCAGGGTCCCATGAGGAGTTGAAGCCAGGATTAGTTTTGGAAGCTACTCTATGGCAAGTGAGGAATAAACTGGAAGGGGTAGGCAGGAGGCAGGGAACTGGAGGGAAGGCTGGTGTGATAGTCCAGGCTTTGAAGCAAAGAGGAGGGAGTGGGTGGAGCTTGAGCCAATGCAGGGTATGAATAAATTAGGAGGAAGGAGGCTCCTGGGAAGGCAGGCCCAGAGCCCAGAAGACTGGGTCCAGGACAGGAGTTCTTCCCCGCTTCACACAGACTAGCCCTGCAGAGAACTGAGCCATCCCACCGGGGGCAACCAGAGATACCCTGCTGGGATCTTTGCCCAGCAGAGAGTTTCCAGAGCTGATTCCCAAGGTGAGTCAGCCCCATACATCCCTCTGGAGCCAGACTCTCCCACCCAAGCTAGGACACTGACAACTCCAAGGCTTGGGAGGGGAAAAAATGGGACATGGAATTATAGATGGGAGAGGGGTATGCCACAAGCAAGGGGCTGTGAAAGCCAGAGATGTCACTTGCTTTTTGGCCCTACTGTTTGACCACGGGAAATAATAATAACACTGACAACGTATCAAGTGTCTACTATGCACAAGGTTGTTGCCTTTACATCTCCTATGTCATTTAATCCCCCGGACAACTCTGCAAAGCACAGATATTGTCCTTATTCTACAAACGAGGTGGCGAACTCAGAGGTGAAGTCGCTTGCCTGAGTCCCCAGCTAGTAAATGACAAGGTGTGGCTCTGAAGGCCACCTTGAATCCCTTCTTCAGGCTCCGACACTTCATCAATAACATGAGTACCTTGGACTAGATGAACTCAAGGGGCCCTTCCTGCTCTGACATTTGGTGACTGGATGATTCATAGAGACCTTCAGTTAGAAGGGCATCTGTGTATTCCTCTGGCTCAGGCCCCAGACCTTCAGCCTTGCCCTTGCCTACCACAGGGACAAGTGACCCAGAAGCCCCACCATCACTCATCTCCCATCGAAGCTGGAGGTCTCCTTGGTGTCCACTCCAATCCCTGCCTGCTGACTGGTAGTCTAGGTAGGTGGACAGTCCCCGGCAGATCACTGGACTGTCTCCTAGTGACTCGGCCCTGCCCTGGCCCTGAAAGACGGTTCCTCCAAATCGCTTTGGGCATGAAGGAGACTTTGGGTCGGAAGCTGTCTCAGTTGGAGATCAGCAGGGCTTGGTCTTCTCAAGCCAGATTCCTGGGGCCCAACACCCCTTCAACCTCCTTACCTTAACACGCCCCCCTTGGTCCTGCCCCAGTCCAACTCCTGGTTCTCCAGGCCCCCTCTTCCTGACTCCCTCGTGTCAGGCCTACACTGTAGTCATTCACAGGAGCCATGCCCACCGTGGGGCATTGATAACTGCAAGCCCCCTCCTCACTTAGCATTTCCCTGAGCCAGAAACCACATCACAGCCTGTGTGCTGGAAAAGACCATCCCACGTGCTCCTGTGGAGGGCTTTATAAAAAGCTATTTTTAGGCCTGGAAAAGTCCCCCACCCCCAGCCCCAACTGGGACTCTCGATGAGCATTCTCCCCGGATGCTCCGGCACCCCCGCCCCCTCACCACCCCCATCCAGCTGCCTATTTGAAGGTTTCTCAGGGAAGTTGTTACTCTGAGAAAAATAAGCAGGAAGAGATTTTAATACACAATCAGCTGGTGTCTGGGCTGATGCCACACAGTGAGGAGGTCTTGGTGGGGAGGGCTGGTTCCTCTGTGATGTAGGGTCCAGGTGTGACTGTGTGTGACAAGGTGGGTCGCCCACCACTCTGAGCATAACTGGGATTCCATAACTAGATGTCAAGCAAGTATAATACATTTGTCGGGATGTAGCTGATAAAGTGTGTGAATATGGGGTTTTGTGAGATATGGGCGTACACATGTGTGACATGTTTCTGTGACCATGGGCACTGTGTGTGTGTGTGTGTGTGTGTGTGTGTGAAAGAGAGAGAGAGAGAGCACTTCAGTGACCTGGGTCTGTCTGTGTTTGTGTGAATTGCATGATGACTGGCTTTATGTGTGACCATGTACAGTGTGAATGACTATCTTGTCCTTTCCTGGCAGGAGGGTAGTGGCTTACTTAAGCAACTGAGCACACTATTCATATAACCAGGTATAACCAGGCAAGGCATGTGTCTGTGTGTGTATCTCTCATGTGACTTTTTAATGTATGTGTGTGACTGTGCAACTACATTTGTGTGGCTCTTTGTACTTAGGAAACTTGGAGATCACCCGTGAGGCTGAATCATGGGGATGTGTGTGCCTGTGAAGTTGTGACACTTAGCAGAGGGCCAGGAACCTGGCGGCTGTTTAATAAACAAATGCTGAATACTGTATAAGTTTGTGCATGGAGACAGCACAGGGTAATGGTTAGGAGCATGAACTCAGCAGCCCAATGCTGGGGTTTGAATGCTCCTACTAGCTATCTTACTTACTGGGACATCTTACTTCCTTTCTCTGTGCTTCAGTACTTGCCTCACAGAGTTACACGAGGATTCAATGAGTCAGGACATGTACTGGACCTAGAATAGCACCTGGTATATGGTAAGTGCTACATACGTGTTTATCCCTGGATGCAAGGTGACCCGCCCCGCCCTGGTGCCCCACGCCCCCTCACCAGGCTGCGGGAGCTGGAGCGTGCTCTTGCTCCACTGGGTCAGGCCCACAATGGCCACCATCTTGGCGCCGAGGCTGCTACGCCGCTTCTTAGCAGTGGTGGTCCCAGTCCCGGGCCCGGCCTGCTGAGATCCACAGATTTCACTGCTGATGCTGGAGCTCCGAACCACATTCCTAGAGCCTGCAGCTGAGGCTGGACCTGGCTCCCCGTTAAACATGGTCCCAGGGGCCGCAGAGCCTCAGGCAACTCTATGGGGAGATAAAGAGACAAAGGGGGTCCCACATCAGACCCCTGGGCCCTCTACCGCAGCCACCACTTAGCTGTGTGACCTCGGGCAAATCACTCGGCCTCTCTGAGGTTGTGAGGAGTTAATGAGCAAATAAATGTAAAGAGTGTTCAGAGTCTGGCTCAATAAATGAAACTACTCTTATTAGCACATGGCTACCCTGGCAAGCAACGGGGTTTGGTGGTAAAGGCAGAGGCTGTGGAGTTAAATGGCCCACTCTTGAATTCCAAAGGCCTCTACAGACTAGCTGTGTGACCTTGGGACCAACATCCTGGGCTTTCGGTGAACTCTTCAGCAAAACAAGAAGTACAAGCACTTACCTCATAGGATTGTCCTAGGGATTACATCGGTGCCTGTGAAAGTGCCTGGAACAGCATCAGGCATAGAGTAAACATTCAGTAAGTGTTAGCGATTGTTAATTCACAGCCAATAATAACAACAGGGAGAGCAAAACTGGCTCCAGCCTCTGCGGGCTGCGAGGAGGTCCTCCTGCTCGAAAGGGAGGGCACAGAGGGGTATAAAGAAGCAGGCAAGAGGCCCCCTTAACTGCACTACGGAGAGGCAGCCACTATGAGCTCTTTAACCTATCTCCTCCCAATCTCTTTTCTATGCATCTACAAAATAATTGAATTCATACTACAAACACAATTTTAATCCTGGCATTTTTCATTTATCTTTATATCACAAACATTTCCCAATGTCATTAACACTTTGTATACATGTTTTTTTTTAATAAATGTTTTTTTAAAATGTTTTTAAAAAATATATTTTCATTGATTTTAGAGAGGAAGGGAGAGGGAGCAAGAGATAGAAACATCAATGATGAGAGAGAATCATTGATCGGCTGCCTTCTGTACACCCCCTACTGGGGATCAAGCCCACAACCCGGGCATGTGCCCTGACTGGAATCAAACTGTGACCTGGTTCATAGGTTGATGCTCAACCACTGAGCAACACCGGCCGGAGGGCTTAATGTTTAAATATTTTGATGCCCATAATATCCCACTGTATGGAGGTAGCATAATTAACTGAAATATTTCAATATAGTTACTTCTTAGATCAGTTCCAATTTTCTTCTTTCTCTCTCTGTTTCTCCATCCCCTTCTTTCCTTCCCTCCTGTCTTTTAAACAACACAACAATAAACATCTTTCTACATTGATTTTTTTCTGCTTATTTCCTTAGGATTGATTCCCAGAAATGGAGTGACTAGTTTAAGGGGGTGTGGACACTGCTGGTAGCTTCCCCAACATCCATTCTCTCTCCCTGCTTCCTAACACACTGGTTTTATCCAGTACCACCCCACCACCCTGCCTTGATTAGTTTAAGCTGGTCAATGAGTGTCAGTCACCTTGGTAACTCTTACTGGTCCATGTGACAAAGTTGGCCTAATGTGACTGAAGGGAAAGATTTGGTTTCCATGATTACAAGAGAGGTGGAGGTCTCTCCCCCCTCCCCCCCCATCTCTCTCTCTCTCTCTCTCTCTCTCTCTCTCTCTCTCTCTCTCTCTCTCTCTCTCTCTCTCCTGCTTCCCCTAGGGAAGGCCCAGCCGTAGGATGAAGCCAGTGTGCTGAGGGCAGCACAAAGACAGAAAGGGCTTCGGGCCACCCTGAGCCGGCCTTTCTCTGGCCTTTCTGTTACGTGAGATAATGTATTTTCCTTTGCTTAAGTCCGTTTGAATCAGGGTTCTCTGTTACATCCAAAAGCATCCTACCTGATACTAAAGGCATAAACATTTTTTGATTCTTGGAATATATTGCTAAATTCCTTTCCAAAGTATACAAATGGACTCCCCATTAGCTGCATTCAACAAATATCTAAGCCTTTAAAATTCCAAGGCCTGTGTTGAGTGCCAAAGATACAGTAGTGAGCCAGGCCAACTTCATCCTGCCCTCCTAAAGCCTCCACTCCAGGAGGAGACAGATAGTAAATAACTAACAATGCAATTAAGCATTTAAGGGCAGTTCCGATGAGCGTAGGGGAGAGGACAGAGGGCCCTGGGAGCCACTCTGGGGGCCAGGCGGCAGGCATCTTTGGCTCTGTGTTGTACAGAGGTGGGATCTCTGGTATCAGCCCTAGGACTTGGCCGAAAGTCTGATGCTCAGGCCAAGTATTGGAGAGGAGGCTGTTCTAGCAAGCTCTGTGCCCAGTCCTTCCAGGCTCTGTCCCAGCCTGCAGTGTTTTTCCCATGGCAGCTCCCCATCCCAGGGCTCAGGGGCACTTTGCTTGACCCTCTGCCCTCAGGTCTGTCACCCTGAGGAAACCCAACTTTTCAAAAGCACAAAGAAAGGGGTGGGAAAGGGAAGGCACCCCTCCAGCTAATGAGGAAGACAGATCCCAGATGGCTGACAATGGCTGCCTGGTCTCCCAGTCCGTGTGGCTCCTGCAGGCTGGGAATTAGGGCTGCCAGTGGGGAAGAGTCAAAGCCGTGTCTTGCCTTCTTTGTGGCTGTCTGGACTGTTCTCACTCACCCTGCGATGCGTGCAGAGCCCCGGGTTGTATTTCTCCATCCATCCCCCATCAACACTGCAGCTGATGGAAAGTCCCCTGGACTTGGGCCTATGATGATCTCTTCTCTTTACTTTCCAATTCTAGTGCCAGTTGGGGTGTGTTTTGGGGCATCTGCATGGCCTTTTGGTGGATGGCGGGAGAGTGCTTATCTGAGACTTCGAAGCTGCTACAGCGTAAGCCTCACTTGCTCTTGACAGTATTTGTCAGGTGTGTGGTTATCTCCATGTCGCAGATGAGAAAACTGGCTCTCAGAGATGTCGAGGCCTCGCTCATCCGACTCTGCTAAGAAGTGGCAAGGCCTGCATTCGAACCCAGGTATCCAGTTTCCACAAAGAGTCAGACACACTCTGCAGCCCCTGCCCCTTCAACCCAGAACCCACCCCAAGATATGGGCTTTGCCCTGAGTCTCTGGGCTCTTGGAAAAAATTGCCACAGAGCAGCCAGACTACAGGACACTCAAGTACACCACTCCCAGGGGACGAGAAGGTAAGAGGGTAAGGGACAAAATTCCTGACCCTGCCAACCCAGGGACTCATATTTCCTCATGAATAATCGACAGCACCAACAAGCGGATGGCTTGACATCCAGGACTCTGCACCCTCCAGAGCCACATTCTCATCTTTAACTGCCCAGGGGCCTGAGAGCTGATGAGTGCCTGAGAGGGCAGAGTCTGTGAGCACACAGGCAGTGGCAGGCTCAGGACTGGGCTCTACTTGCTCCTATGGCAGCCAGTCCAGCTCAAGAAGGACAAGACAGAGAGACAGACAGAGCTGGCCACCTGGCCCCTATGCGGAAGGAAGTCCTACTGCATAGCAACCCCTGAGCCATCAGGCCACAGGGACAGGAAAAGGGCAGCAGGTAGAGGGGGCCGGCAGGATACAGAATACAGAACCTCACATTCTGGTGGCTTAAAAGATTGCTGATTGAATGACATCCTTTCCACAGTAATCACTTCAACAATTCCCACCGCTAAGCAGCACTCTTTTCCCAGCCCAGTTTAGGGCACCCCAAGGAGGGGCGTTGTCCCCGGATCTCATTGGATCAGGGGGCCTTGCTGTCAAGTTCTCCCTGTGGACCCTGCTCTGTGGCTACAGCACCATCTACAGCTACAGCTCAGACTCACCCTCTGCAGCAGGGGTGGCCAACCTTTCGGAGCTCAGTCGGCGACCGCTGCTCTGGAGGAAGCTGCTGCCCTGGCTGCTGCTCCGACTCCCGCCAGAGTGCCACACCAGCAAATACCACTCCAGTTCCCCATGGAACAAGCCTTGTTTTCTTCCCGGCCCTTGATTTTTGGCCGGAGGTCTGAGTACCCAGCTGATGAGAACAGGCTCAGGAGTTGAAACTGATTTGCCACCCCTTTTCCACCCTGAGCCTTTCATTTGGCAAAGTTTGGAAATCAAGGTCCAGAATTGGAGACACACCCAGTCCCAGAAAGTTGGTGACAAATCAGAGCTCCAACCCAAGTCTTCTAACTCCCAGGTTCCACATCACCTGTCAGATGCCCTCCTCACCGCTCACCTTGAAGAAAACCCAAACTCACCAAACTGATGACTCTGAGCGTGGTGTTCCACATCACAGGGGGCTGCGCCCCTCCCAACAGCACTCCCCTAGGGCACTGACGGGAGGCTTCTGTTAACTTCTTCTGGGACACCAGTTTTCAAGAAAGGATGTGAAGGCAATCAGGGTAGCTCCCAGGAGGAGGTGATGTGATAAGACTCTGGAAGGAAAGAGGAGAGCTTAGAGGAGAGACTAGAGAAGACATCTGTCTTCAAGGGCTTCCAGTAGCTCATGGAGTAAAAAAGACAGACTTTGGACATAGCTGTATGACCTCGAGCAAACCATTTCAACTCTCATTCTGTTTCCTCCTTCATAAAGCTGCCCAAACTCCTGGGTTCTCCCCTCCCTCAGCACGCCCCCGCTCCCCTCAAGGCCTTTAGGAACCTTTAATGTTAACCTGCTGGAGCTGAAGCTCCACTCACAACTTTAAGACTTTTAACCCTTGGAGGACTCATCCAGGTCCAAATGCTAATCAACTCTAAACTCTATTCTCCCTTCCTCTGTCCTCCCCCTGACTAATGGGGTCTGTGTTCCTCCCCAGACACTCTGTAACATGCCCAGCAGTCAGGAATGTTGAGGGTAGGTAGGGTGGGGAGCAGGGGGGGACTCCTGACTCCACCCCCAGCCATGTGACCCTAAGCAAGTCACTCAGCTTCTCTGAACCTCCATCTCCTCTTCTATAAAATGCACTTACTGGCCACCTGGACCCAGCTGGACTCTCCAGGCTGTACTGGGGAGCAGGTGAGATCATGAGGAGCAGGAAAGCATAGTGATTAAAAACCCAGGCTTTACCCTAGCTCAGTGGTTGGCAAACTGCGCTCTGTTGACTAATGAGTTTGCCGACCACTGGATGGGGCTTAATCACAAGGAACAACAACAGCCTGTAATTATTGGAATCGAGAGTCTAGGTCAGTGGTCGGCAAACTCATTAGTCAACAGAGCGGCAAACCGCGGCTCACCAGCCGCATGTGGCTCGCGAGCCGCAGTTTGCCAACCACTGCCCTAGCTGGTTTGGCTAAGTGGATAGAGTATCGACCTGCGGACTGAAGGGTCCTGGGTTCGATTCCGGTCGAGGGCACATGCCACGGTTGCGGGCTCGATCCCCAGTAGTGGGTGTGCAGGAGACAGCCAATCAATGATTCTCTCTCATCGTTGATGTTTCTCTCTCTCTCTCCCTGTCCCTTCCTCTTAGAAATCAATAAAAATATATTAAAAAACAAAAACCAACAACAACAAAAAAACAAAAACAAAAAAAAACAGGCTTTGGATAAAACCTAGAACTGCCGCTTATAAGCTGTATGACACAGGGACATTTCCTTAAAAAACCTCCTGAGCCTACCCTTCCTCATCTCTAAAGTGGGAATAATAATGACAGCCTTAGGATTTTTAGGTGAAATGTTATAAAATAAGGATTGGTACGTGTTAAATGCTCACTTGGGCAGTTACATTATTACTACTCATAAGGGTGCCTTTGTACACGGTAAAGAACTGCACAGGTGTTAGTGCTTATGGGTCTGAATTACACACCAGATGCAACCACTTCACGAGGAGGCTCAGAGACCAACAGGGTCGCCTCCCACTCCAGCCCTGGGTGCTTCCCGAGTGTGGAAGCGCTGGGTCCCTGTGCCTCTCAGTTGGAGTGGGAGCTGCCATGTGAGGCTGTGCTCTCTTTTGTCAGCATCTGCATGCCTAGGCCCTCGCTGGATGCTGAACCTGGCATTTGAGACCCCTACCCCAACCCCAATCCAGTGCCAGGGCTGCCCACCACATCACCCATGCCACTCTGCCCATGCCAGAGGCCAGTGCCTGCATCCACAGAAGGGGAGAGGAGTTCCCTTGTTTCTAGAATTTCCTTTCCCCTCAGGGACATACTGGTGGGTGAGAGGGCCTGGTGCGTGGTGGGAGAGGAAGGCTGGGCTGAAGCAGCACACCCAGCCTGAGTGGGGAACACTGTGCCAGCTCTTCTCCTGATCGTGTCACCGTTATCTCCCCCAAAGCAGGCTCTCACACACGCTACACACAGGGAGGGACACAGGGCACAGGATTTCAAACTTGTGATCACAGGCCATACAGGCCTACACAGGTGATACACACTTAAAGACACAATCACATGCATACACAGATATGCACACATACCTTTAAGATACTCAGCCACACAAAGGCACACAGCCCAGCCAGCATGGTTCAGTGGTTGAGCGTTGACCTATGAATCAGAAGGTCATGGTTCGATTCCTGGTTGGGGCACATGCTGGGTTGTGGGCTCGATCCCCAGTAGGGAGTATACAGGAGGCAGCCGATCAATGATTCTCTCTCAACATTGATGCTTCTATCTAGCTCTCCCTCTCCCTTCCTCTCTGAAATCAATAAAAATATATTTAAAACACACACACACACACACACACACACAGGCACACAGAAGCAGCCACACTGATAGCCACAGGCCTTCACACAACCACATCTACTCACACACACACCCTCCCCTTGGTCCTTTCCAGCCCAAAGAGGCAGGAAGAGCCCTATCCCTTTAGTGGGCAAGTTGCCAGGAAGTGTCTTACCTGGATCTGTGGGGTCCCTTGGTCAAGGCACACACACCAGCTCTGAGCTGGTGCTTGTGTGAGCTTGAACACACACACACACAAACACACACACACGCTCCAGCCCCCAATCTCATCCACCCAATCTCACCCACCTAATCTCACGCACCTGGCCCCCATCCCAGCAGGCCGGACAAAGGAGCTCATCGGTGAGGTTTGTGGTGAGGAGATGAGAAGGCTGGCAGGGAGCAGCTGCTGTCACCATGGCTACCGAACTGACCCACTTCTTCTCCACCTAGCCTGGCCCACCCCATCACACACAGTAAAGGGGCAGCCCTCTGAGGGTGTGGTAAAGGATGGATTGAGTATCAGATAGGCTGCACCCTGCATGGGAAGGCAATATCCAGACATCCCTTGAGGAGAGCAGGGTGCTGAAGAGATGGCCCCTGGGAGACCTAACCCCTGGTCTCCCCTAGCATCAGGGTTTCTGGCTTCAGGGACCCACATGGGTCATGCATTTGCCCTGGACACATTCTCAGACACAGTTCTCACAGCAAGGCAGGGTGTGGAAGGGCCAGGCCCAAACCTGTGTCCCCCAGACTCCAAGGACTCAGGACATAAAGGGTGAGGCAGACTCAGAGCTGGGTGAGCCCTGTGTCCTGTTGGGAATGAGGTTCCTGAGAGCAGGGCTTGCCTGCCCCCCTCAGGCCAGGGGTTGCTGGGGCATGGCCATGCATCTCCCCTCAGAGACGGGGACATGGAGGAATAACAAGCCTTCAGACAGCTCAGTCTTGTGAAGCAACAGCTCACAAAGCAGAATGAATCACTCCTGTGTGACAGCCTCCCATAGCTCCCCACTGCCTTCGGGAGAAAGTAAAAACCCCTCACCAAGGCCTACGAGCCGAGTGACCCAACTCACCCCGTGCTCTGGCCCCTCCTCTGTATTCCAGTCACACTGGCCTTCTTTTCATGCCTTTGTCAGCCGTCTGCCTGGAGTGCTCTTCTCCAGCCTCCCTCCACCCTCCTGCTCTGAGGCCTGATGTCTGCTGCACTGCCTGGGCCTGGCTGATCCCTCCGCATTGCTCAGTCCCAGTTTGAATGTCATTTCCTAGGAGAGTCTTCCCAGATGAGGTGAGTCCCATGTCATGCTCCCCTAGACTCTGTACTGTCCCTGTCTGTTGTGGGTTGCATTGTGTCCCCACACAAAAGATATGTTGAGGTCCTAACCCTGGTATCTCAGAGTATGACCTCAGAATAGGGTCACTGCAGATCTGATTAGTTAGGTTGAGATCATTCTGGAGTAGAGTGGCTCTATAATCCAATATGAACAATGTCCTTATAAGAAGCTAGCCATGGCCCGGCCAGTGTGGCTCAGTTGGCTGAGCATTGTCTCATGTACCGCCAGTTTGATTCCCGTTCAGGGCTCATGCCCGGGTTGCAGGCTTGATCCCCAGTAGGGGGGCATGCAGGAGGCAGCCGATTGATGTTTCTCTCTCACATCGATGTTTCTATCTCTTTCTCCCTCTCCCTTCCTCTCTCTGAAATCAATAAAAACATATTATAAAAAAAAAAGAAGAAGAAGAAGCTGGCCATGTGAAGACAGAGATACTTAGGGAGAATGCATTGACAATGGAGGCAGAGATTAGAGTAATGCAGCAACAAGCCAAGGCTCACCAAAGATGGCCAGCTGTCACCCAAATCCTGGAGAGACCCATGAAACAGAGTCTCCCTCAGATCTCTCAGAAGGAACCAACCTGGCCAACACCTTGATTTTGGACTCTAGTCTCCAGGATTGTGAGAAAATAAATGTAGGTTGTTTAAGCCATCTAGTCCATTGTACTTTGTTACAGCTGCCCTAGGAAACTAACACACTGTCATTCCTAACTTGTTCAGTGCCTGCCTCCCACCCCCTACCCCCACCTCCTGGCTGTGAGCTGCTTAGAAATAGGAACCACTTCATCTTCTCCATCCTAAACCCCCAGTGCCCGGCACAGATCTGGCATTTAGTAGGGCTCTGTAAATATTTGACGAATGAATGAATGGTGACTTAAAATAAATATGAAATTAACTGTATTTATAACTGGGTAGTAGAATTGTGACTCATTTTCATTTCCTTCATGTGACATACTGTTTTTTAAAGTTACCTCTTTAGAAATGGTATTAATGTTTTCATCAAGAAAAAACTAAGTACATATTTTTATTTGCAAAATGTACATTAAAATAACAGACATTTATACCACTGTGCATTTTGTTAAGAGGGAAAAGTTCTGCTCTATACTTGATAACTGCCTTTTTGTTGATTAATTGATTCTTCCTTAAGTCACCAGAGTGCTTTCTGGAGTCAGATTTACAGAGTTCGAGCTCTGGGGACTTGTGAAACACAGGTTCCAGGCGGAAAGGATCCAGGCGGACTATGCATGCTTTTCACCATCTCTGTACCCACTGCCTCTGAGCTGGTGGGATCGGGCCAGATGTGGCACCTGTCACCTGACAGGGCTGCTAGACTTGTCACTTGATAACACCACCAGCCCTAGCCAAAGACACTCCCAAACAAAAGCAAGCTCCTTCCCTCAATGAATGCATGGCCCAGTGCCTCTCAAATTTAAATGTGCACACCAGTCACCTGGGCATGTTGTTGAAATGCAGATTCTGATTCCATGGGTCCCAGATGGAACATGGGATTCTGCATTTCTTACAAGCTCTCGAGGCACTGAGAGATAAAGATAACATTCTCTGGTTCTTCTGCAGAAGGAGTGAACTCTTTCGGATGGAGAGACCAGAGAAGGCATCATGGGACAAAGCACTGCAGAGCACCTCAAAAGATAAGGAGGGATCTGGAGAGGTAGAGGTGGCAGGAAAGATGTGGGAACTACCTGGGAAGGTCCAGAGAGAAAACTTTAGGTTCAGAGACTGGTGCAGTTGGCGTGGGAGGTAAGTACAACTGTGAAGAGAGGGCTGGAAAGGTAGGCTGGGAACAGCCAATGAAGGGCTCTGAATGAGGGCTGAGAGGCTTGGCTTTAATCCCGGAGGGAGTGAAATCTGACATGACTTAGATGCAGTGTCTTACAGAAATCAATCTGACACTGAGTGCAGAATCAGAAGAAAGCCTGACAGCAGGAAGAGTAGTCAGGAGGCCGCCGATAAGAAGGGCTGCCCTGCTTCACCTAGTGCAGGTGTCGAGGAAAAGGTGACCAGGAGTCACGGGAGGGCTTGGGGGCTACCTAGAGTTAGTGATGGGGCAAGGTTGGGGAGAGGAAAAAAACCAGAATCCAAAATGATTTACAGGAAAGGTGGGGACTGAGAGGTGCTACCAGCAGAGGAAAAAGTTGGCTTAAGGGGAAGATGAGTCCTCATTTTAGATATGATAAGTCTGAGATAATACTGCAGCTCCCACATGGAGGCATTGGGCAGGCAAGCAGATGCACTGGAGCTCAGAAGGGCAATGTGCATGGGCAGGTTTTGGGTATGCTCCCCAGCGGGAAAACTGAGATATGGGAAGGAAGGAAAATGCCCAGAGAAGAGTAGAGTGAGGAAAGGGCCAGAGATAATGCTCAGGGTTAGGAGGGAAATGGAATCCACTGAAGGGTGGAGAATCAGTGATTAAAAGTGGGAGAACTCGGAGAAGATGCATGAGTACACAGATGGCCAATCTGGAGACCCCAGTCTCTGAACCGCACTCTGACACTGGGGCCAAGGTCAGCCCAGCCCAGCCCAGGATGCAGGAGGGAGGCCGGGGAGCATCCTTACTCTCTCCTAGCAGCAGGAGAAGTCCAGGCCTAAAAATGAGCGCAGCTTGAATGGAAAGAAGACTTTGGATGGGTACAGAAGGGGGCTAGATCCCCTGGAGAGGACCAGGCTGCAGGAGGATCCCAAGGGTCCTGGGGCCCCCAGGCACTTATTCTGGCTCAGCCCAAACTCAGGAGGACAATCCTTCCAGCCAAACGCACACACAGGACAGAGTCACACCCAGGCGGCTACAGAACCCCTTCCCCCACGGGGAGGGCAGAGAAGGTGAGGGAAGAGACCTTCGGAACAAAGCCTTATTTCTGGGAAGTACATAGTTTCTTTATCACTCCACTGGGAGAGTGAGCAGAGACACTACTAACAATCCCACAAGGACCACAGGTGTAAATTAGGACTATCCCAAGCAAATCCAGCTGAGTGGTCATCCTAGCCCTGGGGAATCCTGGATCTCAACACAATACCCATTTGGTCCCTGCTCCTCCTAGATGAGCTGGTGGAACTAACAGAAAGGCTAGTTCATCCTCGGAGGCAGGCTCCCTCCAACCTCTCCCCACACCCCCGTCCCCAGCCCCCTGCTGAGGGCGCCGGTAGATGGGGAAGTTTCTCTGCCACCCAGCCCCGCCCCAGTCTGAGCTCCGAAGTCCCCGTCGGGGAGACACAGCAGCACCAAGGACAGCAGCCAGCCGTGGCTCGCTCCGCGCTCCCCGCCTTTTTTTTTTTTTTTTTTTTTTTAATTGCTGGGGCGCCGCTAGGCCTGATCAATATTTCATGGGGATAGGGGCTCGGGTTACTAGCTTCGCGCCAAGCTGGAAGGCGCCGCCTGCGCCTGCCACCAGCTCTGGGGACCCTCCTTGGGAACTCAGCACACCCGCAGACCCAGCCAAGCAGACACCGCCCTCAACGTACTCCCATTTTCCCAACACCTCTCTGCTCCCTCCCACCACGTCCCTTTCCAGGGCACAAAGACCCACGTGCACAGCACACACCTTCAAGCAGCCACTCAGATACACCACACAGCCAGACACACACTGTACGAAGACGACTACATACACAAAACAACAGGCACACACCACACCCAGCAAGCAACCAACCTACACACACACACACACACACACACACACACACACACACACACAAATATGCCTCACAGACACACTACATGAAGATGCATTTGCCACAGACCCATGTGCACATCACACACAGACACATGGGACACCCTGCCACACACACTGCACAAAAACTCACGCACAGAGAACCTCAGACATAGGACCCAAAGATGCCTTTACCACAGACGCACACATCACACAGCCCCCACACGCAGCCATGCATACATGCACAAGCATACAATATCTGTCACGGAGACCCCCAGACATGTCATCCAGAGCTACATTCACCACAGACACACACATCACACGCACATACACATACAAACTTAAACTCTCACACACATACACATGCACATACAATATGCCTTCACAGAGACCCTCAGACATTCACCTTGAATATATACTAGTAAGCACATACCCTGCACTACCAGGCCCCCCCTCCCGGAGCCCAAGCCTGCCCTCTCACTGCGAACATGGGACTGGGGCGGGGACAGGCAGCTGTTGGGCCCTGTGGATAAACCCTGGGGCCTCCTGGGGTCAATGCCCAATCCTCAGGAGCAGGCAGTCAGCAGCACGGAGGTGGGGCAGGTGAACGGGGATCTTTGAGATCCCAAATCCTCCTGACTTCTCTGACCCTAGACACCAAGTTCTGGGGCATGAAGCTCTGGGGATAGCTTAGTGCTCCCTGGGCTCCAGCCTTTGGGAGGTCCTGAGACCTGTGTTGTGCATGGAGACCAGGAGACTGTTAAGCCTGCAACTCCTGTTCCCCAAGGAGTGCCTAAGGCCTGATTCAGATGAGGGGGCACCTACCCCCATCCAGACACCTCAACAACAAGAGCCTCAAGCAGGCTGAGGGAGCAGTGGCACAAATTCTCCTGTCTGCAGGCACAATCATGGCAGGATTCTCTGAAAGAGAGCCAAGCTGGAGCACAGGGCCAGGGCGAGGAGAGGGATGCAGGCTGGCACAGCAGGGGGTGAAAGAGAGGTGGCAGGGACTTTCCAGATTATCTAGGCCAATTGTCCTCAACTCTGCCCATCCCTGTACCACATCCCGATTTTGCATTATCTACATAACACTATGTGCCCCCCTCCATGGTATCTGTCGAATCTACATACTCCTGAGGTATTCATTATTTTCTTCAAATTTACACTTTTAACTAAAAAGCATTTACTTTAATTAGAAACTTAGTGTTACCACTGTAAATAGAGAGCCAATATAACTTTTAATAACTAGAAAATGGCAGTAAAATAAATACAGTATTAACAAAGCAGTATTATTAAATTTTAGCTAATTGAGCTGCCAGTCAAGATCTCTTTGTTACAAAGCGGAGGGCTGCAAGCATTGGAAAGTTGGTAAAGACACACTAGTACTACATGACACTTTCTACTGGCGACAACCTTGGACTTGATAACGTTGAAAGGGAACCAACTTTCTCACTATGGGAGCCAATGCTATGGAATGGCAGGTCCACGAGCCACGGAGAGTCATATCAGGTCCCACTTCCCACATTGGGAAGCTCTAGCCTTGTCTGCCTCCTGCAGGAGTTTGGGCACGGTGGCCAGCTGGCACTCCATTGCCACAGTCCATTCTGGTAATGACAATCCTTAGAAATTGCTCAGTTCCTTCCTATTTACAAACTGTCCTTACACCCAACTCCCAATACTAGACTTGCAGCAGGAATTATCATGCCCATTTTTTAATGAGAAAGTTGAAGCTCCAAAAGGTTAAGAGACTTATCCAGAGTCACACAGACGGGGTAGGTCTACGAGTAGGAGACCCTCAACTTCTACCCAGATGCCTTTTCTGCTCTACCTGCATCCATCTGTCCCACATTCAGGAGCCCTTGCTCTGAAATGATCGATGCTGGGCATAGAGGGAGGATGGATCCTGGTGTCTGCCTGGTATCTGAGGCTCTCACAACCCCAAAAGGCAAACAGGCAAGTGAATAAGCAGCTGAAGTTGAGAGACATTAAGAGTTTTTACTCTGGCATCACACTGCTGTGTGTCCCTAGCCTGCAAATGTCACCTCTCTGAACCTCAGTTCCGTTGTCTGCAAAATGGGTATAATAATACTCATTATAGGGCATGAAGATTAAGTGAAATAATTCATGTGCATAAAGTCTGGCACAAAGTGCTCAAAAGTATTTATTACTAGAAAAATACAAAGAATAGAATGAATACAGGCAAAGAATAACTGATTGGGGAAGGGGGAGCAGGCATGGCATGGTTCTTCACTGAGGAAAGAAAATGATCTAAGTTTTAGAGGATAAATGTGACTTTGGTAAGAGAACAGTCCAACTGCTCATGTCCTCCTCCTCCCTCTGTCACCACTCCAAAATTTAAGATCTCAACTCCCTCTGTCTCTGCTGAGGACTTTGACACGTTCTTCAGAGCCTGCCTGGCCACTGCTGCCCCAGGTAAAGACTCCCCTTTCAGTCACAATGCCCAATCTGTTTCCTCCAGGTGCTGTTCAGATGGAAGGCTGGGGCCCAGGCCCACTCTGGCACTCTAAGGATTCTAGTAGAAATACTTTCCCTGATAGCAAAGACCCCCACTATCTCTGAGAAAGTTAAGAGACATGTTTGCATATCTGACTTTGTGATCCTTCCCAGCAGGCTGCCATTGATTGGACCAGGGTGGGCGCCTGACCCACTCAGAGCCAATCTGATCTTCTGGAAGTCTGGGCTTGTATCTGTCAACTAGAGGCCTGGTGCACGAAATTCGTGCACGGGGGGTGGGGGGGCTGTCCCTCAGCCCAGCCTATACCGTCTCCAATCTGGGACCCCTTGAGGGATGTCCGACTGCCTGTTTAGGCCCGATCCATAGGATTGGGCCTAAACGGGCAGTCGGACATCCCTCTCACAATCCAGGACTGCTGGCTCCCAACTGCTCACCTGCCTGCCTTCCTGATTGCCCCTAACCACTTCTGCCTGCCAGCCTGATCACCCCCTAACCACTCCCCTGCCAGCCTGATTGATGCCTAACTGCTCCCCTGCCAGCCTGTTTGCCCCTAACTGCCCTCCCCTGCAGGCCTGGTCCCCCCCAACTGCTCTCCCCTATAGGCCTGGGTACCCCCCAACTGCCCTCCCTTGCAGGCCTGGTCCCTCCCAACTGCCCTCCTCTGCTGGCCTGATCACCCACAACTGCCCTCCCTTGCAGGCCTGGTCTCTCCCAACTACCCTCCCCTGCTGGCCATCTTGTGGCGGCCATCTTGTATCCACATGGGGGCAGCCATCTTGTGTATTGGAGTGATGGTCAATTTGCATATTACTCCTTTATTAGATAGGATAGAGGCCTGGTGCATGGGTGGGGGCCAGCTGGTTTGCCCTGAAGGGTGTCCCAGATCAGGGTGGGGGTTCCCTTGGGGCATGGGGCAGCCTGGGCGAGGGGTCTGTGGTGGTATGCAGGCTGGCCACGCCCCCCGGCGACCCAAGCGGAGGCCCTGGTATCTGGGATTTATTTATCTTCTATAATTGAAACTTTGTAGCCTTGAGCGGAACCAAGCCTCCTGCTTGCTCCGTGGCTGCAGCCATTTTTGTTGGGATTTATTTATCTTCTATAACTAAAACTTTGTAGCCTTGAGCGGAGGAAGCTTGGCTTCCTCCATCAATCACTGGGGCAACTCAAGCCTCCTGCTCTCTCCAGCTCCATGGCTGCTGCCATTTTTGTTGGGATTTATTTATCTTCTATAATTGAAACTTTGTAGCCTTGAGCGGAGGAAGCTTGGCTTCCTCCATCAATCACCGGGGGTAACTCAAGCCTCCTGCTCTCTCCAGCTCCATGGCTGCCGCCATTTTGTTGGGATTTATTTATCTTCTATAATTGAAACTTTGTAGCCTTGAGTGGAGGCCTGGGCCTGCCAGGGTGTGCTGAAAGCTTGGCTTCCTCCATTGCCAGGGAAACCCAAGCTTCCTGCTCACTCCGTAGTTGCAGCCATCTTGGTTGGGTTAATTTTCATACTTGCTCCTGATTGGCTGGTGGGCGTGGCTTGTGGGTATAGCAGAGTGGTGGTTAATTTGCATATTACTCTTTTATTAGATAGGATTCCTGAATGTGGCTGGAACCGAGGGGCACAATATAGGAACTATAGGTGTTTGGAAAAGCAGCAAAAACCTAGTCTGTGGAAACAGAAAGGTAAAGGCAGCCAATAAGGTTGCTTCCATTTTTCCTGGCCTACAGGTTGCACTTCCCAAAGGCTAATGCTTTTTCTGGCCCTCGTTTCCCAGGAATCCCTTATATCCTCATAATAAACCCTTCTGTCTGACTGAAGCTGGCTTGAGTGAGTTTCTGTATACAAGCAAAGACCTAATTAAGACAGGGAAGAAGCTGGGAGCTAGAGAATCAAAGATGATCAATCCTGAAGAAAAATAATCATGGTGCCTGCATGGGGGGAGCTCAGTTTAACAGGAGACAGGAGGAAGAGATGTAGACACAGCACAGATGAGGCCTAGCGAGGTGGGCTAAGTCTGGCCAGGGAGGGCTGGGAGGGTTCTTCAGAGGCTTCACTGCAAAGGTGGCAGCTGAGCTGGTTTTGAAGAATAAAGGACTTTCTCCAGGGAGACAACACAGGGGTGGGGAGGCATTACAGGCAGAGGAACAGCAAGTCCTGAGGCACAGAGGCATAGAACAGCCTGCTGTGTTAGAGGAACTGCCAGGAGTTCAAAGTGTGGTGGGGGAGCAGGGGAGATGAGGCTGGAGTCTCGCAGATCACAAAGGGCTTTGAACACCATGCCAAGAAGCTACCAGAATGGGGAGCTACCGGAAGTATTTTAAGTAGCAGGGGGTGACAGGGTCAGTTCTGTGTTTTAGAAAGATGGCTCTGTGGCTGTAATGAGAAAGGACTGCAGAAGGCAGGCCAGGCGGGATGCTGAGAGGTCAGTGAGTTTGCTAAGCAATGATTCATCTATTCCTTCATTCACTGAACAACTCACTGCGTACCTACTATGTGCCAGGGCTAGGCAAATCAGGACTCCTGACCCCATGGAGTTCACAGGCTAGCAAGAAAGAGAGACAAGGAAAAAGCAATTCAAGTGTAATGAGTGTCATGAAGAAGAACAAGGTCCTATGGAAAGGGACGGTGTTCAGTTTCCGGTTTTCAGGCTTTGCTGCAGAAATGATGTTTGAGCTGGCATCCACAGGATAAGTAGGAGTAAGCAGGGCACCAGGAGGAGGAGTGCATTTCAGGGTGAGGGAACATGTGTGAAGTCCTGCAGCTGAGGGAGAGGGGTGATGGTGCAAGATGATACAAAAAGATAGGCAAGGACCAGATCACATAAGGCCTTGTAAATGACGTCAGAGATTGGCTTTTATTCCAAGAAGTCTTGGAAGGGTCTTAAGCAGGGAAATGATATAAACATTTCTGTTTAGAAGATCACAGTGTGAAAAGTGAAATGAAGTGAGGCAAGAACAGAAACCTCAGGTGAGCAGCTTAGGAGGCTGGCACAGTGGTCCAGGTGAGGGTTAATGGTGGTCTGGAAGGAGCGGGGGGGGGGGGGGGGGTGGGGGGACAGGCAGCGGGATGACAGATTCATAAGATATTCAGAACCAATAGGACTTGCTGAGGATTGGCTGTGGAATGTGGGGGTGAGGTGTCCAGGAGAACTTCCAGCTTTCCAGCTTGAGCAAGTGGGTGGGAGGTGGTGGCAGAGAAGAGCTGGGGACATTGGAGGCAGAGCAGGTGCCTGCAGATGGAGCTGTGGACCTAGGTTGGGACCTGAGGTTGATTGTGTCACATCTAAATGTGGCCCAGGAAGCAGTTATAACTGCAGGTCTTGAGCCCAGAAGAGATAAAGTCAAGAGAGTAAATGAGATTCCCTGGTGGTAGGGTAGAGTGTGCAATAGAGTAAGAAAAGGGGCCTGGGTGGCTCTGAGAAGTCATGGTAGCAGCAGGGCCTGGGGGCAGAGTGACCAGGAGCTCTGGGCTTAGAAAATCAGAACCATGAAATCCAAAGGGTACTTCGCTCAGGCCTGGGAGGCATCTGGCTTTGGTCCCACCTTTCCTGGCCAAGCATGACGCCTCGGCACAGGCACTTCCCAGCTGAGACAGCCCTCCCTTCCCCACCGCATCTTCCTCCTTGGCAAAGTCCAGGTTATCCTTCAGACCTATTCAGGGGGCCCCTCTTCCTAGTTGAAGACTTCCCTGATCTAGGCATGTGCTCTGCAGTCCAACAACCTGGGTTTGAATCCCAGCTCTGCCTCTGCATGGCTGTGTGACTTTGGCCAGGAAATGTAACCTCACTGTCCTCATCGACACAACAGAAATAACAGTACTGCCTACCTCGTAGGGCTGTTTGAAGATGAGCATGCAGAGTGCTTAGCAGAGAACTTAGCACACAGTAAGCACTAAATAAACGTTACTATTATTAACATCACACCCACTTTGGAACAGTTAGTCATGTCTTCCACCTTATACTTCCTCCACTTGGGAACTATTTGCAGGGCCTGTGTCCCTCCCTGCCTCTTCCTATCCAACTTGTGGGGCTGTATAACACAGGGCCCAGTGCTAAATCAAAATGCAGGACTCCTTGTTCAAAATTATTAAAAATTATTAAGACAGCAGAATATTAAGGCAAGTGTGGGATCCTTCTAAGTGGGATCCTTCCTGTGCAACCAGACTCATGAAACCAGCCCCGTCTTTGCACCCATCCAGCCCCGGGCCTGGGCCTGGCCCAAGTAGGTGTCAACCTTCATGCAAAAGAGTAAAAATGCCAGCTGACAACTGAAATGGTTTTGTGATTTTCATCTGGAATTTCATTGTATCCTTCCCATAGAGAGATAACATCAATCCCCTTTTAGAGTCGAGGACATTGAAGTTCAGAGACGGGGTGTGCCTTCCAGCTGGAATGTGAACATGGGGTAGTTGCCTCCAAAGCCCTGCCTGGTGCCCTCTGGCTCCACAGGGAGGTCAGGAGAACCTGACCCCGAGGGATGAACTTCGTCAACAAGGCCCAGAGGGAGGGAGCTGGAGGGACTGGGACTGGCCCCCTCCCTCCTGGGATGAGCCACATAAACAACCAGCTCCCTGGGCACCAGGGCTGCTATACAGGGAAAGGGGTAGGAGAAGGCAAAAGGTCATTCCTGAGAAGGTTGTGCCTGAGGGCCATAGACCCCAGCCCACACTCTCTGGAAATCAGACCCTGCCTCCTCTGCTTAAAACTGTTCAGGGACTGCCATTGGCCTCAGGACAGTTCCCAAGTCTTTAGTATCCTGCTAGACCAGGGAGTTCTGGCCTGACTGTGTTGACGCCTGCCCACTCTCTACTCTCTCCACTGTTGTCATCCCCCACCACACCAAGGCTGCAGCACACAACATTCCCTTTCCTCCTCACTTCTTTGTGTCCTCAACTCCTTGTCACTCTAGGATTCCTGAATCCCTCCTTTCAACACACATCATCTGCTCTGGGCTGTTCCCTGGCTAGAATGTAGGCGCCCGGAGGCAGGGCCTGCCTGGCTCACAGGGCTTGGTACATCAGGTATCTGAATGTAACCCCCTGCAACAGAGGCGGGTGGGGCGGGCGGGAGGGGGGAGAGGGGGGTGCTATGCACTCTCTCCCCTGCTCTCCACTCCTCCCCAACCATCCTTTTCCTGTCCAGGCATCTTGAGCCCAAAGTGTGAGGAGCCCAAACTTGCAAAGGGAAGAGAATCATCATACAGTAAGCAGCCCCCACCTGCCAGCTCTGGGCTGGGTGCTGTGCATCCAGTTAGTACGTTTAATGCCTCAAGAATCTTCCATATGGGGGTGGGGCAGTCTGGGTGCAAATTATTCCTATTTCCCAGGTTGCTCACTAAGTGGTTGAGACCACTTGCCTGGAACGGTAACAGAGCCTGGGAGTGGAGGATGCCACACTTGAACCCAGGACTGTCTTAAGTATCTGGTGTCCTTTCTGCCCCTGTGACTTACTGTTCTCAGCCAGCTCACCTCCAACCACAGAGCAATTGTTCCTCACCCATGCCCTTAGTTCACACACACCCCAGGCAGCACAGCTCCTCTGTTGGGTCAGCAAAACACCAGTGTAGAGGCCAGTGTAGAAATCACGACTCCCCTGGGTCAACAAAATGCCATTGTGGGAGAAATACCCACCCCAGGTCAGCCAAACACTAATGGGGAAAGACACCCCCATTGTCAGCAAAGTGCAGGTATAGGAAGCACATCTGCACCCCCAGTCAGCAAAAAGCCAGTGTGAGAGACACTTCCCTATACCCACCTCTGCCTGGGCCCACAACATAGGCTTGGGATACACAGGTAGAGTCCTCTGAGGTGGTGCTCCTGGGGTGGGGGAAGGCAGTATCGCTGGGGCTGCTACTGTTGCCTGGGGGGGGGGGGGGGGAGAAGACTGCCGCTGGGGAGTGGAGCAGACGGGGGTGAGAGTTCTCACATGGCACTAATGAAATCAACCACCAGTCTGCCCCCCCTCTCCCACCTCTGCCCCCTGCTCCCCAGGGACCCTCCAGGCTCCAGCTGATGCAATGCCCAGGCCCAATAATTGTTTTCTTCCCTCTTTAAAGGGCCAGCTGCTGGTGCAGCAGCAGACATCACCCTGACCCTTGACAGACCCCACAGAGCTTAGCACCCGGTTAGGGATCAGGGAAGCCCAGAAAGGAGCAGCTCAGCCCTGGGTTCTGCAGAATAAAATCCAATTAATGTCCAGAGGCCAGAAGTGTCTGTGAGCAAGATTGGAGGCAAAGATAATAAGACAGAGACAGTGCTCCCAGGAGAACACATGCCCTGAGGCAGGGACCTTGGTCCCTGCTGGGTCCTCAGCACCTGACTCCTGCTTGCCTGTCCTGTCAAGTCCTTGGCACAAGAGTTACTCCTGAGTTCAGCAGTTATCTTACTGAGCTTCCCTGAGTTCCAGGCACTGTGCTAAGCAGCTTAAATCCACCATTTTATTTACTCCTCCCAGCAGACCTAAAGGTGGGTCTGTTTTACTGAAGGAGGCTTAGAGAAAGGAAGTGATTTCCTGAATAGCACACAGCCAGAAAGTGGCACAGCCTGGGTTTGAAGCCAAGTTTGCCCAACTCTGGGCTTCATATCCTGCAGAGAGCGGTCAGTTTCAAACCCGGGGGCTGGAGATCCCTAACCAGGTAGCCTGGCACAGAGGGCAGGGAAGGGGTCTGTGGGTCCTAAATAGGCTCTGAAGGCTATGGTGTTTGGTTTAAACACAGGTTTTACAGACCCCTTCCTCAACTCCCCCCCCCAACCCCCCAAGAGAATGCCCCATTAGGTTGCCCACTACCCCCAGGGACAGTTGGCAGCTGCCTGATTACAGACTAATTGGTGGCTGCTAGCAACTGTGGGACTGGCTAGTTAACTCCTTGGTGACCAGGCCTAGCCCAGAAAGGCCCTCTCCCCAACACTTCAGGCTCTAAACCCAAGGACCCTAGACTTACATCATCATGGGCAGAAGACAGGACCAAAGGGGCAGCAGCCTTCCTCTCCACACCCAGACAACACCCCAGCCCATAGGACCACCTCCAAACAGCCCTAGGTGGCAGTGCCAGCCACCACCCCTTGTTCTCTGGCCCTGGATATGGCCTTGCTCACCCCATCCAGGACCATGGGAGCTATGGGTCCTTCCTGGATTTCCAGGCCCAGGATCCTGGGAAGCAACCCACGCCTCAGGGTTGGGTTGTCCAGAGAAAGTGATGTGGGCATGGGTCCAGGTAGCCTAGAGGCCAGCTAGTGAAGATGCCTTCCCCTGAGTGAGAGAGTGCCCAGGTTGCTCACCAAGGGTTTTGCCAAGCTTCCCCGAACCCTGGACTTCCCACTGTGGATTGACCAACTGCCTTTCCCAGCTTCCCAGAAGCCCTCTCTTCCACCCTAGGACTGGGGTGAGCACCACCCTTTTTCTTTCATAGAGTGGGGGGTCCTCTAGGCACCACAATGGTGTCTCATTGGGAGGAAAGAGTGGCCGCTTCTCAACCAGGGCACAGGCAGGAGGGAGGAAGGCAGGCTGCCTTCCAGCTCCCTTTCCAGGAGGAATTTTAAACACTTTCCAAAAATGCCATGCGAGGCAATGCTGTTGAAGACCAGGGCCCCAGATGCTCTGAGCTTCAGCAAAAAACTCAAGACTCTGGAGCCCCCTACTCCATTTCCAGGCTTCCCCAAATGCCCTATGTTCCCCTCTTATACTTTAGCCCCCACCCCAGAGCCATCACACACACTGTGCTTATCCCACCTCCTCCCCGGCTTTCGCCCCCCAGACCCTGCAAGCTCACATCCCTACGTGGCGCCTCCCGGCCGGAGCGCCCCCCCTCCCCGGGTGGTCCCTCAGACCTCCGCAGCCCTCTCCCTACATCCACTTCCAGGCGAACAAGGCCTACCGACTTACCTGGGGTGGGGCTGGGGTCCATACAGGGAGGGGTCTCCCGTGGCCCAGAAGGCTCTGAAGGCGGGGCAGGTGCTGCCCTGGGACCCCGCCCCGCGGACCCGGCGGTAGGCGCGGCCCGGTCCCAGGCGGCGGAGGACTCAGCGGGGGTAGGGGAGCGGGGCGGGGAGGGGCGGCGAGAGAAGCTCACGGGGGCATCGCCCGCCACCGGGCCGGGCAGCTCTGCTCTGTCTGCCTGCGCTGCCGGCTCCGCAGCCACCAAGATTCTCAGCAACTGCCGGGTGCAAAGCCAGAGCCCGGGCTGGCGGGAGGCGAAGAGGGAGGCGGGGTCTATTGGGGGCGGGGCACAAGGCGGGTGGGGCCACGGGAGGGCGGGGTCAACCGGGCTGGATTTAATGTTGGGCGGGGCCTAGTGGAATCCGGGGAGTCTGGGTTTGCCAGGTTGAAGGCCAGCGAAGCTAGTAAGGCCTCTAAGGGGGCGGGTATAGAAGATGCCTCAAGCCTCTCTACATCCCTGGGATACTCCCACCTCATGCCTTACCCTCCTCTCCACCACAACCTCGTTTAGTTCTTTCTCAACCTTCCTTTTCTTTGGGTCACCTCAATGGCACCGCACTACCCCTGTCCCACCCTGAACCAGACCCAGTAACATCAGATGATGAGAGGAGGAGGAAATGGCTTACAAGCATCAAATCCAAGTTACAGATGGAAAAACGGAAGCCCGGAGAGAAGACTTGCCCAAGTGCCTGCTATGAGGGAAGAGACTTTATGGTGTCCCTTGCAGACAGTGGGTAAGTTGTAGAGTTTCCTCCTCTGAGACCCAAGTTAACCTCCCTCCCCTGCCCTCTCTTCTCCTAGAGCACTGTTTTTCCACTTGAGGTGATTTTGCCCCCACCTCCATTTCCAGGAACAGTTGGCAGTGTCTGGAGAGACATCTTTGGTTTTCAAAACTGGGGGCTGCTACTGGCCCGTGAGAAGAGACGAGGCATGCTGCTAATCATCCTCCAATGCACATGACAGCCCCATGCCAAAGAATTATCAAGCCAAAACGTCAACAGTGCCAAGGTTGAGAAGCCCTGCTCCCGAACCTGGTATCGTCTAAAGGAACTTCCAAGTGGGCTCCCGGAGTCCTGGGTTCCTTGGCAGCCAGGGACTTGAGGAGCATGCTGTATAAAGTGTCTCCTAGGGGCATGCCTGCCTCCATCTGGCCGTGTCCACTTCTGAGCTCCAGTGTTCTTAATTCCACTCATTTACAGAGTGGATAATATTATTAGTATATGTCTTCCTAATCGTTTGCCAGAGGCAGGCAAGACAAGTGTTTTGCTGAGGGCATGGATTAAAACGAGAATGGAGAGTGGAAAGGTGCAGGGAAAGGAAAATGATTGGTATTAAATGACCGTCCTGAGATAGCTAGCTGTATCTTCTACATACTTCTCACCCTCACATCCCTTCTCCTTTGGTCCGTGAGAAGGGTAAACTGAGACCCAACAATGTGGAGAGGCCAAAGCTGGATCCCACAACTGGCCAGCTGGGACTCACAATTGTATTCACTTATTTTTAAATATATATATATATATATGTTTTTACTTCAGAGAGGGAGAGGAAGAGAGAGATAGAAACATCAATGATGAGAGAGAATCATTGATTGGCTGCCTCCTGCATGCCTCCTACTGGGGATTGAGCCACAACCCAGGCTTGTGCCCTTGACCGGATTTGAACCTTGGACCTTTAAGTCCGCAGGCTGACGCTCTATCCACTGAGCCAAACTGGCTAGGGCAATTCTATTCACTTATTAATGAAACTTTTGTTATCATTTAATCTACATCAGGCCTAGAACGAAGGCCTGTGTTATAGAATGATTGCTCTGGAGCAGAAAGGGGGATTAGATTATCGGGGACAAAATGGGGACCAGGGAAGTGGCTGGGACAATGGTGGAGGTGAAGGATGTGGAGAGCAGAGCCTGTGAAGCTGTAGGAGAGAGGGGCAGAACCAGGAATCCTCTGTGCTCCTCCCTGGCATCCCATCACAGAGACCTGTAACCCAGGGGCTCCCTTTGGAATAATGATCCCTTTGCACATCTGATGAACACTTGGACTTTCCCTCTGGAGAACTGTGCAGATGTACACTTTCCATATAATCTCAGGGGCTCCAAAACTCTATATTGGCTTCCAGAAGGGTTGGAGGGATAGTGGTAGAGGTTGATTCTTAAGTGCACACAGAAGAATAACATGCAGGAATAAAATAAAAAAAAAGCTAGGAAAAAAGTAATTGACAAGGGTTTACCTTACCTGATATTAAAATATACAATAAAGTCAGTACATTTAAAGCAGTATGATGTTGAAGCAGACCTAGAGGAATCAGTGGGACAGAATGGAGTACAGAAATGGCCAACCATACAAGGGAGTTTCATGTATGATAAAGATGGCCCTTCAGGTAAATGGGGGGAAATATAGGCCTTTCAACAAATGGGTGAAATAACTGGCAAGTCATTTGTGGAAATAAAAGAAAGCAGTATCTTTTTCCTACACAGAAATAAATTTCAGGTGGAGTGCATATTTAAATAACACCATAATGTACCAGAAGAAAACATACTCAATGTTTTAATAATCTTGGAAATAAAATACTTTCTAAGCATAATGAAAGCTAGAAGCCAAAGGGAAAACATCAATAAATTTTACTATAAAAACTTCTAGAGAGAAGAAGTGATCATACTCAGGATTGAAAGACAAACGACAAACGCGGAGGATAAATCCCTATTGACCTCTGCTCTTGCCCCACTCAAGCCTACCAGTCCCTCCCCACAAGCCAAGTAAGGGTCAAGCTGGAGAGACGATTGTGAGGATTGAGACCCAGCACATCTCTGAGGCTCCTCCCCCGGCACCCTGGCCAGTGCCCACCTGTTCAGGGGCCGGGAAGTCCCAGAAATCCCCGCCAGGCCATCTGGGTCCACAGCAGGTGCCTTAGCACAGCAGAGCCACAGTTCGCCCCAGGCTGCTCGCCACTTCTCTCGTGTGGCCAACCTGAGAACTGCAGTCTTCCATTCCAGTTCAAGCAGCTTCCTGGTGGGAATTTTTTTCTTAAAATAAGTAACATTTAAAATTTTGAGGGTGCAAACAATGTTTCAGGCTTTGTGCTAAACACGTAACAGAGTGTATTTCATTTGATTCTCAAAACAACTCTTCTAGGCGGGCCCACTGTATTTTCATGTCCATTTGACAGATGAGAAAACCAAATTTGAAAATAGCAGTGGCCTCAGGATTCAATGTCTGACACCTGGCCCCACACTTAACGTAAGAAAGCCAAGTCCTTGGGGGAATTCAAGAAAAGTTTTTGAGGTTAATCTTGATCCAGGCCTTCTCCCAGAAGCCAGAGAAACAGTCGTTAGGGAACAGGGGTAGAGAGAAACATTTCTGATAGAGTGAATCATGGATGCAGTAGAGGACATGTTAACCCCAGGAAGGGGAAGGGGCAGTGGGGCGAATCCCAGTGGTGTCCTTGAAGCTGAGTCTTGTGGGGTTTGAGGGAGGGATGAAGGAGTGGGCAGCACTCACAAGCCTGGGATGAGGAAGAGGGACGTTGGGGAGGAGCAGTGGCCTACTTACCTATGTGCCCTATAGCTGGAGTCAGTTGGAGATGAGCTAGCCAAGTACACCAGGATCAAGTTAGAGTTTGGACACGGAGAAGTTTGAGCATAAGGATTCTGATGACTTTTCCATGTTTCAGTTCACTTGGTCTAGGGACCATCTGTGCTGCCAACCCAACCTGCCTCTTTCTTTCCAGATGTTCCTCTAAGCCAGTCACCTTTGACTCCTCCATCTCCTCACCGCTATCCTGTTAATTACCAGGGTCTGCCCAGTCTGCCTCCTAAATATCCCCCCAGGTTCATTTACTGCTCTCCATCCCCATGGCCACTCGCCCACCCAGACTGCCTTCCTTTCACTCCTGAATCCAGTTGCTGACAGTGACTTGGTCTCACCACCTCCAGACTTTCATACAAAAGAAATCCTCATCCAGCAAATTTGACCACAATTCCTCTCCTGTTAAAAACCCTTTTCATTCGACAAATATTGAGCAAGCACTTGTTTCATGTTGAGTATTGATGAGCAAAGCATAGACTTTAAAGCCTGTTGGAGTGGCAGATATCAATCAAATGACCCCCTCCCAAAATAATATGTAATTACAAACCGGGAGACTTGCCATAGGCAGGCCTGACCTAGTAAGGGAGGTCCCAAAATGCTCCCCAATGTATCCCACCTGAAGTGTGAATAACAATCAAAGAGATCAAAGAGTTAAGGGTGGGGTAAAAGTTTTTGCAACAGCCCTGAAGTTGCTTTTCTGAGTCTCAGTTTCCTCTTCTGTATAATGGGGATATTTAGAATTGTGAGGATTAAATGAGTTAATAGTTATATAGTCCTTAGAACAGGTCCTGGGACATAATAAAATTTTCCATAAGTGTTAGCTATGGAAACACAACCACAATAATAATGATAATAATAAGTATTATTATTTTTTAGAGAGCCATTGAAGGTCTATCAGCAAAGAAGTTAAATGAGAAAGTAGCATTTTTAAAAAGTCGTTTTGGCTGCAGTGAGGAGCATGGATTGGAATAAGGAAAGACTATATTCAGGGGAACTAATGAGGAGACTCTTGCAGGGGTCCACAGAGAGCGGTGGGGCATTTACACTAAGGAGGCAGAGAGGACTCGAAGAGATTTTGTGATTTAGGCGGTAGAAACTTCTGGCCTTAGTGTTTGATTGGTGGGGAGAGGCTATAGGAGGTGCAAGGGGACTTCCAACATTTCGGCCCCAGCAGCAGGGTGGGTACTGATGTTCTTCACCAGGTCAGGGAGGCCTGGAGCAGGACCAGGCCTGAGGGGGATGCTGAGTCCAGTTTGGGATATGTTCAGATACAGGAACTGTAGGGCATCCTGGATGAGGGCCTGCAGAAGCAGCTGATTAGGTCTGAAGTTCAGAGGAGAAATTATGGTTAGAGACATTAAATTGAGATTGTTGGCAAATACATACAAAATGGACCTCAATCATTCCATCTGTGAAATGGTAGAAGAAAGGAGATAGCAAGATAATTTTTAAGGTTTCTCCTGCCTCCCGCATGGGAAGGAGCCCAAGTGTTGAGGTTGGTAGGACCCCAGAGACAGAGAGACAAAAAAACCCATGTGATCTGAAAAACTTGATAGAGGCTCCTTAGAGGCTATTTGTCATTCCTTCATCTGATTGTCTTTCACTGAGCAGCTACTATGAGCCACTTGCTCTACTAGGGATGGAAGGATGAATAAGATCCAGCCCCTGCAGTTAGGGGACAAGGAAAAGAGCAATTATAAAGCACAGTCATGTGCCACTTAATGATGGGGTCTGCTCTGAAAATGCATCGTTAGGTGATTTTGTCATTATAGGAACATCACAGAATGCACTTACATAAACCTAGATGGTCTCCAGTGGTCGGCAAACTCATTAGTCAACAGAGCCAAATATCCACAGCACAACGATTGAAATTTCTTTTGAGAGACAACTTTTTTAAACTTAAACTTCTTCTAACGCCACTTCTTCAAAATAGACTCGCCCAGGCCGTGGTATTTTGTGGAAGAGCCACACTCAAGGGGCCAAAGAGCCGCATGTGGCTCACGAGTCGCAGTTTGCCGACCACCGGTATAGCCGACTACACACCTGAACTATATGGTATAAACTATTGTCCTAGGCTACAAACCTGTACAGAATACTGTAGAAAATTGTAACACAGTGATAAGTATTTGTGTACCTAAGTATATTTAAACATAGAAAAGTTACAGTAAAAATACGGAATAAAATATAAAAAATGGCACGCCCGTGCATGGAGCTTACAGGACTGGAAGTTGCTTTGTGTTAGTCAGTGAGTCAGTGGTGAGCGAATGTGAGGCCTAGTACATTACTGTACACTGCTGTAGACTTTACAAACACTGTCCCAAAAGCCTCCCCTGCTTCCTTCCGACAGGGTCAGAAATGGAACACTAAAGCTGTCAATGCTGCTCCCAGCACAGGGATGTGGGCTGGATTGATTGCAAATACCAGGAGGAGGAACTGGCTGGGTAAGGCATAGATCATAACAGTGACTGTCAGGAGGGAGTGAACGGTGGCCTGAGGATCAGTAGGAATAAGAAATCAAGATACAGCAATAAAGGAACATAGGGGGTTGTCATGGCAATGTGGCTTTGGCTATTGCATACTGGAGCAATTTCCAGATTAAGGAACTTTGTGGTAACCCTGGCAAGTGTGGTTCAATTGGTTGGGCATCTTCTTGTACACTGAAATGTTGCTGGTTCAATTCCTGGTCAGGACACATGCCCGGGTTGCTGGCTCAATTCCCAGTAGGGGCCGTGCAGGAGGCAGCTCATCAATGTTTCTCACATCAATGTTTCCCTTTCCCTCTCCCTTCCTCTCTCTCTAACAATCAATTTTAAAATCGGTTCAAAAAAGAAACTTGGTGGTATTCCTGGGGAAAACTCCCACTCATTTGTATTTGAGCTCGATTGTGTTTTACATAAAGAGGGTGTAGAACTGAGGACTCAATATTTTGACTTTGGAGTTTGTTTTGGGTTCCTTAACCCTATCTGGCACAAAGGGCTCTCACTGGCTTTGAATTGATGGGAGAAATAAAACTTACCTATGCTTTGTATCAGTGATTTTCAATCCATGTGCTGTAAGAATTTTTTTTTAAAATATATTTTATTGATATTTTACAGAGAGGAAGGGAGAGGGATAGAGAGCTAGAAACATCGATCAGCTGCCTCCTGCACACCCCGTACTGGGGATGTGCCCGCAACCCAGGTACATGCCCTTGACCGGAATCGAACCTGGGACCCTTCAGTCCACAGGCCGACGCTCTATCCACTGAGCCAAACCGGTTTCGGCGTGCTGTAAGAATTTTTAAAACACGCAATACCTACTATTTAGTCAGGGGCACTTTGCCCTTAGATTGTCAAATTAAAAAAATGACATCAGCCAATACAACAATAGGCATCCGATGTGAATGCCCTGTCTGGAACCATAAATATATAGATCATAAAATAGAGTTGCATCTTATTGGTCACGTCACATAATAAGGTTGCTTCTGATGGCCTAATTCTCTTTATCCTCATCCGAGGATATGTTTTACTGATTTTAGAGAGAAAGGAAAGAGGATAGAGGGGTAAAGGGGAGAGAGAGAAACATAGATAGGCCACCTCCCGTCTGGGGATTGAACCTGCAACCCAGGCATATGCCCCAACTGGGAATTGAACTGGCAATCCTTTGATGCACGGGACAATGCTCCAACCTACTGAGCCACACTGGCCAGGACTGATTGGTTAATTCTTGGTACCAGAAATTCTGTTTATGTGTAAGTACAGGCACCTGATTTTTTTAAAGTAACTTCAGAGCAAAAAGGATAGGTAATTACTATTATTATTTTTGTAAACCAATCAAAATTATACCTATTTTTTGTCAGATCAGCAAAAAAAATGTGTGTTTTGGTGTGCCACAGAATTTTAGTAACTAGTTTATGTGTGCCATGAGATGAAAAGCGTTGAAAATCGCTGCTTTATATCATTACAACCTGAAAATATTTCCAAAGTACAGGGAAGGTCAGGCTGGCTCTACACTACCACAGAAAGCTTTTACCACAGAAAGTGGCAGTGGCACTTAACACTTTTTAAGATGGCTCCTGTGGACCTATGTCCTTGTACAAAGAATTTACAGCAATGTACTCTGAAGACACCAAAGTAGAGGAAGTAACATCAGACACAAGACCTGAAAGTCTGGCAGAAGAAAGCTGTGTGAGGAATCTGGGCCTCTTAAAAAATGTTTAAAGATATTTTTATTGATTTTTAGAGAGAGAGGAAGGGAGAGGGATAGAGAGATAGAAACATCGATAAGAGAGGAACATCATCGTTAGAAAAATCAGTGAAAGAGAAAAAAAAGAAAAAATCGATGAGAGAGGAACATCGTTGATTGGCTGCCTCCTGCACACCCTCTGCTGGGAATCAAGCCTGAAACCCAGGCATGTGCCCTGACTGGGAATTGAACCGTGACCTCTTGGTTCCTGAGTTGACCCTCATTCACTGAGCCATACTGCCTGGGCAAAATTTTCATTCTGGACTCTACTCGTGCACCTTGAGTCTGTTTCAGGAACAAAGTTCCCAAATAATAGTAGTTGAATTAAGCACTATTGAATCTGTCTTCTCTTAGATCCTTGTCCTCTTTGATCCTCATGACCTCCATACTCTCCGCCAGGGCTTGGATGAGGATGGAGCAAATGAGGCACTGAGGGCACAAATTTAGAGAAGCTCTCATTCTCAGGGGCATGCAACATGTTCCCAGCCCTGCTCCCTGCTCACATCCCCACTCCAGGCCTCCAGGTGCTCCTCGGTGCTCACACATTGCTGTTCAGTCCCTCCCCACATTTGCCTGATAAAAGCTGGCACTGCTCCAGGGCCCAGCTCAGCTATCACTTCTTCCTGGAGGTCTGCTGCTCTGCCCAGTTATTCCTGCTCCCCCGTAGGCCAAGCTGGCCCTCCGTGCTCTAACAGCATGATAAAGGCTGCATCGCACAGTGGTTAATGGAACAGGCTCTGGCATCAGAGTCCAGCTGTGTTGTTTGTTATCTGCACACCACTCTCTGAGCCTGTTTCCACATGTGTAAAATGCGGTGCTGACTTCACAGGGGAGCCATAAAGATTAAATGAGAAAATGTATGCAAAGTGACCAGCAATGATTGATACAGGATACTCAATAAGTCGTAGGTATTATTACTTTATTTATACCACTTCTAAAGCACTCATATATTCTAATTATTTTCCTGCCTTTATCTTCACTATACCACAAGTTCCTCCGGGCAAGGAGGAGGAGGAAGAGGAGAGGAAGAAGATCTTTATGAATGACATGTAATGGGCATTAAGACATGTCTGCTGCATAAATAAAGAAAAGAAATTGATAAGTTCAAGGGGAAAAAGTTCTGGGCAGAAAATCTGGAGCCTTGGCCTCTAGTCACATGGTCCCAGTGACAGTATAGCGCCTGCCTGATTCACATCACTTTGAGGAAAAGCTGTCCAGACCACAAACTCTGTGGGGGCCATGCTTGAGACCACTTGGCCCCTCCAGTCTCTCTAGATTTGAGCAGATGGATGGGGCTAGCACTAGAGCCAAGTGTTACCATTTCATGTATTAGCTGATGACCTTTAACTAATGGCCTAGGGCAGTGGTCAGCAAACTGCGGCTCGCGAGCCACATGCGGCTCGTGAGCCGCGGTTTGCCGCTCTGTTGACTAATGAGTTTGCCGACCACTGACCTAGACTCTCGATTCCAATAATTACAGGCTGTTGTTGTTCCTTGTGATTAAGCCCCTATCCAGTGGTCGGCAAACTCATTAGTCAACAGAGCCGCAGTTTGCCGACCACTGCCCTAGCACAGCAATCTGAGACAGGCCAATTAGAGGCTCTTTCGAACAAAGGAACAGAAAGAAATTATGATGGCAGAGGGAATTAAAATAGGGAGGTCAGAAACAAGTGAGCCTTCGCCAATAAAGCCATGTGCAGATCGAGATAAGAGGGGGCAGAGACCAAAAGTAAGCAGAAGTCTTGGTGGGTAGAGGAGAAAGGAGCAGCCCTGTGCAGAGATGGGGCAGGTGTGAGGAGAGGGAGACTGAAGTGAATCCTAGCCCTGCCTTGTTCCAGTTGGCATTTCAGTTTCAGTCCTTGCAAGAAACTCCTTTATATTTGAGCTAGATTGAGTTGGCTTCTGTTCCTTGCAGCTCAATGAGACTGACTCTACTAGTTACTTTGGCAAGTCTCTGCCTTTCTCCGGGCCTCAGTTTGACTAGACCATCTCTGAGGTCTTCTCTTTGAACACCATGTAGAGATAATGGTTTTTAGGTTGTTGGCAACTAAATTCAGTATTAGTTACAGAGTGTCATGACATCCGGGCTCCCAAAATAGCTTGGTGGCTGGTTAAAGAGCCTATGGGAGTATCCAACAAATGTCTGGCTTTGAACCTGAGCCCTGCTGGTACAATCTGCCTTCCCCTTCCATTGCATCTTTTGTTGAATCACAAAGGAACTGAAGAACCAGAGCTGGTGTTTGTCCAGTGTCTTTTAGCTGCTGAATGCCCTACCTACCTTCTTAACGCTTTCCTGGCCCCACTTCCGCATTTCAGAGGATTTCAGTGCCAGGTCTGCTCCAAAGAAAGTGCCCCTCTAGGTAGAATTTGAACAAAGAAAGTTTCCTTCTTTGGTGTTAAGCTGTCCTGCCTTCCAGCTTTTTGGCTCTGGGCCTGTGCCCTGCCTTCATCCTTCTAAGCTAACAACTATGTTGATATTAATACTTCCTTGCTTTTGTATAGTGCTTTGTACTTTTCAGAGCATTTTAATGCATATTATCTTATTTGCTACAGAAACCAGAAGAAATAGGCAAGAAGAGGGTAGAGGATAATACCTATCATTTCTTCTATTCCATTCACCCCCTTAAAACAATTTATTTTAAAAGAATTTAGAGAAATTACCCATTAGCTCTTTTTTAATTTGATGGAAATATTGAGACTGAGCTTGATGAAGTGACTTTCCCAAGATCACAGAGCAAGTTAATGGCTGAGCTGGATCTAGAAGGTTTCTAATCATGGATCACACTTAAGTAAGAATTGCCTAAGACCACCTTGCAAAACACTACTGGCCATGACAAGGGGTCTCTGATAGAAGTGGTATTCTTGGCACTGCTGCCCCCTTGAGACTTCCAGGAGTCATTCACAATCTTACCCTGTCAGTCCCTACAAAGATGTGGCTACTCCATAATGGTTTGGGTAGCGCCAGGAGCCCACAGAAGTAAGCCAGGTTAGATACAAGGATTTCGTAACAGTTCTTCGGGTACTGGCAAGGATAAAGGCCATTGGAAGAGTCAGTGTTTTTTGTTTTGATTAAAGAGTGCTTGGTGGGAGGTAAGACAGGAAAGGTTGAGAACCACTGGTCATTCCCTCCATTAGCACCTCTAAAAAAGAGGAAGCAGAAGTAATAGTACTTGTCCCTCCACCTTTCCTAAACTCTGCTCTACAGCAAGGACCACCTTTCCCAGCCCCTCTGTTTTGGGTCCCCTTGACAATTGTACTCATTGCTTCACTCCCACCCAGTCATTCCGGAGCCTATCCCTCAAGTTATCTTGGGAAGTAAGCAATAAGTTCTCGATCACACAGTTCTAATAGTTAAGGGCAGGCGAGGAAAGAAAAGGATCAGGAGGCTTCATCTGTGCTTTCTCCAGGCCCCTCCCTACTTCTTTCCCAATGCCCCAGGGGAGAGCTTAGCATGCTTCTCTTGTGGCATCACCCAGCCCAACAACTGCAAACACATAACTAGAAAATTCGTCGTGGCAGTCAGCCTATTCAATGGTCAGGGCAACACTGTGTCAGTCGGGGTGAAGACAAGAAAACAGAAAATGTGCTTGGAATTTCAAACAGAGGGAATTTATTTCAGAGAACTGGTTAGAAACATGTCAGCTTGAAGGTGCAAACTGGTAAGGTAGGCAAACTAGAGATTAGTAGCTGTAGGAAGCTTCTATCAACCCTAGGCCTGGACGGTTAACTGGAAGGGTGTTCTAGACCCTGAAGTACACTTGCTGCTGACAATACTGGAGCAATGTTTTTGAAATGCTGCTGCTGACAGAATTGACAGAGCTCACTGGAGCCAACAGCTACCTATTGCTGCCCCTCCAGTACCACTGACACTGCTGCAGCCTGCGGCAGTAGCCCACCACCGCCAGAAACACTGAAGGTCTCTGAGCCCACAACTACCAGCTGCTGCCAGTCTCAAGTGGATGCAGAGAGAACAATGGCTTCGCCTCTCCTCCCACCATCCCATCTCCAGCCAGTTTCCCACCTGTACTTCCCACTGGCTGAATCTATTGACAGGAAGTCAGCTGGCAACCAGAGTCTGGGAAATGTAGTTTGCAGGACCCAGAACTCTTCAGTACAACGCAGAGCCTGGAAAGGCTAGAACAAACAGACAAATGACCAGCATAAATGCTATTAGAACTTTCAACTAGTTTTGGCATTTTAAAAAATATATATATCTCTATTGGTTTCAGAGAGGAAGGGAGAGGGAGAGAGAGAGAGAAATATCAACGATGAGAGAGAATCATTGATCAGCTGCCTCCTGCATGTCCCCTACTGGGGATCGAGGGCCCACAACCCATGCATATGCCCTTGACAGGAATCGAACCCAGGACTCTTCAGTCCACATGCCTACGCTCTATCCACTGAGCCAAACCGGCTAGGGCTAGTTTTGGCACTTTAAAAGCCATATGAATTGAACATTAGTTGATAACCTCATGTTTCCACTTCACCCTTTCCAACAGCCCCTAGTTCCTTTCAGGATCCATGTGTTTCTAGGAAGCAACTCCATCAGGGTAGAGCAGGGCTGAGTCAGTTAATCTCACTGGCGAGAACAATAGGTTCAGGGTCATATGGACTCAGCCAGCCCAATCAGAGTGAATTTCAGGATTTTTGCTGAGAAGACTGGCAGTAGGGGAGCAGAAACCGGGAAGAAAGAGTAGCCCTGATGGCTGCACCCACAGCTGAGGCCAAGTTCCCAAAAGGAGCCTGAACGAGCAATCAGCAGGGACCTGAGGCTACACCCTCCCCCGCCCCTGTGGGGCTTGACAGGGGACCTCAGGCCGCACCCCCCACCAGGTGGGACTTGACGGGGGACCTCAGGCCGTGCCCCCTGCCTGGTGGGTCTTGACAGGGGACCTCAAGGTGCGCTTCCCATCCTGGTGCTGGGCTAGGGGACCTCAGGCTGCTCCCCCCACCAGGTGGGGCTTGACAGGGGACTTCAGGCCACGCCCCCCACCCCAGCACCGGGCCAGAGGACCTGAGGCTGCGTCCCCCTGCCTGGCGGGGCTTGACAGGGGACCTCAGGCCATGCTCCCCACCCAGCGGGGCTTGACAGGGGACCTCAAAGTATACCCCCAGTGCTGGGTCAGGAGAACTCAGGCCACGCCCCCTGCCCAGCAGGGCTTTACAGGGGACCTGAGGCTGTGCCCCCCTCCCGGTGCTGGGCTGGGGGACCTGAGGCTGCGCCCCCCTGCCTGGCGGGGCTTGACCGGACCTCAGGCCATACCCCCCACCTAGTGGGGCTTAACAGGGGATCTCAGGCCATGTCCCCCACCTGGCGGGGTTTGACAGGGGACCTCAAGGCACGCCCCCCACCCCGGTCTGGGCTGGGGGACCTCAGGCCACGCCCCCCGTCTTGGCACCGGGCCAGGGGACCTGAGGCTATGTCCCCTGCCTGGCGGGGCTTGACAAGGGTGGGACTGGCTGGGTCTGGATCTAGGCCAATGGGGGTGGGGGGCAGCCGGGTCTGGGTCTCACGCGATTTTGAGGCGCATGTGGGTGGGCGGGGACTTGACTCTGGGTCCCGTGGTGAGCCTGACAGAAGGAAGGTTTTCATACACATTTTACTAATTTTCTTTCATCTCTGACACTTCTATTATAGAGAAAGGGCAAATAGCAATATTAAATTATTTCCTCTAAGTAATCCCCTTTTAATGTGCATGAATTTCATGTACTGGCTCACTAGTATAATAATAATAATAATAAAACTCTGGAAGAGAAAGTTCTAGGAATCAGCCACTTTTCCCATGGTCACATCCTAGGCCAGTGCTTTTAAATATTTTTTTTTACTGTACCCTCAATAAAAAATAAATTGTACAGTGTGACCAGTACACACATAGCTGTATATATAACTGAAACAAAAGGTTCACAATAGTTTTCATAGTATTTACCCTTGCTATATGCAATTAATTCAAATTTTCAACTCTATTCTACTCTTTTTAAAATAAAGCTGGTTGCAAAGTACTAATTTAATAATTTACTAATGGGTTATGACTTGTAATTTGAAAAACACTGTCCTATATATACACCATGCCATCATCGGTTGCCATAAAACTTAACTCTTGATTTTAAGCATCCTAACCTTTACTAATTTTCCTGCTCTGTACAAAGCATATTCTCTGTCTTCCTTTGTTCTGAAGGAAAGTCACAGTGTCCCAGCTCCTACCCAAGGCCAAACTCTGCCAACCTGTGCTGAGGACCCCAAGAACTTACATCTACAGATATTCTCTCTTTTCTGCATTGTCAAATTCTGCTTGTCTACTGAAATACTTAGTTTACAAAATTGCTGTAGAGTCTCTCTTCTTAAAAACAAAAGCAAACCAAAAAACACAAAGCTTTCTTTGACCCCATTTCAACTCCCAGTTCCTTGGGCCAAACCAGAGTAGTCATGGTTGAATGAGACAGGAAGCAGAAGGGTGACCCCACGTTGAGCTCAGTAGAACAGATGAGGATCTTGGCAAGAAGGCAAGTAGTGGGCGAGGAGGGGAGAAGGCGGCATTGAGATTTGTGTGACTGGATAGAAATCAGAAGTGAATTTTGATCCTAGAACTATTTTCCTTCTTAAACTCCCCTTTTGAGAATGTTGGATCCTAAATCTTTGTTGCTGGAAACTGGACTTTAGTGTCAGGTAAGTTCAATACTGGCTTGCCATTTCTGAGCTGGTTAACTTTATTATTATTATTTACTTTTTTGGGGGGGGGGCTGGTTAACTTTAGATAAAACACATTTCTTTAAGTTTTCTCATCTGTAAAATGAGTGTAATAAAGTCTATTTCATCAAGTTGGCTTAAGGATTAAATAAGTTCAACACAGTTAGCTCTTATTATCAAGGCCTTCCCCATCCTTGTACAAAATCTTATTCTCCCACTAATAATAATTAGCATAGTGACCACTTATTCAGCAATTCCTCTGTGCCAGGCAGTATGTTAAGGACCTTACCATTTCCAAGCCAAGAAGGATTCCCTGGCATCTTCTCACTGCAGAATTTTCTCCCTCTGATTACCTAATTAACATTTATAAGTGAATACCATGAGTCAGAGAGTGAACTGGCTTACTTGCATCCATTCATTCTGCAGATGTTAATTAAACACTTATTACGGTGCCAGGAACTTCTTAGACGCTGGGAATACCACACACCCCTACTAGGGATCAAGCCCGCAACCCAAGATGAACAAGGCCCCGAACCTTGAAGAACTTACAATCTAGTCACAAAGTAAGTGCTATGTAATAAGGATATGTACCGTGTTTCCCCGAAAATAAAACATCCTCTGAAAATAAGACCTACGTACAGGTTTCCTTCTGAGTGAAATATAAGGCATCCCCCGAAAATAAGGCCCCAGGCTCTGTCTCAGAATGAAAATTAATTTACCATCAACTGGTCGCTAGGGCCGCCCCGACTGGCGTCTAGCAACCAGTGACGTTCGCGGAGTCCTGACGTCACTGCTGTGTGGAGGTGGAGCGGAGGTCGGAGTGAGCAGTGAGCGCGGGGGCAGGAGAGAGGAGGAGACTTTCGCAGATGCATGTAGAAGAACAGGAGGATTAGAGTGGACGGGACGCAGCGAAGGTGGTGAGTGCTGGTCTGTCTCTGGTGACACTACCTGATGCTCGCGGCCGCCTTCATGATGACTGAAGGTTCTCAGTCAGTGGCAGACCCTGCTCCAGCCCAGATCCAGGCCCCAGCAAGCCCAGTGACAGTCCCCAGGCAGGCCCCAGGGGGTAAATGTCTGATAAAGAGGTAGGGGGATGTCTGGTGAAGGTGTTCAATGGCACAGGGGTGGGGGGAGGGGGATCACTTAAAATGACACAGGAGGCTCAGAGGGGGCAATCAAAATGACACAGGAGGATCCAAAGGGGTTACTAAAATGGTAATCCCCCCTTTGATTCTCCTGTGCCATTTTGATTCCCCCCTCTGATCCCCACTGTGTCATTTTGGGTGATCCCCCTCCCCCCACCTTGATACCCCAATTCCTTTTTTTTTACCCCTAGAAATGAGCGCAAAAAGAAAAAACTACTCCGTGGAGTACAAGAAAGGAATCGTGGAAGACTCTTGGGGCCAAAATCTTACTGCTTTCTGCAAAGAGAAGATGTTGAGTATCCGATTGGTCCGAAAATGGCGAGCAGAGTATGGTAACCTCATTGAACAAGTGGACAAGGGAAATGCTAAAAAGCGCAAGTGTGGATCAGGTCAGCAACCATTATTTTCTGAGCTGGAAGACCTGATCTGTGAATGGGTTGTTGACAGGAGAGCAAAGGCTTTGGTTGTGAATAGGGCTCAGATTCAAGAATTTGGCCTTGCAATGGCACCACAGTTTGACATAGCCCCCGAAGACTTCAAAGCATCACAACACTGGCTGGATAATTTCCTTCAGCGAAGTGAACTGTCTTTAAGAAGATCTACAACATTGTTTAGGTTGGAAGATACTCAAGTTATTAAGCGAGCACTTGCATTCAAGTCCTTTATTGATGATGCTGACTTCTCTAAATACAATCTTTCCAACATGATTGCTATGGATGAAACTGCAGTGTTTATGGGCCAATCATCTCAAACAACAATTGAACAGCGGGGTGCCTCCTTAGCGTACATTCCCTCCACTGCTTACGAAAGTGCACGTGTTTCCTGTATTTTGGCAATTTGTCTGGATGGCACTAAAATCCCACCTTTAAACATTTCTAAGGGCAAGAAGGAAAAGATTGAACGTGTTTTGGGCATTTTTATTCTTGAAACTGAAAAAGCCTGGGCCACACAAGCAGTTATAAGTAAGTGGGTCGATTATAGCTGTCGCTTGTTATGCGAGGGAGCCAAAGAGGTCTGCTAGTCTGGGATGCAGCCAGCACTCACTGCGCTAAAGACATGAAGACATTTCTTCACGAAAGAAAAATAGATCAGATAATGATTCCCACAGGAATGACGGCCTATCTCCAGACTCTTGATATTGCAATAAACAAGCCATTCAAAGACAATTTGCGCATGGAAATTAATGACTGCATTGAAAATAGAATGGAGAGAAATCAGCGTGGAAACTTTGTGAAACCTAAACTGCAAGAAGTTGTGACTTGGGTGAAGAATTCATGGGAGAAAATCACTGACAGTTGCATTGCAAATGCACTGCGAGCAGGCTACCTTGACAAGAAGTACTCATTTAAAGACAGTGCTATTGCTAAACATGAGAGATTTGGTCCACTGATTCTGAAAGAAATGGAGTCACAAGAAATTCACCAGGAAATTCAGGAATTGGATTGTTATGATGATGTTCCAGAAGATGATGACATGATTGTCATTGAATAAATGAGTAAATTCTTGATACTGTAGGATTCACAGTTTGTCTGGTTTGTGTTGACAGCTACTGTACTACCATACCATATACAGGTAATAAATTTCCTTTATTTTCATTTAACAATAAATGTGTACCGTATTCTTCTTCATGGAAAAATAAGAATCCCCTGAAAATAAGACCTAGCGTGTCTTTGGGGGCAAAAATTAATATAAGACACTGTCTTATTTTTGGGGAAACACGGTATGTGGGATGCTCTTTCCTTGTGGCTTCCTTAGTCTTTGGCTCCAGACCCCACAACTGACAGTGTTTGATTTTCTGGCTCAAACTTGGAGCCCTACGTTCAGGACATGCCTTTGAATTCTCAATTCCCCATGTGGCCACCAGGACTAAGAGAAAATTTTTATATTCCTTATCTCTCGCTGCCTGGGATGCTCCTCCAGAGGAAAAAAAACTTAGCATATGTCTAAAAAACAGGTAATTGCTAGTCACACTTTTAACACTTCTCTGTCTTAATTCAGAGTCTTCTAATTGCCAAATCAAAAATACTCTGTCCCTTTACAGATATTTTGTCTCTTCCTCTCTTTTTGGTGTCACATGTCCTTTACTGTTGTTTGCATATTTTACCTCTATAGCTCAGAGGGATTAAGTAACCTGTTTAATCTATACTATTAGGCAGTAGAGTTGGGACTTGAACCCAGATAAGGCTGACTCCAAAGACATGCTATAGCCATTACTCCATGCTGCCTTTCCAAGGTTTAGACCAACAGTCTAGATCTGTGCTGTCCATTATGTAGTCATTAACTACACATAGCTATTAAAATTAAAATAAAATTAAATGAAAATTCGGTTTCTAAAAAAAGGAAAAAAAATCAGTTTCTCAGTTGTATTGTCTTCAAGTGCTAAATAGTCGTATGTAGCTGGTGGCTACTATGTTGAACAGCACAGATATAAAACATTTCCATCATTGCAGAAATTTCTATCAAATAGCATTGGTTTAGATAAAGTGTGGAATAGCATTTGGTTGGATAGTGTCTGTCTTCTGAGCTCTTCTCTTTATTCTCTTTCCCCTTATTTTTCTAAGGGAGCAGGCAGCCATTGTTTGGTTTGCCCAACTCTCTAGTTCCACTTTTCTGGGAAGTGTCACTCTATCCTGCACCTTGCTATTACACACCTTTATTCACAAGGTTACACTGGATACCACCATGTTTACACATGACTTTGTGTCCCACTCCACAACAGTGTTGATTGGTTCAGGAGCAAACACTTGGCCAAATCTAGCCCAAGCAGCAGCTTTTTCCCAGAAATTCAAAACTGAGCCTAGAAATCTAGTTACCTGGCTGATCTATTGAATGGAGGTGACCTGGGATCCATGGGACAATGTTTTTGTTTTGATGGGAAAAACTGTTCTTCAGATGATTAAAAAATGACAAAGTTACACATATTGGAGAGAGTTGGCTCCAGGAGCTCAAAGGATGTCAAAACTCTGTATCCGCCCTAACCGGTTTGGCTCAGTGGATAGAGCGTCGGCCTGCGGACTCAAGGGTCCCAGGTTTGATTCCGGTCAAGGGCATGTACCTTGGTTGCGGGCACATCCCCAGTAGGGGGTGTGCAGGAGGCAGCTGATCGATGTTTCTCTCTCAATCGATGTTTCTAACTCTCTATCCATCTCCCTTCCTCTCTGTAAAATATCAATAAAATGTATTTAAAAAAAACCAAAAACCCTTCTGTATCCCTCACTACTTGTGAGCTCTGCCTTCCCCTGTGATTCCTTCATGCTCAGGCATGTTTGCAACTAGTTGGCCTTGGGCAGCAGGGCAGTGAGGACTCACACAGAATTGGTCGGCCATGGCTGTGGTTGAGGTGGACCAAGTAGCTTATGGTGTGGGAGCCAAATGACACTGGGAGACTCTGAGGAGGCATAGGCCAAGGTGCGGTGATTGTTGTTATTGGTCAGACTGGGTCGTATGCCTACCCCTGTGGCTGGGGCGGTATGGAAAAGCTATTTTGATAGGAGGTATCCCATCCTCTTTCCCCTCAGGTCCGTTCAGATCCTCAGAAAATCAGACACCAAGACAGGGTTGAATGTAAGAAATTTATTATGGAAATCACTTATGAGAGAAAAGTGGGCAGGAACTGGGGAGACTCAGAGAGAACCATCAGATGGTAATGCCAACCTGACCCTAAGTGAAGGAGAGAGAGAAGGAGGGAGTTCTAGGTGGAAGAATCTTAGACTGCCGTGCAGCTCTAAGGAAAGTTTGACGAGGCCTTTGAGGAGTCCTTGAGACGAAGACATCCATCAAAAGAGTATAATTTATCCCAGGAAAAGCTTGTCCTAAAACCCATGCTGTGCTCAGTCATAGGCCAGGAGCAGCCTGTGGGAAGTGAGGCTTAGGAGTGAAGGGTGATGGATTTCAAAGCTTAGCATGGATTTCAGAACTTAGCAGCTGGGCTGTTGGTGGATCACACTTCCCCCAGTTAGAGGCATGGAAAGTACAATCATGGCCACATGCCCTTGTGGGCTAGTACTACATAGAGAGAAGAAGGATGATTCTACAATATAAAAAAAGAAAAGAAAAATACAATGCCATTATCAGTTGAAAGAGCAAGGGTGTTGAGCAAGCATGACAACAAATGTTCATCCCATAGCTTACAATGTCCCTCTTAAAATTCAAACTCTACATGTCCAAATCTGAACTCATTTCTTCTCTATGATCTGGAGAAGCCCAGAAGTATTCAGCTGGAACTACCATCCTCCCAGGTGTGAAACCTGCCAGTTATATTAAACACCTCTTGATCCACATTCCCACAACAGCCAATCAATAGTCACCACTTCTGCATTTGTATCCTCTTCCTTCCATTCTCATTGCTATTGATGTGTTCAGGCCTTCATTCCAATTTGCCTGAACTATTGTGGAAGTCTCCAGTTGCTTATTCTGCAACCCTATTCCATCCTACTTTTTCTGCAAGATTGTCTTTAAACACAGTTTTGACCATGTCACCCCTCTTTGTAAAAACTATCATTGGGAATGTATGGTGTAGCTGCTGTGGAAATAGTATAGTGATTTCTTACTATACTGTTGTATAAAATCATAGAAAAATTCAATATAGAATTACCATATGATCCAGCAATTTCACTTCTGGGCACAATTTCACCACACAAAGAATTGAAAGCAGGTTCTCAAACAGGTATTTGTACACCAATATTCAAAGCAGTATTATTCAGAGTAGCCCAAAGATGAAAACATCCATGTCCATCCATAGATGGATAAACCAAATATGCTATAGACACCCAATGGAATACTATATTCAGCCATAAAAATAAATGAAATTTTGGTATATGCTATGACATGGATGAATCTTGAACACATTATGCTAAGTGAAATAAGCCAGACACAAAAATACAAATATTGCATGATTCTGTGAGATACCTAGAATAATCAAATTCATAGAGACAGAAAATAGAACAGTGGTTACCAAGAGCTGAGGGAGGGGAGGACAGAGAGTTATTGTTTTATGGTACAGAGTTTCAGTTGGAGACAATAAAAAATTCCGGAGATGGATGGTGGAGATGGTTGCACAACAATGTGAGTGTACTTAATGCCACTGAAGTGTACACTTAAAATGTTAAAATGATAAAACAAAACAAAACCAAAAAAGTTCCACCATTACCTCTCTATAGCGGAAAAATAAAACCCAAGAGCCTTAACCTGACTTTAATATATCTTTCCAGATGATTCTTCTTTTCCTCTTACTCTGTCTTTCCTCAGTTGATCCCTGACTTCCATATTTGCTCTACACATGGCATGCTCTTCCCCTAATTCTACTCATTTTTCAAGAACCAGTTTAAATGTCATCCTTGTAAATCTTTCCTGAACTCCTCCCCTATTTCATACTAAGTGGAAGTAATCTCTCCCCTTGTTGAACTCCTACAGCATGTGAATCATGTCTCTTTAGCACTTACTGCTTTTATTTTAGATCCAAGAAAACACTTAATAAGAAAGAGGGGTATAGCTTAAGGTTACTCAGCTGACCCTCTTGATAGGTCTCTCTACAGTACTATAACCTTAAGGAATTTACCTCATCCCAGAACTGGTCTTCAGCCTTGCAAACTCAGAAGTGGTGACTCAGAGTGGAACCATCTCTAAGTTCACTAAATTCACAGATATGTATGTTTTCATCTTTTGGCTACTCTGATAGTTATATAAAACAGCATCCAGCCCTGACCGGTTTGGCTCAGTGGATAGAGCATCAGCCTGTGGACTGAAGGGTCCCAGGTTCGATTCCGGTCAAGGGCATGTACCTTGGTTGCGGGCACATCCCCAGTGGGAGGTGTGCAGGAGGCAGCTGATCGATGTTTCTCTCTCAATCGATGTTTCTAACTCTCTATCCCTCTCCCTTCTTCTCTGTAAAAAATCAATAAAATATATTTTAAAAAACAACACAGAATCCAATAGGCTAATTTATATGAAAAGAATGCAGTTATCAAAAGAACTGGAATCATCTAGGTGGCAGATCACTAAATTCTGTCCCTATAGATCAGACATTTGCTGCATGAGCTTAGAATCTCACCAGGAAAGCATGTTGAAGCATATCTTAGCTGAGGCAGTCTGAAATACTTTCATCCACTGCAGCAGTCGCCAACCTTTCGGACCTCATGGACCACCAGTGGTCTGTGGACCACTGGTTGCTGACTGCTGCACTACAGGGATGACATGGACAAGGAAATCTGAATGCTCAGGTTTGCTTGCTGGAGACGGGGCTTAGAGGGGAAATGCTAGTGCTTGCCTCTGTGATTGCCTTGTTTTGGGCTGTCATGGCTAATTAAACCCTTTGGTTCACAGACTCTCGGAATAGGATACAGAACGACTGGTTGACAAGATTGATTACAGTTTCTTTTATTAAATTACAATCACATGTGCCTTCTTGATTCCTCCTATATGACCTGTATCAGAGATTTTTCTTTATATATATAATAGGGCCTGGTGCACGAAATTTGTGCACACTAAAAGGGAGACCAAGAGTCAAGACCCCGCCCACCCACATGTGCCTCAAAATCGCGTGATACCCAGACCCGGCCGCCCACCCACCCCTGCATTGGGCTAGATCCAGACCTAGCCAGTCCCACCCTTGTCAAGCCCCACTGGGCAGGGGGCTAGCCTTAGGTCCCATGGCCTGGCGCCAGGATGGGGGGCGTGGCCTGAGGTCCCCCAGATGGGGCAGGGAGCATGCCTTGAGGTTCCCAGTTAAGCCCCGCCAGGTGGGGGACATGGCCTGAGAGCCCGTCAAGCCCCACTGGGTGGGGGGCATGGCCTGAGGTCCCCCATCAAGCCCTGCCGGCAGGGGGGCGCAGCCTCAGGTCCCCCGTCAAGCCCTGCTGGGCGAGGGGCATGGCCTGAGTTCCCCCGACCCAGCACTGGGGGTGCACCTTGAGGACCCCGTCAAGCCCCACTGGATGGGGAGCACGGCCTGAGGTCCTCTGTCAAGCCCTGCCAGGCAGGGGGGCGCAGTCTCAGGTCCCCTGGTCCAGTGCTGGGGTGGGGGGCGTGGCCTGGAGTGCCCTGTCAAGCCCCACTTAGTGGGGGTTGAGGCCTGGGAGGGGGAGGGCGTAGCCTCAGGTCCCTGCTGATTGCTCTTAAGGCTCCTTAAGGGAACTTGGCCTCAGCTGTGGGTGCAGCCATCTTTGTGATGGAGTGATGCTCAATTAGCATATTCCCTCTTTATTAGGTACAATTTTTTTTTACATTTTTTAATGTGGTTACATATATTTATTTCTTTTTTTTTGGGGGGAGGTTCTACATATAAAGACACATTTATTTCTTTAAATTTCTTTATTGATTAAGGTGTTACATAGGTATCCTTATTCCCCCATTACCCCCCATCCCCTCCACTCATGCCCTCACCCCCCTGTTGTCTGTGTCCATTGGTTAGGCCCATATGCATGCATACAAGTCCTTCGGTTGATCTCTCCCCCTTACCCCCACCCTCCCCTACCTTCCCTCCGAGGTTTGATGGTCTGATCGATGTTTCTGTCTCTGGTACTGTGTTTTGCTCATCAGTTTATGTTGTTCATTATATTCCACAAATGAGTGAGATCAATTGATTTTTTTACAGAGAAGAGGGTAGAGGGACAGAGAGTCAGAAACACTGATGAGAAACATCGATCAGTTGCCTCCTGCACACTCCCCACTGGGGATGTGCTCGCAACCAAAGTACATGCCCTTGAATCGAAGCTGGGACCCTTCAGTCTGCAGGCCGACGTTCTATCCACTGAGCCAAACCGGTTTAGGCAGAGGTTTTTCTTTTTAAAGATGTTTTTTATTGACTTTTATAGAGAGGAAGGGAGAGGGAGAGAGAGAAACATTGATGAGAGGAGAAACACTGATTGGCTGCCTCCTGTACACCCCCACAGGGAATTAAGCCTGAAGCCAGGGCGTGTGCCCTGACTGGCAATAGAACAAGTAACTTCTTGGTGCATGGGTTGACACTCAACCACTAAGCCACACCAGCTGGGTGGTTTGTTTTTTTATCACGTTTGTAGATATGCTGTTGGCTTACCACCTAGATAGCAAATTTAGGGCTGTATTAGTCAGTTTAGGTTAGCTAAGTTATGCTGCAGTAACAAACAACTAAAACAATCTCAATGGCTTACAACAAAGGTTTATTTCTTATCAGTACATTACATGTCATGTGTGTCAGCTGTGACTATGCACATCATTCTGGGACCAAAGCTGAAGTACCTCTATTTGGGACATGCTGCTCTCATGACAGAAAAAAAAAAAGGCAGAATCATGAGATGGCCCATTCATTTCTACTCAGAGGTGGTTCATGCCAGTTATACACACAGTTCATTGATTAAAACAAGGCTAAGCTTGATGACTTTAGGGTGAGAAGTCTAATCTCCTAGGCAAAGTCCTGATAAGGAGGGTTTAAGAAAGAGAGGGGCAAAGAATATTAATAATAAGGTACAGCAAGGACTAATACTCCCTGTGTATACCAGTCAATATTATAACGAAGTATTAAAATATTGAAATAACTTCACACTAGCTGGTAAATAGCTGCTATCCCAGCCGTGGGCAAACTACAGCCCGCGGGCCGGATCCGGCTGTTCTATCCGGTTCTCTTGCTCTCCCCTCCGCTCCTTTACTTTGAATTTATATTAGTTCACACAAACACTCCATCCATGCTTTTGTTCCGGCCCTCCGGTCCAGTTTAAGAACCCATGGTGGCCCTCGAGTCAAAAAGTTTGCCCACCCCTGTGCTATCCCAAGCCTCCTGACAACGCCTATCACCTGGGATCCCTTGGGACCTGCTATTCACACACTAGCAACTGAGGGGTTTACACCTAACACAGAAGAGTAGTTCCAGGACTTCAAATCTGCTATATCGTGCTGGAGCACTACCTGTTGTTACATATGTTTAGAACCACCCTTTGCTACTTTCCTCTATTATGTAAATTTTTATTAGTTTAATTCTGAGTGCAACCTGATTTCTAGGCTCTTGGAGGGAAATTGTGGCCCCTATGTACTGTTGATATTTAATTATAGCAATAATGATACTAATTTGTGTTGCTTTCTACACATTTTGACATCTTTTGCAAACATAGTATATGCAATAAATGCCCAGTAAATATTTGTGGACTTACATAACTTTTCCCCATTAGCTAAGTTTACCTCTCTACTATCTAAATATACTACTTATTTTGAATATCCATTTTTAATTTTTTATGCCATTTCTCAAGTCTGAAAGTATCATCACTCCTTTTATTTTTTACTATTAATTTCTTTATAACACATTTGCAATTTACAAAGCACTCTCCCTTACTATTTCATTCAATCTCTCCAACACGCCCAGGAGGTATGAATTAGATCATTTTAAAAAATATCTTTTCTTTTTTTTTCCTGATTTCAGAGAGCAAGGGAGAGGGAGATAGAAACATCAATGATGAGAAAGAATCTTTGATCGGCTGCCTTCTGTGCGCCCCCCACTGGAGATGGAGCCTGAAACCTGGACCTGTGCCCCGACTCTGGAATCAAACCATGACCTCGTGGCTCATAGGTCAATGCTCAACCTCTGAGCCACACTGGCTGGGCAGAATTAGATCATTTTACAGCTGATGAAACTGAAACTCAGTGAAGTCAGATCTTTACAGCTAGTTAGGTTTCATTCATTCATTCATCAAATATTTGAGTGCCTAAAGTTAGATTTATTAAGATTGGAACTTGAAAACCATTTTCCTGAATTCAAGTCAAGGGTTTATTCCACTATTCACAATTATGTTATCACCAGGGTCATGAATTCAAAGGGAGGAAATAATGACAGTCTGCTGATGTTATTGTTGAGGACCCCTACAACACAAGTCTCAGAAAGGCTCCAAGGTCATTTGTAAAATTCAAAGTAACCATTAGCAGAAGCAATCTCATTTCTTGCTGTGCTTGCTACCTGATGTACTAATAATCTCACTATAGGTAATTCCACTCAATACCTATTTGATGAATTTATCTACAGGTTTTGAAGCTCTTAAAATTGAGTTTCGACCCCTATTAGCTGTGTTACCTGATCAAGTTACTTAGCCCTTTGAGCTTGTTATCATCTGTAAAGTAAAAATAATACTAATGTCCTAGGACTAAGTAGTTGTGGAGATTTGAGATAAAGCATGGACCTGGCCATGTGGTTCAGTGGTTAGAGCCTCAGCCTGCGCACGGGTTCCATTCCCTGTCAAGGGCACATACCTGGGTTGCAGGTTCCATCCCCACCCAGGTCAGGGGCGCCTGCAGGACTCTCGTCTCTCATATCAATGTCCTCCCCCCTTCCTTCCACTCTAAAAATCAATGGAAGAATATCTTCACTCCTTGGGAGAAGATAAAAAACAATGTCTATGTCGTTTGTAAGGCTACAAGCTGATTCATGGGAAATGCTGTTCTTTATTCTAGATTATATCATTTTACAGTTTTGGTGTTAAATTCCCTTTTGCGGGACTGGTACCTGTCTTCTTCAACAGCGCAATTAATCTGGCATCCCTAAATCGTCCTTCGTCCCCCAACACTTTCCTTCCCCCAAAAATCATGCACACACAATTTAGTCCTTAAAACTCAAAAGTGTGCGTATCACAGCAAAGAGCCACAAGTTTAAAACGCCCTACAGAGGTCACCAGGCAACGCCGCCATCCACTAAAAAGGGCGGAGTCAGGAGGCTCTTAGATCTTTTTCCGCTTCAAGTCGTCGCCCCTTCCCAATTCTCGCGAGACTTCAAGCAACTCAGCTTCTGCGCATTAGAAGTTACTGAGAGTCGAGGGGCCAAGGAAGAGGGAGGGGAAGGCCGGGGGACGGTGCGGACGGCGTGGCCGCCATCTTGTTTGTACCCCCGTTTCGCGCGCGCTCTGCTCTCCGTGACGCACGCTTCCCCTCCCCTCCGCGGTGCCCAGGCCTCTGAATTGCCCTATTCCGCTGGAGCGCGGGGGCGGCTCCGGCTCTTCCCTGCTCTCTTGAGCAGAGGTGTGTAAGTGTGCGGGAGCTGTGTGGAAGGGAGGGTGAGAGGTGAGCGGAGACGGCGACGGCGGGGGGAGGGGCAGCGCTTCCCGCCTTAGGCGGAGACCTCACTTCCCTCGCGCGGCCGCTGCTGTAGTTCGGTCCGGCCTGCCGCCGCCATGTTGTGTTTTCTCCGGGCTCGCTGCTGTCGCCGCCGCCGCGCTCGTGAGGTCCGTGTGCCTCGTCGGTCCGGCCCGCGGGCTTTCTCCCATTGGCGGAAGGCGACGGCGGGGGGGCTCGCTCGTGATTGGTTGGTGGCGGGGAGGCCGCGGACCTGGCACCTTATTGGTCGTGCTGGCTCCGGCCTGGGGGTGATGAAGGAATCGGAGGCTGCAGGGATGCTCGCGTCTCGGGCTCGGGCTGCAGGGTGATGACCCCCTACGGCGCAGGCGTGGGGTGGAGGTTGGGGCGAGCCTAAAGGCCGTAAGGGGGAAAAGAGGATGATGGTCTGGCAGGTATTTCGGAGTAACCTGTGCGTGGCCGGGAGTGGGAGGCCTAGGCCCAAGGGTGCCGGGTTTAGAAACACCGAAACCCTAGTTACAGAGGATCTTCGAAATCCAGGGGTGCCAAACTTGCTGTTTAACACAGTTTGGAAGTGATCTTAATGTACATGGATGCCAGTTCTGAGAGCATGGTATAGGAGGAAGGAGCACCAGGGCCCTAGGGATCTAGCAGGAAGATAGGAGCAGATCAGGGATTTTGCTAGACAGTGCCAGCTTTGAAACACTGAGGTTTAGATGGAGCCCTGGAGTCCAAAGTTACCGGACCTGGGATGTGATGTGAGTAAAGAGACTCAGCCTGAGGGAGCGATCCTATTGAATAGGTTTGCCAGTCTTAATAACCGAATGGCAAGCCTACAAGGCAAGGCAAAGTAGTGATAGATCTATAGGAGGGAGAAGCCTAGTGCCTTCTCGAAACTCATTTTAGGATATAGTTATCCTGAATGAAGCATTTTGGGAACATTTTCACACTTGGGATTAGTAAAAGAGCAATTATTGGTTATTGGGGCTCATGACCATGCAGCTAATTCTCTGTGAAGTTTTCCTGTTCTAGGAAGGATACAGGTCAGGGCTGAGTTTCCAAAGCTACACTTTATAGTAAATATGAGATACTTGGCAATTTGTTGAATGGATAGTGTTAGGTTCCTCTTTAGTGGAAGAGAGCCTGACAGAGATTCTATTCAGAGAGATTCTGGACGTTGGCTCATTAATTTCCTTTTATATGTGCCTAAAATACACCCATCCTCATGTCCATTTTAAAAAAATATATTTTTATGATATCAGAGAGGAAGGAAGAGAGAGAGAAACATCAGTGATAGAATCATTGATCAGCTGCCTCTTGCACGTTTTCTATTGGGGATCATGCCAGCAACCCAGGCATGTGCCCTGAGCGGAATCAAACCATGACCTCCTGGTTCTTAGGTTCACACTCAACCATTGAGCCACACTGGCCAGGCCTTCAAATGCATTTTAAAAAAATTATTTGAAAAATAAGCAGCCCAGAATGAAAATAAACTAGTGCATAGCTTTTTGCATTTTGTCTTTAAAATATATCTATGTTAATTTCAGAGAGGAAGGGAGAGGGGGAGAGAGGTAGAAACATCAATGATGAGAATCACTCATCGGCTGCCTCCTGAACGCCCCCTACTGGGGATTGAGCCTCAACCTAGGTATGAGCCCTGGCTGGGAATCGAACCCGTGACCTCCTGGTTCATAGATCAATGTTCAACTACTGAGCTGCGTTGGCTGGGCATCTTGTCTTAAGTAACAGGACTTGTCAGCATTTTCTGGTTTATGTTTCAAAAAGCTTTTGTTGTAATTGAGAGTTAAGAGTCATCTTGTTGGGTGTACATTCCTTTTCTATTAAGTGGTAATGACTTGGCTTGTTTTACATTTGTGTCTTCCAAGGTTTGGGGGTCATGGAAACACATTTATTTAAACCTCTGTGTTTTCCTTTGTCTATGTTAGGTGGTTCTTTCTAGCCTTAAATAGGTGTTACACTTCTGTTTTCATCTCAATTTCAAGAAATTCTTGTGATTTTCAGCTTTGGTCAGTTTTATGTGAATGCAACTAAATTTTTGAGTTAAATAGTATTTTCCAGTGGTAAAGGAGGGAATTGACATTTTGGGGCATATTTAATACAACATTCCTGTTAGGTAGGGCATTATCATTTCCATAATGCAGATGAGGAAGTTGAGGATCAGAGAGAGGTTAAGTAGCTTGTCCAGTGTTACTCAGTGATTGAACTGGGATTCAAATCTAAGTTGCCTGATGCCAAAGCCTATAGTTTTATCTGCTATATCATGCTGTCAACATAAACCTGACTAGTCAAACTCCGAGATAATTTTATCATCTTTCTTTGATTTCTGGGTGTTAGAAGTGTATTGAATGGGAGAATTTAATAAGAATTTGTAGTACTATTTCAAAGATTCAGACCATAGAATGGTAACCATTTAATATAGGTTCTTCAACTAGGCATTTAAATCTTAACCCTTGGTTTCTAATGTAAAGGGAAACATTTACAAAGTAAATTGCCGAAATTTTCCTGAACCCAGGGAGATCATGGTTAAAACATATGTACAGAAAGTTTAAGAATCTGCATACTTTAGAACCGGGCTTCAGATATTGCTGACACAGTCTATTTATGGAAGTGATTAATGCCAAGCAGTGAGAAACTATGAAGTATTTAGTGTAAAAAGCTCAGTAGGGAGCTTTTTCAAACATCACCAGTTCTTTAGGAAGTTTGTCTCCAAACACTTGGGACCTATCCAAAAGCCTAGTGCCTTTCCCAAACTGATTCTAGTATATACTTATCCTGAATGATGTATAAAATTAAAACTGATACAATATTTGCAATTCCAATATTGCATGAAATTCTTTAAATAATTCAGGTTTCCAGGGGGAGGTTTTAATTGCTTTGTTTCTTGATGTGATTAGGTGAGTCTCCTCCCTTTTATTTGCAGTTACACTGCAGTGTAGAAGATAAGAGTCAAAGTAAGGAGGGGCATTAGGGCTTGCCATGCATTTTTTACATTGCTCATCTTAGCTTCATTTGGCTCAGTCATTAAGTTAACCAAATAAGAAGAATGTTATGGCATGTAGAACTTAGTTTCTTTTAAGTAAGTCTGGACAGGCTATAATAACATGCATATGCACATATATATTTTATTTAGCAAGTATTTCTTGACTACCTGTTCTTTAACACTAGTGACCACTTTCATCCCACATTAGCTCCTTACACACATAGCCACTTGTTGGCCTTTTTATCATTTCGAATTGACCACCCTAGAAATATTTAACTCCCAGGAAGTTTGAGTTTATATTAAAAACTTGGGAACGTCAGCTTTGTCTTCTAAGAAAAAATCATTAATGCTTTATACTTTACAGACTGTTCATGTTATTTAATTCTTATCACAAATAATTCTAATATCTCGTTTATACTTACACATTTTCTTTCTTTCTTTTTTTTTTTTTTGGAGAGACAATTCACAGCATTTTAGTCATTAATCCATTTCATTCCATAATGCACTGTATTGTTCCTGGCACCATTAATACTATTGTCATAATTTCCCTTGGAGAGGATCATGCTTTTCAAAAACTTGAGTTGGATTTCCATCGATTACTTCTAAATTATTTTACCTTACCAAAAGAGCAACCCCTAATCAGCTAAGATGGAGGTGGTATGGATAGGTGTTTTAGACAGAAGGTGGGAACACAAGTATACCAACAAGCAAATTTAATACATGGCTTAAACCAGATGATAGGGAGAGAGCATCTACACAGCCAAGGCCTTCGAGAAGGTAGCTGGAAGTGCTCTGTCAAGTAGGTTCGTCTACAGAATTGGAAAGCTAAAACCTTTTCCTATTATCTACTTAAGCCCAACCAGAGAATATGAAATAATGAATAACTAGAGGGCCGTAACTTTCCGGAAAACAGAAAGTTGGAGTAAACACACCATCCCCCAATAAAATGAAGTTGTATGTCAAAGTGTAGAGAAAAGTTTGGATATCTTAAAGTTTGTTTTGGCATTTTGGTCTGTAAGCAATCAATATGGAAAGGAAGGCTATCCCAAAGAGGAAAGTCTGCAAGAACCAGAGTAGTTGAGCCCAACCATTCGTGATGCCTTTAGACTTGCACAATACCATGGCATACACGGACTCTCACACGTGAATCAGCCAGGTACTCCATACCCATTGTATAGAAGGGTGTGATGATAGTTCACCAAGTACTGAGTGAAGGGGCCCAGGAGCCCTAGGCTCTGATAAGGAATACTCTGAGGCCAGAAGACAACCCATTTTCCAGAAGTGTTCCCCATCATCCTATATAATAAAAGGCTAATATGCAAATTGTCCCCTTAACCTGGAATTTGACCAGGGGGGCGGGGCCAGCTGACCAACCTCCAATGTCCCCTCCAGCTGGCTGGGCCCCACCCATGCACGAATTCGTGCACTGGGCCTCTGGTCTTTTATAAATGAACTCTGTCAGCCAAACAGAAGTCACTCCTCTTCTCATCAGAGATCATCTGCCTTGGTTCCACATCTATGCCATAACATTTACATCCTCTCTGTCCCTTTTTACCAATTAAGTCCCACCCATCCTTTAGCTTTATCTCAATTTTCTAAGCAATTTTAACTGCCTCCATCATTCTGCTTCAGAAGCCCTATTCTAACTTGACAGGCCATAAACTTGGCTTCCTGGGTGAGTTCTGAGACTTAGGTAAATCATAGTAACCATGGAGCGGAGAAATGCAGAGGCAGGAACATTCTCAAGTAGACTTACACATTTTCCATTTGGTCAAAACTGATTCATTGTACTAGAAAAGATACGAGGTTTTTTATCCCCCTTACAGAGAAATGGAAGCATTAGGGGCATTCTAGTGTTTTTTGGAGACAATTTTGAAATTCACATCTCTTATCTTTTAGTTCAGAAGTACTGAGCCACTAAAGATACTCAAGAATAATATAGTTACTACCTTTTATTGAGTGCTTACAGGGATAGAAACATATATATCATCCTAACACAGTGTGAAGTAGACACAATTACCACCCTCATTCTTACATGTGCAGAAACTGAGGAGTTAAGTAATTTGCTCAAGGTCACATAGCCTGTAAGTGGCAGAGCCCAGATTCAAACATAGGTCTGTACTCCTAATTCTTATACAACTTGTAGAGCCCTTACTCTTAAACACTGTGTTGTATGTTGTTTTCTCACAATATAGGATATTGTGAGGAAAGAAAAATCCTTGCATCTTACGTCAGTAAGTGACCTTTAATTCTTTCAGGATTGTCCTTTGTAGTGAGGCCCTAAGTACTGTGATGACCTTGACAAGGGCAGAGCCAAGTCTAGGTCAGTACATGATTCCCAAACCAGTGCTCATTCTGCTGGAGAGCATCGCTTTTCCTGTGGAAGCATTGACTTGATGGCAGAGATAACTCTAAGGCACCTTTTGTGTTTTGACAAGTTTGCCTCATTTACAGGAGGAAGAATGGCAGAAGACAGTATTAGGTTAACAAGTGACCTTCTTGAGGTTCATTCCAGCCTCAGGCATACAACCTAGGAAGAACATTCCTTAGCTAGCAAGTTGTTCTTTTCCATTCTATTTCTTGTGCTCAAAGCAAACTGAGTTATCTGATGCCTTACAGTTTCTCTTTTCATTTTGTTTATTCAGTTTTTCATGCGTGCACTGTGACTAGTTAGAAAGGCTACAAGGTCATTTTAGTGTTTTCCCACAGAGTCTCAAAGTAACTAACATAATAATGCAAGTAGATTAATTATAGAAGGAAATGCATTTAAAATTTTTTGGCCAGAAAGTGCCTTTTGAAGGGGGCAATGTAGTTGATGGTGTTAGAGTCAGACCTGGGAAAGAATTCTGTTTCTGCAATAATTTACCCTCTGTGTTAGCTGGTGGTCAGATTCTTAACCTGTCTGAGCTTTAGTTTCTTACTGTGGAAGGTAGTGGTAATAATAGCTATCTTACAGAGTAATTCTGAGAAATGAATGCAATAGCATATAATAGGTGACTCACTGAGTGGACCTTTCTTTTTAGAATAGCATAAAATCTGTTCAATAGCTTCCCTTGATGGAGGAGTCCTTTGTAATTATCTATTCTGTTTTGTGCAATAAGATTTCTACGTGGGGGAACAATCACTTCACATGAAAGAAATAACCTAATTTAGTTGTGCTGTTGTGGTTTAGGAGTTTGTTTCAGGGTTAAATTGTCTCCTGATCACCTCTGTTAATCCCCAGTTGCCAAGTAGTAATGATTCTGACGAGATGAAAACTTCCATATTTGCAAATAGCAATCATTATTAAAATCAGAACAACCAGTTTTATCCTTCTGTCCAGAAAGAAATTTTCATCAAAAGTTTTTTTTAAATGTTGTCCTAGCTGGTTTGGCTCAGTGGATAGAGTGTTGGCCTGCAGACTGAACGGTCTCGGGTTCGAATCCAGTCAAGGGCACATGCCTGAGTTGTGGGCTCAATCCCCAGTAAGGGTTGTGCAGGAGACAGCCAATCAATGATTCTCTCTCATCATTGATGTTTCTATCTCTCTCTCCCTTTCCCTTCCTCTCTGAAATCAATTAAAAAAAATGAAAAAAAAGTTTTTTTAAATGTAGAAATTGTGGTTGAAGTTAGGACTGTAAGTTTGTTTTATAGTTACCTGGGTAACATTTTTGTTGATGTAAGCAGGAAGACAACATTGTGGAATGGTTCAGGAAAAAAATCTCTCTGCCTGCAGAAATTTTTGCTAGGTTGCAATATTTGTACCCTTCCCACATATCTCCCATGTTTTAGTAGTGATGTATCTGATAGCAGTGAGGCACCACCTGTACTCATTGTCAGTTATTCGAGTTGTATTTTCCATTTTGGTTGAAGTTCTTTTTTTGTTTGCAGACAGGTTACTTCTAAATGCAGTGTTTTTTCTTTTATACAGGAAAGCTTTCTAATGGATAAACTTCAATTTAGAGAGAGGGACTAGTCTAACCTTTGCATTTGAATGTTTCCAGTAGAATAGCGTTAAATTAAAGGTTCAAATCTGCATGTCCAAGGTATATAAGGTATCATATAAATAAATACCCTTTAAATCAACAGTATGTCGTTATAAAAAGGCTCAAGAATTGTTCTAAATACATTCATGGATATGATTTATAAATAGTGATCTTGAGCAATGCTTATTCAGTAAATGCTTCTTGGACTCATAGGACCTACATTGGAATATAGAATATTTTGTATAATTTCATTGGTTAAAATCTATTAGAGTTACTGAAGGTTTTCACAATTTCTAATTACTGTTAACCCTGTCCTGAGGAGCTGCAAATTATCTAGTGATCAATATGAAGTGAGATTTTTAAAAAATATATATTTTATTGATTTTTTTACAGAGAGGAAGGGAAGAAGGATAGAGAGTTAGAAACATCGATGAGAGAGAAGCATCGATCAGCTGCCTCCTGCGCACCCCCTACTGGAGAAGTGCCCGCAACCAAGGTACGTGCCCTTGACCGGAATCGAACCTGGGACCCTTGAGTCTGCAGGCCGATGCTCTATCCACTGAGCCAAACCGGTTAGGGCTGAAGTGAGATTTTTTTACACAGAATTAAGAAGACACATCCCCTCACCAAGGGGTACTATCTGTTCATTTAAGAGAAAAAAATGTACAAACTATTTACACAGTTGAACATCTTTGTCCTTTTTAACTGTCTTAAAAATTAATACTGTAACAGGAAGGTAAGTAGTTTAGAATTTGCTCATTATCAGATGACAAAGTAAGGGCTTTTAAAGAAGCAAAGCAGCCTGGCCGGTTTGGCTCAGTGGATAGAGCGTTGGCCTGCGGACTGAAGGGTCCCGGGTTCGATTCCGGTCAAGGGCATGTACTTTGGTTGCGGGCACATCCCCAGTGGAAGGTGTGCAGGAGGCAGCTGATCGATGTTTCTCTCTCATCAATGTTTCTAACTCTCTATTCCTCTCCCTTCCTCTCTGTAAAAAATCAATAAAATACATATTTAAAAAATAAATAAAGAAGCAAAGCATACTTGGTTGGCAATAATTTGGGAGGCAGGAGATTGCTATTTATGATGTTATTTACTGCCATTTTCAGTAGGATTAAATAAAAAAGGTAAATGCCGTTATGTGTGTAAAACTAACCCTCCTGGAAGGTGGTGAGAATAGAGTCACCTTTAGTCTTCTTTTCATTCCACTACAATTTGTAAGTTGGCTTAGAGCAGCATTTTCCAGGCTGTTTAATTGAACATTATTAGTTCTTATACAATGTGAATAAGTATCCTATGGGGATGAAAAAAGGATTCTTGACAAAATAATGGCCAAAGTGATATGCATTTCTTTATTGCAGAATTAGTATTCAGAGTATTTGTACTCATGAGCCTTATGACCCTTCAAAAGAAGAAAGGATACATGATGTATTATTTCTCAAACTTATTTGGCCATAGAATCCTATTTGTTGAGAACGCCTAATAAGCATTTCATGTTATGACTGATGTGTGTAGTGGAGCCCAGTTGAGCAGTTCTGGCGTAGTGAGTTTGTGAATTAAAAAAAAAAAGGAATCCTTTTTTATAGGATAGCTTGACTACTAGTGGGAAAGGACTTTTCTGTGAACATATAAGATATGTCTCTAAGGTAACACAGACTGCCCTAGCTGGTTTTGCTCAGTGAATAGAGTGTTGGCCTGCGGAGTGAAGGGTCCCCGGTCGGTCAAGGGCACATGCCCGAGTTGCAGGTTTGATCCCCAGTAGGGGGCGTGTAGGAGGCAGCCAGTCTATGATTCTCTCTCATCATTGATGTTTCTGTCTCTCCCCTCTCCCTTCCTCTCTGAAATAATAATAAAATAAAAAAATGTTTAAAGTAACACAGACTTAGGGATGAATGTAAAGGTTATCTAATCTAATTGCCAATCCTATCTATACTAATAAAAGAGTAATACGGTAATTAGACCAGGAGACCTTCCAGAGACCTTCCGGACATCCTTCTGGACAAAGCCATGGTGGCAGGGCCGAGGCAGAGGCGGTTAGGGGAGATCAGGCCGGCAGGGGAGAACAGTTGGGGTGATCAGGCCGGTGGCGGGGGGGGCGGGCAGTTGGTGGTGATCAGGCCAGCAGGGGGGGCAGTTGGGGCGATCAGGCCGGCGTGGGGGGGTGGACAGTTGGGGGCGATCAGGCTGGCAGGCGAAGGCAGTTAGGGGCGATCAGACCGGCAGGCAGAGGCGGTTAGGGGTGATCAGGCCAGCATGCAGAGTGGTTAGGGGCAATCAGGCAGGCAGGCAGAGTCGTTAGGGGCGATCAGGCAGGTAGGCGAGCGGTTAGGAGCCAGTGGTCCCGGATTGCGAGAGAGATGTCTGACTGTGGGATTGGGCCTAAACCAGCAGTCGGACATCCCCCGAGGGATCCCAGATTGAAGAGAGTGCAGGCCAGGCTGAGGGACCCCCCCTCACCATGCACAAATTTTGTGCACCGGGCCTCAAGTCCTATATAATAAAAGGCTAACATGCAAATCAACCCGTTGCTATGATGCGCACTGACCACCAGGGGGCAGATGCTCAACACAGGAGCTGCCCCCTGGTGGTCAGTGTGCTCCCATAGGGATGCCCCGCCCCCCTCCAGTACACGAATTTCATGTACCGGGCCTCTAGTAACAATAATAATAGTAACAGCTGCCATTTTTAGGAGCACTTGCTGTTTATCAGACACAGTGTTGTTATTCTATATGCTTTTATTAACCATGAATTTTAATGTTTTTTTATCTTAATATTTTCCATTCTCCTACTTTTTAACATCTCCACTACTACATTTTCCCAGTAACTAGATAATTGCAGTGTCCTGTTTTCCCTATCTGTCTATAGAGTGCTGCCATCTTCCCACCTTGTCCTCTTCTCCACACTGTACCCGAAATGATCTTATAAAAGGGTAATTCTAATTGTGCTTAAAACTCTTCAGTGGCTCACCGTTATCCTCAGAATCTTAGCTTTGTCCATCTCTGTTTACTTTTCTAATTTCTAGCCTCTTGCCCCTGGGCTGCTGCCATACTAAACTATAGCCCTTTCAGGAATATAATGCTCTGTCAGCTCCAGGCCTGTGCACATGCAGTTTGCTTATCTATCTCAGTAGGTTCCTATCCTTAGATTTTAAATCTCCCAAGAAGCCTTCTCTGACCATCCTGAAATTGAGTTAGGTCCTGGATTAGGTCCTATATGGACTGTGCATTTGACCCTATTGTAACTCTTAACAAGTGGCGCTATAATTGTCTATTTTAATTTTCCAGTTATAATAAACTTTAATCTCTTTGAGAATAGGTGTTATGTCTTGTTTATGATCCATAGATATTAGCACAATGCCTACATATATAAATAGCCCTGCGCACGAATCCATGTGCCAGTAGCTTTCTACAGGGCCTGGCCGCTCTGCACCCGCTGCCCAGAGGCTCTCCGCGGCCCAGAGGCCCATCTGCGGCCGGGTGCGGAACACTTGCCTCGTCGCCAAGGCGACAAAGCAAGCATTCCGCCAGGCTGCCCACGCTGCCTGCTCTCAGCAGCCGCCCCCCCGGGACTGGGGGACTCCGGTGGGGCTGAGAGGACTGGGCGCCGCCATATTTGTGATGGAGTGATGGTTAATTTGCATAGTACCCTTTTATTAGATAGGATTTATTGAATGAATGAAAGTATCCTAATCCTCACAACCTTGCAAGATGTTTTACGGTTTAGGAAATTGGCCTTTGTGAGGTTAAGTAACTAGCCCAAGGTTACTCAGCTAAAAGGAGGTGAAGAAGGATAGGATCCAGATCTGTCTAATTGCAAAGACTGGGCTTATTTTTTTCTTGCTTCTCCACATGGCTGCTCATTTTCATCTTGTCTTTACATATTTCTGTCAAGTGTTCCAATAGACTATGCTAACAACCTTATCCATAGCTTCTGAGGCAGCTTGTGCCATATTTGGATAGCTTTTGAGGACTGAAATAGGTCCCTCTAGAATAATTTTCCATCCACTGGTCTTAATTTATGCTTTGGAGACTATAATTTATTTTTCTAAAAGCAAGTAATTCCTAATTTGTAATCCACTTAAGGTCTCATTTATTAGTTTATTCATTCATTTATAGAGCAAACACTTACTGAGCACCATCGGTTAGGTTGGTTCCTTATTCTAATGATGTCATTTTTTAAAATGTTTGAGGATTGTCTTCAGACTTTTGTCTGATTCTTATGAAAATGTGTCGACACTTTTTTTTAAACCTTGAAGGTGGATTTGATTAGGGAAATAGCTAATAGTTGTTTAGGACCAAGCAAGGTGAAAAATATGGGTCAGAAGTTCCAATCTGACAGTCCTCAATTTTCTTTGGCTTGCCTATAATTTTTAAAAAATTTGAACTTAAGTTGTAATGGTTCTGAAAGAAATAATGAGGGTAGTGGTACAAATAATGGGTATAATGGATGTTCTCTGTGATGCTATTGACAATATTTTAAAATGGAAAATATTGCAATTATTAATATGGAACTGGTTAAACATTATGACACATCCTTCAGTGGAATACATCTACCTAATAAAAAAGTAACATGCTACTTGACCGTACCTTCGTGACACCCACCAGCCAATCAAGAGTGAGTATGCAAATTAACCCAACAAAGATGGCGGGTTAATTTGCATACACAGGCACCAAGTGGCTGGGGGTGGGGCTGGACACTTGCGTTGTCGCCATGGTGACGATGCAGGCATTCAGCAGCACCCCAGCCGCTCTGGGCAGTGTGGGAAGGCGGGAAGGCAGCTCTGGGCTGGAGCGGAAAGGCGGCTCTGGCCAGAGCGAAGGCGCTGCCGGCATCCAGGGGAAGGAAGGCCCATTCTTGCACGAATCTTCGTGCATTGGGCCTCTAGTTTTAATTATAAATGATGAAGATCTATATTTGATATGGCAAGTTATTCATATTAATTTTTAAATGAAAAAAGGTTACAAAACAATTTGTCTAATATTTCCTAATATTGTAGGAGACTGCCTCATATCTTTTTTGCATAAGAAAAAAAATCTCTACAAGTACATAACCTAAAATACTAACAATGTTTGATTCTGGGTGGTTGGATTAAAGGTGTTTGTAAAAAAAATACCTCATCCTCCTAACCTATAACAACATCAGTGCAAAACAAACAGCTATATACATCTGTCTCATTAGCATATAATAATGCATACACGTATTTAATATTCAAGTGAATATGGCTTTGTGTCCTCATCCTAATATACGAAAAGTTCATTTTCTCTAGAGGTTCTTTTTTTTTTTTTTTTTTTTTTAAATATATTTTATTGATTTTTTTACAGAGTGGAAGGGAGAGGAGGGATAGAGAGTTAGAAACATCGATGAGAGAGAAACATCGATCAGCTGCCTCTTGCACGCCCCCTACTGGGGATGTGCCCGCAACCAAGGTACATGCCCTTGACCGGAATCGAACCTGGGACCCTTGAGTCCGCAGGCCGACGCTCTATCCACTGAGCCAAACCGGTTTTGGCTAGAGGTTCTTTTTGATATTTCCTGGGACCCCCAGGTGTACTTATTAAGTCTCAAGGGGGTTAGTCAAGGATACCATCAATAAAATGTTCAGGCCACTGAAGAGCCCAGTTTCTTCGCTGCTATTTTTGCTTCGGCTCTGATAACAGTATAACCTCCAAGCTCAGGTAACCTGGAGTACTGAGCAAGATCCTGGTTTTGGCAGGAATTAGCATGGTGGTTGAGACCAACTTCTGCCATAACTTTGGTCTTTCAGTCATTCCTCAGGATGCCAGCTCAAGAGCTGTTTTAGCATCTACTTTTTGTGTCCAGGATCTGGCTTTTGCTTCTTTTATTCTGTCTGAAACTCTTACTGCAGTGTACCAGCATTGTTCCATGGCCCTTGTCAGTTGGAGCTGAGTAGTAGTTGCCCCTTTAGATGGGACGTGCACTCTCCAGTTTTCTGAATTCCTCATCACTTCTCACTCCCTGTTATTTCATTGACACTATGGTTAAGGCTGGGTTTGATTTATATATCTGTTCTGAGCACTGGGGATGTATGTGAATATAAATAAGACACAGTCGTTGCCTTCAGAAAGCCCTTCTCTGATAAAAGAGAGATGGTAAAAAGTAATTATAATATGTGATAAGTGCTATAGTCAAATATATAATTAGATATTAATTGAGCACCTATAACATACCAGGTATTAATGCTGAGTGCTTTAACTTATCTAAGTCTTAACACTTTTGTGAGTTGGTGTTATTTTTTCCTCTCTACACATGAAGAAGTGAGCTCAGAGATGGTTAAGTATCTTGACCAAGATCATACAGCTAGTAAGTATAGGTTGCTATGATTCAAAATCAAATTTCTGACCAAGAGCATCAGTTCCCACCCTGCCTTCTTTGAGAGCATTAAAGCTTGAATTATTTAACCAGAGACATTGGTTTTATCTCAGTGATCTGTTTTTTTTAGGGCAAGACGGTGTACTTAACTGGTATAAAGGGCTGCCAAGATCCAGGACCAGGGAATACTGTAAGTTGGAATCCCAGAGAACCCAGGAGGCTTTTTGTCCAGGCTAGAGAAGGGAAAGCTATAGTAAGCAAATAGATCAGCCTGCCAAATGGGAATTCTAGGGTAATTTGAGTTCTCTTCCCACTAGCGACTTGAATTCTACTAAGGTGACTATTGATGAGAAATAGGGGTTGAAGTGTGTGTTGTTTGTTTTTTGAGAACTGCCAAGAACTAATAAAAACTGTGTCAAAGACCTTCACAAAATATCAGCATAAATGCTTGTTTTAATCTGGTACATCAAAAGCAGAGTCGAAGGGTAGGCTTTTGGAATACTAGGCATACCTAGGCCAGAATTGATAGTGAAAGGCATGAATTTCTGACATAAAAACTGGGGAAGATTTTTAGTAGCAGCTGGTAGTTTTCCCACACTGCCCTTTATGGCTCAGGAGTTGCTTTCTGCAGGGTTGCAGAGTATGCTGGAGATGAAAGAGAGATAGTCCCTCATAGTAGCTTTAGGACCTTAAGTCCTGTGTAAAACAAGGAATTTGGATTGGATGACTTCAGCACTTTCTGCTTTTTTAGTGCTTATTTAGTACTGTATACTTTACGTATGTTATTAGCTCATTTAATTCCTAATCTGGCTCTGTGATATAGATGGGGGTATCCAAATATTACAGATTAGGAAACCGAGGTTCAAGGTTGGTCCAATGTCATACAATCTCTATATATAAAACCCTAATATGCTAATAGACTGAACGGTGGAACAACCAAACAACTGAACAACCAGTCGCTATGAAGTGTGCTGACAACCAGGGGGTACATTCAAATCATGGCAGGTATCAGCCCCGCTTGCATCCGCTGCTGGTGCCGGCCCCAATTGTTCTGCCGTCAGCACGTGGGAGCAACGGCAGTGGGAGCGGGGCTGCTGGCAGACAGGGGACTGGGGGCCGTGGTGGGAGGGGCTGGGTGGGGGGGTGGGCTGAGACCTGCCCCTGTGCCCACCTCGCAGCCCACAGTTCCTTTCAAGGTGCACGAATTCATGCACTGGGACCCTAGTTAATTAATAAGTAGAGGAATCAGAATTTGAATCCAGCTCTGCCTGACTCCTGAGTGTTATTTTTGCCATAGTGACACTGATTAATAATCAGTGATGTAAAAATGTCTTTCCTATTATTCTGCTTCCCACTCCTCAAATCAGCTTCTTTGCTTCCTTGAAGCTGACTTGACCCCCACTGTTTTGGGGTTAAAAGAGGGTGTGGTGTGTATAAAGCACACAACTGGCCTGTTGACCTTCTGCTTTCTCTTCTCAGGCTGGTAGTTATGCAGAATCTGTGATCTAAACTTTTGAGAAAAGAACTGCAATACCTGCAACTCTGTGTAGCTTCAGAAATCGCCCCACAACACACCCTGTTAGCATAACTAAACTATTGTTTAGATGAGATAGTGAAATTGCCATGCAATCCCTTAATATTTTTTTTACTGATTGATTTTTTTTTTAACAGAGGAAGGGAGGGAGAGAAACATCAATTTGTTCCAGTTATTTGTGCATTCATTTGTTGATTCTTGTATGTATCCTGACTGGGGATTGAACCCACAACCTTGGTGTATCAGGATGACATTCTAATCAACTGAGTTACCTGGCCAGGGCCTGCAGTCCCTTGATATTTTAGTGTACACTACTTCTAATGATTTAGTTGTTATTTCAAGTCCTTATAAGTTACAAATGTGATTTGCTACTGGCTAAAAACTCCTAATCTACACTAATAAAAGAGTAAGATGCAAATTGACCGTACCTTTGCAACGCCCACCAGCCAGTCAGGCGTGTGCATGCAAATTAACCCAACAAAGATGGTGGGTTAATTTGCATACACAGTCGCCAAGCGGCCAGGGGTGGGGCAGGATGCTTGCGTCGTTGCAGGCATTCTGCACCGCCCCAGCCGCTCCAGGCCTCTGGGCAGCGTGGGAAGGCGGAAAGGCAGCTCTGGGCCAGAGCAAAAAGGTGGCTCCGGCCAGAGCGAAGGTGGTGCTGGCAGCCAGGGGAAGGAAGGCCCATTCTTGCACGAATCTTCATGCATTGGGCCTCTAGTAGTTAAGTAATAAAATTGGTATCAACTTGCCCTGGACATTGTGGCTAGTTGGTTGGAGCATTGTCTGGTACACTGAAAGGTTGAGGGTTTGATTTCTGGTCAGGACACATACCTAGGTTGCGAGTTCGGACCCCATTTGGGGTATAGGGCAGGCAATTGATCCATGTTTCTCCCTCTTTCTCCTTCTCCCCCTCTCTGAAATCAATGACAGTGTCCTCAGATGAGGATTAAAAAAAAAAAAAGTGGCAATTTATTTATTTATTTATTTTTTTCTGGGCCAACAGTTCTTTTGAGTCCCAATTTCAATGTCAAACAGTTCCTTATGTGTACGTGTCAGCAATGATAATTCAGTTCTGGATGGTGGACAAATGGTGGTAATGCAGGTCTGACCCTCTCTGGTTTGGTCCTGGGCAACCTGCAGCGACGCACAGCTGCTGACTGCTAGTATGGCAAGGCATCGTCAGCGTCTTCCATCTCTGGACTGTTTCTCTTCTGTCTTCATGGCTGGAGCAATTCCTCTCTGTTGCAGGAATCCACATGGTCTTAAGAGTTGTTTTCTGAAAATATACAAACATATTCTCGACCAAAAGTTAATAAAGGAATCTTTTCTATAAATTTGACTTGGGATCCTTTTTCATTTTTTTGCCCAAACGATTTTCCTTTGGCTTGTTTTGACACCATGTGTGTTTTTCATGGGTGTCTTGCTGTTAGCATTACAAATGAAAAGTTAATTTTCTAAAGTAAAAATTTTCTAGATGTAATTTACTTACAGGATATTTTTCCTTACATGATATTCTTCTACTGTCCCCCCTTTTTTGATTTAAATATTAGGAGGCTTTTGGAAATTTTATAATGTAGTCTTGATAGCTTTTAAATTTTAATTTTTTGCACTAAAATATAACTGCTTTAGATTCATTACATGTTACGCAATTCTACCATCAGATGAACTACCAATAAAAATTTTAGTTAACACTTTAGGAACAGCTTTTTGTCCAGTACCATTAATTTTTCTAGAATATTTGCTTATTTCAATTAGCCAATTTAAATTAGTCTGAGAACTTGACTACTATTTTACTGTCAAATTTAATACTCTGTCAACAATCTTATTTTACCCTGTAAATATTAGTGGGAAGGATTATTTGCTTTCTTGAGTAGGCCCTGCGCATTCCTAGTGCTAGGCTGGATTTAGATATCAAAAATCCACTTCCCCACACCATGGGTACAAGACAACTCAAACAAGTCTTGTTGCAGTGAGAGGGCAGCTGCTGTTGGCCAAGTCTCTGTCTGTTACCTGGGTCCTGATTTGAGCTGGGCATGGGAAGCGAAGCAGCCATGGGGGCAGGAGACCTCCCTCAGAAGGGGTGAAGGTTCAGGCCCCTGCAAAGTTGGGGGGGTGAGGGTCTGTGCCCCACCTCTGTTGACTCCCAAGTTCTCTCCTGATGGCCCCTCTGTGACTGTGCCTGTCTTAGGTTGTTCCTTCCCTAAGGACAATTTATATGGTCTGTGTTTTCAGATACTTAGCTAGATCTCTAACCAACAGATCAAATTCAATGTCAGATTTCTGATTTTTAAATTAATGAATTAATGAAGTTGGGTATAATGGTTTATGCTGTCTGTACATACATTTGATACCTGAGCATTTCCTTGAATGTGTCCTGAAGTGCTCCATGTTTTAATAAGCAATGTGGTGCAGGGGAAAGGGTTCTGCCTGGGTGGGACCTAAGTTTGCACCCTAGATATATGGCTAGGGACCATATATCCATCAGTGGTCGGCAAACTCATTAGTCAACAGAGCCGCAGTTTGCTGACCACTGTCCTAGATATGTGGCTAAGGTTCAGAGTTACTCTGAACCTTACCCTTTTACCTATAAAAGGGGATTGGAGGATTAGAGGGATAAAGTGTTGAGCACAGAACCTGGCACTAGTTGGTATTCAGAAATTATTTCACATCAGTGTGGGATATGAGTAGAATGTGTGTAGAGACATTAAAATGGCAAAGTGATAGGATAGGCAGCCTTGCTTCTATTTCAGGACTCTGCCAAATCTCAGCATATGCCCATAATGAACTCTTATATGAGATCAACTGAGGTATTTCTAGAAAAGATCTAGTCTACGTGATAAAACAGATGTGATGGTTAGTCCTGGGCTACTTAGCTTTAATGGGAGGAAGCAGATCTGAGGAGATTGTTAAAGGCCTTAGGTAATAGTGAGATGTTTCTATTTGAATATTCTATAAAAAAAGAAAAAAAAAAGATATGTTAACTGATTTTCACCATATTAGGACGCTCCTCTTAAAACCTAAACAGTTGGACCTAAAATCCTTAAGTAAATCTTCAACCAACACTGTTAAACTTTAGGACCCCAGAATGTCTTCAGTAATCACAATACTGCAGGTTTCCCCTGCTGTCCGAAAGTAGATCATGTCTATGTAAGCCATAATAGCGTAAAGTGAAGAAGCAATCACCTTAGGACACATCTTGCTAATAGATGCCCCAAATAACTCGTGATAAAGCACAAATGCTCACAGATAACAGTTTAAAACTGGTTGATTCTGAGATGATGAGTATAGTTCCTATGGAAGGAGCTTGATGCTGCCACTCCCTCTGCTAGGGTGTTTGCAGCAAAACAACGACTGCTATTTTTGCTTTTCTTCGTAAAAGAGAAATCTTCGATTCCTTTTGGTTAGTGAAAACAGATATTAATGTAGGTCTTTTGTAAAATGAAGTGGCGTAAAGCGAACTTTCGAAAAGCAGGGGATACCTGTATTTACAATAGCTCAGGCTGAGATCATCCCTGCTGTTTATTCTTGAAAATGTGGTAGAAAAATTCACCCTCTGTATTAGCAATTTTCTACCAGTGGGCAAGAAACACATTGATGTGCCACAAGAATTTTTAAAACATGCAATACTTGACTATTTAGTCAGGGACTCCAACCTCTTTTCCCTTAGATTGTCAAATAAAAAAATGACAACAGCCAACACAACAATAACCATCCAGTGTGAATAAATCAAAATTATACTGTTTTTTTTTTTTTTGTCAGATTAGCAAAAAGTGTAATATATTTTTTGGTGTACCGCAGAATTTTAGTAATTAGTTTGTATGCCATGAGATGAAAAGGGTTGAAAATCACTGCTCTACATCAAAACTCTGTAATGTATTTTTTTATTGATTGGTTTTGAGAGAGAAACATCAGTTTGTTGTTCCACTTAATTTATGAATCATTGGTTGATTCTTGTATGTGCCCTGACCGGAGATCAAACCTGCAGCTTTGGCATATCAGGATGGCGCTCTAACCAACTGAGCTACCTGGTCAGGACCAAACTGTGTAATATTAAAAACTAATGAACATTTTGTGACCACTCTAAATAGTTTAGTTAATCCACTCTAAATAAATTCATTAATCCATCAAGCTATTACATTATATTCACAGATTTTCTATCTTCTTTGCCTTTCCCTCCTCCCCACCCTTATCATTATATTTCCCTCTTGGGTTCCTGGTAGACTTTTTGGAAATGCCACTGTTTCTGTCACTACATACATTGCCCCAGAATTTTCCTATTTAGATTAGTTTATGTTTCAAAATAAAGTGATTTGCCCTGGTATTAATATATGCTTTTAAAATAACTGTGGACACGATGACAGATGCTTTTTAGAAATCCTGCTTGGACCTATGAACCAGGAGGTCACGGTGTGATTCCTAATCAGAGCAATGCCTGGGTTGTGGGCTTGATCCCCCCTGGGAGGGGGCAGTGTGCAGGAGGCAGCCGATCAATGATTCTCCCTCATCATTGGTGTTTCTATGTCTCCCTCTCTCTTCCTCTGAGGTCATTAAAAATATATTAAAAAGAAAAAACGAAATCCTGAAAACGATTGTATGGCCATTGATACCACTCTTTGTTACTGTTAAAGAAGCTGTATTTTCTTTGTAGCTATTGGAGTACCCCACCCAATTTTTTTTTCTTCTGTTAATGTTCAACAGAAAACTGAAGATAGTTAAGTCACAACTTTCCGATCTTGTGCACATTGCTTCTCTGGTTTACTGCCATATGATACTGTAGCAATATCTTACAGACATCTTTGATGGCCAATCAGAAGCAGTTAAATTACCTTAAATTTTTAAATGGAACTCTGACAGCCAATAAGAAATCCTTTGGGTGGTAACTGTAACAACCCTTTCGTGTGATTTTAAAAACAATTCTAAATTTGCAGTATTTTCTGTTTTGGAAGCACTTGAGGCCCTACTGCATCTGCTGTGTGCATTTGCTAGGGATTTCCAAGCTTTAAGTTCCCTGTAGTTTGAAGTCTGGATCTGACCCCTGTTCTGCTTCTCAAGGTAACTTTAAAACAGGAAGTGTGCAAAGGAGGTAACTGATGACGTGAACAGCCAATCATGGCTTTGTGTTCTTAGCCAATAAAACAGTTCAGCCAATGGGACCACTCTGGAGGCAAGGTTTGGTGTCAAATAGCATGCTAGATTGAATGCCTTTGACTGTTAAAGTGGAAGGAGGTTGCAGGGCTTCATTGGAGCCTCGGAGTTTTTCACTGAGGCAGGGGTCAGCTGAAAGACAAAGAAAAATGGCGAATAGTTTGCTGGGGGGTGGGGGGACAGTTGTTCGGGTTTTCACTGGAGTGGACATTCCAGACTCAGGTTTCTGCATCTCCTGCTGCCTTTTGTTTCCTCCGTCCTTTTTGGGGGGAGGGATAGGAGTGACTTAAATTCTCCCTGTCCGAGGAGATATAAATAACTACATGTAAAATTAATGCAGTTCCCGGTAAGTTTAATTCTTTGTTCTGTGTTAAAATGGTAGAAACTGTTTAGCTTCAGAGAGTGTAGACAAGTTGCACTGTTTCAGAAAATGGCCACTTTACATTCCTTGCATACCTTTTGGTGCACCTAGAATACCTTACTCTGTTTAGATTTTGCATGCCCTTCAACTAGGATTTCTTTTCCTAGTTTGAGCAACAAGATCAGGTACATGAAAAAATGCTAATAATTTTTTCAGGGGCATAGAGAAGTAAAGCACTTTCCTCTTTGCAATGGGTAAACTTAACTGTTTTCCAAATAATTTTCCTTTGTTCAAGTGCACTGAAGCTTTTCTACAGAATAAGCTGAGTTGTTGTAAGACTTTTTCTATTTCCATGCACTTTATTGACATCTGTAATTTCAGAGGTGGAAGCAACACTATTGCTATTCTCAATTTGTGTTAAAATATGATTTGCACTGATGCAGGTTCTAATGGTGAAGGCCCACATGCCAATGTGAAATTCTCGCATAACTTTCTTGATTTACCTGTCTGTGCTTAGAGTCTTAAGTATCAATTAGTTAAGTAACAATCTTTGTTTTAAAATGCGCATTTTAACATAGAGTGCTGGTTAGAAGCATACTTCTCCACTATACTGGCAGTGACAAGAGCCAATCTTTTTCCACCAATTTCACACATTTTGTCAGGTGTTGATTTAGGTCTTTAAAATGATGTGAACAAAATGCTTTTCATTTTCTGTATGAAATATATAAGTCCTAATTTACCTGCATTTTGTGAATAGAAAAGTTAAGAGTATAGGCACTCTGTCTTTTGCCCTTGAAATATTTTTTTCCTCTTTAGCCTATGAAGCTAATGCAGGCTGCTAATCAATAACGAGCCAGTTCCTGTGAATAGTGAAATCTTCCATCCCATGTACTAAAGATCTGTGATGCACTTGATTTTAAAAAGCAATTCTTTGTTTTCTCTTTATTTGCAAGAATGGAATGAAGGTCATTGGAACATTTCTGCAGCAGACTCAGTGTGGAGCAGTGTGGCAGCCAGCAGTGTCTCTGGGTAGGGAGTAGGCCCTCTTAGAGGAGAAGTTTGGAGGGTGTTGATTTGCCTTCCCCTTAAGCAAAGGATTTGCCCGAGAGGATCGATAGGGGATTAGATTTTGAACTCTTACAATTGAAGTGGTATAGCAGTCAAAGTTGCTAGATGCAGGCTTCTGTTGTTGCTCGCAAAAGTGACCTTGAAAAACTGCCGAGGAGTTGAAAGATTGAAGGACAAAGTTTGTTTATACAGATTTGGACTGAAAAGCTCTATTTAAGATGAGAAGAGACTGTACTTGTGATGTTCAAGTTGAGTGGTTAGTAGGAATATGTTATAGATTCAAATTAGGAGTTTTCAAGCAGTAAGACAATAGGGCTGTATTCATTCTCTCCCACTCTTATCCATTCCCTCCCCCCAGCAAAAAAATGCTAAATCCTTTTGGTATGATTGTTGAGTGAACTGCCTAACCGATTCAGAATTCCTTGCATGCTACCTTGTCTTCTGTGTAATTTAGAGGGTTCTTAGTGAAGAATGGTATTTCAGGAGTTCAAAGTAATGTTTGTCAAACTTCTTTTGGGAATTGGAATGCTTATGGTAAGAAAACAGTCATTCTGGGAAGTTATGTCATAAGAGAAAGTATGATTAAGGATTACATTTTAACATAATTATTTTAATTAAAAAAATTTTTTTTACAATTCATTGATTTACATGTTATCAGTTGCTTTAGGTTTTATATATAATTTAAAAAACAATTGTAGATACTGATTGACTCTATTGGCCCTGGAGCAGGGGAGACAAAAGGTAAGTGGAGCACAGTATGAGGCCTAAATAAAACTCTTTATATTAAGAACTTTGTGGATTTCAATTCTTGGAGAGATATCTATCACTATCTCTAGCCTGGATTCTTAACCTTCTTAGGGTCATGGACTCTGAGAATCTGAACTACTACCTGGAAGGTGCATATAGGCATGCCTGTGCAAAATCCCTGGTCACTAGGATATTTTCCAATGGATGTTAATGGTGTTTATATGATCTCTGCATTTACACTTTAACTAGATCAGTATTTCCCAGAGAAATTAAAACTCAACTTCCATAAGGAGCAAAGACCTTCTGTAACTAACTGTATCTTAGACTAGGGGTGGTTGTGTGTGTGTGGGTGGGGGAGGCTTAGATAGGGTCTGAGATTTGGGCATTTATTTACTCTGATTATAGTATTTGAGGCAGCATGGTGCAGTAGCAAAAACAGACTATTTAAAGTCAGGAGACTTGTATCCAGATCCCTCCACAGCTGTCACCAGCTTTATGAGCTTAGGCAAGTCAGCCATTTAGTGTCAGCTTCCTCACATGTAAAAACGGGTCCTAAAAATAGCACCTTCCTATTTAGTGGTGAGTCTCAAATGAGATCATGTATGTCATAGTGCTTTGCAAATTGTGAAGTGCTACATAATCTTAGTTGTTACTAATTCAAACTATTAGGGGGTAAGTGCTTATGAAGATAGGTGTGGCATCAAAGGAAAAAAAATGCCAGTATTTTAACATGTTTACAGAGGAGTTTATTTAAACCCGACACATTTCTTTTAAACTGATTCTACATGCCTTCACTTGCATATTCCTATTTATGTTGACATGACTCTATGTAATGCACTGAGACCATCAAACCTTCCCTTACCAAGATTCCTATGAAATAATTTTAACCCCTTTCTCAGAAATTATAGGCCTCAGAATAAGATGATATGGGAATGCTGGTTTTTTGGAAACCCTTAGTAAATTTTGGAATCTCTCAGATAAAAATATGGAAACCGGTTTCAGTATGATATTGAGATTTGCATTATAATTCAGGTATGCTGTAATAGTTGCAGCTGTTTACCATCAGAAGTTATATTTTTAGTTTATGTACCAAATATTTATAAAGTAAATTGGGAGCCATTTTTTTGTTTGCTTTGTGGTCATATGATCTCCTTTCTGTCTGTTTTCAAGCTTGGAAGACAGTTAATAGCTTGCATAGTAGTAGCAAGCAAATAAATGTTGGGGTGAAGACTTTAAAAAAATAGGCCTTTTACCAAAATATAAACATTAGCATAAATGTCACACAGTTGATGCCCACTGTGAGATACATTTTCAAGATAAATGTTGGAAACCCATGGGGAGAGATCTGGTTCTCACCCATTTTACATACCTGCTGTCCCCTATTTTTAGGACTCTTTTTTTTTTTCTCCTTGGAGTGAGGTGGATATTTTGTGATCTATTTTATTTCCTGTCCTATTAAGTCATTTCCTTTCAGTCATGGTCAGTCAACATTGATGTCTGCCTCCTTTCTGAAAGAATCATATTCAGACAGAATAAGGCCTGGCAAAATTGGCATTGGCCTCTCTAAATAAAATTCCAGTTCCAGGGATGTATGTATATGTTTGAAAATAGCAGTCATGGTCACTGTGGGCTTTTTGTTCCTAAAATAAGATGAGATCTCCTTTAAAGAAGCCATATACATACTTTCATGGAGGCTTCAGTTACCCAAAAAACATTCTTAAAGCTAATCATTTATAGATGGTCTTCATGAATGAAGTTATTTTTGCCTATCCCTAGCCTTCATAATACATGCCTGCTGTGTGTGTGTGTGTAATTATTTATTTTGTTAATCCTCATCTGAAGATGTTTTTTCCCATTGATTTTTAGAGAGAGTGGAAGGGAGGGGGAGGGAAGAGAAAGAGAGAGACATAAACATTGATGTTCGAGAGAAACATTTGTTTGGTTGCCTCCCACATGCACCCCAACCAGGGCCCAGAATCGAGCCTGCAACTGAGATACATGTCCTTGACTGGAATCAAACCTGGGACCCTTCAGTTCATGGGCCAGTGCTCTATCCACTGAGCCAAACTGGCTAGGGCTGTATATTCTTAAATTAGGTTCATGGAAGTCACTGAGGGATCTAGTCGCGTTCCCTTCTTGTAAAATGGGGAAGTTGAGGCCCAGGTAGCTTAGGTGCTTCAATCTTTCAGCTTTTTAATGCCTGGTTTGTGTAAGGTCAGAGATTTAGCTCCCACTCAGTTTTTTCCATGTTTCTTATATTCCTTTAGGTTGTTTTTCCTTTTTATTTTTCATATTTATCTTCTTTTTGATACATCTATACAGGTTTGCTGTTTGAACACAAAAGGAACAAAAAAAAATGGGCCATGAAAGAGGTTCAGAAGTCTCCACGTAGAATCTGTTGGTTAGAAAGTCTGCTGTGGCAGCAGACTTCCCATCCCGTTGAGATCTGAAGATCTCTTGCCTCAGCCAGTTGCTTATTCAGAAAGCTGAGAATCAGCTAGGAAGCTAATGTTGCCCACCTGGCTGAGGTGTCCCAGAGAAAGTGGTACTTTTATGCATTACAAGGAAGAAGGTATACAAATATAACACCTTCATGCCAGTTAGTTGTGTTTTGTTTTGTTTTTGTTAACACTCCTCAAGAACAAGCTAATTCCCAAACAAGTTTGGGCCTGGTTCTTCAAGTGAGTTGTAAAGCCAGTCTGTATTTAATAAACAAAGATCCCAGGATCATTTCAAGGATTTGAAAAGTCTGAAAAGAAATCATTATAAGTATACTCCCCAAATAATATTTTAATCATGCCAACTTTAATCTTTACCACCAGCAAGGTGGCATTGTGTACCAGCACATATGTGTTTGTGTAGTGTGGATTTGTTCTTATTTTGCATATTCTCTAATAGACCATAATATACTTGGAATTTTTTAATTTTTCATTTTTGTAGTTGGATTTCTTTATATATACATATGTGTATATATATGTGTGTGTATATATGTATATATACACATTTCAGAGAGGAAGGGAGAGGGAGAGAAATACCTATGATGAGAGAGAATCACTGACCCACCTGCCTCGTGCAAGTTCCCTACTGGGGATCGAGCCCCAAACCCAGGCATGTACCCCCGACCAGAATCAAACCTGGGACCCTTCAATCTGCAGGCTGAAGCTCTATTCACTGAGCCAAACCGGCCAGGCTATAGTTGGATTAATTTTCACCACTTTCATTTATTTGAACAGAAATTACCGTTTATTGAAAGAATGAGAGCTTAGATGGTGTAACTTCGTAATATTTAAGTCCTGAGGTATATTGTGACTGAAAATTATAGGAGACACAGATAAAATGTATCTACTTCTTACCTGTATTTCCCAGAAGCTTAGTTTTCTTTTTAATCTGTCCTTTCTGCTGCCTCAGTATTGGGCCCAGCTCTTTAAAACTTGTTAGAGCCTATTTGTATTATCACCCTTATCTTTCTGTCTCTCTCTTCGGCACATCCGAAAGCCAGACCCTACTGTTCAGTAATTGACAAAGAGTTTTTCTCTATTTAGAGTGTTTACTATAAATTAAATGTTTTGCACCCTGCAATGAAAAAGGGCAGTTGAAGGATAAGAAATAAGATAAATTCCAGTGTAAAGACCAGAACTAAAGAAAAAACACACCTAGTAAATGTTTAACTTTAAGAGGCAAAACATAGCTTGTGACCTTGTGTTCCTTAGTTCAAAAGGAGAATAGAAACTAAAATAACCACAGCAAACAGCAGTGCTGATTCACCTGGTTATCTTTTTTTTTTCTTGAAAGTGCTATCATTTTGATCTGTCTCCATAGTTTCAATTAAATAGAAAACTAAAGGGAAAACCTGCTTTACTGGAAATATCCAGATAAAATGAATTTTTCCTTTATTTATCTAAGGTATATAATTCTTACCTTTGAGAAAATTCTAAAGTTGGATGCTTTATACTTCCTTTCACTAATTCACCATACATGGATGGAGACTTCAAAAATGTATACAAATAAAACTTTTCTCCGGGATTTAGCAGTCTGGTAGGGGAGATAGCCATTGTATATCAAATATATGAAACTGAAATGGAAAGTACAAACACAGGACACAGAATTTAGAGGAAACCTTTAATGAAGGAGGGTAGATTAACTGGGCGTTGGACTCAGGGAGGTAGGGACAAGGGCATTCCAGGCATGGGGAACAGGAGGAGCAAGTGCAGTGTGGGCTGAAGAGAGCAGTAAGTGGTCTCGTCTGTTTACAGCATAAGGAGATGAGTTAAGGGTAGAAGGAAGTGGGAAAAAGTGTGGAGAAGTAAATTGGGTCAGATTTTGGAGGGCTTTGACTGCCTGGCTAAGAAATTCAAAACTGCCTCTACTTGGCATTGGTAAATTGTTGAAGATTTGGGGTAATAGGTTGATGTGGCATTATCACAACTGTGCTTTTATAAGATTTGTTAATCATTATATAGAAATGAGTAGAATTTGAGTAGCAGACACTAGAAACAGTGAACAATGCAGTGAGTTCACATACTAGATTTACAGCCCTTATTGGATTGTTATGAAGGTTAAAGTAATGCCAAGAGCTTAAAATCAGTCCTGGTATACAGTGAGTACTAAATGAGTATTAGCTATTATCATCATTATTTTTACTATATGGAGGTGATGAGGGCCTGAATAAAGGTAGTGGCAGTGTGAAGAAAATCAGGAGATAGACACTGTTATTACAGCATTTAGAAGTTGATTAGAAATTGTTAATGTAAAAACATTCAACTTGTAAAGAATTTTTTGTGAGTTTATTTAAACTAAACTTGACAATTGCCGGGAAGCAGAACCTCAACGAATTGAGATAATGCTCCAGAGAATGTTTTGGGGGCGGGGGCGGAGTGAGGGGTTGTACCCCAAGGGGTCCAGAAAAAGAGAAGTTACAACTTACCCAGACATTTCCAGGGTATGTTATAGATGCAAAAAAACAGATAGACTCAGTTAAAGTAAAGGTTGACCTTGTCAGTGAAGATACCAGCCTAGGACGTAACTACCCACCATAACTGCTTTTAGTTGAAGTTTAATTTCAGACCATCCTTTGTGGTTACTTTACGTCTCTGAATTTGCAAGACTGCCATGCAGGCGTTCCCTGAGCTTGTCAGATTAGCATGTGGCCCCTTTCATCCACAAAATGAAGAACAAAGACTCAGGATGACTCTAAGATTTCAAGCCTGAGTACCTGGAAGAGTTAGAAGGAGCAGGTTTGGGGAAAGAGAAAGATGTGATTTTGGATATATGAAGTATGAGTTCTGGGTGGCTTTTCTGAAGGACTGGAACTTGGGAGAAATATCAGAATTGGTAACGTATATTTGAAATTTAAGCTCATAGATATTATAGCTGAACTTGGGGAATGATGGGAGAGAATCGAGGGAGAGAATGGACAGAAGAACCAGAAGAATAAAGCTTCATGTTACAGATGGAAACAAAAACGGGGGACTTGGAAGTGGAGACATCTAGAAATGAGCATGACAGAGTCCTCTGGGTCAGTGTTCTTTAAGATTTTTAATTGCATACTCTTATTACCTGAGCATGTAGCTCTTATATATAAATTAGTATGCTTTACTCTAAAAAGTCACTTGGTCGTTTTTTTTAATATTAGTTTAGTTGAAACTAGAGATAGTCTGTAATTTCTCTATCTAAGCATACATGAGCAAGTAAAGGTGTCACTGTTTAGTAAAGCCCACATTTTCCTCAGACTACTTAGAACACCATGCATGATCTTGTGACAAGTTAAACTGAGGGCATTGGTATCAGCCCATAGGTTAAATAGTCAAAAAGCTAATATTAACATTTTTGGTGTGTGCCTTGAAAAGATTAGAAATACGTACTGCCCTACAATCTGGCGGCCTTCACTTGTTCTGAGATGTACAAATACTTCCTTGAAATGTTATGCAGCAGTTTCTTGAGATTAGTTGTATATATGTATATGTATTTTTGTGTGTGTATATATATATAACCTGAAGCTTTCTTGTTTAAACTTTAAATGTATACACACACACACACACACACACACACACATCTTCACCCAGTGCAAAGACTAGAGTAATTTTATTTCTGAGTTGCATTGGCTTTAATCTTACTAGTGTTAGCTTTTGAAGTCTCAAATACCAGAATTCTGCGTGAAGCCAACCATAAATACACATGTAGGAATTTGGCAACATTTGCTTAGCAAGTAATTTATAGCCACATGATCATGATAACAGTCATGAGTAGCACACACAAGATGCCAGGAATAGGATAGCCACATCTGTAGGATTTAGCAGAATTTTTACTATAAGGTGCCTATATTTAGTTTCTAGGCTAGGTGTGTTGTAATTATCCTCAATCTAAAATAAAGGCAATAATAACCCTCAATCTAAAAAATAGTGGTAAATTTCCAGCCATCTTACTTGGTTATTTATATCCTGAACTCCATGATTATTTCTTTCCTGGTAATTAAATGACCAAAAGCCCAAGAAGTTACCCTTTAAGGCAGTTAAGCGTTGTAATGGTATGTAATGCTTTTACTAGTACATAGACTTTATAGTTAATGGAGTGATGTTATATTTATTCTCTCATTTGGTATTTACCTAAGGTAGTAGGACAGAGGATTACTACCCCATTTTGGGATGAGGAAACAAATAGGCAGAACCTAGTCACATAAGCCCTGTGCTTTTTGCACTGCACCTTGTTAGTGTATATGAAAGCTGTTCAATCTTATGGGGCTAATTCCTCCTTCCACCTCTCCTTTTCCTGTGCTTCTCTTCCCCCAAAGGCACACATTTTAAAAAAGGGGGTGGGGAATTTTCTCAGTTCAAATATAATCTTATGTTATAGGACTAAACAAATTGATCATAAAAGGATCAAATATTGAATCAAATTGAATTATTTTTAAAGATTTTGTCAAACAAGATAGGGGATCTTAGCCACCTTTCTTTTAGAACAAAGCATAAGTACTACCATTGTGTTGGAAAATTGTCTTTCATCAGTCCTAAGTTCATTAAGGTCAGATAGTGTGGTTGAAGGACTTTTTCCAGATAGGAGGTTAGAGTTGTGTTGGTTGTCCTATGGTGTTCCATAGCTTGTACATGCACACTTTGTAGTATGTATTGGGCACCTCTGGATTTGGATTCTTACCTTGAGCCACAGAGATTGGTATTTTTAGATGAGTCGTTCTTAAATAATCAGTTACTTAATAGTTTTTAGTTGTGATTTATATTCCTTGCTTTAGAACAAAGGAATTCCACCATGTTCACAATGTAGCAATAGCTATAATTTTGAAGGACTACATAAATTTAGCGAGATGATATGGAACCATCTCCAATAAAGGGGCTAGGCTAAGGCTATTCCTCTGAACTATTGTATAGTGAAAACAGAGTGACTGACTTCCCATCATTAGGCCCCTGGAGAGAGTAGACTTTGAGCTTGATCTGCCAGAACTTTTCGTCTCCACTCTAGATTGGTGACCAGATATCTCCAAGTCCCAGTCCTTGTGGACAACTGCACCTTTAACAAGCTTGAAAACCTTAAGTTTCCTACTTTGAAATGTCTAAGAATCTGGCATCTTGGTATTTTGGAGTACATTTTCCAGGAGAAGGATCAGGAAATCTAAAGGTAAAAGGCTTAGTAGACTTACGTTTCAGGCTGAGAAGACCCATAGGTTCTTAAGTTTTTGGCCCTCTACTGAGTTAACAATTCTAAAGAGGGAGAACATGCAGTGAAAGAGCACAGAACTGAGAATCAGAGCATATGGGTTTTAGTTCCAGCTCTGGCATATACTTGCCGTGGGACCCAAGACAAGCCCCTCAGTCTATCTGGATAAAGTATCTTTATCTGTCAGATTTGAATATCAGTGCCTGTGCTGTGTTTGCAGTGAAAAACAAATGAGATAATGTAAAGAAAACTCCAAAGTGTAAAGCATGTACAAATGTAAGAGATTAGCATAACCATCTCAGTTGCTTTGCACTCTTTGAAGTGGTCTTTACATTCTCAGTCCAGACAGCTGTATGCATGGGGATGGGAGATTTAGGATTTGGCTGGCTTGGATTTTTATTTTCTCATGCCCACCCTCCTCCTCCCTGTCCCCCTTTCAACATTTAAATCAATGATAAAAGACAGTACGCAAAGAGCAGAATTCAGTGTGTCTGTGAATCAACAGAATCCATACAGCCAAATGAATACAGCCAAGCTCATCTTGACATTCTTTTAACACCACATGGGATTTTAATTGAGAATTCTCTGAGAGTGATGATATGCCATCTGGCTTGTGTATGATGCTTGGTACTTTTTGCAGCCTTTTAATGTATTTTCCCATTTGTGTGCTGCAGCTGCCCTGTGAGGTGTTGCTATAGGTGAACAGAGACTCCAAGAAGTTATGTGACTTACCCAGGATCATAAACATACTAGTGACCCGGTGCACGGATTCGTGCACATTGAAAGGAAATTAATTAGAAGGTGGTTGGCAGGGCAGAACTGGGCAAGATGGGGCCGGACACGCCCTGGAGCCAACCTCCCAAGGTTCCTCCCCAGCATCTGCATCTGGAGTGAGCGGGGTCCCTCTGGCAGGTGAGGTCCCTCCGCCTGGCCTGCGAGGATCGGGCCAAAACCTGCTCTCCAACATCCCCCGAGGGGTCCCAGAGTGCGACAGGGCACTCTGCAAAGTTGCTGTCATACAGGGTGTGGAACGCAAAAGTGTGCAGTAAACCAGATTCAGGGCCGACAGTGCCCCAGCAACAACATAACCCACGGCTGAATGTGGAATTGCATGGCCCTGCGAGATCATTGTTCATCATAGTGACCGGTCAGACAGTGGGAGGGACACTTAACATATTAGCCTTTTATATGTAGAGATAGATAGCAGGTTAGTGGCCAGAGAATAAGACTTTCCAGGTTCAGTACATTTTCTTTATTTACTCTTGTACTTTACTACCCCCCACTGTTGGCATCTGAATGTCCATAGGTGCTACTGACTGACCTAGAGACATTAAAAGGGGAAGGATAAAATAGAAAAGAAAAAGTGTTTTAGGGTGTGAAAAGAGACAACAGAGAAATAAAGGAAAGATGCTTATATAATAGGAGACAGCAATGCCATTAGCATCTTCTCTTTTATGCTTGCCACAGAGATGTTGGGAGCAGGGAATAGGTGGGTAAAAATAATCTTTGGGTTAAGGATTTTAAGTCAGTTATAAAAGCTGAGACTGCTCATCTGTCTGAACAGTTTGAAAGGACATATACCTTAAAACTGCAGAAAGTGCAAATGAACAGCTATACTAAATCAAGAACAGAATTTAAGAACTTTTGCATTTTTGACTCCACCATTTACTATATTGTGCCTTGAGCAAGCAACTTAAAATGCCCATCCTCAGCTTTCTTATCTGTAAAATTGGAATAATATTAATATCTTTATCACTAAGCTGAGTAATGATCAATTGAGGGTAATGTATGTGATAAGTAGTTTGTAAACTCTAAAGCTCTTAAGTTGGCATCTTTGAAACATTCTTCAGAATCACACTTCTCACCTCCCCTGAGCATACACAAACACAGGATCCTTCCAGAAGCTGGACAGAGGTTGTTCTCAGGGTTTCTGAGTCTTTTTTTTTTTTTTTTAAATATATTTTATTGATATTTCACAGAGAGGAAGGGAGAGGGATAGAGAGCTAGAAACATCGATGAGAGAGAAACATCGATCAGCTGCCTCCTGCACACCTCCCACTGGGGATGTGCCCACAACCAAGGTACATGCCCCTGATCGGAATCGAACCCGGGACCTTTCAGTCCGCAGGCTGACGCTCTATCCACTGAGCCAAACCGGTTTCGGCAGGGTTTCTGAGTCTTATACAGCATTCAGTAAGTAAAATGGCTCTTTGTTTTGGGATACAATTTGACTTGGGCTACAGGCACTATTTCTGTTTCTAGCTCACGTCAGAATTCTCTTTCAGGCTCAGGGCCTGAAAAACCAGTTACTCATCATTCTTTCTGCAAGAATTTATTTATTCCTATTAGATTGGAGGGTCAAAGAGATTAACAAATATTTCTGTGGGCAGAGGGTCTAGCCCAGCTTATTCCTAATGGAGGCTGAACAAGTAAGGGAGCCATATAACAGCTGTGTGATTTAGGGCAGTGGTCGGCAAACTGCGGCCGAGCCACATGCGGCTCGTGAGCCTGGTTTGCCGCTCTGTTGACTAATGAGTTTGCCGACCACTGCTGTAAGGCATTACCCTTACCCAGAAGTTTTGACTTCAGGTTAAAGACATTAGTACATTATTAAAATGTTTTTTAAGTGTTTTTCCCTAAGGCAGTAGTCAGCAAACTCATTAAATGTCAACAGAGCGGCAAACTGCGGCTCGGCTCGCGAGCCGCAGTTTGCCAACCACTGATTTAGGGCAAGCTTCTTAGTCTCTGGCACTCAATTCTCTATCAGTAAATGGGGAATAACACTGTCTTTGTCATGGAAGGATTCAATGAAATAAAACTCTTAAATATTCTTTAGAACCGTGTTCTAAATGTTACCTGGCCCTTTTTTGTAAAGGGACAGATAATATTTTCAGCTTGCAGATCATAAGATTTCTGTTGTAACACTTCAACTCTAATGTTATAGTGTGAAAGCAGTCAGAGACAATGTAAATAAGTGTAGCAGTCTTCAGTAAAACTTAATTTACAAAATGAGGCTGCAGACCTTTGCTTTAGAATACTTCACTGAAATATTTGGTCTTTTCCCCCATCATACAAAATACCGATAGTGTTTTATTGTTGTCATATATGCAGGGATGGTTTAAGTTGAGTATTGATGAAGGAATGAGGAAGAAAGTATATGAAGTAAGATGTTTAATACCATTTCTATTCCACAGAAACAGGTTTTAAAATGTACTGTTCACGGCTTCCTATCAGTTTCAGTGCTTATACCAGTTCCTATGACTTCATTTATAATGATGTTATGATCTAGCCACTGTTTAAAAGATTACATTGTATTAGATAGCAAACGGAAGCATGTTTTTGTTTTTGAAGGAAAAGTGTTTCTGCTGCTAGTTTTAAAACGTGTTGGTGTGAGCAGATCTTTAGGAAGAGCAGTGTGCAGCCAGTTCCAACTGTTAATTTTTTGGGAAGCATGTTTTTTCCAGTAGGTGGTTTGAAAAGCTTCATACTTAGACTCTTAGAGCTAGAGACAGACACACACTCAAACACTAAACTTGGCACTAATCAGGAAAGAGGTCTCTAGTAAGGCTACATTATTCATTCTTATAGTAATGGGTGTCATCTGTATCCAGTTATGTAAGGGTTTGGAACTTAGTAGTAAGGTTTCTGGCACTAAGCTTAGTGCTTTCTTGTTTAAGTAGAAACCTTAGATGAGCTTAAATAGACTGTTGAACTCTCTTTTCTGTCTCGTCATCCTGCCTTCCCTTGTATTATTCATTTAGTGACTTATAGGCCTTCCATATCAGACCACCCATCAGCATATTTATGTGTTCAGTATACATCAGTCCTGGAGTGGCTCAGTGGAGTGACTGGTCCAAGACCACCAGTAGTGGGCAGCAGGCCAGTTCACAAACATAGATCTTGATTTCCAGAGCAGTGTTATTTTTCTTTTTCTGAAATTGTCAATTTGAGGTTGGTTTTATTGTGGAGAGGTTATGCCTCCTTAAGGCTTGAAATGTTTTTCAGCCATGATTGATAATGGCATATGTTGTTCTTCTGTGTAAACATGAGAACCAAATTGTCTGTTAGTAGAATTATTGTTTTGAAAATCTTAGTTCTCAAATTTAGTTTTAATTTTTCTTTGTGGTTTGGAAGAATATCTAAAGTAGCGATACAAATTAGCTTTAATCGTACCCCTTTTCTTCTTATCCATCTAGCTACTCATATTAATATTTCTTCTTTATCTTAAACTCTCATCATTTGAAATATAACATCCCAATAGTTTAGCTAATTCAAATAAAGAAACCTGAAACTAACTTAGATAACTACCTGAAGCAGCACTGGAACATAAAATGCATGTGATACTGCCGACTGGGCTTTAAAATAAAAATCTTGTCATCTCATGACAGAGGAAAACATTATTAAAACGCAAGTCAAAAAGGGAGTGAAGAAGATATGTGCTTTGAACATAGGGAGATACTTGTTGGAATATGTTAAGTTGAAGACACAGGAATAATTGAGGACACTCATAGCAGCCTAAAAGCTGCAAGTTGGATGGGGGAGGGGGGGGCATTAAGGAGAAAGATGGTAACAATGTTTAGATTTGTTTTTCATTCAAAACAGGGCTAAGAGATACTGCTTATGCTTGACAATGAGAGCATTATTATTTTTTAGGTAAAACTTGACTGGGATGAGTCAGCTCTTATACTTCAATAGAAGCAGCATTGGATTTATTTTAGGAGAGCTTTCTGTGGTCTTTTTTTTTTTTCTTGAGTAGTTGCAATATTAGGATTTTAAAGTATTATCGCCCCAAACCATTTAATTTGGTTTTAGTTCAAAGAGCTATATTGTGGGTTTAGGCATATTATAAAGGACTTTTGTAGAGAGATTGGAGTACATGCTAAGATTTAGGAGAGCTAAAAATCTAAAGATATAGCTTTAGAAATTAGGGAGTATTGCACTAAAACCTTATATTTGTTTGTATTTTATGAGGATGATCATTTTGATACATCCTTTCCATGTCCACGAATATCACCAAGGGAGGATTTGGCAAGCATGGTACCTGGTCAAAAGCAAAAGTTTGCAAGATTTCTAAGAGAATCTTAAAAGAGGAGCACTCGCCTGGCTGGTTTGGCTCAGTGGATGGAGCGTCAGCCTGTGGACTGAAGGGTCCTGGGTTCCATTCCGGTCAAGGGCACCTGCCCGGGTTGTGGGCTCAGTCCCCAGTGGGGGGCGAGCAGGAGGCGGCTGTCAATGATTCTCTCTCATCATTGATGTTTCTTTCTATCTCTCTTTTCCTATCCCTTCCTCTCTGAAAAAATAAAATAAATTATATATATATATATATATATATATATATATATATATATATAGAGAGAGAGAGAGAGAGAGAGAGAGAGAGAGAGAGAGAAGCACTCTACTTCTGGGATATTTTGAAAACTGCGTAGGTCTTTTTTTCTTTTTTCAAGAATGATGAACAGTAACTGGATATTCAAATGACAGTTAGATTGGCCACCACTGAGTGATCTGATTGAATCATCTCATTTCCTCTATGGTTTTCTCCTTATCATCCTGGTAATGGGTGGCCAAAAGAGGTATTTGCCCTCCTTCTCCTACTTACCTGTTATCATAAATCTATCCTAGTATCCATCCTTCCTTCCTTCCTTCCTTCCTTCCTTCCTTCCTTCCTTCCTTCCTTCCTTCCTTCCTTCCTTCCAATAAATCTTTATTGTTCAGATTATTACAATTGTTTCTCTTTTTTCCCCCCCATAGCTCCCCTCCACCTGGTTCCCACCCCACCCTCTGCCCTTACCCCCCCCACTGTCCTCATCCATAGGTATATGATTTTTGTCCAGTCTCTTCCCGCACCCCACACACCCCTTTCCCCCCCAAGAATTGTTAGTCCACTCTCTTTCTATGCCCCTGATTCTATTATATTCACCAGTTTATTCTGTTCATCAGATTTTTTATTCACTTGATTTTTAGATTCACTTGTTGATAGACATGTATTTGTTGTTCATAATTTTTATCTTTACCTTTTTCTTCTTTTTCCTCTTCTTAAAGAATACCTTTCAGCATTTCATATAATACTGGTTTGGCGGTGATGAACTCCTTTAGCTTTTTCTTATCTGTGAAGCTCTTTATCTGACCTTCAATTCTGAATGATAGCTTTGCTGGGTAGAGTAATCTTGGTTGTAGGTTCTTGCTATTCATCACTTTGAATATTTCTTGCAACTCCCATCTGGCCTGCATAGTTTCTGTTGAGAAGTCAGCTGTCAATTGTATGGGTGCTCCCTTGTAGGTAATTAACTGTTTTTCTCTTGCTGCTTTTAATATTCTCTCTTTGTCTTTTGCCCTTGGCATTTTAATTATGATGTGTCTTGGTGTGGTCCTCTTTGGATTCCTTTTGTTTGGGGTTCTGTGCGCTTCCTGGACTTGTAAGTCTATTTCTTTCACCAGGTGGGGGAAGTTTTCAGTCATTATTTCTTCAAATAGGTTTTCAGTATCTTGCTCTCTCTCTTCTTCTGGCACCCCCATAATTCTGATGTTGTTACACTTGAAGTTGTCCCAGAGACTCCTTACACTATCCTCATATTTTTGGATTCTTTTTTCTTTTTGCTTTTCCGGTTGAGTGTATTTTGCTTCTTTGTATTTCAAATCTTTGACTTGATTCTTGCGATCCTCTAGTCCAGTGGTCGGCAAACGGTGGCTCGCGAGCCACCATTTGCCGCTCTGTTGACTAATGCGTTTGCTGACCACTGGGATAGGGGCTTAATCACAAAGAACAGCAGCAACCTGTAATTATTGGAATCGAGAGTCTAGGTCAGTGTCGGCAAACTCATTAGTCAACAGAGGGGCAAACTGCGGCTCACGAGCCGCATGTGGCTCGCGAGCCGCTGTTTGCCAACCACTGCTCTAGTCTGCTGTTGGATCTCTGTATATTATTTTTTATTTCAGTCAGTGTATGCTTAATTTCTAGTTGGTCCTTTTTCATATCCTCAAAGGTCTCGCTAAATTTATTGGCCTTTTCTAGAAAATTCTTGAAAAACCTTGTAACCATGGTTTTGAACTCTATATCCAGTCATTTGCTTTCCTCCATTTCTTTCATTTGTGACCTGTTTCTTTGTCTCTGCATTTTGGCTGCTTCCCTGAGTTGAGAGAGTGGCTTTGTGTGCTAGGTGTCCTATAGGGCCCAGTGGCTCAGCCTCCCCAGTTACCTGAGGTGGACACTCTTGGTGCACCCCTTTGTGGGCTGTGTGCACAGTCTTCTTGTAGTTAAGTCTTGATTGTTGTTGGTATCACTGGGAGGAATTGATCTCCAGGCCAGTTGGCTGTGAGGATCAGCTGTGTCTACGCTGGGAGAACTTCTGTGCTGGAGACACCCTTATGAGACAAGACTTGCAAAAAGCCTCTGTGCTCAGCTTGGATGGGGCGGAGTCTCAGGCGGAGCAGACAGCCTTGGCTTCCCGTCAGCCCTGCCCTAAGAGCCCACTGGGTCTCAGTGTCTCACGGTAATCGCTGCAAGCACCTCTAAGAGAAAGCCGCCCTCAAGATTCACCCGCTGCCAGACAGTCCAGTTTCTCCCCGAATGAGTCTGAGTCCCCAGAGTCTCGCCTAGAACTGGAGTTCAGAGCAGTCGGGAGCTTTTTTCTCCCGATTGAGAAAGCCAGCTGTGTACTCAGTTGCCAGCCCTCTCCGCGCGTGCGTGCCTCCGTACCTCTGCCTTCTGCAGCTCCTCTGAGTCTCAGTGTGCTTTTCTCTTTCCTTCTAGTTGTAGAATTTCCACTCAGCCGGCCTTCCTGTGGTTCTGGATGATGTCCGTTTTGTCTTTTAGTTGTAGTTTTGAAATTGTTGTGCGAGGCAGCAGTTTAGGTGTTTGCCTATGCTGCCATCTTGGTTTCTCTCTTTCTTTTTTAAAGCAATTCTTTATCTTTGAAAGTATTACATATGTTCCTTTTTTACTTTCGTTGACCCCCTCCAGCCCATCCCAGTCCCCCACCCCAGGCTTTCACCACCCTATATCCTGGTCTCCTTTCTGAGGAAGTTCTGACTTTCAAAAGATTTATATTTGGGCCCTGACCGGTTTTGCTCAGTGGATAGAGCATCGGCCTGCAGACTCAAGGGTCCCAGGTTCGATTTTGGTCAAAGACATGTACCTTGGTTGTGGGCACATACCCAGTAGGGAGTGTGAAGGAAGTAACTGATCAATGTTTCTCTCTCATTGATGTTTCTACTTTCTATCCCTCTCCCTTCCTTCCTGTAAAAAATCAATAAAATGTATTTAAAAAAAATTTATATTTGGGAATTGTAGGCAGCCATGTTTTCTGCCTTCCAGTCTTCCTTACAAAGTTCAGGACCAACCGTGTGTGTGTGTGTGTGTGTGTGTGTGTGTGTGTGTGTGTGTGTGTGTGTTTCTTGCAATGTTCAGGACCGACAGACCAGGTGTGTAATGTGTGTGTGTGTCTTGCAGTGTTCAGGACTGACCGACCAGGTGTGTAGTGTGTGTGTGTGTGTGTGGTGTGTCCATACCCGGGTGTCTGGATCCGTATCCTTCCAATCATGGGATTTCTGATTATAATCCTTACTTTAGAGGCCCATCAGGAACCTTGTTTATTTTGTATAACCACTTCCTTTGGTTGTTCAAACACTCCCAATAAGTCTATTTCAGGGACAAGCTTTCCAAGAGGCCTCTTTCTCAGAAAGGCCATACCTAGCAACTCTCTTGCCCTTTTGTTCGAGATAATTACTTAACAGACTGCATGCTAGATGCTGTGAAGAATCCAAAAATGAATCAGGTCCTAGCCACAAAGAGCTTGTAAACCAGAAAAGGAAATGATAAGACATACACATAAATAATGATCATACAAGGAAATGTGGTGAGGGCAGAAGGATATTACTGATCAAGGGCTCTAGGTTCATAAGAAGGAGTAATCACTTCCAGAGGGGGTATTTAGAGAAGACTTGTGGAGAGATGGCAATTGAGTTGAACATTGAAGCAGTAGCCTTTGCATGATGGACTCTGATTCTTCCCTTTCTTGCTTTGGAAAGCAAACTGTTTTTGTGGGTTTAGGCATATTATAAAGGACTTTAAATAAATTTTAAGTTTTTAAAAACAAATTAATAGATATTGGGAGTTGAGATTGCATCTAGCAACAACTATTCAATATTTCATCTGGTCCTTAAGTCTTTACTAAGTAGTCAGGGAGTCTTATTCAAGTACTTATAAAGTAATTAATGAACATGAATGATAGGTCTACAATGATAAATTTACAATTAATAATGAATTAAATCTGGGAAATTCTATACTGCATTTTTCATCAGAGTGATCTAAGATAATGTGGCTTGGTGTTAGGGCAGTTTTGTCCTTGTCATCTATATATAAGTAGTTTTATTCCATGATAGAGATAGCAACTTAAAAATGGAATAAAAAGGGTCGTGGAATATAAATCTCTTACTTTAAAATACATACTTTTTCTCATCATCCTAGAAGATGAACCTAGCATATTTTCCATTGGCTGTAGATGTTATAAATACATTAATTGCAACAAAATCAGTTTTGTTGCCATTAATTTATTAATTATAAAGATAAGTGATAAGATTAAGCCTGCTTTATATTTTTTAACTTTTTGGGATGCTTGTTGAACAAAAGTTGTTTGTGTTTATGATTAAGTTTTGTTATTTTAATGTTAAGTTGTACCTTCGTCAGAAAATATTAAGAACCTCAATTTGTTTTCATAAAATCTGTTGCTTGAGATTTGGTCTGTTATTTAAAGCCCCGTGTAAAGATTGGATCTGCTTTAAGGATAGCCTTGGGAATCAAAGTACTCACATTTTCTAGGAATTTACAGTAACAATTTATGTTCCTCCAATAGGTATTAAAAGAAGTAACTGCTAATCATTTCTGTGCAAAGATGCTAGAAAATATGCTCCAAACTTTTTTGTCTTTTTCTTCAGGATAGGGTCTTCTGTTTCTAATGAGGAGAGTATCTTTAAAGTTAGGAATTTATAAAAAGATTCCTGGATAGAAAAATCATAAAAAGCTGTAATTCTAAATCCAAAGCTCAATTGGAACTTGGCAAATTCAACTTAATGTATAGAATAGAACTGTCCAAAGCTGAACAGAATGCCTTACCAGTAAGCCAGTTTCCCAGAACTGGAGAGGGATAAGCTCATATTTAAACTAAATGACTACTTAGGGTGGGATTGAGTGGGCTGGGCAAAGGTTGAAGTAGAGCTGTGAGCATCTTTTAGAGGGGTGGGCTTGGGTGGCTCTTAATGTCTTTTTCAGTCCTAACCTTCTATGATACACTAAAATATAAAGGACAGTTTTATTGATGTATTTTGTGCTATTATCCCTTTGTGATTATCTAATTCAGATGGGCTTCTCAAGTTAAAAATGTAACATTTAATTCATTTTTGAGTTTCAGAAATATTTAACTTCTATTTTGTACCGAATCTCCACTTCAATAGTGTGAGGCTGTGAGCCAGCCAAGGAGGACATTCACGATCTATTGACTGCCCATATGTTTGGGAATTGATTGCACCAAGACATCCTTAGTAGGGGTAATGCAGAATTTAATATCAGACTGTGCACAGGTGATTTTAAAAGTGTTTCTTGAATTGTTCACCTTTGTAATGATTGTTGGGAGAGATCAGAGGACAACCAAAAGTTGTCACTGATTTTATAAATCTCACAGGCCTGTACACTCAAACTCAACCCATTCATCATTAGCAAGAATACAAGATATCACACTGGCAATTGTGACTGTAGTAGTTTGCATGGCAGATATTGCTAAGATCAGGCCTGCCCATAGATCCATACAATAAAAGTTTAGATTCTTATTTTAAAATTGTAAGGAATTATTTTCATTTTCAGAAAGATTTTTTTTTATTTGCCCCATTTTAAAAGGTTAGTCTCACTTTCTTCATTGTCATGAGTATCTCGTAAGACTCTATTAATAGCAATACATAATTAAACTTCTCTACATTATCTTGATTTCTTTGTTCTCAGTACACCTAAGAGGATACTATATAGGTTATTTGCATATGGCAGTGGTCGGCAAACTCATTAGTCAACAGAGCCGCAGTTTGCCGACCACTGGCATATGGTAATAAGTGAAAATGTAATGGAAGCTGAGTTGAGGACCTTAGTTGGTTATTTAGGACTCAGGATTTTATCTAGTCATTTCCAATTGTGATTCAACACTCTTCACTTAATTCCCTCTAGAAACTCCAAGATCATATTGCTTCCTAGTACTTAGAGTTCTTGTTGATCTATAGAACTTCTTATGTAGGCCTCTAGCACTAGAAATTGGCTCCAAACCATTTCCCATTACATCATCACCCACTAATGTCATTACATCAGAGTGAAATCTGCTTTGAAGATTGTACTCTTGTTTTCCTTCCATTTCTTTCCTTTTATCATTTCCTTTAGAAGGAAAAAGAAAAAAATCAGAGACCTCTAGAACATTTCAGACATTTGAATGAATCAAACATCCTCACTGACTAAACCTAGATTTAGCAGCCTTCATTCCACTCTGCTGCTGGAATGATCTGCCCAGCATGTATCCACATGGAGCCTGGAAAGTAACATGTTTGGTGCTCTTCTTTCAGCCCTTCAGAATTAGTTCTTAATGACTCACATAGCTCTCCACCAGCATCCTGTCACTGGCTTTGTTAAACCTTTTCAAATAATTTCCCAGAATAGAAATTCTTAGGACATCACTAAGTTTCTAGTTCTTTGTGTTTGATTAAACTGTTTTTTTGCATTTAAGTATTTGCTAGGTTAGCATTTAAGACATCTGGAGTTTTTTACTTTCCCTCTGGAATCTTTTAAGACATTACAATATTATCTACAGTTATAGCTGAAGTGGGGATCTTAACTGATCTTCTTTTGAACCCTTCATAAAGCAGTTGACTGAATGTACCTGTGGGTCATATTTATTTACATGGTAGATTTTCAGAATGTAGGTTCTGACCCTCTTTCTATTCTAAATTTAATTCCCCATTGTTGCAAAGTTAAATGAGTCCAGCCTGCATGGCTCAGTGATTGAGCATTGACCTAGGATAGTGGTTGGCAAACTGCGGCTGGCTCGCGAGCTGCGGCTCTGTTGACTAATGAGTTTGCCGACCACTGACCTAGGAAACAGGAGGTCATGGTTCGATTCCCGGTCAGGGCACATGCCCAGGTTGCGGGCACCATCCCCAATGTGGGGCATGCAGGAGACAGCCAATCAGTGATTCTCTCTCATCATTGATGTTTCTCTCTCTCTTCCTCTCCCTTCCCCCCTGAAATAAAAATATATTTAGAAAAAGAAAAGTTAAATGAAGTAGTGTAAACATCCACAAGGAAAGATATAAATAACCTGGACAGAAAGTCTGACTTTATTATTATTTTTAATGTGTCTCATGTATGTATTTGTTTTCAGTTGTCAAAATGTCCACAGAAGGAGGATTTGGTGGTACCAGCAGCAGTGATGCCCAGCAAAGTCTACAGTCCTTCTGGCCTCGTGTCATGGAAGAAATCCGGAATTTAACAGTGGTAAGAAAGAAGGAGAAACTTTTAAAGAGTCTAAAGAGTTATGAGATGAATAACCAAAACATAGACTAAAACGTGTAATCTCAAGCACATTTACAAAGGCATAATTTATTCCTGATCTCTGGGTAGGGAAATGAAAACATAATTGACCTAAAGTGAAGTAACTACGAGGATTTTTTATTATCTTAGTGACTTTCCTCAGGCATGTGGATTTGTAGTGGGCACTTTTAGTTGGAGGTAGTTTAGTGTGAGACATATCTTTTAGAGAATGTAGAAAAGTAGAGCACTCACTTTTCTTCAGTCGCTTCAGTTCATTTCTTAGGCCCAATTAAGTGGCCCTGACAAATTTCTAGAACCTGGTGAAAACTCTTGGGCAATTTATTCAACAACAGATCTATTCTAAAGCAGTCACTCTTTCCAAGTTTTAAAAGATACACTTAGATTAGGGTTTCTCAGCAGCAACATTATTGACATTTGGGGGCTGAATAATTCTTTATTCTGAGAGCTGTCCTGTGCATTGCAGGATGTTTAGCAAAATCCTTGGCCTCTACTCCACAGATGCCCGTAGCATGCTCCCCATGTCCTGGCTGTTGTGCCAACCAAAAATGTCTCCAGACATTGGCAAATGTCTCTTGGGGACTAAAATCATCCCCTGTTGAGAACTGCTGACTTAAACGAATCAAATATAACTCTGGCCCTTGGGGAGCTTACAGTCTAGTAATTAAAACTAGAATCATTTATTCAATAAATATCTATTAAATACTGAGTCAGGCACAGTGATAAGTCTGAAGCAGTGAGAAAGTGCTATGGTAGCACAGAGGACACAGTGCTTGTTTCTCCCTGGTTGAGTTAGGGAGGCTTTAATTAAAAGGGACATTTTGTTGAGTCTTAAAATATTAGTAAGCATTCACTAGATGGAAAAGGTGGGAGAGTATATCCTCAGTAGAGACAACCAGCATTTGTAAAGGCATGGAGACCTAGAGGGGAGGGCCTTATGTTTAGAGGAACAGCAAAAAGTTCAGAGTGGCTGGAGGTTACTGTGTTGGTAGTAGTAGGTGGCGTAGGATTATAACAGTGGTAGCAGGAGGTGAGACAGGTTATAATTGGAATATTTTCAGAGTATAGTGTCATTTCCTTAATGAAGAATGTTCCATTTGGTGTCATTTCAGTTAGATGTGTCATTCCTACCTTGAAGGTATTAGCATCTTGGTAGAGCAGACACTGGATTCCTTACTAATGTAGAACTAATGTTGCAATTTCTTAGAGTTATTAGTTTTTAACCTCTGACATATAAAGTCAGTTCATTTGTTCACTCAGCAAATACTCATTATGCACCTACTGTGACTATGTTAGATACTATGGATCCAGTAGTGAACCATACAGACAAGATCACTGCACTCACAAAACATATATTCTGGTGGGAGAGACAGACTATAAACAAGTAATGAATGAATAAAATAAACAATGAATAAAATAAAAAACTAATTCATATTCTGGATGTACCTGTGGGTCGTGTTTGTTTATATGGTAGATTTTCAGAAGATGAACTTGGCTTGGCCTTTCTCAGAGTGGCCTGTGTTCACATGTGGTTTTCCACAGAAAAGTCACTCTTTCTCTTCTGCAGTCTAAAGGTGATGGTTTTATCTAAACTGTTTTAGATATAAAAGAGAAGGGAGGAAAAATAAAATTATAAAATTTATACTGGGGTCTATTGTTCATATATTTTTTAAATTTAATAAATTTTTATTGTTCAGATTATTACAGTTGTTCCTCTTTTTACCCCCCATAGCTCCCCTTCACCCGGTTCCCACCCCACCCTCTGCCCTTACCTCCCCCTCACTGTCATCATCCATAGGTGTACGACCTTTGTCCAGTCTCTTCCCGCACCCCCCACACCCCTTTTCCCCTCAGAATTGTCAGTCCACTCCCTTTCTATGCCCCTGATTCTATTATATTCACCAGTTTATTCTGTTCATCAGATTTTTTATTCACTTGATTTTTAGATTCACTTGTTAATAGATATATATGTATTTGTTGTTCATAATTTTTATCTTTACGTTTTTCTTCTTCTTCCTCTTCTTAAAGAATACCTTTCAGCATTTCATATAATACTGGTTTGGTGTTGATGAACTCCTTTAGCTTTTTCTTATCTGTGAAGCTCTTTATCTGACCTTCAATTCTGAATGATAGCTTTGCTGGGTAGAGTAATCTTGGTTGTAGGTTCTTGCTATTCATCACTTTGAATATTTCTTGCCACTCCCATCTGGCCTGCATAGTTTCTGTTGAGAAGTCAGCTGTCAATTGTATGGGTGCTCCCTTGTAGGTAATTAACTGTTTTTCTCTTGCTGCTTTTAATATTCTCTCTTTGTCTTTTGCCCTTGGCATTTTAATTATGATGTGTCTTGGTGTGGTCCTCTTTGGATTCCTTTTGTTTGGGGTTCTGTGCGCTTCCTGGACTTGTAAGTCTATTTCTTTCGCCAGGTGGGGGAAGTTTTCAGTCATTATTTCTTCAAATAGGTTTTTAGTATCTTGCTCTCTCTCTTTTTCTGACACCCCCATAATTCTGATGTTGTTACACTTGAAGTTGTCCCAGAGGCTCCTTACACTATCTTCAAATTTTTGGATTCTTTTTCTTTTTGCTTTTCCGGTTGAGTGTTTTTTGCTTCTTTGTATTTCAAATCTTTGACTTGATTCTTGCAATCCTCTAGTCTGCTGTTAGGTCTCTGTATAATATTTTTTATTTTAGTCATTGTATGCTTAATTTGTAGTTGGTCCTTTTTCATATCCTCAAGGGTCTCGCTAAATTTATTGGCCTTTTCTAGGAAATTCTTGAAAAACCTTATAACCGTGGTTTTGAACTCTGTATCCAGTCGTTGGCTTTCCTCCATTTCTTTCGTTTGTGATCTATTTCTTTGTCTCTGCATTTTTGCTGCTTCCCTGAGTTGGTAGGGTAGCTTTGTGTGCTAGGTGTCCTACATGGCCCAGTGGCTCAGCCTCTCCAGTTACCTGAGGTGGACACTCTTGGTTCACCCCTTTGTGGACTGTGTGTACAGCTTTGTTGTAGTTAAATCTTGATTGTTGTTGGTATCACTGGGAGGAATTGACCTCCAGGCCAATTGGCTGTGAGGATCAGCTGTGTCTATGCTGGGAGAACTGTGCTGGAGACAGCCTTATGAGACAAGACTTGCAAAATTGCAAAAGCCTCTGTGCTCAGCTTGGATGGGGCGGAGTCTCAGGGCTGAGCAGACAGCCTTGGCTTCCCGTCAGCCCTGCCCTATGAGGCCCCTGGGGTCAGTGTCCCTCGGTAATCGCTGCAAGCACCTCTGAGAGAAAGCTGCCCTCGAGTTTCGCCTGCTGCCAGACAGTCCAGTTTCTCCCCCAATGAATCTGGATTCCCAGATTCTCGCCCGGAACTGGAGTTCAGCGCAGTCGGGAGTTTCCGTCTTCCTCCCGCTAGAGAAAGCCAGCGGCACACTCAGCAGTCAGTCCTCTCTGCGTGCACTCGCGCGTACGCCTCCAGACCTCTGCCTTTCATGGCTCCCCTGAGTGTCCGTGCGCTCCTCTCTTTTCCTGAAAGTCCAGACTTGCACCGTATGAGTCTGGGTCCCCATGGTCTCGCCCGAAACTAGGGTTCAGTGCAGTCAGAACTGGGGTTCAATGCAGTCTGGAGCTTCTGTCTCTCTCCTGCTAGAGAAAGCTAGCCAGGCACTCAGCCACCCATCCTTTCCATGCGCGTGTCTCCATACCTCAGCCTTTTGCAGCTCCTCTGAGTCTCCGTGTGCCCCTCTCTTTCCTTCTAGTTGTAGAATTTCCACTCAGCCAGCTTTCCTGTGGTTCTGGATGATGTCCATTCTGTCTTTTAGCTGTAGTTTTGAAATTGTTGTGCGAGGCAGCAGTTTAGGTGTTCACCTATGCTGCCATCTTGGTCTATATTGTTCATATTTTTTTTTTTTTTTTTAAATTTTTATTTATTTATTTTTTTATTGATATTTTACAGAGAGGAAGGGAGAGGGATAGAGAGCTAGAAACATCGATGAGAGAGAAACATCGATCAGCTGCCTCCTGCACACCTCCCGCTGGGGATGTGCCCGCAACCAATGTACATGCCCTTGACCGGAATCGAACCCGGGACCCCTCAGTCCGCAGGCCGACGCTCTATCCACTGAGCCAAACCAGTCTCGGCTATATTGTTCATATTTTAAGGGGATAATCTAATGGTTAAGCTTATCAGGTTTTAGTGCTGGGGTCCGCCTGGTATAAAACTAGTGCCCTTCTAGAGCAGCCGTGGACAAACTACGGCCCACGGGCCGGATCCGGCTCATTCGGCTGTTCTATCCGGCCCGCGGAGCCGAAAGAGCGGAGGGTTCTCTTGCTCTCCCCTCCGCTCCTTCACCAGCAGCAGTTTTAACATGGCAACGTCAGGAAACACGGGGAAACCCGGCCGCAGCTCCTTCTTCTGAGTGGGCGGATTTATATCCGCCCACTCAGTAGAAGGAACAACCTCTCAATCTTCCAGAGGCTCCTTGTAATGCCTGCGGATGCGACGCGTCCCCCGACATCACCCTGGGAATGCGTAGACACGTTATCGTGGTGATGTAGGGAGACACGCCCCTGGAGAGCACAGTGTCAGAGCATTAGCTAAAAAGGAGACCAACAACACTCTTCCCACTGAAGTTGATGTTTAAAGACCAAAAACCTTTCAACCCAGTCTACATTGCCATCTACATCTACATCCCGGGCATAATTTGGAAGTTGCACTAAAGAAAATGTTTAATTTACTGTTTACACATTTTGTTCTTTTCTATTTGTTTTAGTTTTAAATTATTTTATTATATTTAAGTTTAATTTGAAAGGCTTTTGTACCTTTCCTTTGTTAGGCAATTTTATTTTGCCTTTGCCATCTTCAATATAAGGTATGTTATTGTGCTATGATTCCTCCATTTTTTGAAGTTTCAAATTATAATAATTAGTGTTTACATTCTTCTTGTTAAAATGTTTGAAATGAATAAAACTATTGAAATAAAAAAAAAAAAAGACAGTACCCTTTTATGTAATGATGTTTACTTTGAATTTATATTAGTTCACACAAACACTCCATCCATGCTTTTGTTCCGGCCCTCCGGTCCAGTTTAAGAACCCATTGTGGCCCTCGAGTCAAAAAGTTTGCCCACCCCTGTTCTAGAGTGTGGTGGGATTAGGCCAGTATAGCAAGTCTTCATTCCAGCTGAGCACAGAACCAGAAATCCAAAATCAGGCAGGTGGCCAGAGAAACTCTGGAGGCTCAAGCTCAGCACTTAACTTTTCTGTATTTTGTTGGGCTTTGATTTTTTTAAAATTGTGGTAAAAAACACAGAACAAAATTTACCATCTTAACCTTTTAAAAATGTACAGTTCAGTAGTGTTCAATGTATATTCACATTGTTTTGGATCATCTCTCCAGGACTTTTTCATCTTGCAGAACTGAAACTCTATACCCATTAAATAACAACTACCCTTTCCTCCTCTCCGCAGCCCCTGGTAACCACCATTCTACTTTCTGTTTCTATGAATTTCACCAGTCTTAAATGCCTCATATATGTGGGATTATACAATATTTGTCTCTTTGTGATTGGCTTATTTCACTTAGCATAATGTTCTCAAGATTCATCCATGTTCTGCATGTAACTGGATTTCTTTCCTTCTTTAGTCTAAATAATATTCCATATATATGTGTATTCGCTACATTTTATTTATCCACTCATCTGCCTCTCCCTATGGTACATGAAGGCATCTGCTTCTCTGACTGCATCTCTACCTGTGTAACGTTGTCAGATATTTTAGCATTTAGTCTATGCCTATCCAGAACTCACTAGCACTTATAACCAGACTTTCTCAGATATGTCAGAGCCTCTTAGGTTGACATCTCAACATGTCTAACAGATTTTTAAAATATCCATATGTTAGACTATCCAAACATAAATAAAATGTGTGAGAATATTCACAAGCTGTTGTGGTCTCTAAAACTGGGACAAAGATTATTCTAAAACAATGAATTGAAATATACTAGGTGATATATATTACCTGATATATTGGAAATACTGGCTGTAGTCAATTTGGTCTGAATTCTGCAAAAGCAATTTATCTTTCCTTTCAGTGTGGCCATCATGCTCTTTTCACTCCGTAATTGTGCATAAATCCAGGTAGTGTTCAGTTGGAATTGAAGTTGGTCAAAAATCATACCAAAATGTTTGTACACCAGAATGATTGTGTAAAATACCATCTTCCTGCTCAACAGAGCTCTGGAAACAATAATTGACAGACTTTTTGGCATGAGATTTTATTCCTCTAGACCTCTTTGAAAGTGGGCAAGAGAAAGCTAACTTTGTCTTTTGGGAAGTAGATGGGGAGGCAACAACGCTGAATCTTGAAAAAGAAAAATGTAATCCTCCCCTAACTTACTCGGTACGATTCAGCCTCCAATTAGCTGTAATGTAATGCCGAGGTCACTTTCTTTTATTTGCTAGTTACATCTTTTTATTCTTCAGTGCCTCCAGATTGGACAGTGATATTTTTAACATTATAGTCAAATCAGATAACCATTTAAAGAAAAACTTGGAGGTATGAAGGTTTGTGGATTATTACAAAACAGGTCCTGTGTGGTTTGAGCCCTTCTTGTAGAGCAGTGTTTCTCAAACTTCATGAGGATCTTGTTAAAAAAATAGATTTTGATATAGTAGGTTTGGAGCAGAGCCGGAGATTCTGCATTTCTTCTGAGTTCCCAGGCGAAGCCATTGCTGACTTTGAGTAGCAATCACTGGCTAAGGATCCCAGTCACCAGGGGAGTTTTCAAAACTCGTGATGCCAGAAATTCTGGATTCAGTTAGTCTGGGACAGAACCCAGGCATCTTGTTTTTCAAAAGCTCTCCAGGTGATTCTAACATGCAGCCAAGATTGAAAATCATTGCTTTTGAGAGGATTCAGTCCTGTCTTGCTGGAGTATCTGGCTGGATAGGCCTGGAAAAGATTTCTCATCATTATTTGAAACTCTGGATGTTCTTTAGTGCAGCCTGAGACCCATTGGGTTTTCTTTGGCTCTGAACTCGCATTGAATGAATTCAGACATCTTGAAACTCAGCAGCTTCAGATGGCAGTATTTTTAATGGAGTTCTTTTGTTGTGATCAAGAGCACAGAAATGTTCTGAGAGAGAATCTGCTTTTCCACTTGCTGATAACACTACCAAGAGTAGAGTCAGTCTGTCTCAGTTGTCTTTCACTTGGATCAGCATCAGGAGAAATTAGCACATGAGTTGCATGGTTGCCAATGATAAGGGAACATTGAATTGAAAGCCAATTTAGTAGACATCAGTCTACTGATAATTAAGGGCTCCCCTCTCCAATAAGGTTATTGTAAACTCTTACATGTGACTAGAAAGCTAGGATGAGATTATAGAAAACTGGGCTATTGTCAGTAATAATGAACCATACACACACATACATCTTTTTTTTTTCCAAATATTTTTTTTATTGACTTCAGAGAAGAAGGGTGAGGGAGAGAGAGATAGAAACATGAATGATGAGAATCATTGATCAGCTGCCTCCTGCACACCCCCCTACTGGGGATTGAGCTGGCAACCCGGGCATGTGCCCTTGACCGGAATCGAACCCAAGACCCTTCAGTCCACAGGCCGATGCTCTGTCCACTGAGCCAAACCGGCTGGGGCACACACACACATATATCTGAAGATCCACTTTTCACACACTGTCCCCTTAGAGCTCAAGGTTTGGGGATTATGAGAAAGTTTCTTGCAAAAGAAAAGGTTGGGGTGGGCTTAGAGCAGAGCTTTTTGTAAATTTCTGCCTCACTTTATATTTCTCCAAGGTGGGAATTATATAATCTCTTTATCTTTGACCCTTTCTTCTTGCTTTTGATTAAAGATTAGTCTTATAGAAATTCTGAAAGTGGTATTTTTACTCTTTCAAGTTGGGGAAGAAGGTTTTTTGTTTTTTTTTTATCACTTTTGGGCTTTGATTAAGTAATCTTGGTACATACTTGTGGAAATTATATTCACTAACCAAGTCAAATAAGAGTGCACTTGCAGCCTTAGCCAGTTTGGCTCAGTGGATAGAGCGTCGGCCTGCGGACTGAAGGGTCCCGGGTTCGATTCCGGTCAAGGGCATGTACCTTGGTTGCGGGCCACATCCCCAGTAGGGGGTGCGCAGGAGGCAGCTGATCAATGTTTCTCTCTCATCGATGTTTCTAACTCTCTACCTCTCTCCTTTCCTCTCTGTAAAAAAATCAATAAAATGTATTAAAAAAAAAAAGAATGCACTTGCAAGAGTGCTGAATCTTACGGTCTTACTCTTGTGTCGTATATGTCATCCTGGGAGGCCTTTCAAAGGAATTATCATCCCCATTGTCTTTGGGATTTCTGTTTAGCATCATCATATTCTGTGATGTGCCACACATGAAGGAAGACGAGTGATTGATTTCTGTGGTAAATGTTTTGTTTTTAAACCCCTTTAGGGTCTGGCCTTAATCCAGCATTCTCTTTCGTGTTGCTGCCCTCTGTACTAACGTCATATATCTAAAACTTAAATAGGCCCTGCTTTGTGTGTCTCTGTGCTTCTGCGCATGCTGCTCTCTCTGTCTGAATATGAATTCTCTATTTTTCCAACAAGCAAATTTGTAGCATCCCTTCTACACAATTCAGTTGTCAGCCTCTCTGTGGAACATTTGCCAACTCCTCTTGCTCACTCCAACCCCCCATTTCCAGCTGGTATTTTCTTCTTTGTTTCTGTGGGGTTTTACACCCCCATTCTAATATAATATACGGCATTATAATGTTTTTATGTGACCATCTCTAACAAACTGTAAGCTGCTCAAAGGAAGAATAGATTTGCATCTTTCACATAGTAGCACATATCATATTAGTTGAGTTACATGAATGAGTAAATGAAAGAGAAGAAAAAAAATAAAGAATGTGTCCTGCTCTCTCCTTTTGGTAAAAATTTAATAAACTGGAGTTCTAAACCTCTGCCACTCCAGGGTTAGTTTTAGTAGAGGCTTCATGGAAAATATTGACACCTACTTTGGAAAATGAAAAGATGAAAAATTGGTGTTGGAAGTTTGTAGAGGTGAGTGGTAGCCAGTAGCCAAGCAGCTTGTTGAGTTTGTGTGGGGAAATTAGATGTCTTGGTGGGCATTTTATCCGAATAGTTGTTCTTCCCTTCTGACATTATAAAATGGGTTCTGGGAAGGCTGTTTATGTTTTTCACAAGTACCCCTTTCTTTAACATATAGTTGAGGTTTTTTTTTTTTTTTTTTCTTCCAAATTTTTATTAAGGTATTATATGTGTACATATCTTACCATTGCCCCCCCACCCCACTCCCATACATGCCCTCACCCCCCAATGTCTTGCATCCGTTGGTTACTCTTATATGCATGCATACAAGTCCTTCAGTTGATCTCTTAAACATATAGTTGAGGTTTGCTGTTGGTCTTGGAAAAGAAAGTTTACTTTTTTTGTTGTTGTTGTTAATTATACCAAATCTCAAATAGTAGCTGCTCTTTGTATAATGTGATGATGCAAAGTCCCATGTGAACATACTGATTGGATTTGGTGTGAGTCACATTTCAGAACACTTATAGAATCAATCATTTGACACCTAGTCTCAGCAGGGATTTTGCTGATTTTAGCTAATCTCTGCCTTTGCACCTTTTTTTCCATTGTAGTTCTGAAACCCAGAATTGATTTTTAATTCTAGAATTGCATTCATCATTGAGCATGCTTTGAAATACCAGTAGTATCAAAATAAAAACAAAAAAGGGCTTAATCACAAATAATTGAGTAGTGCTGATCAAAAAGCCCTTTCCTAAATCCTATCCACAGTAAAGTTGATGTGGTTCCCCACACCCCCCACCCCCCCTTGTTTTTTAAGAAAAAAAGTGCCAGGGCTAAGGGCTATTCTAAAAAGCCAGCTGATCAATTTACCCTCACCCTTCTTCCATAATCTTCTAACTCACCCCCACCCCCCTCAGCTAATTTTGGAAACAAGCCCTTTGCTGCTATGATGGGAAGGGAGCTCCCCCCAATTTCTGGTGTCAGGTTAGAGCAAAGGTCAGAAGAAGAGAACTGTGGGTCACTGTGGTCAGGTGATGCTGGCACTTGCAATCCCCAAGTAGAAGAAAGAACTGGCAACTTAGAGGAATGAATTTTTGCTCTGGAGGCAGAAATCACATTTGAATGTGCTAAAAGCCATCATAAGTTTATCCTGAAACCCTTTAATTGTTTAAAGCTCTACATGGGTTAAGAATTTTGCTAGGAGCTTGTATTTTTTTCATTTTATCTGTACCTCCTCGCCTGCCATATTTTCTAAAAGGAGGGACTAAGCCAATCAGTGTGCTTCCTAATGCCTGTCTTGCCCTATTGATTGTCCCCACCATTTATGCACCTTTTGTTATTCATTTTAGAAAGATTTCCGAGTACAGGAACTGCCACTGGCTCGTATTAAGAAGATTATGAAACTGGATGAAGATGTGAAGGTGAATTTATGTTCATTTTTATTTATATTGAAGCCAAAATGATGGGTGGGTTGTTGCGCATTTCTCTAGAGCTCAAATTTAATTAAATAAAAATGAAAATATTGCCTGTTGCTTTTTTACTTAGTTCCTCATAAAATTGTTAAGTGAGCTGAAATCGAACAATTTTAATTATTATATGATGCTTCTCTGAAAATTAGGGGTGTCCTGTTTTCTATATGTTGAAAAAATGCTGAGTGCTTTTTGAAACACCCAGTTCTTTTCAGCATGTAGAGTAAACATGTAACATCAAATCATCAGGACAGTGCCATCTTCTTAGCATCTTACTACAGTCTCTAATTTGTTGATCTGAGCTCTAAGAAATGTTTGATAATGCTAGTGTATCTGTGAGTATTGCATCTGTGAGTTGTTTTACATGAATAATACTTGTGAGAGGGTTTACTTGGAGGAATACCCATTACTTAGGTATTCTTAGGAGTCTGCCACCCACTACAACTCTCTCAGAAAAAGAGCAGTTCCCTCTTTACCACTCAAAATGAATAGTCTCTTGTATTTGTATAGGAAGCTAACAGTTCACAGCAATTTTCCCTTCTGTTAGCTCAATTCCTCCTCATAGTAACCCTGTGAGATTTGGTAGGATAAGAATTAGTAGTTTAATTTTTTAGATATGGAGATAGACCAAAAAATAAAAAATAAAAATGAAAATTGACTTGCCTAGAGTAGGAGAACCAAGATCCCAATACTCATCTGCTTTCTTAACTCCATAGCTTGTCCAATGCCTATATCCTATACAGACCACCTCACCAAGGATCCAGAGCATTGTTTGACCAAGAGCTTATATTACTTGAGTATTTACTGTGTTCCAGGCCCTGTGCTGGGTGCTTGTACATATATCTTCTCATTTTATTCCCACAACAGTACTGGAAAGTTATCCTCTTTTTCAGTATGTGAAAAATGAAGCCCAAAAGAATGGGAAGCTTGAGATTTTGCCTAAATCCACTGGCTCTCAAACTCATTATTTCCCCACATTGTCTCTCCTTGGATTATATCACTTACTGACTTTATGGCCCTGGGCAAGTTACTTCACCTCTCTTAAACCTAGCTTCTCTACAAGGATGTTATGAGAGTAAGAAAGTGCATGGTAGGTGCTAGATAAGTGTTCTTTTTTCCTCTTCCCTTCTGCCTGCTTTGTTCCTACTTGTGGGTTCATTTTACCTTGGGATCTCTTGAGGCTACCACCTTCTCATTTTTCAATACTTGCCCCATAGTCCAGTGGCAGGACATGAGATAAGGGGCAAATTAACTGGTTTGAATGACTGGTGATTGACAGACCTACATCTGTTACAGATGATCAGTGCAGAAGCCCCTGTGCTTTTTGCCAAGGCAGCCCAGATTTTTATCACAGAGTTGACTCTTCGAGCCTGGATCCACACAGAGGATAACAAGCGTCGGACTCTACAGGTAATATTATAGACCTACATTGGGAAAACTGGGCAAGTAGCTAGCTGCCTGCTTCTCTTGCATAGCTTAGACCAAAGATTATTTTTCCTTAGGCCTCTGACAAGCTGAGTGTAATTGGTATCTTCCTCTACTCTTGGGAGGCAGGCATACCTTATAGCCATGATAGTATTTCCCCACCAAGAATTTTAATTTCCAGCTCTCTCATGGTTTTCACAACTCAGTGACTGAACTATTCACTTGGTGAGTCCTCACTATAAACAGAGGGAGGCTAAACTTATATTTATCTATTTCCAGATGTAAACAACTTCTGGTTGGAAGCCTTGAGAGACTCCAAGAATGGACAGTCCCAGGAAGAATCAGTTTTACTGACCTCGTTAGCCTTTTTTTCCTCGTCTGCTTTCCTGAGAATCCTTTTCCTCTTCTTTTTTTGTTCTCTTTTTATTTTAATCCAGCAAACCAACATTCATTGAGATTTTGCCTAAATCCATTGGCTCTCAAACGCATTATTTCCCCACATTGTCTCTCTTGGTCATTGGCTCTAGAGGCTCTCCCCTCAATCGCCAGAGCATAGCTCTTGGAAGAAACATTTCTCAGACATAGAGTAAGGATGTGACAAATATAAGAGAGTGACAGTATTTTAACAACAAAGCCAAGAGTGTAAATTATGTCTTCTCATTTTCCTCTTACCTCAAAAGTTGCAAAAGCATTTATCTATCTATCTATCTATCTATCTATCTATCTATCTATCTATCTATTCTACAAGTATTTATTAAACATCCACAATGTGCTGAGCACTGTTCTATGCTCTGGATACACAAAACAGACAACAGTCTCCACCCCAGAGGAACCTAAATTCTAGTGCAGCTAGACATTGAGAACTTACTTTATGGCTGCCTTGGAGGAAGTCTGTAGATCTAAAGAGCCAATTGAAGTTACCTTCAAGATCAGTTAAGAAAAAATAAAATAAAATGGTCAAAACATTTGAATGGGCCCTTCCAAAAAGAAGATTCCAAATGACCAGTAAGCATATGAAAAGGTGCATAACATCATTTGTCATCTGGGAAATCCAAAGTAAAACCACAGTGAGATGCTAGTTTATACCCACTAAATGACTAAAATCAAGATAGGAATATATTAAAAAAATTGATATATTCTTGAAATGAATTACTGTTCAACAATAAAAGAAACAAACTTGATCCATACAGCAACATGGATGAATCACAAATATGTCAAGTAAAAGAAAGCAGAGAAAAAAATTGCATAGCACATGGTGCCATGTACTGTCCATAGTGATAGAAATAAAAGTTGTTGTTACCTCAGATTGGGGGTTGGGGGTAGGAAGGGCATGGTAATTGGCTGGAAAGTGATGGAAGGGAACTTTATATTCTTATCTAGGTGATAGCAACCTGGGTGTATATATTTATAAAAATTCATCCAGCTGTGTACTTAAGATTTATGTATCTTACTGAATATGAATAATAATTCAGTAAAATATTAGCACTTAAAAATTACTATGCTAAAAAGACTGATTTAAAATATATCTATGTTTTCAAAATACTGTAGAACACATTAGTGTTTGTTTGAAGGTGGTTATTATTTCTTTCTCTTTCACCCCTCCTCTCATTTCATGCTTAGATGAGCCGTTTAGATAGCTTTGAGTAGGTGACATCATCAAGAATGTGATACTATATCCTGCTAATCGTAAATGAGTCCTGGCAGCTTTAAAATGTGCCCTGCTTCGGTAGGATGGGTTTATTATCAAGCTGATGGTTGGCAAGAATGGAGGACTGAAGTTTTGCATTTCAGTGGCTTTGGGCCATCACAGAGACAAGGGAAGGAAAAAACAGAAAATTTCCATCCCCTCCTATTTTGTCTGATGAGTCACCTTTTCTTAAGATGTGATATGTAGAGTTGCTAAGGATTTTGGTTAGAAGGTTGACCTTTCCTTCACCCCAACATTTTATTATGAAAAAATTCACACATAAGCAAAGTTTATAGTGAACACCTGTATACTCACCACCTGGATCCTGCCATTAAAAGTTTACTTATTTTATCCCCATATCTATCTTTCTATCCATCAAATCATCATCTATTTTTAAATGAATTTCAAAGTTTACTTTTCTCTAAATACATGCATATTATTCACTAGTTCACTCTTTTCCCCTTGTTTTTCTTTAAAATTTTCTTACACTGTTAGTATGTTGACTTTTAGTAAAAAAAAAAAGAGGAAGAAGAAGAAGGAATCCTTTAATTTTATTATTTAAAGAAAGGAAGTGTTACTCTTAGAATGAACCTCTTCAAAGCAGGCCTTGGTTTCAAAATCATTAGTCAACCTACTCCTGTGTCCTCAGCCCACCTTAGCCTCTGTTCTAGTAACTTCAGACTTCCAATATTTATATCACATTAAGCAAGATTTAAACCATGGGTTTAATTAACATTGCAATTTTGAATTCCAAAATAAAAATTTTGGGAACTAAGATACAGATCAGTAACTAGAAAATATTGCAAAAAGTTATTAGGATTTCAGCCAGGAAATTCAAAATAGATTTTAACTGCTTCTGAACTAAAAGGCAAAATACTATTTAGAGTCTTAAAAAGGTTATAAAATCGAATGATTGCCTAACCTTGCTAACCACATAATGACCAGAAATCTATCTGAGATTGCTAGATTTGTACAATTTTAGCTGGAGGACCATTGTTTAACAGTCATGGAGAGGACCTGGGGGCAGAATCTAGCAGAGGCAGTAGTAGTTAGAGGCTCGAATATTCGGCTTGTGGAGCACGAGCTATAGGTAGCTTTTTTTTGTCGACTTTGTAGATGTCTTTCCAGCAGGTCTGATCATTTGAAGTTTCTAAGAGTTTGGCTGTGCTTATTTCAGCTATAGACTTGGCCATGGGTACTTAGTTTGGCTTAGAAGTCATCATCTTCTCTTACTTGTAACCTGGAAGTTATAAAGCCAGGTGAACTAGTTTCTCCCCAGGCTAATTTTTCACCTCGCTTTTCTTTGTTACAGAGGAATGATATCGCCATGGCAATTACAAAATTTGATCAGTTTGACTTTCTCATCGATATTGTTCCAAGAGATGAACTGAAACCTCCAAAGCGTCAGGTGAGCTGGGAAAGCATTGCTGCTGCTGCTGCCAGGCACCTTGCGTATGGGTGTCTAATAATGCTCCTTTCCTCTCTCAGCACAAGCCATTTGCTATTTCTTTTGCTACTTCTCTAGACCAGATCCATCCTTAACATCTCCTTCTGCTGCTCATTTATGGGTACTTTTAACTCAGTGCCGCTGAGGTGGTATTTCAGTGAAAATAAAGTTAAAATTAAAGACTTTGGTTATAAATAGTAAGAGTGAAGCTCATTTCAAGGTATCCTAGGAATTCTATCAGAGTTCTTAATCTGGGGTGGGAGAACATGTCCAGTGAGTTACAGATTTTAGATTTTCAAGAAACAGCGTCTATGTGCACAGTGTGTTTGGAGTGAGTGGACTTTGGTTTTCTCTTACTCTTGATTGTGGGTCTCTATATAATGCTCTGGTTACATATTAAATCATCTGCTAAGGTTTTAAAAAATACCAATGCCCAGGCTCCACCCCACACCAAGTTGAATCAGAATCTGAGAGGGGAGGCCTAGGCATCAGTACCTTTTAAAGCTCCCCAGATGCTTTTAATGTGCAACCAGATTTGAGAACCACCGCTAAAACTGTTTTCTAAGCAATCACTAGAAAGAATGTGAATGTCTGCCTGCCTGTCTTTCCCTCTCTTCTACCTGCCCCTCTCCAAAGGTCACACCGATTTTTTTTCCAGCACCTTGGGTGCATAAGTCTCTTAATTGCTGTTTTAATAGGCCCCTATCCTTTATAACTCATTGGTTCGGGCACACAATTCGTGACTCACCAGGTGTAATTGAGACACTTGGGGAATAGTACCAGAGTCTGGCGGGAGCAAAGGTGTGCCTTGTTCTGCTTGCTCTGTTTTCTTAACAAAATTTTAAGTGGTTTTAATGAATTATTTCATAGTATATTATCTTTGGAAACGGCTCATTCAATGACTCTCATGCTGTCTCTATTAATAACCAGTCAGAAGGTGTAAGACAAATGGGTGTCTTAAAAGACATTTGTAATCCTGACCCTGCCTGGGAGCCTTTGGATTAGCAAGCCCTCTGTTACCCCCTTACTAGTACAGGGAGCCTCACTGTGTCTCCTTTCTGGGCAGTCTTTGCTACTGTAAACATCCTTGACTGGAAGCTGTAAGGTGTTCAGAGGAGCTTTCAGTCGGATGTTTACAGCGGCAGGCTGCCACGGTCGTCCCTGGTTGCGCATCGCCTTTGAGACATTGCAGGTTAGTGCCCGAGAGCTTCCTTCCTCTCTGAGAAGTCACTACCGCAAGAATCCACACCACTTCTCTTCCTTCAAAAAAAATGATATGACACACATGCTCTCCGTGTTGGAATTTGTTTGAGCAGCCCCCTTTAAAAACAAAGAGATGAGATCTGTCAGAAAATCGGCCTTGCTCATGCTCCTTGTGCTAGCTTCTGCCTGTTCTCTGTGGGCTGCCTGCTGAATCAACTGGCTGGAGAGGAGGGTCATGTCCTGTCCCTTCCTCCAAAGTCCTCAGTGCTTGACTCCCTTAGGGTGTCAGACAGCTCCATGTTCTATCTTGACTCTAAATGCTGTGATCCATCTCTTTTTTTAAAGTGTGTCTAGCTAAAACAGCTCCTTGCTCTCTAGACTCAGTTCTTTGTAGGTGTTCAAGCCATTAATTGGCATCCTGTTTGGGACAGCTGCTGCCTGGCCTTTGAAAGGTTGAGATTACTGGAAGCTGGCCTGAAATTCTCAGGTAGCATTTGTAATCCTCTGTAGACAGGAAGTTTTCCCAATCTCCAAATTGGCTGACACCTTTTTAAGTCCCGTAAAAGCACCTACTCTCCAAAATTCACCCTTTCTGAAGAGGCAGCAGTTCGTTCTTACTACTGCAGCTAATATACTTTTTTCCAGTCTGTGGCTGATAGCACAACACTGTGGTGATGGCCCTGGTAGGTGATGCTGCTCATTCTCTGGCTGTTAGTCTCCACTTCTGAACACATCCCAAGAGTAAAACCTCTGTTTGGGGAGGCCACAGCTAGAGCTGGGCAAGTACCCTATTCTGGATTGATCCAGTCATTCATTTTGAGATTGTTCTAGCATCTGGGATGATGTTCCACTGCTGGGGAAAGGAACTAGCCACAAATACTGAGTTGGGGATCTAAGGCCCTTGACTTCTCAGAGATGCTTGGGAATTTTTCTTGTTCTTCAGGAAAGCAAATGAAAACTATTTGAAAGTAGAAGGTTGTTGAGGCTTGACTTGTACCCCACTAAAGCTATGAGTTGAAAGTTCCTTGCCCATTGAAATATCATTTCTCTTCACCCATCTCTTTAAACCAAGCATAATCATTCCCCTGCTAGCTTGACCTCCATTGGCTGAATGAGTCTTCATATATGCCTCCTTCCATTCCAGTGAATTGAGAACAGTCATGCCCTCCTCACAGCGCAAGCTGACTTGATGGAATGTCTTAGACCCTGCTTGGTTCATAAACAAGTTAGGAGGCTACAGTAGGCAGCACAGGAGAAGCTCTTCACCTGCTCTCCCAGCTTTTGGCAAGGGGTATTTTGGCTTCTGAAAGGGATATTTAAAGGGTTTGCTTTTTGTCTGGTGAAAAGACCATATTCATTTGTAGATCAGCTACAGTCAGGGATAACTGGATACAGAACCATCACAGGTCAGGGGTAGGAAATGCCAGTGTTTGCCTGCCTCCTGACTTCCTACAGGTTTGTTCTGGGGGGGCTCTTGGTCCTCTATACCTTCTCATCACCCAAGAGCTTTTTCAAGTTAGGTCTGAACTTTATGATTAATGTTTTTTATAAAGTAGGAAGGGAAATCTCAATGGAAAATGAATACATTGAACTCATTTCAAGAGCTTTGAAAAAGATCAGTTTCATGGCTAAGGAGGATATCAGTTTATCCCTGCCACAGCCAAGGTCTAGTTGACAAGACTGACCTTAATTTATAATAGAAGTTGGAGTTGAAATGGAAGTGACATTGTCACAGTTAAGTTGTTCTGGAAACAGACCTAGCTGAAAATAAAAGGGGACCCCCTCTTTCTTCTGCCTCAGAATGATCGCAGTCAATGTTCAAACTGTTTGGGTCTGAAGTACAGAATACATTAACCTAAAAAGTTGATTCATGTTTGAGAACTAGCTCAGAAACCCAGCATGTCACAAGTGTCTGCCTAGGCTGAGTGGATGGCCATCAGGGATTCTGGTCATGCAGAGACCCAAGTGTCTCATAGGCTATATATCAGCAGTCCTAGTTTTACTATCCTGGGCCCCCCAGTCACCAGGCAAGCAAAATAATACATAGCCCTGTTCTACAGGGGACATGGATTTCTCCCCACTAGACTACAAAATCCTAGAGGTAGCAAAGAGAGGTTAGGGTCTCTTCTATTGGTAACAGCTGTTGTGTTCAAGAAAATGTATTCTACTACCAACTTAGCTTTAAAAAAAAGTACAGATATACCTCAGAGATATTGCAGGTTCAGTTCAAGACCACCACAATAAAGCAAGTACAGGCATCCTCGGAGATACTGCTGGTTTGGTTACAGACCACTGTAATAAAGCAAGTATCTCAATAAAGTGAGTTGTAACCTTTTTGCTCATGGAGGGTCTTGCCTTCAGTTGGTTAAAAAAAAAAAAAAATTCGAAGTGCAATAAAGCCAAGTGCAATAATACATGGTGTGCCTATATTTTCTTATCTCTGTCTACCTGGCTCTATAAATCCATTCTCATTTAGCAAGTGCTTATTAGGTGCCTACAAGGGAATGAATAGTGGGGACAGTGGAGAGCAAGAGAGAGCTAGGCTTTGCCCTCATGGGAAAGTAGTTAATTTGACAAGCAAGGACAAAAAAAGTTCAGTGAGCAAAGGACTGGAAGCACAGACTAGAGCACCTGACCTAATGAGGGGATGATGGGGTCAATGCCAACTATATAAATGTCACTTTGGGGAGCTTTGAGGCAGTCCACAGGGTCTCTATACCTTGAAGAATTGTCTTTTTCTCTTCTCTTGAACATGGCAAACTTAGCCCAGAACAAGGGAGTGAGTAAATTTAGTTAATTTTTTGCTCAGCCAGCCCAAGTTGTATGTTTCTGTTGTTTTTGTTGTCCCAGGCAGGGGTACCGTGTGCCACAGGGTCCTCTGGAGCAGATGCCGATCTCTGTGTCAATGGTCAGGGGCCAACCAACCCTGGACCCTCAGGCTATAACCATGCCGTAGTGTGTGTAAACATCCTACACTCTCAGCTGTGAGCTCAAGGTGGCTGGGAGAGGGTTGTTTACTCCTTCTGCCATGGAAAACGTCAGCTGAAGAAGGAACAGTCTCTTCACCCAGCAGATCGGACAGAATGCGACCTCCCTAGTCAGCCAAGGCAGCACCCAGCGGAGAGCTGTCCCTCAGGCCCCCTGGGTTGCTCTTCTGTGGCTAAGTACAACCAGAACCAGATGTGATACTGGATAGATGTGGCCCTCAGTGACCACTGAGCTCTCAACGTATTGTGAAAAGCTAAGCACTTGCCTACTGATGCTCTCGATCCTAACATTTGATTCTGAAATTTCAACCCAGGAAAAGCCCTATGTCCTTTTCCCCTGCTCTGTCCCTCCTGAGGTGGTGGGAACAAAATAAGGAGAGTGCTGCCTGTTTGGGAGATTGGGAACCGGCCTGAGAGCCTGACGTTTGGGTAGCATCTTCCAGTGCTCACAATTAGCACTGTCCTCAGATCACAGGCCTCAACAGCATTTACTCACAAGCACTGCTAGTGCGCGGCTTTTAGTGGCAGTAATTATTTGCCCATTTGCAACTTATCACGCAATGGGTGCTACCTCTACTTCAGAAAATTGGCTGTAAGTTTGGTGAAACCTATGGAATCTGTTATTTTTAGTTTGATGTAGCACAACTGGTCTCTTCAAATTCCAGTTTCCCTTGGCTCCAAATGTGGAGAGCTCAGCATTCAGCAGGCAACGGCACAGCCCGTTTGGGGGAAGAATGGAAATTCACTCTGGCGGCTGCTGAGTCGGTTCTTTTTCTCTTACCTGCCTCTCCTTCTACCCCACAGGAGGAGGTGCGCCAGTCTGTGACTCCTGCCGAGCCTGTTCAGTACTACTTCACGCTGGCTCAGCAGCCCACCGCCGTCCAAGTCCAGGGGCAGCAGCAAGGCCAGCAGACCACCAGCTCCACAACCACCATCCAGCCTGGGCAGATCATCATTGCACAGCCTCAGCAGGGTCAGGTCTGTGAGCTGCAGAGGGTGCCTGCCCAGCAGGATAGTACTTCTTAGGTTTGGGATGGTGAAAGCTTGACCAGGGCAAGACAGGTACTGAGAGCATCATAGAGCACTGGATCTGAAGTCTGGAAACCTGGGCTCTCCCCAGACTCAGCCACTGAGGTGACATGTCACCCTAATCTCTCATGGGTCAAATGAGGAAAGTGTAGTGGACAAGATGTTCTTCAGGATCCTTATGAGCTAAAAAGTTTTAGAAGGAAAAACGGTATAATACCCCATGAAGAGTAGTGGCATCTCTGTAGAAGGTGTTTTAAGTGGATTCCATGCCTGCTGTCTGTGTGTCTACACCAGAATTGGATTGTATCCTTAAGGGAGAAATCGGGCATGCATACCTCTCCTCCCTTTCTCCCCATCATTTCTCTGTCCTACTGTATTTGAGTCAAGTGTCCTTCTCTTTTTACAGTAGTAATCAGAATATTCTTTCTCTCCCCAATACAGTTGTGAGGGCAGTAATATGCACATTTGTTGGGAATCATGAGAGGCTACAGAGAACTCTGTTCTCTGAGCTCTGAATTCAAACTCCCTGTCAGTCATCAGCTTATTTATTCATCAAACATTGGTTATCCTCTGTAGGTAAAGTCCTATGCCATGTGTTGGGGACACAAGCATGAGTCAAACAGTCCCTATTTTTAAGAATTCATAATCTAGTTGGGGCTATAAATAAATTAAAGATTATACCACCATGTGGAAAGTGTAAGATATTCTTAGGATGTGTAGAGGGTATTATGGGAATGCATCAAAAGGGGTACCTAACAAAGATGTGAGGGGGTGGTAGAAGAGGATATCAGAGGAGATTCCTTTAAGGGAATAATATGAGTTTTAGAATAATGGAAATGAATCAAAATAGACAAGGAGGGACTTCCCAGTACAGGGCTCAGCACAAGCAAAGGCTTGGAGTTGAGAAATAGCACAAGGCAGTGGGGAAAGGCTGCAGCACAGGGAACATCTAGCAAGTCTGAAGACAGGTGGAGGACACATTCTAGACGGCCTTGTATGTTCTAGTGAGGAGCTGGGTTTGCCTAGAAGAAAAAAAATGGAAGTGGCAGTAGATTTAAGTATAATTGTGACTTTAGGACGTATTCCCTGCTTGTTTTTTTTATCCATATAACAAATTTATTGAATGCTTGTCTTTACCAGACACCATGCTAGCAGGAGGGGTTCAAAGATGATTGGACCTCAATCCCTCTCTTAAGGAGTTCACTGCATTGTGATGCCTAAGGGACCTTCTTTAGCGCTTGCTTGTGCGTCTGCAGTGGTGAGAGCTTTGCCTGCCAAAGGCTTTATCCCTTTATAGAGAGAACTTCAAGGGAGTCTGCTAAGGGCTGGCTCTGATTGGCTGATCATCTTAAGAAGCTCATAATTGTTGTGCCCTGACAGCAGGGCACGCCATACGTGATTTGACAGCTGCTATGCTAACACAAGCCCTCGTTTTCCTGAAATGATTTAGAAATACTTTGGAAATCCTCTCAGGAAAATTGAGTTGATAGAGTACAGTGATGAGTTGGCAGTATGCATTTTTTTTTTAGTCAGCAAGAATTTCATGTATCCTCTTTTCTGCCACCCTGGACTTGCTCAGCCTAGAGCTGATAAGGCTTGTGAGGATGGTGAAGTTGGTCCCTCCCAGCATCTTCCAGCTATTGTTTCACTGTGTTACTGGTTCAGGGTGGCCTTGTGTTGTGTGACACACCCCAGGACCTCTGTAGTAATGGCTGTTTCAGGTTGAGTGCAGATACAGAATACATATTAAAGTCGAAGGAAAGCATATTTTGGTAAAGTGAATCCTCTATTTTCTATCATAAAATTGGAAACTTTTATTCCTGGAAGCTTAAGGAATAGGCTGAGTTGAAAATTGCAGTGTGAGAACAGGAGATGTTTCCTATTGTCCTAACCAACTGCATGCATTTTTACATAGGTCTCTCTGTCTGTCTTCCATGCCCTCCCGTTACTTAGGGGTGGCCTCAGTTAAGATCCAGGTATTCAGTGTTTGGTGTCCAGTGCATTTACCTGTTCACTCTCCCATAGGCAGCTGTGCTATGATCCAGAGCAGCCAGCTGGTCGCTGCGGGCTGGGGTCGCTCTGCTGTTTAAATGGGGTGAAAACCAGTGTGCACTTTATTTCCCTCCCAATGTCTTGCAGGCCTAAAAAGGAGCCCACAATCCCAAATTTATTAAATTCATAATTCATGCTGACCCCACTTTCCATTTAGTTTGCCCTCCAAATTCACCTGCTCTAGACCTGACTTGGCTATTTCTCAAGTGAACTGCCGTGGTTGCTTTTGATTCTTTTGTACCATATGTACCTTACGATTATCGAAGTGGCTGTGAAAAGTTGTAGCATTTGAAGCATAGAGATGTTTTGGGCTTAGGCAAATATTTTGTACTATGAGCCTAAAAATAAATCTTTGTTTTTTTCATCTTTTATTTTGGTGAGTGACTTTCACAGTGCTCTAAGCCCAAAGGACTCTAGGTTGAGTATTATTTGGTGTTAACATGACTTCAGGCATTCATGGAGAGGATTTGCTCCTAGTTAACCACTGGTTATTAACCCCTTGGTAAGCCTACTGACTCTGAGCCAGACTCAATCAGCTTTCTCATGACTCTTTCCAGACCACCCCAGTGACCATGCAGGTTGGAGAAGGTCAGCAGGTGCAGATTGTCCAGGCCCAGCCACAGGGTCAAGCCCAGCAGGCCCAGAGCAGCACTGGACAGACCATGCAGGTGATGCAGCAGATCATCACAAACACAGGAGAGATCCAGCAGATCCCGGTAAGCCCTGCCTTGCCTCAGGTCTGCATGGCACTCTTCAACATAATAACAGAGATACTTAAAGATTTTATATCTGTATATACACACAGACAAAAAAAAATGGTGTATGTGTGTGTGCATGTGTATATATTTTGCGTGGTTATGTATATCTCACACACACACACACACACACACACACACACACACACACACACACAAACATTTTTTAAACCTATATTCCTATTACCCTAGACTGGTGGTCGGCAAACTGCAGCTCGCGAGCCACATGCAGCTCTTTGGCCCCTTGAGTGTGGCTCTTCCACAAAATACCACAGCCTGGGCGAGTCTATTTTGAAGAAGTGGCGTTAGAAGAAGTTTAAGTTTAAAAAATTTGGCTCTCAAAAGAAATTTCAATCGTCGTACTGTTGATATTTGGCTCTGTTGACTAATGAGTTTGCCGACCACTGGCATGTACTACCCTTTACCTCTTTGCACACAATCTGCCACAATTGCCTAATCCTCACAGCTTCCAACTACACAGTAACATTTAGTCTAGTCCAGTGGTTGGCAAACTCATTAGTCAACAGAGCAGCAAACCGCGGCTCGCGAGCTGCATGTGGTTTGTGAACCGCGGTTTGCCGACCACTGTTCTAGACCACAACTTGCTTCACTGTGTGCTCACTTTTTTCCTTTAACCCAAGTTAGAGTTCACCACTGTGGGGCAGCTCCTCTTAATTTCCTCTCACTCCACCTGCGTAGAGAAGTCATTGTAACCACCATTCTGTGCCAAGGCCCAAAGGCCCTGTGAGGCAGTCCTGTCTTTTGATTAGAAAAGAATAAGAGGGAGGTGTATAGGGAAGACCATAAATACACTTGTTGCATGTTCATTAGTCAGTTCCCCCTGGAGCCTGCAGCAAAGTGTATTTTTGGTTTTCATTTAACTTATCCATTCCTTCACCGTGGACTACTGCTTCCTGTGTGCCTTGAGGGATTTCATTTCTTAGATTTGTTGACTTTTTTACTTGTACTTGTTCTTTTGTTAAAAATGTTCTTGTCTCAACACTTGCCATTTATACATTGGTCATTTTGCCACCAAAAAATGTAGAAAGTGAGTGACATGGAGCAGTCCTTCTATTTCCTACCCCTTGTTCTTCCTATTGTAAATGAAATGTAGGCAAATCTGGAAATTCACTTGGGCTTGATTAACCACTTTCTCTGAAAAAAGCTCAAAAAGTATCCTCAACTCTGGTTTTGAAACTGTTCTTATTAGGTTAACAGAGTACTAGTCCAGGAGAAAGTTTAGGAAAGTGGAGTGAGTGTGTGTCTCTGTGTCTGTGTCTATCTCTTTCTGCCTTCTCTCTCTCTCTCTCTCTCTCTCTCTCTCTCTCTCTCTCTCTCTCTCTCTCCTCTCTCTCTCTCTCTCTCTCTCTCTCTCTCTCTCTCTCTCTCTCTTCTCTGTCACACACACACACACACACACACACACACACACACACACACACACAAATCCATCAGTTGCAGGTGCCTTGCCTCACTTTTTCAGCCACCAACCCAAAGATCTCTCTCTTGAATGGTTTTCATTCATATGGAGGCACCAAAATAAGTTCATTTAAGCCAGAGAGGAGTAACTGGCTTGAGTGTTCTTAACCCTCTGGCGCACAGAGCCTTAGCACAGATGAGTAGAATTTAGGACCTTGTCTTCACGGTTTTTGGATAGGAGCTTGCATTTCTGAACTCATCAGCGTGCTTGCAGTAGTGATGACCTTCAGGAAGGAAACTGCTTCTCTTTTGAAAGCCCAAGGGGTAGACTTATTTGCTCTTTAGTTAACATAAAAAAGCTGTGAGGATCCCCAGACTTATCCTGTGATAGAGGACTGAAGTATATCATCAGATGTCTAAACCTAAAAGAAGAGCTTCTAGCTTCTAAGAGCTGCTTGGAACTAGTTGGTGCACAGCTTTCCAATCACATTTGAGTTTCTACAAAGAGCTCTTCCCAGCAAGAAAATGGAAAATCGCTATGGCCTCAGTACACCTTCCCCACTCCTGGGTCAAGGCTTTAGTCTTTCATCCTGTGCGCCTTGGCTGGAGTTCTCTGACTCCTGGGACCAGATACCGTCAGTCTTCAGCAGTGAGGTCTCCTACGCCTCCACCCAGCTGCCTTCATCCCCATAAGCATCTTAACATCGTTGCCTGGAAAGCTGCATCAAGGGATTAAGATGGGGAAGGGAGGCTTGGCATCACAGCTTCCCAGCCGCTCCTCTCAGCATATTCTCAGGAAATAAATGACTGCAGGTCACAATATCATGCCCTATCTTTTTTTGAATTAGATTCTTACAGGTTTAGATTTTGTGGCCCTCCTTGCCTTAAGCAGACAATTCTGGAATGATCTACCAGAACTTCAGAATTAGTCTGTCTGGGTGGTTCCAATCCTCTTCCAGGCTAGCAGTTTCAGAGAAGCAGTTTGATTTAACACTGTACACAGGAGAGCCACTTCAGCCTACCAGCATTTTCCTCGTGGAAGTACAGTTCCCTTCAGTGACATTAGCTCTTGAAGGCAGGGGAGTGTTTATTCCAGGACAGAGGCCTGTTAGCCTCAAGAAGCTCACCCTTACAACAAAGGCAGCTGACAGCCAAGGAGGGTGATGTCTGGGCGCCCCAAATCCCAAGTGTGAATGTCTGCAGCCCTCCTCTGCTGACTTCTCTGCTGAGCCACAGCTCCTTGTGTTGTAACCACCTTGGCCCTTTCTTCATCTGCACATTCAAAGCACTAAAACTTTCATGGTACACTGGAGCGTTAAGAGCCTGAGTTAAGGCTTTTAGCACACAATTAAATGCAGTATGTGGTATTATTGTATTATCTGAGACTTAATCTTAAGCATGAGGGACTCCAAGGGCATTTTTGTAGGTTTGGTTTCCCATGATGGAGTTTTCTGAGGAAGGTTTATTGATTCAGCTTCCCCTTGGGAAGTGTTTGGCCAGAAGCTAGTGCTGAACACCAAGGATCCTGAAAGTCCCTCAGACTCCCGTTGGTCCTGGCTCTTGGGGACAGAGATAGTAAAGCTGGCCAGCTTTTTCTTCCAAAATGTGCAGCGTGGAATTGGGCAGTTCTAGGGCTGTGGTGCGGAGTGACGGCCATCTGCTTTGTGCTCCTGGCAGACACTGGAGCTGTTCTCAGTACAGTATTAGATCAGCCATTCTGGGAACTGGGTGGAGTAGTGTGGAGCTGGAGGGAAGAGAGGCCCACACTTAAGGTATAAATATTCTGATGATGTTAGACAGCCTTTAGGATAAAATCCTAAGATAAACTGGGCAAACAGCTGAGAGCCAGCGAATGTTGAGGGTGCAGCCATGCTTTTTCATATATGTGACAAGATCCTCAGGGTGTTTTTTCAAGGTCCATTCAGGGAACTATTCTCTTTTGTGTGTGTGACTTGCAGGATAGGGAAGTTACGGTTTTGCTGTTTTGACCTCTATTACAAAGGAACTTTTCTGGGCATGCTTTTTTGGAGGGCTCATGGAGGGCACATGAAAAATTTGCTTGTTTGAAGTTGCGCTCAATCTCCTGTGGTCTGTTTGTCTCTGCCCTGCCCTAGGTGCAGCTGAACACCGGCCAGCTACAGTACATTCGTTTAGCCCAGCCTGTATCAGGCACCCAAGTTGTGCAGGGACAGATCCAGACGCTTGCCACCAATGCTCAGCAGGTATGTTTCCCAGGGATGCAGGGCTTGACTTGGGGACCAGCAGGAGCTGGCTTCCTTATTATTCTCCCTTCCACCTTATTCTTCAGCAAGAGCCACCTCCACACCTGCATATCTATTCTACACCCCACGGTAGGGTTTCATGGAGAATTGCATTCAAAGTGTGTCTCTTGCCATTTTGTTCTGAAGTGCAAGGCAGGGAAGTCTCAAAGAAAGCCTGAAGTACCTGTATGCAGGTCTCACCAGAAGAAGCATTTTGACAGATTGCCTCTTTGTCAGGCTGTTACCAGCTTTAAAACTGAATAGCTGTTGTGTTCTGGCCCTCCTGTGCCCTTTGGAAAGCTTACGTGGATTTTATCCTCACCTCCTCAGGCACCCTTAACCAGAGATTGCTCCCCTTTCTCCTCTTGCCTTAGGATATTGGAGGCTGTGAGCCACAGGTGCTGAAGGTGCCTCCCTGGGCTTGGGGGTTGGGGAATGTGGGCATCATTGCAGGGGGTGGGGTGCTGCTCAAGGAGAGGCATTGTTAATGGATTCTTTTTTGCCTCATACCCAAAAAAAGCAGCAATCGTTTAAGAGCTGGATCTGTCTGGCCCAGTTGCATTTCTGGTGATGTATCTATTGACAGTGGTAACAGAGCTGAGTTTGTAGAGCATGTCTCCAAAGATTTAATTTGGAAAATGTGAGGAATGAGCCAGAAGTAAGGCTTCTGAGTTCCATATAGTCTCTGGGATCATTAAAGGTTCACATGGAACTTGAGCTTTTCCCTAATTTCCTTGGGGTTCACTGACATGGAATCAGAACTTAAAACTGGTCACACCCTTGGGTACCTCACCCTCTGCTTTAAAAAAAAAAAAAAAAAAAAAAAACGCCCATAAACTTTTGTAAGATTCTAACCTGGGATCCCAAAAACTTTTTATGGCCTGGGGGTGGGAGGAAATGAGAAGGATGAGTTCTTGGTTTCCCAGATATCAGTTTTGGAGCCAGAAACTAAAGCCAGAAAGCTTGACTTGGGGAGTGGGGGTTACAGAGAGGAGGGGAAGAAACAAGAGGAGCACCTGAGGGCAGTCACAGTCTGTATAACAACAGATTGTACTTGTGACGGTTGGCACGTGGTAGGTGCTCAGTAAATGTTTGTTTAATGAATGCTGAATAAATAGTATGTAAACGGAATTTAAAGATAATGAAGCTTTCTTTGATATAAAGGAAGTACTGCTGGCCATGGCACAGTTAATCTCATCTATGAGGAATATTTTCCATTTGTTTCAGGGTCATTCATTTATTCTGCAGACATTTCTTGAATACTTGATTTGCACTGGGAGAGTCAAAGAAAAAACTTAGCTCCTGCCCTCAAGCTTATAGACTGGTAGGAGGAGAAAGACCAAAAACAAGGAACAGTAGTATGAAGCTCTTTCACACGTGTCCCCTAGACCTGATGGGTTGTTTTGGGCCATTGTGAGGACACTTGAGAGGACCGTCCTTACCTTGCAGGTTGGCTGTGATGATTCCAAGAGATGGTGCACAGAAGACATTACTAGTCAAATGTTCCATAGATACACCTATGCACACAAGCATGCTTCAGTCTTCTTTCTAGTCTACCAAGCTGTTTCCAACAGTTGACATTGTACGATGCATTTCTACACGGCAGTAAATTTCTCTTAAAATCCACACCTAAGATTTTAAGTGCTCGTGATAAATGTTTTCCTTGCTCCCCCCCCCCCGCACCCCCCCCCCCCAATCCTTGGCCCAAAGGGCTGCACGTGGCCACTATCGGAAAAAGTACTTTATAGGTTTGCCACAAGGGCTTCTAGGGCCAAGGCCACCTGCTCGCCAGGGTGTTTCATATTCCAGTCAGATAATCTGGGTGATACGGGTTTGGTTTGGAGCCCACCTTCCAAGAATGAAAGGGACCACTCACTCCTTTGCCCAGTGTTTTGCAAATTGTCTTCACTGGCTGCAAGACTCTTAGGGTTTCTGACTAAACTGAAAATGTTATGCTCACTCATGTCAGCACCAATGAGCTAGGTGTTTGATTTGAGTCCCAAAAAGACCTTGATGAGTGGGTAGTAAGTGACTGGTAATGTCGTGTGTTCCAAGGTTGTCTGTATCAGCGGTTGCCAACCTTTCGGACCTCACAGACCACCAGTGGTCCACGGACCACCAGTTGGCAATCGCTGCTCTATATGGTGCCAACTCTGAGTAGCCTTCAGGGCTAGGGGATGGGAGGGATCTTGCTTTTCTGCTACACGTCAAGCACCTATTCTATGCCAGGCATTATTCTGGTCACTTTATATGTATTGTCTCATTTGATCTTCACAACCCTCTCCTGGGTAGTGGGCTGGTGGACCAGACCCTGCAGCTGACGTGCCTAATCTGCCATCTTGATTCCTGCAGATCACACAGACAGAGGTCCAGCAAGGACAGCAGCAGTTCAGCCAGTTCACAGATGGACAGGTAGGACACCCAGTCCGAGCAGGGGGCAGAGGGTGAGGAGTTGGGTGGGGGGTGGAGGTTAGTGGATGACATCTATGGGTTTGGATGATTAGGGCAGCTGTCCCATTTTCTGTTAACAATGAATGGACAGAAATTGTTAAAACAAGTACAGTTTTTAAATCAGGGTGCCTGACCTTTAGCATTATAGACTTTATATAGCCCAAATCCCCATTTTACAGATGAGTAAACTAAATCCTAGAAATGGGAAATGCTTTGTCCATGATCAGTCAGCTGTTCATTGCAGAATAAGGACTAGAACACAGGTCTCTCGTTTCCCTCTCTAGGGCTAGTTTTTCTCTGCTGCTCTTTAATGGTATGGATTAGTTGAAATGCAGAGAACATGTGACCTCTCAACCTCTCAGTGCCTGGAATTCAGTAATTCTAAACCCGTGCAAAGAAAGAATCTTACTTTTCCCTCGGCCTATCCCCTCATACTATGACTATGCTCCCAGTCACCCCTGAGGACGTGATGGGATGATGTGCCCGAACTTGTATTCTCTGCTGCCCATAGGAGAGGAGCCGCATCATCCACCTCTGGTTCCTGCCAGCACCAGGTGCTAGGTTCACATGCCAGGGCTCCTGTGGCAGGGGTTTTGGCTGGTTTTTGGGGGGGCAGCTGAGAAACCAAATGACCAGTTGGCACTAACTTCCCAAAGTGGCTGTGTGAGCATCTGCTTCCCCCTCACGGATCTTGGCTGTAGGAAGTGTTTAATTCCAGGTGACCTCCTCAGCAGGGCCCATGTTGGAAGTGCAGGTTCAGTGTAGTCAGATATTCTGAGGAAAGGAGGAAGAGGGGGTAATCCTATTGCCCCTGCCAGTGAGGATTAGTGAGAGTTGGGGAAATGCTGACTTCCAAGCTGCTGGTACAGTGGTTCGAATTGCTTGTGTTTGTCACAGAGGAACAGCGTGCAGCAAGCTCCAGGCTCTGAGCTAACGGGAGAGGCAGAGCCCAGAGAAGTGAAAGCCACAGGAAATGCAACTCCCTGCACCTCTTCCCCGCCCACTACACACACCCCCTCACACCGTGCTGGTGCCTCCTGTGTCTGCTGCTCCCAACCCCAGCAGAGCTCCACATCCCCTCCTCCCTCTGACGCCTTGCAGTGGGTGGTGGTTGAAGTATCTGGGGCCCCGAACCAACTCGAGGCCCATAGGGAGCTGCATGCCCCTCTCCCAGGGGTGACCTCACTCTCTCCTCTCCACCCCTCGCAGCAGCTCTACCAGATCCAGCAAGTCACCATGCCTGCCGGCCAGGACCTCGCCCAGCCCATGTTCATCCAGTCAGCTAACCAGCCCTCCGACGGGCAGGCCCCCCAGGTGACCGGAGACTGAGGGCCTGAGCTGGCAAGGCCAAGGACACCCAACACAATTTTTGCCATACAGCCCCAGGCAATGGGCACAGCGTCCCTCCCCAGAGGACCCCGCCGACCTCAGCGCCTCCTGCAGGCTAGGACACTGGTGCGCTTCGCCCACACCTGGGGGCCGAGATTCTCCAACAGAAAAATGCAATATTTTTTATTTCCTTTTTTCCTTTTTTTTTTCCACCGAGGAATCAATATTTCAATATGTTGAGCTGTGTGTCCAATGCTATGAAATGAAAATATTAAATAACATATTTATGGCATTTTCTTGAAGAGTGTGGTTGAAGATATATTTCTTTTGTTTTTCTTTTTTGGGGTTTTACCTCCACTTCTTTTTAGGAGCAAATCTCCTAATGGGTGTATGTTATCTCCTGACTCTTGCAACAGCTGCTGCCCCCAGGGTTTTCCATCTTTTCTGTCCTCCGATTAAATTAGGTGACTGCGTGTAGCTTCTTTTTCATTAGTGGTCTTCTCTCCTTGTCCCTGCTCCTGCCCTGGAGCTCTGTGCACCTGCATCCAGAGGCCATGGGAACATCCTTGCATTTAAGAGATGAACTCATTGGCCATGGAGAGGAGAGTGGATGGTTTCATTCCCAGACCCTAATCTCCAAGGGACCCAAGGAGACTAGAACTTTGTGCATTTACCTCCATACACACATTTTTATTTTTTAAATGCATTAAGAATTGTGCTAGTCTCCTTTGCTGCATGGACATCAATGCATGACATGAAATAAACCTCATTTTAGACAATTAAGAGTCTTGAGTTCTGTATTTGGCAGCATTCATAGGGCCACTTGGCTTGGGAAAGGCTTGGAAAGGTTTGTTTGCCTTCAGGTTGGGTGTCTGTGAATGAGGGGGACCCTTTTGAAAAAAAGCTAAGGGAAACTTACACTACATATCTAATTCAAACTGAGGCCTTCAGCTAATTTTAAAGATAAACTTCAGCAGGATCTATTTGCTTCTGAGAGGCCCCTGCCCACCTTCCGTCCTGGGCTACCACCATGGGCCAGACTCGGTTGTGTCCTGTTTGGTTGAGGGTCAAGAGAGAGCATCTGTCAATGAGAAAGCTCCATTCTTCAAACTAGAACCCAGGTAAATCTCTCCTCTCCTGTCTTGGCATGGGCTGGCACTTTGAATTGCCTACTATGGGCATACCCAGTAGCATCTGCCATGGAGGGCAGCCTAAGCCCCTTGTCAACCAACAGGTCACAAGAGGTCTACAGCCTGTATTCTGTTAATGAATAAAAAGAGCATTCTACTTCATTGGCCATAGTGGCCAATGGGGAGCCGTCTTCCTTACCTTCACAATGCCATCCTTTCAACTAGAATGAGGCCCATTGTCTGGGAAGATCAGAGAACTGATTGCCAGGAAAAGTAGGTATCAATTTCTCCTCTGACAGTAATATGCCATAAAAACTTGGGCAACTTCCTTCTCTTTGGGACTGTCTCAAGGTGTGAGATGGGGATGGGGAAGGTTCTTTAATATTAGATGATTTTAAGTCTGACCCTGATGTCCTTACAATTCCTCACCAAATACCTGCTGTCAACCTGGACATGTGTCATCTTTTCATTTTCAATCATTGACCGAAGAGTACTTCACCTTATTCCATGCATACAAGTTTGGATGGCTTGCAGTGAAAACATACACAATGAAATAAAGTATTACAGATCAGAATTAGGAAGAATATAATTGAGTAGGAAATGGATCATAGAAAACAAATAGCCTGGCTGTAAAGATCAACATAGTTGTTAGAACTAGGTTTCACTCTTCATCCTGGGCTTCTGGGCCACCAAAGCAGAGAGCCAGAACCAGGTAAGAGTCACACCAGTCCTAGCCGGTTTGCTCAGTGGATAGAGCGTTGACCTGCAGACCGAAGGGTCCTGGGTTTGATTCCGGTCAAGGGCACATGCCTGGGTTGCAGGCTTAATCCCAAGTAGGGGGCGTGCAGGAGGCAGCCAATCAATGATTCTCATCATTGATGTTTCTATCTCCCTTCTCTGAAATTAAAAAAAAAAAAAAGTCACACCATAAAAGGAAGAAAAACATTCTTTTACAAAAGCAAAGATTTCACTAGTTTTAAGGTCTGGAATACATGGTACCTCCAGTGTCATCAGGGTAGGGGAAGCAGATGCTATCACCATGAGAAGGCAGTAAGTCTTCCACCATAAGTAGTCTATGGCAGCTCCTCAGGCTCCCAAGTTCAGTGCCCCTCCTCTTTATCTAGTTATCTTCATTCTAGCTCGACTTTTCTCTCAAGGGGTTACTGGCCTTCCCACATTGAGGCCACTGAACTGTCCCACCTTGCTGCTTTTTGACTCATTCTGAAAATCCAAGCATAATTGGAAACACAGGCCAGTCAATGGCTTCCCATTTCTCTACAGATTTCCATTCTTTCTTGGAGGTTTCGATCAGTTGTGATTGGTAAGCAGCTTCCTTGCTGAGCACGTTCCCTTTAAATCCGCCCCCCCACCCCCACCCCTCTACCGCCAGCAGGGCCCATCTGGGTGTAAACAAACACTTCAGTGCAGCCCAAGACAGCCCCTATCTAATACCCAGCACGATCCCCTTACATCCGGAGCACTCTTTGAACATTTTTCCTAGCACTTGCAGCATTCGTCCTCCTGATGATCTTCACAATGACCCTGCAGGGGAGACAGGAAGAGGGATCGTGATCCCTGTGTTCCAGATGGAGACATGGGAGACACATCGAAGTGCAGTGACTTTCCCAAGGTCACTCCATGAATAGGGGTGGAGCTGAAACCAAAACATTGGTCTCCTGATCTGTGTATACACAGCTGCTTTCTGGCCAATGATGTGTGTGTGTGTGTGTGTGTGTGTGTGTGTGTGTGTGTGTGTGTGTGTGTGCGCGCGCGCGCGCGCGCGCGCGCGCAAGAGAACAAGGCTTTACTAAATGTGAACTGACTGCTTTTGCTCTGCTTCCTCAAACCCATTGACCCAGCCTTGAGTATATGTGGAATAAAGGAAGCAATTGGATCTTGTCTGTGGACAGCTGGTGGTTGGGATAATTTTCCTGGAGGCGAATGCAGGAGACTGGAGGCCCCTGGGATTACCAACAGACCACCTGGCTGGCTTCCTTGCTGTTCAATTCTGCTGAGGCCACAAGGGGGCAGCATGTAGCACTCACCCAAGTTTCTGGGAGATGCCTTGTCTCACCCTCCTTCAACTTGAGACAAGACTAGAAATTATGGATTATGACTGCCCCTTTTCTCAATGGGTACTCGATCCTTGGCCCCTTCCTGGAAAGACCCTTAACTTTTGAAGGGAGGTACCTTCCTAGGGCAACAGTGAGGGCTGGAAAACTACCCTTTCCAGAATATTACGTCAAGGTAGGTGGTCAGATTTTAAGAAGGACTTTGCAACAGCTAAAATTCATTCAAGGCCCCAAGGCCCCAGTTTGGTGTCTTTCCACTCTCCTTTCCTGCACTGTGTGCTCCTGCCACATTCAATTACTCGCTGGCCCCTGAACTTACTCCCATGTTTTCAGAATGTACTGGCCCCAATGCCTGGAATGTCCTTTTCCACTTATTGATCTCCTATACATCCATCAAGGCCCGATTTAATGGGCCTTGCTGAGAAACCTCTAATTCCTGGAGCAGAGTTAGCAAAGACCTCTTCGATGCTCCCATAGCAACTTCTACAGTCTCTATTATTAGTGCTCAAATACACAGTCATTCAGCAAGTATTTCTTTGGCACTTTCTGTGTGTCAGACATTGTTTTGGACATTGTGAAGACAGATGAAAACAAGCCAGGCGAGGATTATGCTGTCATGGAGCGTATGTTGGGTTGGAGGCAGAGGTGGGAGAGGAAATGGAAGAGATAGACAAAAAATACAAGTTAGGCCCTGAAGAGACCCCCTTCACTCTATTAGGATTTTCTGGTTTGGACTGTCTTCCTTACCTATGGTTCTCCTCCAGTTCAAGGTCATCTCTGTGCCTTCCGAGCCCATGTAGGCTAGCGCTTGACACCAAAAGAATAACAGCAACTGATGAGTAAGTAAATGAACATGAACCCTTCCTCACAGATGGCCTTCAACACTGCACACATCCCACCTCTGCTCTCACTGTTGCTTTTGTCTTGTTAATGTTTTTTTTTTTAAATATATTTTATTGATTTTTTTACAGAGAGGAAGGAAGAGTGATAGATAGAAACATCGATGAGAGAGAAACATCGACCAGCTGCCTCCTGCACACCTCCCACCGGGGATGTGCCCGCAACCAAGCTACATGCCCTTGACCGGAATCGAACCTGGGACCTTTCAGTCCGCAGGCTGACGCTCTATCCACTGAGCCAAACCGGTTTTGGCTTGTCTTGTTAATGTTTTATTGAGCACTGATAAAATGCTACAGGGGTATTAAATGGAGAATTTAAAAAAAATTCTGTGAAGGAAAAGATATCTAAAGCTTGGTACCTAAGTGGATTATCCCATTTCATCTTTGCATCCTCATTAGGTAGGTATTCTCTCCATTTTGTAAGTGAGAAACTGAGACTCAAAGAAAAGAAATTACCCAAGGGCACCAGCTGATTAAGTAGAGCCGTATGCTCTAAGACAGTGGTCGGCAAACTGCGGCTCGCGAGCCATATGTGGCTCTTTGGCCCCTTGAGTGTGGCTCTTCCACAAAATACCATGGCCTGGGCCAGTCTATTTTGAAGAAGTGGCGTTAGAAGAAGTTTAAGTTTAAAAAATTTGGCTCTCAAAAGAAATTTCAATCGTTGTACTGCTGATATTTGGCTCTGTTGACTAATGAGTCTGCCGACCACTGCCTAAGAAACCTTCTGTCCCCACCAGTTCAGCCCCATTGGTCTTGTCCCCGCTGTTTATGATTCTCTTTCCTACAGAGCCCTCACCCCCAACTCCTGGGTAGGGAGCTAGCCTTTGTCCTATCTCTCCAGCTATCCATAGGCCCTGTGGGGTGGCATCTGACCTCCAGGTGGAGAGGGCTCTAGGGTAGAGGTCAAGTGCCTGGTCACATGAGCAACTTGAATGCATCCTCCTCAAGGCCCTCTGAGTCGGGCTGGCAGCGTTACTCCCTAGCTTGTATGCTGGGACACTACCACAGCCCAGGAAGAGAGGATAGGGGACTGCAAGGCTGGCACTTAAGGGGAGAACCTGAGCTCAGCTCCAGGTGGGCCAGGCTGGGCTGGGCTCCTCTGGCTGGCTGGTGCTGAGGGGAGGTCTGAAACAGAACCTAGCTTCCCCCAACCTCTGTAGCCCTGGCCCTCCACTAAGCCCCATCACCTCTCCAGCTCCCAGTCCCTCTCCCAAGCCACTGTGCCTCTCTCTTACACTATTGGTCTGTGGAACAGAAGCGTTCTAAGATCTTGTATGTGTCAAATGTCTTTATTTTGCTTTGTATTTAAATAATGGTTTGGCAATGTATGGAATTCTGGGTCCACAATTATTTGCTCTTAGCATTCTGAAGATAACATTCCATTGTCTTGGCATCTGTTGTTGCTGATGAGAAGCTTACTGTCAATTCAATTATTGGACCTTTGTAGATAAGCCATCTTTTCCCCTGTTGGCTTTTAGAATTTCCTTTTGATCCTTGATATTCTACACTTTGGCTACAAGGTGTTTAGATGTATTTTTGTTTTTAAAGATCTCTTACTAGGCAGTCTATGGGCCTTTGAAATCTTGAAATTCACATCCTATTTCTGGAAAGAGTTTAGTCATTCTTTCCAGTATTTTTTCCTGGAACTAATAATATATATGCTGGATTTTTTTTCATTCAATCTTTTATGTCTCTTTTCTTTCAGTAATCTCTGTCATTCTGTGATTTGTTCCAGAGGATTTCCTCTGGTTTAGCTTTTCTTTCACTAATTCTCTCTTCAGCTGCATTTACTCTATTAACCCATCTGCTTTTCTTGTTTAATGTCAGTGACTTTTGTTTTCATTTCTAAAATGTCTAGTTTTTGTCATGTCTCTGTTTGAGATCGTTCTATTCTGGTATTATAAATGCTATCCCTTTATCTTCTTTGAGATTTTAACTATATTAAACTTACTTCCAGATTGCTTCTTTATCTCTAGGTCTTTAAGTATGAATTCTCCCATGACAGAGATATCTCTCAAGATATTGTACTTCTTATATGTTGTGAAGTTTATTCTTGAGATACTTTCAGCACATTTTTTTCTGACTGTGCCATGGGATATGGAGGCTACCATAAGGGATGATATCTCAGTTGTATCTGCCCAAGCCATGTGGGAGTGCACCAGCCCCAAACTCGCTCTTATATTACTGTCCTGGCTTGGGATTTTTCATGGTGTGCATACCAACTCCTGAGCCCCATGTGGACAGGCTGGAGGTATCACACTCACATGGGCACTCTTTCTATCCAAAGCCAAGGCAGGCAGCAAGCAGGCAGAGCTATTTTAGTCTGTTTATGGCCGGCAGCACTCTCCCAGGTCCCACTTTAAGCAGGGAGCCTACTATACACTGGTGGGGTCTGCAAATATACTTCCACCTTCCCTGAATCCCTCCTCAGAGGGAGAGCTTCAAATACTACTCACCACTGGAATTCCCTCTTATTTCTGACTTAGAGCTTTCTCATTCTTGTTTTTGAGCTTGGATATGTTGTTGCTGTTTTTAATTATCCAGCATTTATCTTGTATATTTACTATTTTAAGGAGAAGGGACTTCAATAAGTGTTTGATCAAGTTTGACCTGGAAGTCTGTCCCACTGTCTGGGCCTCCTGGCCCTGTCACTCAATCTGCAGCCCCTCCTACTCACCTCATCTCCCATTCTGAGCCCTCATCCACCAGAGGAGTGGGGAGCAGGGAAGCTTTTGTCCATTGCACTCTCAGCAACTCAGAAAAGTCCTTCCTCCTCATTTCCACTGTGCCAAGGGCTGTCGCTGAGAACATGGAGCCTGCCAGCGGGACTGCGGTAGTGTTGTCTTCTGCATGGTTTTCCAGGAGTTAGGGTCAAGGAGGCAGAGCCCTGAAGGCAGCAGAGGAACAGTACAAGAAGGATGGCTTTGACCTTCATTTCCCCACCCTCTTCTCCCTCAGTGTCTCCTCCTTGTGGGCCCCCCTCCAGCCAAGAGGATCAATGGGGGTTTACTTTCGCTGAGCTCAGCGACACTACTTTGTCCTCACTTCCTGTGGCTCAGACTGGCCCGGCAGGCCTGCATGGTCTGTGCTGGAGAGAGCTCAGTGGTATGTCCAGATCTAGGGGGAAAAGAAACTCCCCAGCCGCCCTACTGCACCTCTCACCTGCTGGGTGGCCTAATTCTCTTGTCCTCTCAGGCCTTATTGGGAAAAGGAAGCAGGCCTGATCTTTCTCTCACACTTCCTCCTCCTGCTCTCAGTGCAGGTGGAGCCCTAGAGGTAAATGCCTGTGATGCCATCAGTCCTTAACACCCTCCACTCTAACCCCCTTCTCCGGCTGAGAAGAGCTGGAGGACTAGGGAATTCTCACAGCATCTCCCCTCTCCATCGAATAGACACCTAAAGAGCAGTAAGATCAATGGTTCCCAGCATGATCGTGACTTTTCCATGCATTATTTTCTTTAAGTATGTTTTTATTGATTTCAGAGAGAGGAAGGGAGAGGAAGAGAGAGAAACATAAATGATGACAGAGAATAATCGATTGGCTGCCTCCTGCATTCCCCCTACTGGGGATCAAGCCTGCAACCCAGGCATTTGTCCTGACCAGAATAGAACCATGACCTCCTGATTCATGGGCCAGTGCTCAACCACTGAGCCACACCGGCTGAGCTTCCATGCATTATTGCTTTCAGTCGTCCTGTTAGCCAGGGAAGGTGGGGCAGAGGTGGAATGACTTACCCAAATTCACCAGCTAGTCCAAAGTCCAGCTGTGACTTAATAGTTCAGTGCTCTTTCTGCACCTGGCACTGCCAGCTGCCCTGGGGGCTGGTACCTCCACCCCTCTGAGCTCTCTCCTATACAGCCCCAGCCTCTGTGGCATGCCCTAGGATCAGGCCCTGGCCAAGCTCCTTGGTTCCTATCAGGCCAAATTGGACCCCTCAGCATAGCATTCAAGACCTGCTGTGTTCCCTTTGCCAAGCTCGCTCTTTCTCCCCTGTGCTCTATAACATCCTCCCCATCCTCACACCGCACCTGCCCATGCACACACACTATAGCACAAGGGTAAAGAGCTGTACTAGACAAGTCTCCTCACCGAGCCTCAGTCTTCTTGCCTGTAAAATGGGGTGTGAACAGAATCACCTCACGGGGTTGTTGGGATGGTGGAATAGGTGATGCAGATAAAGCTCTTGCATGAGGCTTAGCGTATAGCGTGGGCCTCATCAATGTGAGCTGCAGGCAGTATTGGCTGTGCTTCTCGGTGCCTCTCCAAGCTCTCCCTACCTCTGTCCCCAGGCACCCTCTGTCATTGTCCATAGTCTCCCTCGCCTGACCTCTAGCAACCCTAAGCTGTAAGAAAACCCAGGGGTTTTCTGGGGTGTGGGGAGGACGGAGGAGGAAGTCTGGTGGGTGGAACCCTAAGGGGTATGGAGATGGGGAAGATGGTTCTCACCCCAGTTTAACCAGAGCACCTCTGATTGAATGCTTTTTACACATTGGGGTGCTACCTTATGATTCTGTCTGTAAAAAAGGATTTCTTTGCTAATAGAGTCTGAAAACCGCTGACTTCAACCACCCCTTCCCATCCCAAGAAAGCCCTTGGTTGACCTGAGGTCACACTGAGAGTCAGTGACAGGCTTGGACCTGGCCCCTGGTCCCAACCACTTGCAGATCTCAACCCTCTCAGACCTGGGAGTCTGCCCCTGGTAGGAGTGAGCCCTAGAGAACAGAATTAGGCCATCTATGGTTCCCCTCAGCCCATGGCACTGATCCCAGGACCCCATGCACAGTAGGTAGGTGCCAGCCAGGGGAGAGAACAAGTCATAGACAGATCTAGGGTCACCCACTGGCCGTTATCCTTAGGTGAGTCCCCGTACCTCTCAGCCTCAGCTTCTTTGTGTGCAAAGCGATTGCTCTAGGTCCCAGAAGGGGCAGAGCCTGGTACATAGTCGGTTCCCTGCAAATGGGAGCCCTCTCCATCCGCACCCTCCTTCTCAATCAATACGTGCTCCATTGATGGATGATGGTGACAGTGATGAATTACAGGGGATCCTGCAGCCGTGCCCCTTGTTGTACAGATGGGGAAACGGAAACCAAAGCCAGGAACGCACTTGCCCAGGTGGGACAGTGCGTGGGTCTGGGCCCAACAGGGACATTTTAGCAGTGTCACCAGAGAGAGAAATTGGGGCCGGGCGCGGGAAGAAAGCTGCTGAGGGAGGGGTGAAGGGAACAGGTGGGGGAAAAGGACAGAGGAGGGTGGGAACCTACAGCACCCCATCCTCCCCTGCTCCCTCCAGCAGAGAGGCTGACCGAGAAAGCCTAGACAGCTGTTTGCTCAGAAAAGCATCTTTGTCATTAAGGGCTGTGGTGGGGAAAGTCCTCTCTCCCAGTCACGTCTTGGGAATCTGGACGGAGCAGGACAGCAGCTGGGTGAGTGGCTGCTTGTCTTCTCGGAACCAGACTTTCTCCACTGCTTTTCCACGCATACAAACACTGACTAAACTGCTTACAGCCTCCTAGAACCATTTTCCCCATCCCCTCACCCCCTAGGGAGACTTCCATGTGTCTCCACTTTAAAAAGTGGGCCTGACCTCCATTACACATATACCTGCGGGAGAAACAGGCCTCTGTGCCCTACGAAAGTCCCTCCTGAGATCTAACTCCTATCTCTCTAGCTGCAACCACAGTCTCTTTCCTCTGTCTGCCTTTGGTAGGTTAATCTGGAGATGGAGTTGGGAAAGATGATGAGAGACCCGCTCCCCACAGTGAGGGTTCCTCACAAGGAGAGGAAGGGACTTTGCAGTCCCCCAAATGGGAAGGGAGGTGTGGGGTCCAGAGGCGACGCTGAGCTTGAGGATCAGATTTCCCAGAACAGACCCAATTTCAGGGCAACCTGGGTTCAACCGCCATTTCTGCCACAGAGGACGAGCCTCAAAAAGACCCTGAGACACCCCCAGATTCCTTGCAACTGCTTTCCTTTCCACCATTCAGGTCCCCAGACCCTAGTCCCACCGCCATGAACCCTGCTTGATGAGGCCCAGACTCTGGGAGGGCAGTGCCATACGTTCTGGGGATGCTAGCTTCAGCTCATAGGGAGAGGATGGGTAAACCAGCGAGGCACTGCACCCACCGCTGGGCCCTGGGTGCAGAAACCGCCCCGTTACCAATGAAGGCCTCGGATTCTGGCCCTCGGCGCCCCTGGAGCCAGGAGCAGCGGGAGAGATTCGGGTCAGACCCCAGAAGGCACGCCCTGCTATGCAGAGGGAAAGGGTGAAGGGGTGTGCGCAGGTTGCCAAGCCCAGCTTGCGGACCCCTAGGTCCCTGAGGCCCCCTCTCTGAGCGCTGACAGCTCTGCTGGCCTCCCTCCCCCACTGGCGCTCAGCAGATCAATGCCGCCTTTGCTGACAGCTGAGAAACGAGCTCGCCTTCCCGCCCCCTCTCCTGCCCCTCCCGCTCGGCTGTTCTGTCCCCCGAGATCCTCCGGAGGAACGGGAAGAGTTTGCTGCGGAGGAGCTTCACCCTGGGGCAGGGCCTGCGGAGGGAGCGGCCGGTGTGGCCCAAGCTTTCCACAGGGGAAAGAGGGAAGGAGGACGAGGAAATCCAAATCACCGCTCTGTGCTGGGCGAGAGGGCGAAGAGAAAGAAAGGGCCGCCCCCTATTACCAGCTGGAGAGAGGAGGCCAGGCACCCAGAACTTTCCGCTGGAGTGGCAGTGGGTGGTGGAAAGTCTCCCCGTTTCTGGGTGGGTTCTGTGGGCCTCTGGGAGGCTGTCCAGCTGCACGCTGGCTCAGAGTTCACCTGCTAGCACCCATGTGCCCTTACCTGTGGACAAGTCAACGGAGCAGTTCAGACTGAGCCTGCATCAGAGGAGACTCTTCTTTGGGGCTGAGTGGCCTACCTGGGGGCGCTTCCCCATCATGAAGAAGGAGCTCGGAGGTGGAGGTGGGTGGGAGGGAAAACGGAGCCCCACTGTGCCGCACACACTGACACAACTCGACAGCGCTTGGGCATCGGGCCTTGCGGGTTGGAGCTGCTCACCTAGCCACACGCTCACCGCACACTTTCCACACCTCGCACAGAGCGTAAAGGGCACAACCCGAGGGGACACAGCTAATTGCTTACACAGCCAACACCCAACAGCCGGACTCTGCACACCCATCTTCACACCCATCCACACCCTTCCACACCGGACCCACAACCACGCCTCCAACGGACTCAGTTCCACCACCTGGCAGACCCACAGCCACCCATTCTGCACAGACAGCAAACACTTCTGTATCCACTCACACCCAAACTCCACACGACACGTGTGCCATCCGCGACCGCGGCCGCAACTCCACACTCCCCGCCCCACTTCCCACGATCACACAGGAGGCGTTCCAGCCCGGCCTTCGGGTCCACACAGCCCCTCGCAGGCGTGCACGCCCCTGGCCCACGGCCGACCTCGTGGCCCCGTGCGCTGCCCCCCGGCCCGCCTCCTCGCGGTCGGGTCAAGGCATCGACTGGGCGGGCGGCCCGCGCGGCCGTTGCGCCCCGGCCCGCTGCCTTCGTGCGCGTCCCCTCCCTCCGCCCCGCTAGCTGGCTCGCTCGCTCCCTCCCGATTTGGGAAGGCGGCCGCGGGGCGGGCGGGGGCGGGGCGGGGAGGGTGACATGTGAGCAGCGCGCCTGGGCAGGTGGAAAGGCGAGCGGCATGGAGCGCGTAATAAGAGAGTTGGAGTCGGAAAGAGCCGCCCCAGTCGCCGGGGAAGCGGGCGGTCAGTGCGGGCTCCGGCGGCCCCCAGGCTCCGAGCGCCCGCCCCCGACCCCGGCGAGGCCCCTGCCCGGACCCTAGCCCCCGCTGCCTGCGCCCTCCCCGGGCCGCCACGCCGGCCTCGGGTCCGAGCCATGTGCCGCTAAGCGCCCCGCGCGCGCCCCCGCCCCGACCGGCCCCGGCCCCGGCCCCCGTCAGGCGCCTTCCATGGCCGAGGCCCCCCCGCGCCGCCTCGGCCTGGCCCCCCCGCCCGGGGACGCCCCCCGCGCCGAGCTGGTAGCTCTCACAGCCGTGCAGAGCGAGCAGGGCGAGGCGGGCGGGGGCGGCTCCCCGCGCCGCCTGGGCCTCCTGGGCAGCCCCCTGCCTCCGGGTGCGCCCCTCCCGGGGCCGGGCTCCGGCTCGGGCTCCGCCTGCGGCCAGCGCTCCTCGGCCTCTCAGAAGCGCTACCGCCGCCTGCAGAACTGGGTCTACAACGTGCTGGAGCGACCCCGCGGCTGGGCCTTCGTCTACCACGTCTTCATGTGAGTTTGCCGACCCGCGCCCCTTGCCTTATCCCGCGCTCTCGCTCCACCCGGCGCCTAGACTCTCGTGGGTCCGCGGCCGGACCCTGGCTCCGCCTTCTGTCCCCAACCCCCACGGCCGACCCTCATTTTCACCTCGTCCCCCAGGCCTGAGCTCAGTGACTGATTCCCCCAGCCTGACCCTAACCCCCAATCTCCAAGCCTTGATCCGGACTTCAACTCGCTTCTGACCTCTCCCACCGCAACTCCTTATTTCCATCTTGACCTCCACCCCCTGCTCCTCTGTCCCAGGTGCTCCCACATGCAGTTGCTTGTCTGTCATCCTCTCTGCAATCTGGAGCCACTACAGTGGGGCTCCCCTTTCCCCGTCCTCACCTCTGTCCCCGCGTCCCAGACACAAAGAGGGCCCTTTGGCCCCCACACACTTTCTGTCACCTTCTCCCCAGCTCTGTCACTACACTGGTCTCCCACCTGGGCTCCCCTTGGAGATACCCCTCTCCAGGGAAAGTGTCCACCCTATCCCAGGCAGGCTCCCGATTATAGGTGTTTGGGGGTCCTGGTGAGCCCCCCAGCCCTGACACTCATGTGTGCTGTCTGACTTATCTGAGTCTTCACTCAATCTCTCCCCCACCCTCAACTTTCCAGCAGCAGCAGCAGCAACAGCAGCAGCAGCAGCAGGCTGCCCTGTCGGCCTGCGGCCTGGCTGGCCAGCCTGCCCAGCTCACTGGCCGCTGCACCAGGCCTGGCTCTGGGCACCCCAGGGGAAAAAGAAAGAGGAGAGGGGTAGGTTTGGAAACACTGACGCTGTGCCTCCCCCCTCCCCCCTCACCAGCTCCTACAACTTTCAAAAACACTGACCCCTCTTGGATGTAGAGAGTGAATTTTGGCAGCTCAGAGCACAGTCTTGGGGGACGGCCTGTCTGGCCGGGAACATGAGAGGCCCCACCGATATCAGTTGAAGGGCCAGGCCTGGCTCTGGGACTCTGGGAGGTGCCGGATAGAGACCTCCGGTTCCTGGAAAATGTGCTGCTGTTAATCCCTTCTTACTGCCCCCAGAGAGGACTCGTTGGTCTTGGGGTCCTCTGAGTGGTCTCCTTGCCTGTCTTCCTGACTTCTGACAATTCTGCCTGCCTGGCTGTCCCTCTGCCAGACTGAGTTTCCACCTGTGTGCAAATTGGCCTGTCCATTCATCTCTCCACCTAATTGTGCGGCAGTCCTCCTTCTCTGTGTCCCTCCCTCTGTTGACCTGTCCAGTTATCTGTGTGCCTGTCTGCTCATCTGTCTATCTGCTTGTCCACCTGATTATCTCATTCTTCTACTTGTCTGTTCCCATCATCTTTTGGTCTGTCTTCCTTCCTGTCCCTGCTTGCTGCCTCTGCCCAGTCCTAACTGGGCTCACAGAATTTCAAAGGTGGAGGGGAGAAATGCTGGCAAAGGATGCCCTGTCTGCAGGGAGGGTAGAGGAAGCTTACCTTCAGCCAATAAGCTCCTGGGGTGGCAGCCTTGGCTTCATGTAGCGACCCCTGCTAGGCTAGGCCAGGGGCAGAGGGTTAAGATTGCGGAGGATCTGAGGTTAGACTCAGGGTCAGGGTCACAGTTAGGAGTAGCCTGACCCCCAGTGCCCACTGGGAGGCCTAGGATGAATATCTTTGCTGCCGAGAGAGCTGTTGGAGTGATGGAGGTTCTGTGCTGGGATACGAGAGATGGTGGGGTTGGGGGTGAGGGGCAGGGACTGCTAGTAAGGGTGGCTGCATTCTGGTGCCCTTGCCCACACTGCAGCCTGGGATGCCCAAGAAAGGTGAGATACTCCACAGGGAGCAGCTGCGCCCTCCGTGGGCTCCTCTTGGGAGATGACATTTTTCCAAGCCATGGCTGGGCCTGGGGAAGCCAATAGGGACTGAGGGGGGGTCCTTAGTCTCCAGGCCTTGTCTCTCAGTCCTCACAAGGATCACTGAAGGTGAAGGAACTGCCTCATGTCCCCCAGCCAGCCACGGTCTTCACCTCCTCTGGAAGGGCTTCTCCTTCCTCTCTAGGAGCTAAATCCGCTGGTACCTTTGCCCCACATCCTGCCTTACTGGATGCCAGGAATGCCCTGGCCAGGGGCATGCTTATTCTGACCACTTGTCTCCAGGAGCCCAGAGCTGAGGCATCTCTTAGGAGTTCTGGGGGAGGAAATGCACTGTGATCTCAGGGAATTGGTCACCTGTCTTAGAGATCAAAGAAGTTGGGGATCAGGAGCCCCACCTCTTGCATGCTGTGTGATCTTGGGTTGCTCACTGGGCCTCTCTGAGCTTTAGAACTCTAGGCCATCAAAGCAGGTAGCAACCCCAGCCTTGTGGCCTCCCTCTTGGATGAGGTAATGGGTGGGAAAGAGCTGGGTGAGCTGCAAGAGCCTGTTGGAGCCCAAGGGATGGGTGTTCTTCAAGAGCTTCAGAGGTGGGGTTCTCGGTCACTCATGACTGGGTCTTGGGTGAGCCAGGAAGTACTTCCTGCTGTTGGACTTTAGTCCTACAGGGGCACTTTTGGTCAAATCCTTCCCCCTTCCCTAGTGACCCTCAGAGGCAGCCCAAGTGAGGGGAGTCCAGTGAGCACAGCTAGCTGACCCCCTTCCAGAGCCTCTGGCCCTGGTAGGAAGGGCCCAACAGAAAAGCCTGGAAGAGAAGGGCAGAGGAAGGAGGGAATTGGGATGAGCTGGGTCCATTCACCCCAGGAGACACCTCCCTCACACCTGCTAGCCAGGTCCCACTGGGCCCCCACAGACCTGCAGCTTTTCTGGCACCGAGGTGTGGGAGATTGCCCAGAGGACAGGTCCTGAGTCCACCTCTCCTCCCAGCAGCTGCGGCTCTGGGAAGTGGGAACCACTGACTCCTGTCTTCTCCGTAGTGAGGTCTAGAATGAGGGATTGCTGGCCCCTCTCCGAGCTCTTCTTCCTCTTGGTAGGCCCTTAGTCTTGTCACCAAGCCCCTGCCTCCTCCCTGTACCCTGGTCCCTGATTTAAGCCCTCAGCCCTTCCCAGGCCCTCTTTCTCTCTGAATTTTGAGCAATAGCACATCGCGGCCCATGATGCTTGCCAAGCCTTCAGAGGAATGCTCACCTTGCTGCACCCTGTCAAGGGCCACTCTGGCTTCCCTTTGGAAGTCAGAGGCTGAAAGGGGCTGGGATGGAGCACAGCCCCATGTACCCCATCTTCCTCGAGCCCCTGTGAGACTCTGCTGCTCCCAGCCCCCAGCGGCCCAGCAGACTTTCTCTATGTGAAGGTTTATGCTCTGTAAACATCCTCCGTCAGCCTTGTCCCTGGGGTCAAAAGCTGTGGGAATGGGGAGGAGAGGAGGTGGTGGCTGCTCCTGGGCCCTCAGACTCCTAATCCCGGCCCACCAAAGCTCCCCCTGACCATCTGTAGAGGCACATCACCTGGGTTGGAAATAATCCCAGCAAAGGTACCCACAGCCCTCAGGCATCCCTGCCAGGTGGGTCCTCACATGTGACAGCCTCATTTTGCTTCTGAGAAAACTGAGGCTCTGGAGATCATAGTCGCACAGTAAATCAGTGGCAGATACAGGACCAGACCCGAAAACTCCTGTCGCCCTGTCCAGGACCTGCCCTCTCCCTGCCGCCACCTGGGTTGGCTCTTGAAGTCTGAACTGCAATCTCTGATGGGAGTGTGGAGCATCAGCCCTGTGCGGGGCACCATGCTAAGTGCTCCCTATAGACCACTCACGTGTCCTTCAGCAGGGCTGAGGTGGGTGTGGTCATCCTCCTCATTTGCAGGCGAGAAAACTGAGGCTCAGGAGAAGTCTCCTAGTGCACTTGGCGGAGCCCAGCACAGAGCTGGGTCTGACTGAGAGCGGTCTTTCTCCTGCACCTCAGCTTCAGCAGCACCCCACCTAAGGCTCCACAGGAGCAGCACTCCTGTGTCATTCGTCCTTCTGTCCCCAGCACACAGGAGGCAGGTAGTGGCAGGATTTTGTGGAATTGAATGGAAACTGCCCAGCCTCACGCAATGCTATCACAATTTTGCTGCGCAAGGCTTTGCACACACACATATCCCTCCAACACACCCGTCCATCTGTCTCATGCACTGCAACTTGGACACGCATATCCGTGAATATCCCAAAGGCCCAGAAATCTAATGCACAGCTGCTCCCACATTTTCACGGACTTCACACACATACTTGGGTCTGTGGCCCTAGCCTAGACTTTTAGGACAGAACAGAGTGGGCCCATTCCTTGGGTGTGTTGTCTTCACCTGTCCACACTGCAGGGTTGCCCTGTAGCCACCTGGGTTGGCTCTTGAAGTTTGAATTGCAATCTCTGATGGAGTGTGGAGCATCAGCTCTGTGCTGGGCACCGTGCTAAGTGCTCTCTATCAACCACTTCATGCATCCTTCAGCAGGGCTGAGGTGGGTGTGGTTAAACTCACCTATGCATCCACCTCAGACCATGTGGGAGCAGGGTGGCTGGCTTCCTAGAACTTTGCTGGTCTTTGCTCCTCCCGAAGGGCCCTCTGAGAGCCTTCTGTCCAGCCCTGGGGTGGTCTGGTGGCTGTGTCAAGGCACAGAGAGGGGCAGATACTTAGCTAAGGTCACACTTAGTGGTCAGGGTAGAACTGTGCGAGGAACCCAGGCCTTCTGCCTCCCAGATCAGGACTTTTGATAATACGTTTTCTCACCCCAATCTATGAAGACTGATGCTCCAAGAACTCGGCCTTGTGATGGGGAAAGTCTCAGAGTGTGACCCAAACTCCAGTTTCGTGCTGCTGTTTTTCAGCCCCTGACCTTTTGTTTGGTCTTTGTAAGAAAGCGTGAGTGAAGAGACCATCCTGCCAGCCTTCTAGCCCTTTCCCTCTCCCTTACACCCCTTTGCTCCCCCCTTCCTGAGTTCTACTTTGGGGATCACTGGAGCAGGTTAGACTTCTCATTGTGGGTCACCCCACCCCAGCTCCATAGTACATTCATTCTTTCCATTGAGGAAGCCCTGCTGGTGTCTGACTTCAATCCCTATTGCTGCAGAAGCCTCTGTTCTCAGAATGTTGGAGCCAAGAATGTTTCAAGACGTGATTATTCTTGGGCTATGGCAGCACCTTGAGTGGGTGATTAATTGGAGGTTCTCTGAGCCAGTCAAGGGAGCAGAAAACGCAGGGAGCGGGGAGAGAGGAAGGCTCGGCTAGTCCCTAAGGCCCTGCCCCTGTCCCCACCCCCAGAGGGAGGCCGAGCTGGGAATGTCCCTGGCTAGAAGTTTTCTCACCCCTCTTCCTCCCCTGCACCCATGTGGGTGGGTCTTTGGCCCTCTGTGGGCTAGGTGGCCCAGCAGGGAGTTCTGTGTGTCTGACCTGGGGGCAGCCCCTCATTATGCCCCCTGCTGTGGGATTTGTGGGGCTGGAGTGGAGGAAGAGGAGGGACTTACCATTTCTCCAGAGACTGTCCTGCAGGGGGTTAAGAGCATGGGGTCCGAGCCTGACAGATTTGGGTTCATTTCTGGTTCTACCCTTAGTAGTTATGTGCCCTTGGGCAAGTTAGTTAACCTCTCTGAGCTTCCGTTTTCTCATCTGAGAAAAGGGAATAATAATAGCTGCCTCTAGGATTGTCAGAGCTAAATGTGTTAAAGCACCTGACACAAATGCTCGCCATCATCATCACCACCGTTGTTATCGTAGTTGTGATTGTCATTCCCTTCCCAGCCGAGGTCTGCCGGTGTCCTTGGCTCAGCACAATGAGGCGAGTGTCTGGGTGTGCGGGAGAGCCGGAGCTGTGCGCTGGGTGAGCAGCTCTCCGTGGGAAGCCTGGGGATGCGGCTCTGTGGACTTCTGAGGAGCATTCCTGATTCTAGACATGCCGCACCCGATATCAGGCGGGCATGATTATTACCCTAATTTCACACTTGACTAAAGCGAGGCTGGAGAGTGGTCCTCACCCACCTGCCCGAGGTCACACAGCTAGTGCATGGTGGCACCAGGACTCCAATCTGGGTCCTTAGGACTTTATTCATTTGCTCCTTCCTTCATGTGACAAATATAGTTAAAGAGCGTTCACTGTGTACCAGGCCTGGGGAGGCAGAGGGAGGTAGACCATGCGTGGGCCCTGCCTGGGAAGGGGAGACGTGGGCTCTGCCTGGGAGGGGGGAGGGGGCACAGCGAGGAGACTGCTGAGCCTCTCCTGCCTTCCCTCCCAGGCACTTGCAGAGAGGTCCGGGCGTGGGCGTGAGCATGCCTGTGTGTACAGGGAGGAGCGTGTATGTGAGAGTGTCACTGTGAGGCCAAGGTGTGGGCCTCATTGTCAGATTGTGGGGCTAGCATGGCCCCAGGGAGGTGGAAGCGGAGCCTTGGTGCTCAGGGACAGCCAGGGACCCCTGGGAGAAGAGGGCAATCCCCACTCTCTCCTGAGCATAGCATCCTGGGGAATGGGGTCAGGGAACCCCAAAGGAGATTTAGAGACCTCAGTCCCAACACTTACTGAAAAGGTGCCCCCTCTACCCCAACCCCAGCCTCACTATCCCCTCTGTCGAGTGGGATAAACCGGGGAGTGGACTCTCAGAGCTGCCGGGCACAGAGGGACTCTGGATGAATGGGAGCAGATGCTGCCCCCCTCTTGTAGGATTGGGGGTAGGGAGTTCTTTCAGCGCCTTCTTTCTGGCTTTCTCAGAGACCGGGCAATACCCAGAGGGCTGCCTGCTCCCCAGCCCCGGCTCTGAGGGTTTGGGGAGAGGATACAGGTCAGACCTCTGAGACCCTCAGAAAGTCCCCCACCACCCAAGACTCCAGGCTTTCTGGGCAACTCTGTCCCCAGGGCAGGATCTGTGTGCCCTGGGGGTTGGCACCTGGGAGGTGAGGAAGGAGGGGCAGCCCCAGGCAGCAGACTAATTGGGCTGGGAATCCGTGGGCAGCGCCTGAGGGAGGGAAGCAGGCAAAGGGAGCAGGGAGCTCAGCGATTCCTTCTCTCTTCCCTCCCTTCTGGAGATTTGGGTGACAATGGGTGGAGTGGGGTCAACCCCAATCCCTGCAGGAAAATCTGGGGCACTTTATTCTGAGACTCCTTGGACATCTAGGGCAGGCTGGTAGGACAGGGGGAAAGCTTGCTGGAAATAAATGGACCAAAGTTCCCACTGAAGCAAAAGGGATGGAGGTCAGACAGCAGGAGGGACTGCCCAATAACCAGGAGGTAGAGTGAGATTCCCTGGGGTATCTTTCCAAAACTTGGGGGCTCATGTCCAGCGGGACTGGGCAAGAGTTACTCTGATAATGTCCCTGTGAAGTACGTGGCACCCTGCCCTTACACTAGGAAGGATGGAGAGCAGATAGAGCCTCCCAGGGAGAGGAACGGATCAGATCAAGCACTTGGCTTTGGAGGGTGGGTGGGCACAGGCTGCCTCCCCTCCACCCTTCCTTCCCTGTCCTCCTCCCTGGGAGCCTCAGCCCGTCCAGGTCATCGTCTTTGGGTTTATTTTTTGCTGGGCTCGGCTGTCCCCAGGGAGGGGAGGGGGTAGGGAGAAAAGGAGGGGAGAAGGAACAGCTTTGTCAGCACAATCCCCAGCGCCTCTGCTCTTGCCCTCCTTGGCCTGGCTGCCACCCTCTTCTGGAGGGACCGTCCCTGGGCACAATGGGGACCCAGACCCCTGTGGGACCTCCTTCCTTCAGGCAGGACCAGCAGGTCGGGAATACCCTCACCCCTTTTCCATTTGTACTGCTGCAGAGCACAGAGCCAGAGGGGCCTCAGAGCCAAAGCAGATCCACAGCTTCATTTCGCAGATGGGGAAACTGAGGCCAGAAGAAAGGACATGGTTGCCCAAGGACACAGCACACATGGGGCTTCTCCACCTCCTCTTCTCATGCTGGAGTAGCGAGAGCCCAGGAAAGCTGCCTCCCACTTCCGCCCTGATCTCAGCGGGAAGGAGCAGCCCCCTGATTTCATTCACTCATCCAGTTCCTGTCCTCTGGGGATTGGTGGCCGTCCGCTGGGAGAGACAGAAGATGGGGGAGGAGAGTGATGGGGGCCCAGGGATTGGCAGAGGGAGGGAGGCTCAGCCTGGGGATGCTGTCAAGGCCCACGGAGGGTGCCAGCCCCTCCCCCGACGCCCTTCAGCCTTCTTTTTTGTTAAAAAACATTAGCCCTGCCCTAGCCGGTTTGGCTCAGTGGATAGAGCGATGGCCTGCGGACTGAAGGGTCCCAGGTTTGATTCCAGCCAGGGGCACGTGCCTGGGTTGTGGGCTCGATCCCCAGTAGGGGGCGTGCAGGAGGCAGCCGATCAGGGATTCTCTCTCATCATTGATGTTTCTATCTCTCTCCCTCTCTGAAATCAATCAATATATTAAAAAGATATTAGCCCTCTTTTACAGACAGACAAATTAGGGCCCGTGGTTAACACAGTAGCAGTTGTACAGAAGGGATTCAAACCCAGAGTCCCCTGGGCTCCCCATTCTTGAACACGCTCTGCCCTTGACTCTAGTCAACTTGTCTCTTTGGCTCTTTCCATTCGGTTCTGTCAGCAACTCCGCCTGCTTTTTCTGCCTCATGAATGTTGGGGCTCCTCAGCCTCTCTCCTGGGCCCTCCTCTCTCTGAAGTTTCCATGGAGGGGGTTCTCATACACTCTTGTGACATCCGGGGTCACCTCTGTGACGACAGCCTCCCTCTCTGCAGTTTCCTCCCTGAGCTTCACTGTGTAGCTGCCTGTGGACACCTCACCTCCTCACCCCCCTTCCTCAAAATCAACATCGCCTTCCAACCCCCCACCCCGTCCCCCACCCAGTGACTCCTCCATCCCCAGTGCCCAAGTCAGGAACGCCCTCCCTCAAGTACCTTTTGCTCTTTACCTAAGAAACAACTTGTGGTGTCCCCAAATGTGCTACTTAATGCTCCAGGTACTTTTCCTTCTGCCTTAAACTCCTGCCCCTCTCACCCACCCCATCATCTAGCAAATCTAGCTAACTCCTATTCACCCTTCTAATCCCAGTTTGAGCATCACCTCTTCATGGATCCGCTCCCTGCCCACGCCCACTCTAGGCTGGATTGGGAGCCTTGGAGTCCCCAGAGCTCTGCTCAGCCAGCCCTGTGTGCTCCTCTGCGCTCTCTCGCATCAGATGATGAGGTCTGAGTGGTGGGGGTTGAGCACAGTGCTTGGCACATGGCTGGTAATTAGTGAATGTTTGCTGAGCCAGGAAATAAAGGTGGCATTGAAGCTGGCTGTTAGGATGGGAAGGGTTTTGCCAACTAGAGAGAAATCGGATAAAGGACCCTTAGGTCCTCTGTGTGCAGGCACTGAGCTGGCAGCTCTCATGGTTTTAGTCCTGAGTGCACTCCAGGGGGAGGCAGCCGCTAGAACAGCGGCTTTGGGGTGGGACTCTCTTCCCCTACCCTCTTCGCTTCAGGATCTGCAGAGTCAGAACAGGGAAGTGCCACTGGCTGGGAAGCAGAGCTTGACTGATCTCTTCCCATGAGCTCATGCTCTACAAACACGAGGCCATTTCGTTCTCCCACTACCTCTGTGTGGCAGGCACTGTTACTGTTCCCATTTCGCAGATAGGAAACTGAGGCTCAGAGGAGAAATACTGTGTACCAAATGACAGCTTGTCCGAGGTGGAGCTGGGAATGGGATCCATGTCAGTGTGACTCCCAAGCCCAAGCTCCAAGTGGTGCTCAGAGGCGTCAGCAGACCCGTGACAGTTTTCAGTGGCCTAAGGCGAAACCGAGGGAAATAAGGACAACAGGATGACTCCCATAAAGCTAAATTTATTCCATTTAAAGGACTGTCTTTTGGTCTGAGATTATGTCCTTTCTTTTATGAAATGATGGGGCTGGGAATTTTTTTAAATGTCCTTACTTGGCAAAATAAAAAGTTGACAACCTTACGCAGTCCCCAAAGTGTTTTTGAAAATTTTACCGGTGCGTGAAATCCCTGGGTTTGGGCGCCTTCCTGCCTCCTCCCTCCAGAGCGCTGGGGCCAGAGAGGGAGGAGCCTGGCTGGGAATGGAAGGATTAAAGGCATGGAGCCTCAGTCTCCACTGGATACTCCTGAGCCTTGGGCCTGCCTGCCCCGGAGTGCACTGAGGACCAGCCTAGGCAGGACTCTTGTCAGGGGGCAGAGTCAGCCAGAATCAGTGCTCACCCCTCAGTTAAAGGAGCACGGGACGGGGAGTCAGCAGGCTGGGGTTTGGTTCCCGCCTCTGCTTCCTAAAAGCTGTGTGACCCCAGGCGGGTGACTGAACCTTTCTGAGGCTCCAGCTTCTGTCCATGTAGAATGACGATTATCATCTCTACCTGCTCACCTCACCGGGCTGCCTCCTGCATCGAGTGCTTCCTTAACTGCAGGTGCTGTGAAGAACAGAGGGCTTATTGTGCTGTTGCTGTTCGTATCTTCCTCTTCTCTTGGGCCCTGGCCTGAGGTTTGAGCCCTGAGGAGGGGACTTTGTGGGCGTGGGTGTGGGTACAAGGCCCTGTAAGAGCACATCGATCAGACTGGTGATGCCTTTCCTCAGGAGTCCCAGACAGGCTGGAGGCCTGGGGACCTCCAAGGCAACACAATGCTCTTGCCGGGAGCCAGGCTGTGTTCTAACAGAGCTCTCGCGCAGTAATAAGATTCATGGTCCAATCTACACCAGGTATTGTGCCAAGTGTTCTCCACATGCCACTTCATTTAATTCTTGCAAGAGCCCTAGGAGGTAGGCACTGTCATTACTCCATTGTACAGAAGGGGACACTGAAGCCTAACGGTTCAGCCTGTATGCTGCCACACAGCCAGGAGGTGGTGAATAAGCCCGAGTGTGCAGGGAGTCTGTGGTGTGAGAGGGCCTGAGTGTGCAGGGAGTCTGTGGTGTGAGAGGGCCTGAGTGTGCAGGGAGTCTGTGGTGTGAGTGGGCCTGAGTGTGCAGGGAGTCTGTGGTGTGAGAGGGCCTGAGTGTGCAGGGAGTCTGTGGTGTGAGTGGGCCTGAGTGTGCAAGGAATCTATGGTGTGAGGGGGCCTGAGTGTGCAGGGAGTCTGTGGTGTGAGAGGGCCTGAGTGTGCAGGGAGTCTGTGGTGTGAGAGGGCCTGAGTGTGCAGTGAGTCTGTGGTGTGAGAGGGCCTGACTGTGCAAGGAATCTATGGTGTGAGGGGGCCTGAGTGTGCAAGGTGTCTGTGGTGTGAGAGGGCCTGAGTGTGCAGGGAGTCTGTGGTGTGAGGGCCTGAGTGTGCAAGGAGTCTGTGGCGTGAGAGGGCCTGAGTGTGCAGGGAGTCTGTGGTGTGAGGGCCTGAGTGTGCAGGGAGTCTGTGGTGTGAGAGGGCCTGAGTGTGCAAGGAATCTATGGTGTGAGGGGGCCTGAGTGTGCAAGGTGTTTGTAGTGTGAAGGCCTGAGTGTGCAAGGAGTCTGTGGTGTGAGAGGGCCTGAGTGTGCAGAGAGTTTGTGGCATGAGAGGGCCTGAGTGTGCAAGGAGCCTGTGGCATGAGAGGGCCTGAGTGTGCAAGGAGTCTGTAGTGCAAGATGGTGGGAGCGGATTTGCAGGGCTGCAGTAGGCGGGGTAGCTGAGGGCACCCAAGGTATACGTGGGGGGTGTGGGTGGGGTGGGAAGGCAAAAGACACCTTCCTGCTGGGTGGCTTCCAGTGTTACCTCCCTCTCTTCCTTCTCCGAGTCTCCCCTCCCCCTCTTGCTGTGACTCTCAATAACAAAGATAATAGCGAATGCTTATTAAGCCCTTACAGTGTGCCAGGCACTGCTCTGAGAACGTGCCATGGCTTCTCTTACCTTTTCCTTTCATCAACCCAGTGAGGTGGGTACTAGTGTTATGCCCATTTTCAGTTGAGGAGACCGAGGCAAAGAGAGGTTGAGTAACTTGTCTGGGTTTAGATAGTGCGGCCAGGGTTTCGACTCCAGAAGTCCAGCTCTAGGTGCTATGATCTTACCTGCTATCCTGCACCATCCTGCACCTTATTTGCCCTGATGGGCCTGCCTGTTGGGGGGCTGATATGAGGACCAGTTGAGGCTTAAAGTTCAAGGTCCTGTCCTCCACCCCAAATTTACTCATCTTTTCCCTTTTTTTAAAAAAAAATATATTTTTTATTGATTTCAGAGAGGAAGGGAGAGGGAGAGAGAGATAGAAACATCAATGATGAAAGAGAATCATTGATTGGCTGCTTCCTGCACTGGAGATCGAGCCCGCAAGCAACAGCAACTCGGGCATGTGCCCTGAACGGGAATTGAACCGTGACCTCCTGGTTCATAGGTCAACACTCAACCACTGAGCCACGCCAGCCGGGCCGTTTTTTTCCTTCTTGCGCTTTCTCATTTGGGAAGCCTTCACTCCAGTCCAGCCTTGGGCAAACTACGGCCCGTGGGCCGGATCCGGCTGTTCTATCCGGTTCTCTTGCTCTCCCCTCCACTCCTTTACTTTGAATTTATATTAGTTCACACAAACACTCCATCCATGCTTTTGTTCCGGCCCTCCGGTCCAGTTTAAGAACCCATTGTGGCCCTCGAGTCAAAAAGTTTGCCCACCCCTGCTCCAGTCCATGCTCTATGCCAGGTGCTGGGGACAGAGCAGTGAATCAGATGCTCCCCTGCTCCCTGGGGGAAATGGGCCGGGAGGTTGGCAGTGCCAGGGCACCATGGAGTCCTGTAGGAGCCCAGCACAGAGGGGCCAGCCCCAGCCCCCAAATGGGCAAGGTTGGGAAGGTTTCCCTGAGAAGGTGGTTTAAATTGAAACCCGAAAAATAAGGAGTAGGAGTCGACCCTGCAAAAAGGAGCAGGGAACAGCATTCCAGGAAGAGAGACCAGCATGGGCAAGCCCAGAGGTGCGGCTGAATGTGGCATTTGCAAAGGTTTTCAAGAAGTCAGGAGATGGGGAGCCTAGAGGGGCAAGAGGTATGCCAAGAAGAGGCTGGGACATGAGCAAGGCCAGGCTGAGAAGGCCAGGCTGAGGAGCAGTGACTTCCTGGAAGACCCCGAGTTCAGGAAAAGGAACTGAAGATGGGAGTGCCAAGGGCATTTTAGTGTTTTAGAAACAGCTTTCTGGGTCTGGCAAGGAGATAGGGGAGGGGACTCTGGCAGGGAGCTCTGGGAATGCCATCCACTTGGCCTCTTCTTCCCTCTGCCTTCCCCTCCTGGCCCAGCCCTCTGAGCGGCTCCTCTGGAGCTGCCCACTAACCCTGCCAGGCCTGGCTGGACCTGGCCTGGAACCCTAGGACTTTGCCTATAGGGAAAGTACGGCTGCTTATGCAAAGCCTGGCCTGGGGAAGGTGTGTGTGGCTGAGCTGAGGGGGCCTTGGAGGCAGAGGGGGTGGGTACAGGCACAGAAGCTGTCTGCCAAGGAACTCTAGGGGATATAGGCCTGGGGTCTATGGGGATCGCCAGAATAGTGGCCTTAGAACTGCCCCATGAGGACACCCAGGGATTTGGCTCAGCTAATGGTGAGGTGCCCTGGGCAGCGGCCAGGTGGCTCAGCCTACGTCAGTTTCCCTCTCCCTCCCTCTCTCACAGCTCAACAGGGAATAGAAGTTCCCTGTTGAGCTGTGAGAGAGGGAGGGAGAGGGAAACTGATGGAGAAACTGAGGCCCAGAACAGGGCATGGACTAAGATCTGGTGACAGAGCCCAGACTGGAACCCAGGCTCAGCCCAAGAATCTCAGTTGTACCCAACAACAGTAAACAATAGTGAAAACCCTGCCACGGAGCTGGCAGCTCTGGCCCCTCTGGGTGGTGTTAGACAGTCTCTTCACAACTCTGAGCATCATCCTCTGGATCCAAAATGCCACCGCCTACTGGGAAGGATGTCCCCTCTCCCACCAGGTGGTTCACAAAGCGCTTTAAGGCATGCCTGGCCCAGGATGGGGCTTAATTGTTTGCTCAGTGAATCTCACTGAATTCTCATAACTACCCTGGAGGAAGATAGTATGACACTATTTTACATTGAGGATCAGAAAAGAGGAATGACAGATGTGGGGCTGGAGCCCAGGTGTCTATTCACCTGTCTAAGACCCTTGACCAACACAGCCCCACATATAAGCCTCTGCTTTCAGTGAAAATCAGCTGATGTCCCAAGCAAGACGCATTAGTTGGTTGGACAGAGGATGTTTGTGTGTGTGCATGTGTGTGAGCAGCCTGGCCCGCAGCTCACATCAACCCCTGTGCCTGAGTGCTCCCGAAGCTGCAGCTGCTGCCCCAGGGGGAGGGGATCTTCCCGCTTTCCGTCCTGCTTTGAGGGTTTTTCTCTTGGCTTGGCTGGCTGGGAGAGAAGCTGGCTGTGGTGTGACCAAGGATGGGGTCTGGCCATCTAATACCCTGCACATGACAGGCGCGGGGTGGGCACCAGGCTGGGAGAGGGATTTGCACTCTCCTAATCCGGGGGCTGCAGCCCTCCGCTGTCTTGGCCAGGGCCGTGGGAGAGGTTCGTCCCTGCCGCCATGCCCAGCAGCCCAGCTCAGATCCCTGGCATACACCCAGCTCCTCTACTCGGGGCCTTCTCCTGCCCTGCTCATGCTCCTCACCCTCCCACGATGTGAGCAGCATTGGGACTTATGGGGGCAACACTGGGCCATTTGGATCTGATGAAATGCAATGCTGTGCAGCATTTGGGCTGAAAAGTGAGGGCAATGTCAGGCAGGTTTAGAGCCCATGCTGGAGCAGAGTTAGGGGGAAGACCTGGTAGGGGTGCAGAGCTGGAGTATTTGGGGCTTATCCTGGGCCACCCCTTCTGGGAGAAATTTGGCTACAAGTCAGGGAGGCAAATGTGTGGGCCATGCCCCCCTTCGCTGGGCAGTAAACACACAGCCGTCTCCCAGGAGACAGCCCAAACATCCCGGCCCCCCACAGTTATTTATACCAGAACTCCCTCTCCTTTTGGGCCTGGTCTGGGCCTCTCAGTCCACTCCTCAGCTGGGCGACCTGAGTTGAGGACGCAACCCTGTCAAGGCTGGAGGCCTCAGCAGCAGGCCTGCTCTGGACTGGGCACTCACTGCCTCCCCATGGCCTGTCCATTGGAGGCACTGGATCAGAAATGTGCTCATGGAGGCCAAGGCCTGGGCAGCAGGCAGGAGTCTGAGGCTTGAGCCCTGGACATGCTGTCATCGGCTACAGGACTGTGGTTCTTGGCACCCCTGCGTTCAGTAGGAGGGAAAGGTCTAGACGAGTGCTTTGCAAACTGTTTTAAGCAGTAGATCTGGTTCTTTAAATGAAAAGTGACACAGTGTATAAAACAGACCAAAACACCCTGACTGGTGTTGCTCAGTAGTTAGAGTCTCGGCCCATGCACCAAAGGGTCACAGATTTAATTTCTGGTCAAGGGCACATACCTGGGTTGCAGGTTTGATCCCCCGCCCCGGTCAGGGTGCGTGCAGGAGGCAACTAATCCATATGTCTTTCTCACATCGACATCTCTCTCTCTCTCTTTCCCCTGCCCTCCCTCCCTTCCATTCTCTCTAAAAATCAATGGAAAAAATATCCTTGGGTGAGGATTAACAAACAAAACAAAACAACAAAACAAAGCAGGGCTGCTCAGGGTGGATGAGTCCAGGGTGTGGGCCCAGAATTCTGCTCAGGGCTGAGTCCAGGGTGTGGGCCCAGAATTCTGCCCACTCAGCCTGTGTGGCCCCGTATTCCACTAACCTGGAGCCTGTACATGGCCCTTCTTATTCTAGAACACATTCCAGGTAACCCTGGAGTTCCCTGGCCAAATCGCACGCCTGTTTCCAGGGCTTTCACAGGCCTCTTTCCTGCCTCATCGCCCCAAGGGTCACTGTTGTGCGCAAGCACTCACAGGCTCAAGGGCGGCTGTTTGCAGCCAGTGTAGATAAAGCCTGGAAGAGCAGGCTGGCAGCCACAGAGTGTAACCAAGGCCCCTCCTGGTGAGGATGAGCCCAGTGTGGGAACAGAAGAGGGACACCATGTGGCTGACCTCAGCTTCCAGCATGGGACTCCAGGGTATCCAAGGTTTTAAGTTCAAACTTGGCCTTCCAGATCCTCCGAAGGTATATGTGTCAGGAAGGATAGGACACATTTTATTTAACAGCTTGTTAGCTTGATTCAAACTTTTGAATATTTAGACTTATAGTATACTAGAGGCCCAGTGCATGGAATTCATGCATGAGGGGGCGGGTCCCCTCAGCCCAGCCTGCACCCTCTCCAATCCAGGACCCTTGGGGGGATGTCCGACTGCCGGTTTAGGCCTGATCCCCAGGATTGGGCCTAAACCGGCAGTCAGACATCCCTCTCACAATCCTGGACCTCTGGCTCCTAATCGCTCACCTGCCTGCCTGCCCGGTAGCCCTTAACTGCCCCCCCTGCCGGCCTGATCACCCCTAACTGCCTGTGTGTGCCAGCCTGATCGCCCCTAACTGTCCCCCACTGCCAGCCAGGTCGCCCCCAACTGCCTCCTCCCTGCTGGCCTGGTCGCCCCTCACGGCCCCCCCTGCTGGCCTGGTTGCCCCCAACTGCCTCCCTCCCCCGCTGGCCTGGTCACCCCTAACTGCTCCCCCTGCCGACCTGGTCGCCCCTCATGGTCCCCCCGCTGGCCTGGTTGCCCCACACATCCTGCTTGTTCAGTTGTTTGGTCATCCCTCACTAACCCTTCTGCTGGCCTGGTCGTCCCATGCAGCCTGCTTGTTCAGTTGTTTGGTCATCCCTTACTAACCCCCCTGCCAGCCTGGTCACTCCACGCAGCCTGCTGTTCAATCGTTTGGTCGTTCCTCACTAACCCCCCTGCCGGCCTGGTGGTAGGCAGCCATCTTGTGAGGGAGTGAGGGTTAATTTGCATATTACCTCTTTATTATATAGGATGGGTCTACATTTGTATTCTTTCCCAGCTCTGCCAGTGTTTGGGGTGGGCTCACATCAGCCCTCCCTTCACCCACCCACCTCTGTAGCAACCCTAAGCAAGACGCCCTTTCTCAGAACTCTTGGGGTTCACAGGACAGTGGGAGAAACCCAACTCACTAGTGCTCAAGGCCCTCACAACCTGGGTCTTTCTGTTCCCTCCCAGATACTGTCTGAATATCCACCAGGCCAGTCTGGGGGATGGGAGGGGTTCAGAGTTGGCCTTGCCCTTGGTGGATGGATCCTAATGAGATGGTGGTGGGTGGCAGACGGAATTAGAAACAGCCTCAGCATAAGGAGGGCCTGGGGTGCCCAGAGAGGGCCAGGAATCTCAACCAGACTGAGAGCACACTTCTCTCCAAAGCAGATCAGAGATTGGGGCGGGGCCGGACAGGAAGGGGGGGCGCCCAAGGAGAGGAGAGAACAAGAGAGTCACCAAGGTGGAAATGCACAAGGTATGGAGGGGTGCAGTGTGGCTGAGGCTTAGTGTGGGTGCACCTCATGCTGAGCTGAGGAGCTTGGTTTTTAGACTGTAAACAGCAAGGGGCCACTGTAGGATTGTAACGAGGAAAGGGGCACTCAGACTGCAAGGTAAATGGACTGGGGGTGGGGATGGGGGTGGATCTGGAATCTGGTGGTCAGTGAAGAGGTGGCTGGAGGAAGGGGGAATGGAGTGAGTCCATGGCTGGACAGGAGTGGGAAGTAAGGATCTAGGAAGAAAGAGGTGATCTCAACTCTGCCTTCTGGAACATCTTCTATCTCCTCCTCCCTTACTCTGTCTTGGTTCTTGTCTCCTCTCATCATTCCATTGCCTGGGTCTCCAGGCTGGGGAGAGGGGCACCCCACCCCAACAAAGCAGTCCATTTTACAAAGGTGGTGGAGTGGGAGATCACAGCTGTATAAAATAATCTGTTCATTCACTCACTCATTCATTCATTCACTCAACAAATATTTATTGAGAACCTACAATGCACCAAGCCCTATTCCAGGGGTGGGAGAGAGAGTGGTCCATGCCCCTGGGTGCCTGAGGGTGGAGACTCCCTCTGTTACGCACTCATTGGTTCCAGCTGCCCAGGCATTAGCGCTTCTCTCTCAGGGCCCTAAGAACAGGGGTCCAAGGCCCAGGGCCTCAACCCCAAGGACCACCTGTCTCGATAAGAAGAGGCCTGGGGTCAGGGCCTGGGCTCAGGCCCTAGTTCTTTTCACTCGCATGTACTTGAATCCCCTTACTTACCTTCCTGGCCTCAGTTTCTCTGCCAAGCGGGACTTTGGGGAGCCCTAAGGAAGTGAGGGAAAGGCTGTCAGCTCCAGTATTGCCCACTGGTGGACAGCTCCTCTGACTGTGCGTGGAGATGCCAGGGACCCAGTATCATCATCATTATCAGCATAAGATCATAATAGCAGCTGCCTATTGTGTCCACTGTGGGTCAGCCTCATGCATCTTCTCATTTAATTTATTCCTCACACGCAGCTCATTATGGCCAACTACCTTCCCTCCCCGCTTTCCGGAAGAGGAAATTGAGTCTCAGTGAGGTAAAATGACTGGCGTGGGGTGCGATGACTGGCTCAGGAAGGTGAAGTGACACGCGAACCTACTCGACTCTGGGAGCTCTTAAGGACGGTGCTGTGAGGGTGCAGCTTGGCACCTGCCCCTCCTGGGCATTCAGCCTCCAGAGTGGTAATCCAGCCTCAGTGCCTCCCGGACCCCTTTGGGGGCTGGCACCATCCTGAGCCTGGGCATTGGGTGCTGCGGCACTGGCCAGGGCAGTACCAGGGGCTGGATCAGGCCAGGACCCGACTTAGAGCCTTGGCGCCCCTGACCCCAGGGGCCCTCCAGTCCTGCATCAGCGTGAGTGGGTGGGTGGACGAGCCCTGGGCGGAAGGGCATTGCGCCCCCTTCCCCGCCCCCGTCCTCGGGACGCGGCGGCACCTTCACACTTTCCGCTTGGCCCGCTGCTCGCCTTTCAGGCCGCCGCGTTTTCAATTGTTAATTTGGAAACGGAAAAAGAAGCCGGCGGGGTGGAGAGGCCGCGGAGAGGTAATCCGAGCCGCAGCGCCGCCCGCCCCTCCAGCGTGCGGTGCCGGGTGTCGCCGAATCTCCGCCCTTCCCAGGCCCGGAGCCCCGCCCACCACGATGTCCCACCCCAGTCGTGCCCCACCCCTTCCAGATTGCCCCTCCCCGCGCCAAAACCTGGGGCTAGCCTGGCGGACCCAGGGATGCAGACCCGGGCGCAAACCGCGGCGCCTGGGAGGGAGAAAAGGGGCCCCTGCGGGGAAGGCGGCCGAGGGCCCTGCCGGGGGAGGAGTCCCCAGGAGCCCTCCTCTCCAGGATCCCCTCCCTCTCCCGAGGAGCCCCGCCTGGTGTCAGCCTCCTCTGCGTCCCCAAGTGAACCCAAGCCTTTCCCCAACCCCTCGGCGCGGGAGTTCTTCCGGGCTAGGCCCCTGCCTGCGGACTGCCGCACCAGGGTTCATGGGCACCCTTGACAGAGAAACTGAGTCCCAAGGAGGGACAGTTCACTTGCTCAGGATCAGGCAGCCTAGGCTGAATTCTTGAGCCTGGCAGGGGTCAGGGTCAGAGCTGAATTCAAGCCAGTTCTTTTGGCTCTGAAACATGTAGGGGTCTCAGAAGAGGTGGGGGCATCAGGACCAGAGGTGCAATCGGTCCCCTTCCCCTGACCCCCAGCAGCCTTTCTGTGGTTAATGAGCTATTGGAAGTTCTGCTTTGGTCTACCCCGACTCCTCCTTGCTATCATTTATATATTCAATTATAGGGGAGTTTTGGAGGTAGAAGCTCTCTAGACTTTGTAGGCACACAAGGAGCACCATGCAAATGAAACGTAAAAGACCCTCCTCTGGACACTCCAGAAGTCCCCCAGACTAGCAGCTTCAGGAGCTGCCCAGGGCATCTTCCCATTTGGGAAGCTGAAGTCACCAGTCCCAGAGGGATCAGCAAAAAATAGGACCCTCCTTTCTCATCCCTTCCTTAGGCTGAGGAATAAACAGACACCACTGTAGTTTCCCAGCTCCTCAGCTGAGTGGTGACAGAGTCAGGCTGGAGAGCCCATTGATGCAGAGTCCTGGCTCTGCCCACATCCTGTGCCTCCCCTTCTGCTGTCGCCAACTCTGACACTTCCAGAGCCACCAAACAGGCTGCTGCCTTTTAGAGGACTCTGAATCAGCTGGAGCCTCAGGCTGGGCAGCCTCTCCCCTTAAAGGCCAAAGAAATGGAGAGGGCCTGCGGATGTGCTTCCAGCGTCCAGCCTCAGACCCTCTTAACCACCCTTCCACCTTGGCTGTGAAACAGGCCCAGAGAAGTTGCTCTCCTGGCCCAAGGTCACACAGTAAGCCTTTCCCAGCTGAAGGAGTACACTGGAGTCAGTCTTGCTGGATTCAGTCTGGCTGGTCCTGGACTTGGCGTTCCAATGAGAAGCAAGGCTCTCAGGGCAGCTCTAACCAACTGCCCCAGGTGTGGCCTGTGAACTTGCATGCTGCTTTGTTTATTAGTAGCAAAGGCATCGAAATGCCCCTTTCCCATCATGCCCCCTAAACCTCCCACTGGGGGCGATCCTCAATGGCTGAGTCTGCAGGACTCCCAGGCTGAGCTGTCTTAGGGCCTGCACTCTCCTGGGGGCCCAGCCCTCCCTGCAGATCCTGTTCCACCTTGTCAGCTCTCGGTGTGCCCTCTCTGCTCCTGGAGTGCCGAGAACCAAGGTGGGGACTAAGCTCTTTCCCTGTTTTGGACTCTTCCCTCCTTCCTCCCTCCCCCCTTTGCACAGGTTCTGCTGATTCAGAGCATAGAAGGCTCCTTAGAGGTGACCTTGACCTCTGCCAGGCTCAAGTAGCTGAACGCCTGGTCAATCCTTGAACCCAGTGCCACCCTGTCACATGCAGCAGGGAGGGCAGCAAGAGGAGGGAATTTTTGAGGTAGGGGTGAGGGGCAGGTGCCCTGGGTCCTTCTACAGAAAGAGGAAAAAAATCAAAAGAAATTACCATAGGAATTGGGAAATCTGGGCCCAGGCCCAGCTCTGTCTCTGATCACCGGTAGGTCATGTCCCTGTTTGGGACTCAGTGTCCCATCTATATAGTAAACAAGGTGGTTGATTGACTCTAAGAGATTTTTCAGTGCCAAAGTATAGTCAGTATTTGATGACCTCTTGCCACCTCCACTTCCCCCTTGTACAAGTCATCATCATCTCTTACTTGCTTTATACTATTAGCTTCCTGACAAATATCATTGCCCCTCCCCCATCTCCTCCTCGCCCCACTCAACAGCCTGTGTGATCTTTTGCAAACATAAGTCAGATCATGTTTCCCTCCTGCACAAAACTCCCCATGTGACCTGGAGTAAAAGCCCAAATCCTCACAACAGCCGGTGGATGACCTGCTTCACACCTCCACTGCCTCTCTGCCCTCACAGCCTCCCACTCCCCCCTTGCTTACTCGCTCCGGAGCACTACGGTCTGGAACACACCAGGCACCCTCTGGCTCAGGTCTCTTATACTTGCTTCTCCCTCTTCTCCCAGATACCCACATGGCTCACACCCTCATTTCCTTCAGATCTCTGCTCAAATGTCACCTTCTCAAACCTGTTTTCCCTGGCCACTCTCTATACAGTGACCTCCTTTGACTCCCATACCAATGTTCCTCAATCCTTTCTTCCCACTTAATTGTTCTCCATCATCATCTGACATTTTGTCGATGTAAGAAACTTCCAAACCTATAGAGAATTTTATTTGTTTATTTGATCCAAACTGATGACATGTGCTAAGCTCTTAGTCCAAATGAAACCTTACGCCCAGCTCAGCATGTAAAACTGAGTCACCCAAATCCATATGAAGCTGGTCAGGTGGAACTGGGGGGACGGTTTCCACTGGCCATCGTGTTTAAGTTTCTAAAACCCAGGCTGCCCGTATTCCACCCCTTAGTTCACTCTTACTTTGCTGGCCTCCTTCTTGGGTTCCCCACGCTCCATTTATTTGAGGAGTCAGCACTGTCTGACCAGCCCTGAGCAGATGGATGGCCCCGGCTCCCCCCTGTTCCCACCCTTGGCTCCTGTTGACGTGTTGCTCAGCCCACTTACCTGATACACCAGGTAGTCTAGCTGGCATGGCAGAGGGAAGCAGTGAGAACAAGTAGGAGGGGTTGGAGCAGGTCCAGGTGAGCAAGGACCAGGCTCTGACTCATTAAACACCTGCTCCAGAAGACACTGCCTTCCATACCTAGTGGGACCGAGACCATTCATACCCAAGGAAAATGGACATGTGGCGGCGAGGCTGCCTGCTGCAAGGAAGGGGCAGGCTTTCAGAGCATCCGGGAAGGAGCACATGTGGGCTTCATGGAGAGGAGAGGGGTGATGGTTCTGGAGCATCAGGCTCCGCTCCACTTCTCTGCACCCATGCCAACTTTCCTCTGTAGTTCTCAAAAAGGCAATACGATTCGCTGAGCCTGACTGAGGGGGCACGTTTCTTGGGTCAGTGTCCAGTTCTAGATGAATCAGTGGCAGCAGGAGAGGAGCGTGGAGCCATGTGGTACCACATGAAGTTGGCCTTTTCATGGCTGTGGTGGCTGTCTGCCCTGGTCCTCGAGCATCCTGTACCTGCCAAGGGCCTGGCCGAGAGGATGCCAGTGGTGCTGAAATCGAGACTGTGCCCAGGGCTGGGTCAGCCCAGAGGAAGGGCCATTTCTAATGGGGCCATCTAGAGGAGTCAACTTTGTATAATTTTTCAGGCGAAAGAGAATGCCTTTTTCCAGTTGGTCCTCCAAGAGGGGCATTTTTTTCATAGTTTGTACTCTGTGCTGGTGGCTGCTGTCCCTCCAGGGACATCCTCAAAGAATCTGGAACTGAGCTGAGGGACAGTCGTCTCCCCTCCACCCCACAGCGGGAGGGTCATAAGGCTGAAGGGACTTCATCCCGCATTGAGTTGTCCCTCACCTTCATGTCTCAGCCAGGGCAACTGAGGCTCCAGGGAGACCTCATCCCTGACCCTGAGCCCCCACGCCAGCCCCTGGCCCAGAGGAGCCGCGGCCGCACAGCAGCCCTGGTGTGGGGCTCTGGGTCACATGCTTTTGCTCCCTTGGCCATATTTAGAATCGCTGGATCAGGGGAAACTTCTGGTCCCAGCCCCTGAGGATTCTTGGAAAGAGCTTTGCTCTGAGGCCTGGCTGACTGCCCCTCCCCTTGGCCCCCCTGCAAGAGAAAGTAAAGCCTGTTCTTCCCAGAGGAGCCCGGGCCCTCCAGGCCCCCGGCACCCCATCAGGAAGTGCCTCTCAGATCTAGCTGAGGTCCTTTCGTATCAGCTCTGGTTTGGGGCTTAGGAAGCCCTTTTTCACCCAAAGGCCGTGAGGGCATGGCCTCAGCCCTGCAGGAGCCTTGGCTGAAGGGAACAGATTAGACCCACCTTCCCCAGGAGGGAAGACAGCACCTTGCCTTTGGGGTCCTGGCCTGGGGGCTGAGGAAGGGGCCACCTCCTCCCAAGACTAGATGAGGGTGCCAGCTGGTGGCCAAGCAGGTGGCAGACACGGGCAGGGCTGTCTGGGAGGAGGGACACTGGAGAGAGGGGAGGAAGGGAGGAGCAAGGTCTGGTTCTACATTCACTTTAGCCTGACTTTGTGGGGGGGGGGGGTATCCCCTCATCCTACACAGTCTGCTTCCCCCTCGAGATCATCAAGGCTTAAAAACAAAAACAAAACCCAAAATCCTCTAACCCCGTGGTTGGCAAACTGCGGCTCACGAGCCACATGTGGCTCTTTGGCCCCTTGAGTGTGGCTCTTCCACAAAATACCACGGCCTGGGCAAGTCTATTTTGAAGAAGTAGCGTTAGAAGAAGTTTAAGTTTAAAAAATTTGTCTCTCAAAAGAAATTTCCATCGTTGTACTGTTGATGTTTGGCCCTGTTGACTAATGAGTTTGCCGACCACTGCTCTAACCAAACAAAACCAAAAATGCATGTGAGGAGCACCTACGATATTCTAGATCTTTCCTCCCCCTTCACTGTTGGGGTTAATGGTCCTGTGTTCCCAAGGGACCCCTCTCCAGGGCCTGGTCAGTTCCCCTCCCATCCTTGACACAGGCTGACTCGAACCTCTTCAGACCCTCCCACCCACCCTGCTCTGCACCTCTGACAAGTGGACCTGACCTCCTCTTCACAGAGAAAGTCGAACCCCCGTGGGAGCTCTCTGAGCACCCCCTACCCCTCACCCTCCTCTCCCACCTCGTCTCTCCCCCTTCCCGCCTGTCCCAGGGAAGCTGGCTAGGTCCTTTCTGCTCAGCACTAGCCCTTTGTCTCTCTGCTGCCCTGGGGGCAACATCCACTGACACTCCCGCTCTCTCCCACCTCTCAACTTCTCCCTCTCTCCTTCCATCTGCCTCTCTCATGTTAAAAAAAAAAAAAAAAAAAAAAAAAAAAAATTCCCTGTGCTCTGTATCCTTCTCCAGCTTACTGATCTCAGCCACTACTCTTTGCATCAAACTTCTTAAAATAGTTATACCTACACTCTCTGTCTCCACGTCCTCACTGCCCCTCTCCCTTTCCCACCCCGCTGGGCCTGCTCTGGTCCTTTCCTCCTCCGAGGCTGCCCTTGCCAAGGCACCCAGTGACCAACTTCCATGAACATTTTTCAGGCTTATCTCGCTTGACCTCTTGGCAGCATTTGACACTGTCGTCCATGCCCTCCTCCTGGAAACACTTTCTCCTCTTGGCCTGGCACCTCTCTCTCCTGGTCCCTCCCATCTTGTTGGCTGTTCCTTCCCAGTCTGGGTGGAGGGTCTCTCCTCCCATCTGGAGTTCCACTGGGTCCTCCTCTAAATTCACCACATGCTCGCTGGGCTGTCTCAGCTGCTCCCACGGCCTGTTACCACCTTTACCCTGATGTGCCCCAAGTCTGCATTTCCGGCTCAGGTCTCTCTCTTCTTACGTCCTGAGTGTTTGCTCAGGGTCCCATGGTCCTCTCCGTCTCAGCATGTCCACCGTGGAACTCGCCACCCCCCCACGCCGCTCCTCTACTGGGGTCTCCCATCATAGTTTGCTCATGGTGTCCACTCAAATATGAGTCCTTCTCCCAATTAATCACCCAGAAGTTCTACTTCCTAAAACATTCTCCAGACCACCCACTTCTCTCTAGTGCTCCCACCATCATCTCTGTATAATCTGAATTACTGCAGAGCCTTCTACTTGCCTTTCCTCTAATCCACACTCCTCACTGCCCCGAGTGGTGATCCCAAAACACAAATCAGACCTTGTCCTTCTCTCTCTTAAAATCCTTCAATGGCTCCCCATTGCCTTCAGGATAATGTTCATAATGCCTAAGGGGGCCACTCAAGGCCCCTGGGTCTGGCCCTGTCTGGTTTCCCCAGAGACCCTTTAATTGGGGCCATCACCATCCAGAACTGCTGACTGCTGGCTGCCCTGGGCTTGCACTGCTTCCTCTGCTTGGGGCACCCTCACTCCTGAACTCGTCACCTCCTCCAAGTCTTCACTGATCCCCCCACTTTGTCTCTGCTAAAGCTGCCTTGGGTTCCCCCACGCCCTGGGCACACTGTCCTCACCTTGTCTATCATGTCACTGCTGTGTGAGACTGGGTTAATTTTTGAGGGGCCTGGATTATTCATTTCTAGCTTCACAATAAACCTGGCTGTGCATAGATAGTAATTAAATTTTCTTAAGTGAATGTGGCCCTGAAAGGCTAGGTGATAACCTCTTTTCTGGTGTGTACCCGCCTCCCCCCCCCGCCAACACACACACACCATATCCCCAAGTGTCTGGCCTCCAGCATCTGTTTCTTTAGGGAACATCTCAGAGAATCTGGAACTGAGCACAGGGCTGACCTTCTCCCTCTACCCCATTGCTGGAGAGTCATAAGGCTGACACCCCCCACCTCATGTTGCGGACAGGGAACTGAGGCCCAGAGAGGTAGTATGGCTTGGAGGTCCTGGTGGACTTTGGTTCAGGTTCCAGCCTTATGACTTTTTGGACAACCTAATATAACTTTCTTCCTATCTTTTTTCCTTTGAAATAACCTACCATAACCCCCCTTTTAAAGTGTATAATTCAGCGGCTTTAGTATATTCATAGAGCTGTACAACCATCATAGCACACCATTCTGAGCCTCCAGGTCCTCGTGGGTCTGCCTTGGGTGGTTACAAGACTGCCTTTGTAGAGTGGTGAGGAGTGATGAAGAATATGCGTGCAGAGGGCCTGGCACAGCGCCTGGCCAACAGGAACCCTGGGCCAGCAGGAGCGGTTACAGGGTCACAGAGGAATCCGGGGAAAAGCCAATGTTGGCATGATACCCGCCTCCCCAGCACGGCTTCCCTCGCTCCCCTGCTCTGTGGCTTCTTCTGGACAATGATTTGAGCTAGGCTGGGCGTGTTGGGGGAAGAGAGTCAGATAAGGCAATGAATACAGTTGTTTAAAAAGCCTTGAGGTAGCTAATAATTGGTCAACCATAACCACTCCCATTAGCCAAGTCAGTGATTTTTTAAAGTGTGGTCCCCAGAGGAGCAACATTAGCATCACCAGGGAACTTTGTAGAAAAGCAAATTCTCAGGCCCCACTTCACACTCACTGAAGCAGACACTCTAGGAGTGGGGCCCACACATCAGCATTTTAATAAGCCCTCTAGGTGATTCTGATGCCTGCTATAGTTTGAGAACAACAGTTCTAAGCAAACCATTCGCTTGTTCCTTGCTGTCATCCTGAATGACTGGGATAGTCACAGAATGGTGGGGTTTGGGGGTAGGGAGGAGGGGCTGTGATCAGTCCCACTATAAGCCCCAGCCAAGGAGAGCCAGCCCGGCAGCACCCACCTGTCTCAGCTCTGCCTCGTGGGCTGGGCAAGGGCTCCACATTGCCAGACATGATGAGCAAAGATGCTCCAGAAAGTGGCTGCCAGTTTGGCCTCTCTGCTGGGGCGGTTATAGAGGCCCAAGTAAGCCAGCTCCTCTGTGCCATCTACACTTGTATAGATGGAGAAACTGAGGCACCAAATGGGGCCAGAGACAATCCTTGTAGATCTTATTTGTTGCATAATGAAGTCACACTCTGGTTCTGGCAGACACAATCACACCCCAGCTCAGGGCTCCTTCCCTCGTCTCTCCCTCCCTAAGCTCCAGACATTGATCTCTCTTCTGCTGTCTGAAGAGTGGGTGTCCGTGTGAGCACCCCCTCAAGAAGGCCAAGGAAGCTTGGAGGTCAACCTGAGCTGGGCTTCTAGCCCCAGTTTGGTCACTGATTCACTGTGTGATCTTGAGCAAGTGTGTCCCTTCCTGGGCCCCGTTTCCTCATCTGGAAGATAGGAACAGTTATACAGGTGCCTGGAACACAGGATGTTCTCTCTCACGCCAAGCATCTGCTTGGCTGTATTGAGCATCTAGGTTGAGGAAACTCCCACCCAGTGCATAAAGGCAGAGGGAGGTGAAGTTCAGGGGCTATTTATTTATATTTATTAATTTTTAATATTTTTATTCATTTCAGAGAGGAAGGGAGAGGGAGAGAGAGACAGGAACATCAATGATAAGAGAAAATCATTGATCGGCTGCCTTCTGCACACCCTCTACTGGGGATTGAGCCCGCAACCCAGGCATGTGCCCCTGACTGGAATCGAACCTTGGGACCCTTCAGTCCACAGACTCTATCCATTGAGCCAAACCAGCCAGCAGGGGCTTTTGAAACAGCATCTATCAAATGGAGCTGGTCAGGGTCAGAGGACAGCCTTCTCTTCCCTTCTCATGAAGATGTTGGGGAGACTGACAGTTCAGAGATGGATGTGCTAAAAGCTTTGGGTACCTCTTCAGTGGGTACAAACTGGGGGCTTTGGTGACATGGTGTCCTGATGTTTGTTTAACGTGCAATTCTGCTATTCATTTACTCCGTCTTTCAACAATGCTATGAAAAATAAATAAAGCAGGGTAAAGGGAGAGAGAGTGCAGATGAATTGCTATTTTGGAGGGGGGGGCAGTGGGGACTCCAAGGAAGGGATGTTTGAACAGAGAGCTGGATGAGTAAGGGAGCAATAAATAGGCAGAGAAAACAGCTAAGTAAGTGCAAAGCCTGGAGGTGGAAATACGTTCGGTGTGTTCCCGGAAGGGCAAGGACAGCAGAATGCTGGAGCCCAGTGATCCAGGGTTGAAAGGGGAGATCAAGTTGAAGAGGTGGGGGTGCAGGCCGGATCTCAGAGGCCTTGCTGGACATGCTGAGGGGTTGGACTTCGCCCTTGAAGTGCCAGGGGAGGTCAGTGGAGAGCTTTGAGGAGAATGATGGCTCCTGGCTTTGTATCCAGGAAGATCACTCTGGCTGCTTGGAAGAGAGTGGTGACAACAGGGCCAGTGTGGAGACAGGGAGACCAGTCAGGGGCCAGGCGGTGATGGCTGGTGGTGAGCCGTGGCCTCTATAAGAATATATTCTGAAGGTAGAGCCCATAGAAATTCTAAAGGACAGGATGTGGAAGGTGAGGAAAAAGAGAATCAAGGCTTAACTCAGATCTGCAGCCTCAGCCCCTGGGTGGTGCCATTATTGAAATGGGGAGACTGGAGAGGAGCAAGATTTGAGGGCAAACTGAGAGTGTGTTTTGGACACATTTGGTTTGAGAAGCCATTAGACATCCGAGGAAAAACGTTGAGTAGGCAGTTGGACATGTGAGTTGGACTCTGGGGAGAGGCGGCCCCCCCCCCATCCCCCCGCCTCGCCACATACACACACATCTGCTTGATGGCGAAGACTGTTGTGTAAAGGGCTGGGGCTGGCTTCACAGTGGGTTTTCCCCCATTTGTATTTTTAAGGAAATGCATTTTAAATTTTATATTAGATTGTGATTACCCCCCCCCCCCTCTCTTTCTTTCATATGTGAGGAGCCCCTGTCAGCAAATCCTTGCTAGGCTCTTATTTATGAAATTTAGGCCCTCCATTGACCATGGGAAGTCCATTTCAGCAGATAAATTCCTTCTCAGGGTTCACATCAAATGAATGTTTCTTCTCTGGGTCCACAATTTTAATATTTAACAGCTAGAACACTGTCAGTTTTTGAATTTACATTAATTCAAAACTTGATAAAGTTGTTTACATTTTAAGTGTAGGGATACAGATGAGTCACCCCAAGATGTGCTACTCTAGCATGCAGATTCTTTCAAGCTAAAAGCATTAAAAGCCCAGAAGGCTCAGGAAGAACCTTTTGACCTCATTGCCTAAAAGGAATTTAGACAATGGACTTGCTCCAGGAGGGGAGCCATCATCCTAGATGAATGACTGTATTTTAATATCTAAAATATTAGGTGTAATTGACAGGGAAGAACCTAGCAAGACCCTTTCATCAAAGTCCTTTTTGTGACCTATTGTTTCAAGATGGCTCGATGTACTAAACAATAACTCTTTTCGTCTCCCTGTGGTTTACTTCTCCCTCCTTAGCGCTGAATGACATTTATACCTCATTTTGTTTTATGTCTTTGGAATTTTCATGCTTATGTGAATTCCCCATGTGCATGTGCTGGCGGTGAAATGGCACCAGGTGTTAAACTGATGGAGTCAGACTGGACCTCAGTACTTGAGTTCTGGCTAAGAAATAATTCAGAGCCAAGACTCAAACCATAAGAGAAAGTTCATTTAGAAAGTCATAGAGGTAGAAGTGAGTTGGAGAATAAATGGGCTCAGGAGACAAGTTACAGAGGCAAGAGAATACCCATGTTTATTCTAAAAAATATTAGGAAATGCAGAGAAGCAAAACGCAAAACAAAAACCAAGTCACTCTTAACTTTGCCACCCAGCGGTAACTCCCACTGACTCTGGTATCTATATATATAAAAGCCAAGCAACCGGAACAACCGGTTGCTTTGATGTGCACTGCGGCTGCCATCAGGCTCCTGCCCCCTGATTGGGGGCAGGGCTGGCCGGCCAACTGCCTGCACCACCCCCTCCCTGTGGCCAGCCCCGCCCCCGATTGGCCCCCTCACCCTGATGTGGGGGCAAGGCCAGCTGGTCAACCTCCTGCAGCCCCCAGTGCCCCATGCTGGCCAGGCCCCAATCAGCCCCAATTGGCCCCAATCAGGCCGGGCCAGCCAGACCCCATCTGTGCATGAATTCATGCACCAGGCCTCTAGTACAGTATATAAAAGACATCTGCATGTTAAAAATTTTGATCACACTGCCCTTAAGGTTCTATAAGCTACTTTTAAAAATTAACCTATTGTGAAGTGGACATTTATAGATGTGTACCTATTGGCATCGAAAGAAAAACGTTGAGAAAAAAATTTTTTTGAAACACCCAGTTGGCAGCCCCTAGAGTGACTGAGCAATGGGACTGAAGGATTACTGTCCAGCAGTGGGGTAAAGGCCCATCAAGATTTGGCTGCAGCTCTTCCCAGAGGAGGGGGCTGGATGAGAAGATCTCAGGGAGGACCCTCTGCCCTGTGTCAGAGACAGTCTCTCTTCCCAGTGGATGTGGCTGCTGCGTTTTCAGTGGTTAATTATTGAACAGGAGGAGCCGGTGCGGGAGAGCACCGTGCCTTATGTCTTCGCTGACTTAGCTCTTGTTTGGAACTGGCTAAGGAGGCCTCCTCTTCCCTCATTCATTCAAAACTCTTTATTGACATCTGCCACCTACCTCCTTCACCCAGGGGCATGTGCTGGGACACAGCCCTATACCTGCTCTCCAAGCTGGCCAGGAGCCCCTGTCCAAGGAGGTGTAAGTGGGTCAGGGTATAACCATACCCTTTCCATGTTTTTGTCCTGTCAGTCCCTGCTTTACAGATGAGGAGACTGTCTCGGGAAGGTGGGTGACTTTCCCAGGGCCACACACCTGGCAGGACTGGAATTCGAACCCAGGTCTCTCTGATTCCTAGCCCATGCCCCTGTCACCATGAAACATGAACACAAAGCTATGTTGAAAGTGATTTGGGCCCCATACAGGGAGACCAGCATTGGGAGGGGCGGGGGGTGCATCCACAGAGCTCCTGGGAGCAGCGAGAGTTGTGTGGGGGAAGGGAGCAGTCTCAGCAGGCTACCATGGTGAGGTATTTTAGGCAGAATGCAGCATCAGCAGACCCGGGTGGGGAGACTCTGGGAACATTTGTGGGAGGCTTGTGGGTCAATCCACAAGGGATGTGTTTCCAGAGAAGTCCATTCCCTCAGGTGTATCTTCCAGGGCACATGCATGTCCTGTAACCACAGCCCGCCCCACCCCCATCCCCAAAAGGAGAGCTTCCAGGAGTCCAGCGTTCCCTGTTGCTGCATCTGCAGCCCTGCCTCCCTCATGCACTCACATCCTCCGGGGGCCACCAGCTTCTGTCCTCATGCCCTTTCCCTTCTGCCCATCCACCGAAACATTGGAAACCTGGTTCTAACCTCATCCTGGACACACTGAGCAACCTTTGGCTGTTTGTTCTCTGGGCCTCAGTTCCCTTATGTGTGAAATTGGGGCTGAGGGAGTGGTGGGAGAGTTGGGTTCTAAAGTTCCTTCCTTGTCTAAACATCTGGTTCTGGGCCACTCAGTCGCTTCCCACTTCCTTCAGGGGAGTTCCAGGCCTCCACCTCATGGCTCCTTGATGCCTGATTCCCTTCACAACCTCTGTACTCTGTATTCTTCTCTCTCTACCTGTTCTCCCTAGTCCCCTTTCCTTCCATAGCTATCAGATTATTTAATTTCTTAAGTGTTCACAAAGGCAGAGGCAATTGACCCCATTCTGTAGATGAAGCCATGCTTCTGCCACCTCAGGTGTCATAGGGAATGGGGGTCCCTCCCACTCTCAGCTGCTGGCCTTCCCTTTCCCCTCCCCCAATCTCTGGAGCACTTCTCTCAAGACAACCTCTGAGCCAGGGGCTGAGGTTGTGAATGGCTGAGCCTGGAGGTATTCCTGACTGTGGGACCCTGGGCCAGTCCAGATCAACCTGCCTCTCAAAGCTGAGTGACCACCTCTCTGAACTGCAGCCTGCATCAAGGGGCCTGTGACTCTGGGGGCTTCTCCCTTTGGTGTTCAGCACAAGCCACGATTCCAGGGAACTCTGATTCTGAATCCTCCATCTGCTCTGCAGATAACTCTTCTCAAACAATGCTTCCTTCCTCCTCTGACTCTACAGCCCCCTGCTGAGGCTCCTTGGCTGTCCTGCCCACCCAGCAGTCTAACCCTTCCCTTCATGCTGCTATTGCAGATTTTTGCTGGTGTTCACCTGCCTGGTGTTGTCCGTGCTGTCCACTATCCAGGAGCACCAGGAACTTGCCAATGAGTGTCTGCTCATCTTGGTGAGTGCTGGAGTCCCTGTCTGAGGGAGGCTGTGTCGGAGAGAGGCCTTTTATACCATGGCTCAGAGAGTGGCTTGCTGTGCTGTGTTCCCTGCGCTGGTGGCTGCCCATCTCTGGGTTTCATCTCCTGCTTTATAGCAGGTGTTGGGGACCTCCTGCCTCTATGCCAGGGCTTATGATGGGCCGAGAGGAGGTGAGTAGGTCCCACTCCTTCTCAGGACCCAAACTGCTAACTCCACCCTCAAACAGAAACATCTTGGAGGGGACAGCTGACAGACAGCCGCCCTTTATGTCTCTTAGTCTGCTTTAGAGTCTGGGATGACTAGAAGTGGGAGGGTGGGGTGAGGAGAAAAACCCTGACAGCTCATGGGGACAGAGAGGACAGACTTGGATTTTCAGTCTCTTTGGAAGGGGCCACCTGCCTTCGAGAATCCTCCTCGGTTCACCCAGGTGTAAGAACCTCCAGGAGAAGTGGGCTGAGGAAATCCTAGTACCCCTAACCCAGGGACTCCAGGCTGTTTCAGGGCTGGAGACTGGGGAGAGCTCAGGCCCCTGGCCCCACAGGAATTTGTGATGATCGTGGTGTTTGGCCTGGAGTACATCATCCGTGTCTGGTCCGCCGGATGCTGCTGCCGCTACCGAGGATGGCAGGGCCGCTTCCGCTTTGCCAGAAAACCCTTCTGTGTCATAGGTAATAAGGCCTGTCCCCCCTCTACCTGTGACCCCCAAGCCCCAGGGTTGACACCCTGACCCCATATCTGACCCGGACCCTGGCTGCTGGCACAGACTCAAGGAACCCTCACACACACACACACACACACACACACACACACACACACACACACACCATGGCCCCACTGTTCTCAGGGATCCCCAACCTCGGGTTTTTGACGCGGGTGGGTTGGGTTGTTGGCGGTGGCCGTGACCGCGCCATCCCCGCCCCTGCAGACTTCATCGTGTTCGTGGCCTCGGTGGCCGTCATCGCCGCGGGCACGCAGGGCAACATCTTCGCCACGTCCGCGCTGCGCAGCATGCGCTTCCTGCAGATCCTGCGCATGGTGCGCATGGACCGCCGCGGCGGCACCTGGAAGCTGCTGGGCTCCGTGGTCATGGCGCACAGCAAGGTGCGGCCCGCGGGGCGTGGCGGGGGCGCGGCCGGGTCTGGCGGAGCAGGAGGGCGGGGCCAGAGTGGAGCCCAGGAGGGAGGCGTGGCGGGGTGGGGACCTGGAAGCCGGACCCACCGCCAATGGGCGGGACAAGGTGGGGCCGTGGCTGGGCCAGGGATGGGTCGAGGAGGCTTGACCAGGCCAAGAGGCGGGGCCTGAGGGGAAGGGCTTGAGGGTCTCATTTAGAAACTTCTGGTCGCAGGGTCTATGTGCACAGCAAAGTGGGGAGCTGGAGCGAGTCTGAGGGTGGGATCGGGGCGAGGCTAGATACGGGGCCAGATCGAAGCCTAAAAGTGGGGTTTGGGGACGGGGCAAGATGGGTCTGGGGTGGGGGAGGTCTGAGCATGGAACCTGAGGGTCAAGGGCGGGGGCGGGGCGTGCCCTGCGGTTTTAAGGGCCTGGCCGTTTCGGGAAGGAGGGGCAGAGTCTCCCTGATGGGAGGAGTAGAGAAAGGCGCCTGGGAACTACAAAGGGTGGGGTACTTTTTATCCCCTTCCCAACACCTCTCAGGGGCCATTCTGGGGCCTCCCACCTCCCCACCTCTCCCAGATGGGCTCAGCGCCCCCCACTTCCCCACGCCTTCCCGCCTCGGTCCCACCTGTGGTCTCACCTGTTGCTGCTCCCGCAGGAGCTGATCACCGCCTGGTACATCGGGTTCCTGGTGCTCATCTTCGCCTCCTTCCTGGTCTATCTGGCCGAGAAGGACGCCAACTCAGACTTCTCCTCCTACGCTGACTCGCTTTGGTGGGGAACGGTACGTGAGGGTCTGTGTGAGGCCGCCCTTCCCCTTAGGACCCTCTCTGACCATTGTGGCCTCCAATTCAGGGTTAGGCGGGCCTGTCCCTGTTCTCGCTGCTACAGCTGGGACCCCATGACCAGTCTGTATGCTAGCTCCCCAATTTGCCCCAGTGGACCTGCTTGTGCCCCCATCTAATCCCAGATGCCAAGCCCTGTGGCCCATATCCCTGCATGGGGCTGGGGGTGGGGTGGGGCGGGATTTGTCTGTGCCCCTAGCCAATCTCCATGACAAGTTCCCCTGGTGGGCAACCATGGGGGCCCTTCCCTCATGATCAGGCCTTCATCTCTGTGTGCCCCCAACAAGTTCTTGTGGGTGGCCACTGTGACCAGACCTGTGGGTGACCTATTTGTTTTCCCAGATTACCCTGACAACCATCGGCTATGGTGACAAGACACCTCACACGTGGCTGGGCAGGGTCCTGGCTGCCGGCTTCGCCTTACTAGGCATCTCCTTCTTTGCCTTGCCTGCCGTGAGTCCCTCTCTGCCTAGGATTGCCCAGCCTGGGGAAGGGGTCCTGGGGGCAACGCCTGCTAAGTCCTTATCCCACATGGAGAGCATCTCAGATGGGCAGAGACTGCCTTTAGTTATCCCCACTACCACATTCCCCCAACCATGCCTTTCCCCTAGGGCATCCTCGGCTCTGGATTTGCCCTGAAGGTGCAGGAGCAGCATCGGCAGAAGCACTTTGAGAAGCGGAGGATGCCAGCAGCCAACCTCATTCAGGTACCGGATGCCTAGGAAGCCCCTGAACTGAATTGGCGTGTCCACACTGTATGCTGACTCTTGTGTCTCAGCTTCACAACTGTGACTCCACTTTGAAGCTCAGAGAGGAAATGTGACTTTTCTGGGTCATATGCCAAGTCAGGAACAGAGCTGGGATGCTGACTCAGATTGTCGAAAATGTCCCTCTGTACCAAGTGCCCAGTTTAGGATTAGCCAGAGCTGCCCCACTGGCCGACTCCAGTCCCAACGCTACATGGCCTGAAGTGGAAGACAGCCTGGCTGAGAGGCCCTAGGTGCTTGGTAGACACCCATCAGCTGTGCAGCCAGCAGTGTGCTTGTTCCACTCCAAACACCTTAATTCATTAATTCATTTTACAAGCACTCACATGAATGAATGTTGTAACTACAAACTGAGATCGATGTCTTGAAAGAAATAAATGGTTCTCTGAAGAGCTTTTAACAGGGGACCTTGAAGGGGGATTCAGGAAAGACTACCCTGGGAAAATGATACTTGAGCAGAGAGCTGGATGATGGGTAGGTGTTAACTGGTGAAGAGGTGACAGGGGTAGACTCAGGGTAAGGGGACAGCATGTGCAAAGGTCCTGGTGTGTTTGACGAACTTGAAGAAAGCTAGCAGGGCCAGAACAGAAAGCTGAAGGAAGAGTGGATAGTGGATAGGTGGGCCAGGCCCAGACGCGGGGCCATAGGGAGGAGTGTAACTTTTTCCTAAGAGCCATGTGGACAGGTCTGAAGGAGGGGAGTGGGTGACATGATCAGATTTGTGTTTTGAAAAGTGGTGAATGGATTGGACGGTGACTCGGGTAAGTATGGGAGACCAGAAAAGAGACTCTGGCAACAGTCTGGGCAAGGCAGGTTGCTGGGTGATGTGAAATAGGTGAAATGGAAAGAAATGGGCAGATTCTGCATATTTAGGAGGTGAAAATAGTGACATCAGGAGTGAGGGTGAGGGAGATGGCAGGATGACTTCCAGGTGGGGTGACACCTCCAGGTTTGCTCAACTGGATGGTTGATGGCCCTGCTCTCTGGAGTGGGAGCAGATGTGGAGCCTGAAGAATGTGAGTTGGCCTGGAATAGTGGTCAGCAAACTCATTAGTCAACAGAGCCAAATATCAACAGTACGACGATTGAAATTTCTTTTGAGAGCCAAATTTTTTAAACTTAAACTGCTTCTAATGCCACTTCTTCAAAATAGACTCGCCCAGGCTGTGGTATTTTGTGGAAGAGCCACACTCAAGGGGCCAAAGAGCCACATGTGGCTCGCGAGCCGCAGTTTGCCAACCACGGGCCCTGGAACATGTGGAATCTGAGGGTCTTCTGAGCCCCTGGAAGGCGATGTTGAGCAGGCAACTGGATGTGCAGATGTGCCTCTGAGAGGAGAGAAAAGGGCGGGGCAGAAATGGACAGCTGTTGCATGTAGACGTAACAAAGCCCTGGGCCTGGATGAGCTCACCTCGTGGGTAAAGAGGGAGCAGAGAAGATGGTCCAGAACTGGGCTTTTTGGAGCCTCAACATTTCGTGGCTGGCAGGCAAAGTTGAGCCAGCCAAGGAGACAGAAGCAGCAGCCAGAAGAGTGGGGTGAAACTAGCAGTGTGTGGCCTCAGTTTCCGCACAACTGCCCAGAGCTGAGACAGGGCTCTGATTTGGGTGACTTGATGACTCAGCCTTGGCTTCTCCCTGGTCAAGTGTGTGTGCAAGAGACACCCCTGCGGGGAATGTAGGCACAGCCCACATCGGCGTCCTCTCCAGCATGCCACTCTCTGACCCCCCCACCCCCAACCCAAGTTTGACTCAACCCCTCCTTATCTCTCCTCCCCAGGGTGGAATTCCGCTCCCCATCCCCGCTATCTCCCAGCCACCAGCCTAGCCTTTCCTTTTCTGTGTCCCCTGGGGCACAATGGACACTGTCCCCTGGGAGCTGGCCTTTGGAGGGGCATTGGAGGGGCAGGCAGCTGGCACTTCCAGGCCGAGAGACAGCTGGCATTGTGGTGCCCATAATTAATGAGACAGTCTGGCAGCTGCTCCCCACCCTATGCCAGGGGCCTAGGCAAGCAGGAAGTAAAAATATTCCTGTCCTGGGAGGTTGACCGGCTGGTGAGTTCATCAGTGGGCAGTCCCTTAAGGACAACAGGCACCCAAAAAAGGGGGGCATCCAGGGCCAGTTCTATTTTGTCCTGTGTAACAGCTTCCATGCCTCCCTGCCCTCAATGATCGCCCCACTCAGTCCCTCCCTGGCTCTTCTCCTTCCTCTTGTCTGACCCTCATTCCTCCTGTTGCAAGGAAACCCTGCAAGTCCATGAATGCTGAGGGAGGTGATGCTCTGTCTTCCCCTCCTCAACCCTTGGGCAGTGACAGGCAGCTGGGAGAGAGGGGGTGGGGTTGTTGTTAGTAATAATGATTCACTCAGTCAGCTTTCATTCCTTGAACATTTGCAGAATACTCACCATGTGCCAGAGGGTGCAGTGGTGATCAAAACACAGCTTACACTCTAGGAGGAGAGAAAGACATTAATCAAATACACAATGAATAGATATCTATCAGTGGTAGTAAGGGAGGTAACAGGAGGGTTTAACAGGGGAACTTGGCATTAACTGCCAACTATATGCCAGGTACTACACTTGACATATCATGTACACTCACCTATTTAATCCTCACAACACTCAGTTAGGTAAGTAGTATTACGCCCATTTTACAGATGAGGTAACTGAGGCTCTGCAGCTTACTTAACTTGCCCATAAGGGGCACAGCTAGGATTGGAAACCCGTCTACCTGATGACAGAACCCCAGCTCTTAGCTGCTATACTCCAAGGTCCCTGGCTTTGAGGCTGATCTGCTCATCACCTTGGGAAAGTCATTTCCCTCTAGGCCACCATTTCTTTGGCTGGCCCGACTGGTGGCTATGGAATTGAAACTGGCTTATGGTTCTGCGTGCCCTTCTGCTGGCCCAGGCCTGGGTTATCTCGGGCAGAGGGCTGGTGGGGGGCTGAGAGGCCGCACTGAGCCTTGTCTCCCGTTTCCCTTCCCTCATACTACCAGGCTGCATGGCGCCTATACTCCACCGACAGGAACCGGGCTTACCTGACGGCCACCTGGTACTACTATGACAGTATCCTCCCATCCTTCAGGTAGGACCTGGTGCAGGGGGGAAGGTGGGGAAGAGGGCTGCCAGTAATGACCTGTGAGGACAAATGGCTGGGATTCAGCCCTGGAGGGTGGGAAAGGGATGATGGCTCCCAAGGGAGCCTCTGGGGCTGGCTCTGCAGATCCTGCCTTCCTCAGAGCCTGGAGTGTCTTCTCTCCCACTCTCTACGCCCTGGGAAGACTGTGGACACTGAGCACAGGGTGTGGAGTGGAGCCCTGCCTGCCCCTCTGGATGAACCCTGAGCCCCGGAGTGCTGGCAGTCTGCATGCTTCCCCAGAGTCGATACCACCCAGGGTAGTGGCACAGCCAGCTCATCTCCCCTTGGTCTGAGTTGGGGGCAGTGTTAGCCCTTGCCAGCTTGACGTATTGCAATGGATTGAGAAGTATGGGATGGGCCTGAATGGGCATGCTGGAGTTGGGTTCAAGGGCCCACATAGTATCTCTGTGTGCGAATATGTACCTGCTTCTACTGTACTAGGCAGCAGCTTTAGGGCCAGAAGTGAGTTCACCCACTGACCCAGGTTGGGGTAAGATTGCACAGGGTGGCTCCATGCAGGTTTGCATCAACAAGGTTTGTGTGGCCTGGTGCCTGGCCAAGCCCTTAGGTAGGAATGAAGACCATGGAGCACAGCTTGGTCCCTCGGGCAGGCGGGCATCAAGGCAGGCCAGGCTGCTGTGCTCAGCGCTTCTGCTGGCGCCTTTTTTTTTCTCCTCATTAGTTCTCCAAGAGCAGCTGTTGCATGATCCCACTCATCCCTACACCTGGCTGCCTCCCTCCCTACTTCCTACCAGCTCCAGGGGGTTCCCAGAGGAGGAGCAGGAGAAAAGGGGCTGGGCAGGGGAGCTCCCAGAATCACACTGGTTTCCCCGTCTCTCCACCTGGCAGAGGCAAGCTCCCGCCTGAGAGACCAGGAGGGTAGTTAGTTTAGGAGGAGCCCTAAGGACCCAAGGCCAGGCCTTGGGGAATGGCGCAGGGGCTGGTTTGTTAGAAATATGATGTGTGTGGAGGAGGGGGGCAGATTTTCGGTTGGGGTGGTCTTGGGTCCTCTGGTGAGAGGAACAGAGCTTGGGTTGGAGATTCTGGGTCAACTAGGTCTCCTACTCCTTGGACCGCAGTTTCTTCATCTATAGAATGGGAAGGCAGAAAGGGGAGATTTTCTCCTTGGGTTATGGAAACAGGCAATGCCTGGAGAATTATGAAGAAGCTGAGTTCCACATCTGGTCTCCAATAACCCAGCGCTTCAGTGGAAGGAGCTGGCGAGCCACCCTATCACGTCTCCCTCTTCAGCCTTAGTTTCCCCCTAAAATTCGGAGTCAACTCCGGAGGCTGAGGATTTCAGGGCTGCCGCTGGCCTCCGGGTAGGCACAGCTCCAGATCCCTGTGCACAGCTTGATGAGCAGAGTGAGCTGCATTTGCGCTCCCACTTGCCCCCTCGTGAGGGTGCTCTGGAGTGTGCCCAGCCTGTACAACCATACTTGGCATCCCTGAGGACTTCCCAGGAACTGAGTGTAGAAAGAGAGGGAGGGAGGCTAGTCTCGCCCACACCGTACCCTGCCTGCTCTGGCCTGGCATGTTTGCTGAGCCCTGGAGAGAGGCAGGGCCCAGCTGGATGTGAGCTCAGGAGCTCAGTGCCCACCGGGTGAGGGGGTGGTGCCAGGGCCCTGCCTGCCGCTGATGGCACCCTCTCCTGCAGAGAGCTGGCCCTCTTGTTTGAGCACGTGCAACGGGCCCGCAATGGGGGCCTACGGCCCCTGGAGGTGCGGCGGGCGCCAGTACCCGACGGAGCGCCCTCCCGTTACCCGCCCGTTGCCACCTGCCACCGGCCGGGCAGCGCCTCCTTCTGCCCTGGGGAAAGGTAGGGGCCCTCTGGGGCCACCACCTCCTCTTGCTTCTCCTCCTCTTCCATTCTCTGTCTCCTCCTCTCAGACTTGTGTCCAGCCGCTACATGGCTGTCTAGGCCTGTTCTGGGGACTCTGAGGCCTGGTCATGAGGCCTGGGCAGCTGTCAAACAGCCTGACAGATACAGACTGAGAGCCTCTCTGGAGGGGTCAGGCTGGACTCACCTTTTTGTCATGTGGGAACGTGGGGTCGGTCCCCACCATCCTTTCCTGTCATCTCCTCCGTTCATTCCGTTGTCCTCTTTCTTTCTCTGTTTCCACGCCCCCCCCCCTCACTCTTCCATTCCTGCACCCCCATCCCTCCCGGGAAGCTGGAGAGAGGAGGAGGCCGCTGGCCACAGGTGCTTACGGCTCAGGTAATCGTGGGCACCATCCTGGGGTGTGAGGGCAGGGGCCCCTCCCCCAGCATGTTCCTCTAGAAAGGGCTTGACACTGAACTCGCCTCTCGGGAACAAGACACCAGCTGGAAAGAGAGCTCTGTGACTAAGAACCGCTGTAGGACCTACGTAAACTCAACCAATGACTAATGCTCTTGTCTTGTGTAGCCCTTGTCCACAGCTTTGCTAATCCCAGAGGATCCTCCTGGGATTCTCCCACAATGCCTTTCTTCTTTTCTGAGGGACAGTTTGCTGCTCCCAGCAGTTTTCTACCCCTTGACCTGACTTGCCTGGAGGTTTTGCATCTTGAAAGAACAAAGAAATAATGTTTCTCTCCCCCCACCCATACACACACATAAATGTTCATAATAGTGGATTTTCAAGCCTATTTGGATAAGGGAAGACCCCTAACTCACAGTGTGGGAAAGTGGCTCCTCCCGTGGAAGTATGGCTATGAGGCCAAGGATTCAATCCCCCCTCATTTCTCACCTGTCCTCTACCCATCTCTTTGTTTTGTCTCATCTTCACACATCATCCCTGCATCAGCCAGCTGGGCATCTGGCCCAGAACAAGGGAGGGGAGAAGAGGTGAACCACTCTGTGGTCAGGAGGAGGAAGTGCGGTGCAAGCTCACCTACGCCACCTGATGCTGTGTGTCCTTGAGAAAGCCATCAAGTCACTCAGCCTCTGGGTCCTGGGCAGAAAGTCAGTGATGTTTTAGCTGATAAGGAGCTCTTGGTTCTCTTGGGCAGAAAAGCTTGGGGAACCAGGAGGAGGTGGTTTTAGTGCAGGGGACACTAGGAGCAGCATTTCTTCCCTGTCCTGAGTAAGGACACTTTGGGGGGAGGGGGGAGGTACTTAACAGAGAGTGACAGAGAGGCAGAGCCAGCCCTCCAAGTCTGGGGCTAGAGGGAGGGGCCAGGCCAGGCTGGCAGCTCCCTGGAAGAGCATCCAAGATGCATGGTGTTCAAATTCTGTCATGGCCTAAAGGCCGTCATTATTTCCCTGGCCTCCAGGCCGAAACTCAAAAGATTTTGGCATTGGTGCAACCCTGCCCTGCTAAGCCAGGGTGCTCTGTAGCTTTCAGTTCACTCTGGCCTCACCTTATCCAAATAGGAAGGCTCTGGGGATGGAAATTAGCCTGTGGCCAGCACCTGTGCCACCCCTCACAGCTGCTCTGGGTCTCTAGGAACAGATTATTAGTGAGTGCTTGGCTGTCACTAACTCCAAGCCTTAGGTCTGTCTGCCCTGGAGTATCTGCATGGCTGGGACTCGTGGTGCTGGTGGTGGGGTGTTCGTTCAACTAAGGGACCCCACGGAGCTGAGCTGTGACTTCTAGGCAGTCAGGCACCAGCCTCAGGCTAAATGGCCATATCCTTAATCTTGGCTGTCTGGGACCCATGGGGGCGCAGGGCGGGGGGAGGGGGCGGCGGTGCCCCAGATGGGAGCACACACACATACACATACATACACCTGAGTGCTCACACCCTCCGTGCTGCTTGTGGATGGACTAGGCCACGCACGTTCCCAGGACTACAGGAGCAGGACTTCCTGGGGCACCCATTGTTAGGGCCAGAGCCTCCTCTCTTTGGGGTCACGTGATGAGGTGCTACAGCAGTGTTTCTCAAAGCCTGGTCCACTGACCTCTTGCATCAGCATCCGGTGGGGTATTAGTTGAAAATGCAGACAGCTGGATCTCTGCCCAGGTCCCCAGGAGGAGAACCTCTGGAGAACAGACACAGATTCTGCATATTTAACCTGCTCCCCAGGAGATCCTCATGCAAAGCTTGAGAACGTCTGGGAATGTGGGCCAGAGGATGTCTGGGTGGGGGGGCCTTCTCTCACCAGCAACAGGAGGCTGGCCCCATCCTGGCAATTCCCCGTGCTCTGCCCACCTGTCTCCGTCCCACTAACCTCTGTTTGTGTCTTGTTCTCAACTTTCCAGCCAGATGTTTAGTAATAAACGGAGTTTCTTTCGGATCCACGCCAGCTGGAGACCGAGGTACCCCTTACCTGCTCCTCCTGTCCCTACTCCTCCTTGCCCCACCCACTTTGGGGGCTGAAGAGGGGGACAGGATGGGCCAAGGACAAGGTGCATGTGCCTGCCGCCTGCCATCTGTCTTGGGGCCCCAATGAGCCCCTTGCCTTCCTGGGGATGCCTCTGCCAAGACTGGGGCATGGGCCTGGTGCCCAGTCTGCCAGGAGGGACACTTACAGGAGGCTTGGGATGAGTGCTGGCTCTGCTGCTGACCCCTTGTGTGATCTTGGCCAAACTGCTTTTCTTCTCTGGACCTTGGTTTCCCATCTGTGCAATGGGCAGATTGAACTAGAGGCTCTATGAGGGTCCCTCCCACTCTGACTTTTGCTGGGCCTTGGGTTTAGCTTCCCCACTGCCCATGAGGGGACCTAGCAGATGCCTGAAGGAGTGGGATTGGCACCTCCCTTGCTAAGTCCAGAGCCCAGCTCTTTTAGCCACATCACCACCACATGCCTTGGTAGCTGCCCCATGCCAGGCCCGCACTAGGGACACTGTGATGAATAAAACACGGTGCCTGGAGAGTTGCAGAGTAATTGCTATTCGGTGTGATAAGTGTAGCAAAAGAGAAGCAGAGGGCCTGTGGAGCCTGGGTCAGGCACTTCACCCCCAGGAGGTCCCAAAAACAGTGGGTGTGAGGGAGGGCATCATAGGCCAAGGAGATGAGGAGGCGAGAGAGAGCACAGCTATGGCAAAGGACCAGGTAGCCCAGCGTGGCCAGATCTGAGAGTGGGAGGTCAGGAGCTGAGGTTGGGGGCAGAGCGCGGTCATGAAGAACCCCAAAGCCCAGTGTGGGCCTCATCCTCTTGGCACTGCCTGGCAGCTTGGGCTCATGGAGTCCTGGGTTTCCCCAAAGTGCCTCTGGAGCCTTGTGGACTGGGGGCCCATGAGTAGGAGGTGAGTGCCAGAGCTAGAGGCGGTGTTTCTTAGAAACATGGATTCTAGGTCTGAACCTGGCTGCCACTCACTCGCTCAGGGACCTTGGACATAAGCCCTCTGTGCATCAGTTTCCTCAGATGTAAACTGTGGATGATAATAGGATCTACTTCTGCACAAACTTCCTGACTCATAGGAAGTGCTCCATGGATATTGGTCTCATTTGATTTGGCATGTTGAGCAGTCAAGACCTTACTTATTTTAAAAAAGAGTTGGGAAACTATGGCTGTAGGTAGTGGGTATACACTGAAGGGTTAAGCTGAGAGTCTCTAGATCTGCCCCTTTTCAAGATGACTTTGGCCGTGTGGGCATGGGAGTCAGGAAGGGCAAGGCCAAGGCAGATGGGCCAGTGGGGAGGCTGTTTCCACAGTCCTGAAAAGAGGTGCTGTTTGCAGCACCAGAAAGAGTAGGCTGCCTCTCTTTCCCCATGACCTTGGCCTTGGGCAGCCAAATGGTGAGTCCTTAAAGAAATCCCTTGTGGAAGTAAGTACAGGGGTTGGGTCCAAGTCAGCCAGAGGGCCGCCTGTGCTCAGAGATTGCCCCCCTCTCTCCCCCAATAGGACAGCCCTAGTCAAGCCCACCCCGTCCATCTCCCAGGCACCAACAGATCACGTAGATCAGAGTTTCTTGATTTCGGCAACAGTGGCATTTTGGGTCCAATAATTCTTCGTTATCAGGAGCTGCCACATGCATCGTTGGATATTTAGCAGCATCCCTGTCCTCTACTCAGTAGGTGCCAGGAGCACACCCCAATGTGACAACCAGAAATGTCTCAGACATTGCCAAGTGTCCCCTAGCGAGCAAAATTTCCCCAGTGTGGGTGATTAATTGTCCCAGAGAAAGAACACAGTGTGTATAGCCAGAGAAGACTGGGTTCCAGTCCTTGCTCCACCCACAGGAGCTCTGCCACCTTGGGCAAGTCATTTCACCTCCCTCTGCATCTATAAAACAGGGATGGAAAATACGGAACCCACCCCACGAAGTGGCTGAGAGCTGGAGGGCTGAGGCAGTGAGACAGGACCTTGCGTGTTCGAAGGAGCCTGGGAAAGGAAGGCGCTCTTTCCATGTCCACCGTGTGCCAGGTTTCTTTCCATTTTCTTTGAGCTTTTAGGCTCCAGAGAGGCTCACAGGAGCCATTTTCTGGGCCCTGTCCAAGGAGCTGGAATCTAGCCCCCCCTGGGGAAACAGCCTTCTTACATCAAAGAAGAGCCCAGGGCCTCTGGCTCGCTGGAAAGTTACAGAACCCACAATCCACCAACCGTCACAGAATCAGAGCTGGAAAGGGACCTTTCAAGGCCTCTAGTACAAGCCCCCAGACCTTCCCTGGATAAATCCTGCTGAGTGCAAGCTGTCTTGCTTGCTCACTTGTCATGACAGGGAGGTCCCCCCTTCCCCCAGAATACCACTGGAGTGATGTGTTGGGTGCAGAGATCTGGAGTTCCAGGCCCTTGGCTGAGTGTCAGGGTCTTCTCCAGCTCCCTCTCTTCCTCTCCCCCTTGGAGGAGTGGAGGACAGGAGGAGGGGTTGCACGGGCCGGGCGGGTGTGGGGGTGCTTGCCAGCATGAGGAGAGCTCGAAGGAATGGCTCTGCAGAGGAAAGTTTGGGAGAGCCAACCTCAAACTTTGGTTGGAATTTTGGGGATGTGTTGAGGGGATATTGGGCCAGAAAACAGCATGCTAGATTGCGGGGGCCACCCCTGTCCTTCCCTTCTGATTTCAGGGCCCAAACCCTTGACCTATAACCTCTCCCCTCTGGGCAGAGGCCCCAGCCTTTAAGGATGGCTCTGTATCCTGGCTGCCTTCCTGCAGTTGCCTCTGGTTTCAAGATCTCCCTTACCGCAGTACCTTGACTCTGTATTCTGGACCCCATGTCCTGAGCATGGGGGATCCTGGCTTTCACCCAACCCTGAAACCAGAATCTATCCTCTGCCATCCCCTTGATTGGAAAGTAGGTGACACAGTCTTGTCCCCCAACTCCTGCCCCACCTCAGGCTCCTCTGAGACTGGCTGATGCTCTCTGAGCCAGGGCCCTAGACATTTGGGGCAGAAGGGCCCCCAAACCTATCTGCCAGGGGCCCTCCAAGTGGCAAAGCACAGCAGGGAGGCAGCCACAGGGCATGGGATGGGGGACGTTTGCATAGGTCCTGCTCCAACAGCGATGACATGGTCCTTGAACCTCTTGGACACAGAGTTACTCTACCAGGTAATGGTTATCCAGGACCTGTTTTGGGGAACCTGAGCTCCTCAACCTGCCTTCCTCCATGGCTTGGGGATGTGGTGGGGAACTGAGATGTGGAAAAGGAAGTTTGAGTACATGCAGACATGTGTGTGTGTGCCCATATGAGCACAGACGTGTGTAGGTGCTATTCTCTGGGGGCTTAGTGAACAGGCGATGGGTAGGGCTGTGGAGGGGGGATCCATGACCACATGGGTAGGTTATCAGCCCAGGTGGGCAGAGTTTGAGCAGGGGAGACCTCAGGAGAACAGGTTACAGACCTTCCCCGGGAGGGCAGACGCTCTATGTGTCCTGGGCATACATGTGGGCCCAGCAGCTAAACTGGGCCAAGGCCCTCAGCAGCCATCCACTGCAGGCCTCAGGCACACTTACCCTGGAGTCTGTGTAGGGGAGACCTCGGGAATTTTGCAGTGCTACCTGTGCAGTTGGACAGGTCCTAAAGCCCTGACTTGACCAGTATGGGATTAGAGAGTCCCATGAGTGGGGAAAGGAGGAAATATAAGTGGACACATGTACACACACACCAACATTATGTACACACACTGATACATGTGTACCCACTGTCACATGCGTGCATACCAACACACACACATAGCCTCAATTCTGCATAGCCTGCCCCTGGGTACAGTGAGGGGCTGGAGGTTCACCTTGGTGAGCGTGGCCAGGCGAGCTTCTCCATCCTTTAACAGCCAGTCTGCCCAGGCTGGTCACCACCTCCACCCACCCACCCATCTGGGCCAGGCCAGCTCCCCTGTCCTCCTGTCCGTCTTTGACTTCCTTCTTGGGTTCTATCACTCCCTCCACTCTGACATCTGTCTCCTGTGCACCCCTTATCTGTCTGGGCACTGAGGGGTGGGAGGTGGGGCGGGGGGAGGATCTGCTCAGACTGACCCTGGATTAGCTTCTTGTAGGAGTCAGGGCCCCCCTTACCACACCCTTGTCCCATCCCAGGAAGTCTCCACTTGGTGGAGAACCATACCCAACAGCCACCCCCGAGTCCTAAGTCAGCTATGTCTCTACTCATGCCCACTCCAGCTCCAGCTAACTTGGCTCTCTCCCCCACCCAACTTGCCCTGCCAGCAGCCGAATGGGCATCAAAGACCGCATCCGCATAGGCAGCTCCCAGCGGCGGACAGGCCCCTCCAAGCAGCACCTGGCACCGCCATCAATGGCCACTTCCCCAAGCAGCGAGCAGGTGGGTGAGGCCACCAGCCCCACCAAGGTCCAGAAGAGCTGGAGCTTCAATGACCGCACCCGCTTCCGGGCCTCTCTGAGACTCAAACCCCGCTCTTCTGCTGAGGGTGAGCCCTGGGGCCTGGGGCCCCGAACCTGCTGAGGGTGGCAGGGTGGGGACAGAGTCTGAGCTGGGGGTGGAAAGACTTGTTCCAGTCCTGGCTCTGCACCTGATTGACTATCTTTGGGCACCTTCTGGTCTGTAAAATGGGCGTCTGATACCTGCTTTGCAGAGCTCCAGACTGAGAATCAGATGAGGATGCAGAGGGTGGCATCTGGTAGTGGTTAAAGGCACAGGCTTTGGAGCCAGGCTCCCTGAGTTTGAATCCTGGCTTTACCATTTGTCTTGAGTAAAGTCCTGGAATGACTCTCTAGGACTCATTCTCATCTTCTCTAAAATGGGGATGATAATATACTTCCTAAGATTATTGTGAGGATTAAAGGAGATTATCCATGGGAGGTGAACAGAAGGATCTTGGGAATATAGTAAGTCTCATCAAAAGCTACTCTAGTTGCAGTACAAACGTGCGTTGGAAGGAGCAGGTGTCCATACTTGTGAGCTGGGACTGTGTACAGTCCCACGGTAGATTCTCTGCTTTACTTCCCCAACCGCTCTGGGAAATAGGTTCTGTTTGTGTCTCCATTTCACAGACCTGGAGGCTGAGCTCTCTCAGCTAGTCAGTGGCAGAGCTGTTATCCTCAACCAGGTCTGTCCCACTCCATAGCCCAGGCTTCACATCCTGCCCCTCTTCACCCAGCCCAGCCAGAGACACAAGGCAGTAAACCTAGTGGGGGTCACTTTTTAACCAGAAAGGTCCCTTTTTTGAGTTCTAGCTCTGCTCCTGACTTGAACTGTGACTTAGGCAAGATACTGCCCCTTTCTGTGACCCAATGTCCTGTTCTGGACAGCGAGAGGGTTGGACCGAGTTCCCCGGAAGAGTTTTCCCAACTTGGACATGCTTCAGACCCCTGGGTGCGAAAAGGAGGGGGTGGGTGAACAAGGACAGAGGATGGGGACAGGAAGCCCCTTTGACCTTGGAGGGAGAGGACTCAGCTATGCTGCCTCTGTCTGTGCTGGGTCAGCCCCTAATGCGCTGCTGGCTGACAACTCGGAGAGGTCTTTCCTGGATCCACACAAACCAGCCTTTGGGAGGTGCTGACCCATGAGAGTCTGGGCAAGGCTGGTGCCTGGGGCCTCCTTTCCATGCCCAAGAATATACCTGGCCTCCCACCACCTTGTGCCCTGAGGGCCCAGGACAGCATCACCTCTCTGTGCAGTGCAGGACAGCAGCCTTGAAAAGCCATTTCTGTCATCCGGAAGGAAATGACTTGATTTAGGGGCCTTTCCCAGTGGCAGAGCTGGGCAGGGGAGCCAGCCCTTGACTTCCTTCCCTCTTGGCTGAAGGATAAGACTGTGCATGATTGTGTGCAGAGGCCACAGCCCCTTTTCTTTGGGACTCCCCATCCTGGGTGATGGAACTAGTGGGGCTTCCTCTAGGGCTCTGTGCCATTCGCCCCAGGCCAGACCAGAAGTGCTTCCGCCTGGTGACCAGGTAAGTGTTCACCCTGTCTGGCCACAGGAAGATGCCGTGCAATGAACTGGGGATTTCCACTCTGGGTAGGGCATTGAGGGAGGCTGGTATCTGGTCTGCCTTGTGCCCCCAGGAAGGTTCTGGGCCCTTTCTGGGCTTTGGTCTCCCTGCCAATACTTCTCAGTATAATTTGGCATGTGGTGGGAGTGGCCCCTTCTGCTGCCACCACCTGGGTCCCCTGACTTTCCAGAGGGCCCCTCCGAGGAAGTGGCAGAGGAGAAGAGCTACCAGTGTGAGCTCACGGTGGATGACGTCATGCCTGCGGTAAAGACGGTCATCCGCTCTGTCAGGTGAGACTTAAGCCTAAGGTGGGTCCTCCCCCCATTCATCTGCCACCCATTGCTGCTCCCCATCTGGGGCCTGCCCTCATGGCCAGGCCTGGCCTAGATCCTGGGCACACCAGCTGCTGCCCGCCTCGCACCCTTGTGTGGGTGGGCGCGAAGGTGGCATATGGCTTCCAGCAGGGTTTCCGCATACTCTTATGATGGGAGGGCTGGCTGGGTGGGGTGGCTGGCTCAGCTGCCCATCATGGTCGTTCTCCTCACGCCCGCAGCATCCTCTTTGCTCCTCTTCCCAGCCTCTTGCTCGTTTTACGTCAGGCTCTTTTCTCTTTATTTCGCTCTCCCTGGCATGCATCAGCACCTGCCGGTCTCTCCCTGTGTCTGTCTTATATGCTCTTTCCTTCCACCTGTGTTTCAGACAGTTTCTCTTTCCTTGTGTCTTGACTTCACCCTGTCTGTTCTCCCAGGTCTGAGCAATGGTTTTCAAACCACAGGTCACAGCAATTTGAAGTCAACTTAGTGAAATCAATTTAGTGGGCCATGGGCAGCATAAAAAAAAAAAAAAAAAGAAAATATCAGTGTGCATCCTAGTAGTGAGGGTAAATGATGTGTATGAAACTTGTGTTTTTAGTTATGTGCCTGTGTGTATGTGTGTACTGGTTTCTGAAGTAAAATATATTTCTTATGGTAGGTCTTGGTCAAAAAGTTTGAAAACCCCTGCCCTACTGAGTCTCCTTGCCTCCACACTTAAGGGGTGACCAGAGTCTCCTGAGCCCTTTAGTCCCGGCCCAGCATGGATCTGGCCCCCCCAGCTCCTTGGCGTGGTCTCTGTCTCCAGCCTGAGTTCCAGAGATGCCTTCACCCCCAGGCCTTCCAGACTCACTTCCTCTTCCCTGGCTGATGCACCTGCCCACAAGCCTCTTCCCTTTGTGTTCCTTTAAAAACCAGAGTCAGCTGGATTCTTCCCCAACCCCCGAGAACCTGAGTTCTCTTCTCACCCTCTTTTTGCACATCCCATCTCTCCCCTCCAAATGACTAGCTTCCAGAAAACAACGCCTGAGCTGCCACCTTGCCCAGGTCAACACTCATTGGTCACCCCACAGACTCCTTACCCCCAGCATGCCTCAAACCTGTTCTTCTTCCTGGTCTCCATTTCAGGCAGTGGCACCACCATCCACCCTGTTGTCCCAGCCACAGGAATCAACTTGGTGAAATCAACTCAGACTTAGGAGTCTTTCAGTCCTGAATTGCTTACAGCTGTCCTGTATCTCACCCCACTGCCCCCTTCCAGCTCAGGCCCGTCCCTTGGAGCTGGCGTTCCTGCCTAAATTTCTTTTGGGGGAATAAGCCCCAGGTTCCCAGGTTCCCTCCAAGGCTGGCAGAATAGACCCTTCCCCACCACCCAACTTCCCATTGCCCCATCTATGCCAGGGATTCAGGGCTCTGCTGAGTACCCTCCTCAGCCTCTATCTCGAGGCCAATCCCTTTCCGTCTTCGCATACTCCCCACCCCACCTCCCTTTCCTTCCAAACTTGTTTCGGCTACTTTGACCTGACTCACTCATACAGGGTCCTACTTGCCTATGTCCAGAAAGCCTCCCTCTGTCCGCCCCCCCCCTCCCTAAGACTTGCCCCCTGATGAACCAGCCAATGCCTCCCTTGTCATGGCCCCCAGCCCTCTTTCTCTATTCCTTGACATGGCTCCTGTCAGCCCATAATTGTTTATGTCCTCTGGCGCCCCCCTCAGACCAGAGCTCCTGAGGCCAGCAATTGGATCTGACACCCTTTTGGGTGCCCAGGGTCCAGCACAGCTGTGCTAACAAGCATTTGCTGAGGGATGCAAAAAAAAGTCTTTGTCCAGCCCTAGCTGGTTTGGCTCAGTGGATAGAGTGTCAGCTTTCGGACTAAAGGGTCTCAGGTTCGACTCCAGGCAGGGGCACATGCCAAGGTTGCGGGCTTCATCCCCAGTAGGGGGCATGCAGGAGGCAGCCGATCAATGATTCTCTCTCATCATTGATGTTTCTATCTCTCTCTGTCTCTCCCTTCCTCTTTGAAATCAATAATAAATATATATATATATATATTTTTAATGTCTTTGTCCAAGCTGTCATCAGCAAAAGTGTCACACCTAGCAGGGAGCAACCAAGTCCAGTCCCTGCCCTCCCAGGCAAATGTGACTGCACGTATAGGCACATTCAAGAATACCAAACTATGGGTCCCGGGGCATGGTGGGTAGGGAGGAAGGCTGAGAGACTCAGCAGAGGCTGTTTGCCGGGGTCCAAGCAGGAGGAGCTTTGGTACTGGACAAGGAGGCAGCAAAGGGACGGTGACAGGGCCGGAAAAGAATTCCCTCTGAGACACTCTTCCCCCTCCCCCACTCCCTCCACAGGATCCTAAAGTTCCTGGTGGCCAAAAGGAAATTCAAGGAGACGTTGCGACCGTACGACGTGAAGGACGTCATAGAGCAGTACTCGGCAGGGCACTTGGACATGCTGGGTCGGATCAAGAGCCTGCAGACCCGGTGGGTGCGCCTGCTCCAACCCAGGAGCTGGGCAGGAAGGCCTTGGCCCCAGATTCCGCACTAGGTCCCAAGTCCAAAGCCGGAGCGAAGACCGAGTGCCCCCTAGGGGCCGCTACGGAGGCTGGAGTTTCTCGTGGCTGAGGCCAGACCCCTGAAGAATGAGCCAGCGGCAGGTCCTCTGTGAGAACCTATTGGCCTGCACAATTCAGGAGATGTCTTTAGATGATTGTTTCCTGGTCATAAAATAATGGGCTTAAAATAATAACCTCCCACCCTCCAAGGGGATTGTCCTCCATACCTTTGGAATTCCCTGGCACTTCTCTCCACCCAGCATATAGAAAGAACTCTCATACCAAGACCCCAAATCACCTACATTTTGCCCTTCGGTGGCCAGAATTCTCACTGCCTGTTCATTCATTTATTCTCCCAAGAAATAGTCATTGGTATTTGTTACTTGCCAGGTAGTGGGGATATGGTAGAAAGCAAAACAGAGTCCCTGCCCTCCTGAGGCCTTCATTCTAGTGGAAGGAGAACAGATGGAATATGTCAGACAATAAAAAATGCTAAGAAAAAAAAAGGGGGCTAGAGTATTGGGGTTTGCTATTTTAAATAGGAGAGAAGGTGATATCTGAGAAAAAATTGAAGGCGAGGCAAGCAGCCCTGTGGCTGTTTAAATGTTTTCCTGAGGGAACAGCAAGTGTAAAGGCTTTGAGATGGGCATGTGGCTGGAGTGTTGTTCTAGGGACAGCAAGGAGCCTGCTGTGCCTGAGGAGAGAGAAGTAGCAGATGAGGTTAGAAGGCTAATGGCACTTAGACTGTATAAAGCCCTGTAGGCCACAGTGAAGATGTTGGTGTTCATCCAAAGTGAGATGCGAACATTGGAAGGCTTTGAGCAAGGACTGATGAGATCTGAGTTATAATTTAAAAGGATCATCCTAGGTGGTGTGTTGCGAATGGCTTATAAGGGAACTAGGATGGAAGCAGGGAGACCATTGAGGATGCTACTTCAGACATCCAGGCAAGTGATGATGGGGACCTGGACCAAGGGTAGATATGGTTATATTCTAGATATACAGTATTTTGAAGATAGAGCTGACAGGGTTTTCTGATGGTGTGCAAGAGGGGGAGAAACGGAGTCCAAGATGAAGCCAGGGTTTTTGGCTGAAGCAAGAGGGAAAAGTTGCTGTCTGTTGACATGGGGAAGGCAATGAGTGGAGCAAGTTTTGATCAGAAAAGTTGGGACATGTTGGGTTTGTGATGCCTATCAGACATCAAATGGAGTGATGATCTGGCAGTTAGAAGGGTGTGGGGTTCAGAGGAGAGGTATGGTGCTGGAGATACAGATTTGGTGTCGACAGTGTGTAGTGGAATGAACATCTGGAAGGGAAGACATCACAGAGAATGAGAGTAAATGCATAGAAGAGGTTCCAGGAGTGAATCTTGGGTCCTGCAGTATTTAGAGGTAGTAGGAATAAAGGAGCCAGCAAAGGAGACCCAGTGAGGTAGGAGAACCAGGAGAGGGTGGTGTTTGGGAATCCAAATGAAGAAAGTACTGGAAGACGGGGTGTTCAGATGTGCCCAGCGCTGCTAATAGGGCGAGTATAATGAGCACTGGGAGATGATCATTGAATCTAGCAACATGGAGGTCATTTGGGATTTTGAGAACCGTAGATTTGATGAAGTAGTGGAAATGAAACCCTGACTGGAGTAGGCTTTAGAACGGAAGGAGCGAAATTGGAGATAGCGGGTAGAGAAAACTTTCAGGAATTCCGCTGTAAAGGAGAGCAGAAAAATAAGGTGGGGCCAGCTCCAGCCTTGTCTACCTTGTAACTCACATCCCCACTTGTGTCTCTTCCTGTTTTCCAAGTCCGTTTCCCACCTGTCCTCCCACTAGGTGGCTGTGTTACTTGTCGTGCTTCTGTGTGCTGCCTTTGCTCAGCTCATTGGAACACCCTCAAAGCAATGGCCAGTCCCTCCGTTTGGCAAGGCCCCCTCCCTCAGGACACCAGTGCAGGCCGTGTCTCCCCTTTCAGCAGGCAACCTCGAGATCTTGTGGGAAGGAGGGGTGGCGTGTGTCTGAGCCCTTTGACGGCTCCTTTTCCCCACAGGGTGGACCAAATTGTGGGCAGGTGCCCCGGGGACCGAAAGGCCCGGGAGAAGGGCGACAAGGGGCCCTCGGACACGGAGGCGGCGGATGAAATTAGTATGATGGGCCGCGTGGTCAAGGTGGAGAAGCAGGTGAGTGTGCGGAGGGCGTTACATTGGTGTGGCAGAGCTAGTCCACCACCCAGACGCTCTGGAAAGTCGCGGGGACAAGCGCAAGGGGAGGGTGCGCTTCTCAAGAGCCGCAGCCCTGACCACTCACCAGCCCGGGAGGCCCAAGCAGAGCCCCGCCCCACAGATAAGCCCTGCCTCCCGGTAAGCCCGCCCACGAGAAACCCACCCTCTCCTGCCAAGCCCCGCCCCAGGTTGCTATAGTCTCAGATAAACCCAACTGAGTCCCACCTACTTAACCCCGCCTGGGTGTCTCTCGACCGCCCGGATTATTCCATCCAGACCCAATTTAATTTTGTTCGGAGGAATAAGCCCCAGGTTCCCAGCTTCGTCCCGCCCTCCGAGCTCCGCCTTTCCAGACGCGCCCCTGCCGGGACAAGCCCCTCCTCCAAGCCGCGTCCAGCTTCCGGTCCCGGCCAGGCCCTCCGCGTAGCCGCGCTGCTCCCAACCCCCACCTGTAGCGTCGCCGGGTCGCGGCCCCAAGTCCCGCCTCCAGGCCGGGCCGAGGCCCGCCTCCACCCGCGCCCCGCCCCGCCCCCAGGTGCAGTCCATCGAGCACAAGCTGGACCTGCTTTTGGGCTTCTACTCGAGGTGCCTGCGCTCTGGCACCTCGGCCAGCCTGGGCACCATGCAAGTGCCGCTGCTAGACCCCGACATCACCTCGGATTACCACAGCCCCGTGGACCACGAGGACATCTCCATCTCCGCACAGACGCTCAGCATCTCCCGCTCGGTCAGCACCAACATGGACTGAGGGGCTTCTCAGCGTTGGGACGCACTCGGCCAGCCCCTCGGCCTGGCGCTCGGACCCTCCCCGGAGGCCTGGGGACTCTGCTCTTACTTGAACTCGCCCCTCGCGGGGAGAGAGGCCATGCGCAGTATTGAGCTGCCTGGGTAGGCGAGATACGGGCTGCGGGCCACACCTCAGGAGCGTGAGATGCCAGGCCGCACAGAGGGTAGCAGCAACGCTGCCCCGCGACCTCTGGGCCCCCGTGCCCTGCCCGTTCCATCAAGGCCCAACCCGCCCGCGGCAGGGGCACTGCTCGGAGAGTGGGAGCGGGTCGCTGGGGCTCTGGGTCTTGAACCAGCTTCCAGCTATGCAAGGTGAGGTCTCTCGGCCCGCCCTTTGGACAGAGCAGGGAAGCCCTCCCGCCAAGTCCCTGCCCCCTTGGGGGTGGGCCCAAGGTGCCCTCACAGGTACCCACAAGCACAGGACCCTGCCATAAGGCAGGTGGGCACCATATATGCAAACTATGTTAAATATGCAACTTTGGGGACCCCCATGGGGTCCCTCTGCCCATCCCTCATTGGGAGATGGGCCCCCAGCAGTAGCTGGTCTCAGGCTGCTTGGCCATGGTCCCCATTTCCACTCTTTGGCTTATCACCCCTCCCCACCCAGCATGGGGCCTGTTTCTCCCTTACCTCCTCCAAGAGCTGCATCTGGGCCTCTCTTCCCTTTTCAGTGTCCCCTCCCAGGAGCACCCTCTTCCTGCCAGGTGTCCACTTCTCTCTCTGGCCCTCCACTCACATTCGACAGCACACGTTTCTGTGTTCTCCACCAAATCTCCCACAGACAATGCTCCCACATCACACGAACATGTTTCTTTCGTTTCCCCAGACATGCAGAAAGTCTCTCACACTCACACTGACACACAATGACACACATGGAGACATTAGCACAGAGCCACTTAGCCTTTCCGGGGCCTCTGCAGCTGATGACAGTGGACTGTCCTTGCAGGATGATGTCCACTAAGTGGTGCCCCCCACTCCATCCAGGTAGGAGAGGGAGCACTGAAGTGACCCCAGGTCTCTCTAGGCCCCACCCCAGAGCTTTACCAGCTCTCCTCTCTCAAGAAGATCTACTCCTCACTGGTCCAGGAGCCCTAACTGCTGCCTCTGCCTGTCCCCAAGGGCCCTCCTTGGTGTCCCCACAGCACAACTCAGGCCTAGGCCTCTGGGGCCTGGATAGCACTGGAAAGACCCCAGGCCCCTCCCCAGATGGTTATCAGGCCCACTTCTATCTAGGCTTGCTGCCTTCCTAGTCACTGTAACTCCCAAAGAGAAAAATAATGCACCTAGCAACCACCATTGTTCAGGCACCAACTGTGCATCCAGCACTCACATGCACTGTTTCCCCTCCTTCCATACCCCACTGTTCACTTTAATTGGCAGCCCCTATACTGGCATAAACCCCCATCCACTCCAGGCCCCCAGCACCTCTTTGGTATCCCTACTCTTTGTCCCTCTTCTGCAAAGCTATTGCAGGTGGCAGGAGAGTGATGTGTAGGGGGACCCTCTATGGGGTACCAGTGAACAAGGGGCTCAGGCCCAGCCACCTGCATCTCATGACTGGGGACCTGCATGCACCAGCGCCAGGGCTGGGGTTGGATCTTGCTCAGCCCCATGGTGCCCAGCCTCTGCCCAACATGCCCTCTGCATGTAACCATCATGCCCTGGATGGAGCCTATCCTGGCTAACCTCACCTGCGCTGCACTGTCCCCAGAGAGCCACCCCTTGGCCCCTCAGAGACAGAGCTGTGGAGAGGGGCAGGAGAATGGGATTACCCTCTGACTAAGGAGACTGGGGAAGAAGCCCTTGCTCCTTCCGCAATCAAGGTTCTCCACCAAACCGGTTCTCAGATATGCAAGTACCTCACTTTGTTAACTTATTAACTTATTGGTTTCATTAAAGTTTTCTGTAGGATGTGGTTGGCCTTGGCTGTTTGGTGGCTGTGGTGTGGGGCACCTGGCCTGGGGGTGGGAGGAGGTGATTTGGATTAGTCAGGACTCTCGATTGTAACAACAAAAACTCAATCCATGCAAAAATGAAACATATTGGCCCAGATAATGAAAAGTCCAAGGGCTGGATTTGGCTCAATGCATAGTTAGATCCAGGTAATAAAACACGTCAGCATTCTGTCTTCTGTCTCAGCCTTCCTCTCAGGCAAGCTGACCTCTCATGATGACCCCCTGAACCTCCAAATTAACTTTCTTTTGGCTCAGTACCTCAGTGAAGAGTGGTGCCACTTTCCTAATGGTATACATCAGCCAGGGCCCAGTCAGGGAAACAGAAACTATACTAGGTTTTTCAGCAAAGAGAATTTTCTATAGGGAATGGGTTACACTGATGTAGGGAATGGGTTACACTTGTGTTACTCTTAAACACAAGAGAACACTGAGATAACCTGGAGAAAAATCACTGCAGTAAGCAGCTACTGCTCCTAAAGCAGCTACACAAGGGAAGAGGTTGGGGTTAGCAAAAACCACAAGCTTGATTGGGGATGCGCCCTAAAGTGCTGGGCTCAGAGGTCTGAAGAGGGGTTGCTATCTGGTTGGTGATAGTCCCTCTTAGGGGATGCAGTGAAGATGGGGAGTGCAGAAAAATGCCGGAGGCTGCAATCAATTGTTGCTACCAGGCTGTGGCTGATAAGGTTGGTAAGCAAAGGAAGAAGGAGGTCTCCACTCCTCCTGCCTTCCAGTGTTCCCGTAGTGTCCCTTATTGTCAAAGGCAGCTAACAAAGGAGCAATGTGGTTTGAAGAGTCTCAGCCCTCATATGACAGACTACAGAGCCTGCATTTGGCACTAAAAGACAATCCTAATACGTAAAAAGCCAGGGTCTGTCATGACCTAAATGACCGGACCAATGACCAAACACCAGGCTAGGGTCCTGGCCAGCGCGGCGGGAGTGAGTCCTGGGTCCCAGCCGCCCGTGGCGCAGCGGGAGGGAGCTGTGGGAATGGAGCCATGCTGCCATCAGACTGGTCTCTGGGTCCCTCCCCCCGCCCGCAGGCCCAGGAACCAGACCATGCTGCGATGGGACTGGACCTACCCGAGGGGTCCTGGACTGTGAGAGCATGCAGGCTGGGCTGACAGTCTCCCTCCCCACCTCCCCCACCCCGCCCCGAGTGCAAGAATTTTTGTGCATCGGGCCTTTAGTAGCTTTATAACTGCTATAGTCCACCCCTTTGGACATTCAGTATCCAAACACATCAATCCACACATATTTGAATCTGCATATAGCAACAGTAACTTCCACCTAATAAGATGAAACTATCTTGCATACAAATGAAGACACTCTAACTCTCTCCCCCCAAAATGGGAAAAACACAAAGTCCCACCATCCAATAGGTGTATCCATCTCTAGGAGTTAGTTGTTGAATCCACATTTGGGTAATGTTAATTTCTCCCCTCCTGCAACTGAACAATAAGCTAGCCATCGCAATCTATATAAAACAATAGGGGAAAAGAAGAAGGGAGGAAAAATAAATTAATATATAATGCACGTGTACACACACACACACACACACACACACACACACACACACACACCAAGCAAGAAAGAAAATATGCATTCAGGCCTTCTGGTAACTCATCACAATGTCATGGTTGATCTATACTGTATATCTGTTGATCACATATATCTTTTTTTCTTCTACTGCCCTTCTATGTTCCCTTTGCCCTCAGCCAGGACCTCAGCTGCTTAGGGTTCTTTACATGGTAGAGTGACCCAAATAGTCATTCTTTTTTTTTTTTTTTAATATATTTTATTGATTTTTTACAGAGAGGAAAGGAGAGGGATAGAGAGTTAGAAACATCGATCAGCTGCCTCCTGCACACCTCCTACTGGGGATGTGCCTGCAACCAAGGTACATGCCCTTGACCGGAATCGAACCTGGGACCTTTCAGTCCGCAGGCCGATGCTCTATCCACTGAGCCAAACCGGTTAGGGCCCAAATAGTCATTCTTGAAGGTTCTGAATCCTCAATGGCCCTGCATGGTTTGGGTGCCATAGCTTTCATTAACTTCTGTTACTGTACGTGGAAGCACTAAGGGGGTCTGTAGAAATTCCCCTGGGTTGTAGGCCTCGTCCTCCTCACCCTTATCCTCCTGCAGCAAGTTTCCCCTTGGTAATGAAGATCAGTAAGGCAGCCAATACATTGATTTGTTCTTTACCTGCTGGTTTAGTAGCATGAGGAGCCCAAAATGGCCAGTTAGAAGTTTCAACTTCCAATTCAATGAAAACTGTGTTGCTTCCCTTCCCTTGAGAACTAAGACCTCCAAACTAACAGAGCCCAACATTGTGGGCACAAGAAGCAAACGTTTTGTGAGTGGGTGCAGTAGCCTGAATAATCGCCACCCAAGGTATCAGGTCCCAATCTCTGAAATTTATAAAATGTTACCTTATAAGGAAAAAAGATCTTTGCAAATGCAATTAAGTTAATGATCTTGACATGAGGAGATTATCCTGGATTAACCAGTAAATCCGAAATCCAATTGCAAGTGTCCTCTTAAGAGAGAGACGGAGGGAGATTGCATACACAGAAGAGGAGGAGGCAATCTGAAGACAGACGCAGAGACCGGAGTCATGTGTCCACAGCAAGGGGTTGCCAGCAGCCACCGGAAGCTGGAAGAGTCAGGGTACAGAGATTCTCCCCCAGAGTCTAGGGAGGGCAGCCCTGTGGACACCTTGATTTAGGCCCAGAGAAACGGATGCAGTTCTGGCCTCCAGAACTGTGAGAGAATATATTCTGTTGTGTTAAGTCACCAAGTAATTTGTCCCAGTACCCACAGGAAACGAATACTGTAGGGCTTTGTGTGTGAGAAATAATAGTGAGAAATCCACTCTCAGTACCTCCCATTGGTTCCTGGAAACTTACATTCTGGCTGTGTTAATAAAGACAAATCACTACTCTTCCCATGTTGGAAAGAATCCAGTGGAATCAACCTGGCACCAGGTAGTCAGAAAAACCCTTCTGAATGGTGATATATTGGATATTCAACATTGTCTCTGTTGATGGTAAGTTGGGCATACAGTAGTGGCATTAGCCAGATGGGCCTTGGTGAGGCAAGTCCACATGTTGAACCCATAAGTAGTGTCCATTCTTCCCACTATCACCACGTTGCTCAAGAGTGTGTTAAGCAAGCCCTGGAGGGACTGCAGAACGAGACTGACGGACGCCCCCGGGGTGTGCTTTCTGGCTACCTGATTATCCAGAGCCTCCCCTGCCATTATGCCCTTTGATGAGACTTCACTTGGGTCAGAAATATCTTCACTCTCTGCGCTCATTTCTGAAAATCCATTTAAGTACCTCTTCCTAAGTCTGCCTTACCACAAATCCCCCAATCTGTGCTTTCTGAGTCCCTGAACTTCCAGCTAAACCATTAGTCACTGCCCAGGAATCAGTGTAGATCCATACGTCTTGTCATTGCTCAATCCAGGCAAAATGGACAACTGAAGCATGAGTAGGATTTAGCCACACGTGGAGATTGGGGTTTGGGGTGGGGGGTGGGGGTAGATGTTCCAGCTAGAGGGCATAGTATGTGTAAAGGTCCAGAGGCACCAGAGAGTGTGGTACATGAAAGGAACAGAAAGAATCCCTGTGACTGGGCCTAGACGGCAAGGAAGAGAGTGGTGCAAAATGGGACTTGACAATTCAGTAGGGGTCAAGGTTTGCTGGATGTCATAACTCACTCCAAAGAGATAGGACTTAACTGTGAGGGCAGTGGGAAACCAGTGAGAGATTTTGATCAGGGATCAAACCAGGATAGATCTGTATTTTAGAAAGTTTTCTTCCTAGGATGGAAGATGGATTTGAGGGAACAAGTCTGGGTGAAGGGAGACCAGTTAAGAATCAGGAGATGTTGGTAACCAAGTCCCATGGCATTTCACTAATTGAGTAAATGTCTGTGGAACGCCTGCTGTAAATCAGACACTGACTCAGCATAACACACAGGAATAACACAGGAGACCCAGGTATGGCCCTGAGGTCATCCAGCCCCTGAGGAAAACAGATGCACAATTAACCAATGCACATACCACTCTACATCTTTTAATTTTGTCTGGCTCAGCAAGGAGGGTTTGCAGGTGGCTATGGGAGTCCCAAAACTGTCATCAAATGTGGTCTCAAGAGCAGATATGATTTTAGCTTAGTGTACCATTTATCTATTGCTACATAACAAATCACCCTAAAATTTAATAGCTTAAAACAACCATTTTATTTACTCTTGATTCTGTAGGTCAGCAATTTGAGCTGGACTCAGCTGAGTAGTTTCTGCTGGTCTCACCTGGGATCACAAATGAGGTTGCAATCATCTGGCATCTTGACTGGGGTTGGATGGTCTAAGATGGCCTCATTTTCACGTCTGGTGTTTGGTGCTGGCTGCCAGCACCCTGGTTGGTCCACGTGTGGGATGGCTCGTCTCTGCTCTATGTGCCTTCTCATGCTCCAAAGACTGGGCTTCTTCACATGACAAGAGGGCAAAAGCAGAAGCTCCATGGCTTCCTGAGGCCCTGGCTCCGTGCTGTAGGGGCTCAGCTTGCCTTGGGGTGGGGTGCTCTGAATCTGTCAATGTTTACACTCTTACAGGTCAAAGAAAACCATGCCCCATATTTCCCAATTTAGTGAACTTGTTTCATGGACTTTGGAATGTTGCAGTTGCTCAGACAACTTCTTTGTTTCCCCCCTGAGAGGCCGAGTGGCACAGCTTCCTTCTGTACCCACTTCTTGTGTGAACAGGATTGTGAAGGCGGCCACCCTGGTGTATAAGTTGGCTGGGGCCCTCACAACAAATGCTACATACTGGGTGCCTGAAACCACAGCACGTGATTTCCTCACATTTCGGAGGCTGGAAATCCAAGGCCAAGGTGTCAGCAGGGCTGGTTTCATTCTGATGCCTTTCTTCTTGACTTGTAGATGGTCATCTTCTTCCCAGGTCTTTACACGATGGTTTCTCTGTGTGTAAACATGTCTGTTCTCTCTCCTAATCATCTCTTCTCATAAGGACACCACTCATATTGGATTAGGGCTTGCCCTGAGGCAGGTTAGAGAGAAGCTAGGAAAATTCCTTGGCAAGTGGAATGGGGCAACGAAGACAGATAGCTGAACAAACTGGTGAGCAATTTACAGCCAGATAATAAACCCAAGGACTTATCTTCCCTAAACAAGGACACTTAGGAGCAAATAGTTTACACATTCTAGACTGTGTTGGGACAGACCTGCTTGGTCCCGGTCCGTCTTCAGTGACATTCTTTGAAGGTGAAGCTGACCAGAAAGTGACCCAGTCCCTCTATGAGCTCATTTTGGTACATCAACATATTGAAAAACTCACCTGGAAAACTGATGAATATTCCGCTGAGACCCTCCCCCGAGACCTCCCTAGGATTCCCTCCTGCAGAAGACAGATACATGCCCCCCTCCCAAACAAAGGATTCTGACACATCTCTAGGAACCCCCATGGGACTTGCAACCAGGGGAACAGTGGGCAGCGAAACCCCTGGACCTGCCTCCAAGGCCCCCTTTTCTCTGACTCTCCACGGAGCTGACAGCAGCCCCACCGTGGCTCACTTCTTTCCTATAACGTTCCTAGAGAGCCAGAGCCACCTGTATAGGTCTCTCCTGTTGCTTCTTCTATCCTAGGCCCTTCCTTGTTTCACTGTCCCCAGCTTTAATAAACATCCTTTCAAAATCACCTGGACTCCTGTTGTGAAATCTTTCCTGCCTGAAGTCAGGAACCCACGCACCACTGGCCAGCCTGAGGTAGACCTGCTTCTGGCCAGTCCCTGCCTGTCAGGTAACAGCCCTAAGAACCCCATTTTAACTTAATCACTTCTTTAAAGGCAATTTCTCTAAATGGTCACATTTTGAAATACTGGGGGTTAGGGCTTCAACAGATGAATTTTGAAAGTCACAGTTCAGCCCATAACACCTGGAGTGGAGTTTGACCCGCCATCCTGGCCCCCTTTCTGCTGTAAAGACTCAGGGCTGAGAATCCTTTCTGGGGCTTGCTCATTCTCAGCTGGACAGACCTAAACACGTGTCTAACTCTAACAGAACCAGGTGGTTTGGAAACCTTTTTCTAGCCCCACAACCTTTGCCACAACAGAGGAAAAGATAAAGTCATCCCAACCAAAAACTGGTGGACTAATTCTCACCCTGCATACATGTTGAGCACCTGTCTAGCACTTCGTTGCAGCCAAAATAAGTCAGATCTGTCTCCACGATACATTCTTTAATGATGGTATTAGATTCTATTATTCCTCTGAAAGCCTTCCTTCCTCATCGTTACCATGGCTACCTTTGGGCAGAATGTAATTTCCCACCTGTCTTACAATGGGTTTCCTACAGACAGGTTCGGAGACAGAGAATGGTGTGCGGGTTTCTTGGGGAGTGCTCTCAGGATGCCGTAAGGCTGTCAGGAAGGCAGGACCCGGCAGAGGGAGAGGGGGATCTGTAATGTGATTTCAACCTAGGTATCTGCTGACCTTCAGGAGCTCTGGAGCTCAAATAGCCCTTCAGAGTTGTACCAAAGTGAGGGAAGGAGGCGGGTCTTTGTTTCTATGCATCAGCTAATCACTGGCCACGAGATGGCCCTGACTTTGGCGGTTCCCTATGGCCAAGCTTAATTCCCAGACGGTGGTGAGTCAGCAGCTGAGACTCCCAGCATGTGGGGAATGGGTGCACTGGCCCTGAAGGGGGCATCTGAGAACCACAGCATCTATTCCCCACTGACTGTGGGGCTGGCCATGGGATTTACCCGAGCCAGCGGAACGTGTGCAGAAAAACAGTGTGCTTATTCTAGGGTAAGGTCATAAGGGGCATGGCAGGTTCTGCCAGACCTCTTGGTGCTTCCTTCCTCCAACATGAGAAGACTCAGCTGTTGTTCCTTTATCCTGGGTCCAGAATGTAGTCATGTGAAGTAGGCCTGAGCCAGACTGGAAGTCAGGAGGCCAGCCTGGCCCAGCCAGCATCAGCTGAATTGCAGTTGACTTAGACACTAAGCAGTGCGCAATAATATTTGATTTTCTTGGCCACTGAGACTTGGGGCTTGCTTGTTTCACAGCGTTATCACAGCAAGACCTGACTAACACAGCTAGTCAGGTGGATTCTACTGGAAGCAGTGAGGTCGAAGGTTTCATTATACATTACAAAGCAGAACATTCTTTATACTTTCCTGAAACATCTTTGTTTTTGTCCCAAATAGCTTCTCTGGCACCAGACACCTTCTCTTTTTTTCTCTTCCCCCCCGCCCCATCCCCTCCGCCGCCCCCCCCCGCCCCGCCCCTTTGACTTCCCAACAGCCTCTAAAGTTGGTGGGAGATGTGAATGATTTCTAGGAGGGAGCAAAAATTGCGTTGGGGAGGATCCTGAGGCCTGAGACCCAGGCTGCCCTGCCTGCTCAGAACCTGGGTGGGCTCCGCCCTTCCTTTTACCCTTACCCTCACCAGACTCCCCCTCAGCTCCTGTCCTGGACCTTATGGCTTGCCACCTCCCCTACCCAGGTGTCACTTCAGCTCCTGGGGGGCATGAGGCACCATCCTCTGCACATGACTGGGCACAAAGGTGACTAACAACTGCTGGTTGGCAGGACAAGAGGAGAGCGGGGCCACCTGGGATCTCACTTCCCACCTGGGAATCCTCCTGGCACCTGTTATGTGAGCCCACAGCCACAAGGCGTCAGTAAAGACCTTGGCTTGGTGTTGTGGGGCCAGCCTGGAGCCAAGATAGCGGCCTCTCAAACTCACCAAGTCCCTGTTCACAAGGAGTAGACAGTGCATTACTGTCTAGACAGAAAATAAACAAAAAACAAGGTAATTTCAGAGAGTGATACGTGCTGTGAAGAAAACAGAATGGCAATGGGATAGTGACAGCATTGGGAGGCAACTTTACTGGAGGGTGGGATCAGGGAAGCTCAAGGGGAAGCAAAAGCTCTTATAATGGTCTGAGCTGCCAGGCTCCCAGGGGCTGGCTGTTCCAACTGCCACATTTTGCAGATGGGGAAACGGAGGCCCAGTAAGCCAGGCCAGAGCCTAGAGCTGAGCCCACGTCTCTTGATCTTTAGACTTGTCCTTGGGTGACCTTCCTCCTCTCAGCTCCTTAACTTGCCTCTTGTGACCTCCGGGGGAAAGGAGGAGATTTTGGGGCACTCTCAGAATGTGTGGGCTAAGTAGGGACCAGAGGAGAGGGACACCTTCAGAAGTCCTAAGTGGAGACAGCACAAAACCACACTGTAGTGGCAAAGAAGTCCACAGAGTTCTGTTTTTCCCGTGATGCAACCTCAATGCTTCAAAATAAATAAATAAAATAAAAGTAAGCATCAAATTCTTTTCGACATTTTGGTTTTGATGCCTTTGCCTGTTTGAGGGGTGTGACCCTGGGAAAGTCATTTCCCCTCTCTGCGGGCCTCAGTTCCCTCAGCTGCAAAATCTGAACCCAGCTTTCCTGACTTCAAAACTACTGCTCCATCCAACACCCCATCCTCCTGGGGGGAAAAAAAGAAAAAGAAATAAAAAAAACTACTGCTCCATTAAAAAAAAAAAAAAAGGAAAAGAAAAGAAAGCACTGCTTTGGCCAGTCCTTGTGAGACCACAGGCAGCCCTCTGCCTCCTCGGGTCTGGATCCCTCCCTCTGCTTCCGAGCCTGTCCTTGCCACCCACCTCTGCCCTAAGTATGCCCACAAGACCACCAGACACAACCACACTCGGTTGGAGACTCCCGGTGACCCGAGAGGTAGGTTGGGGCTTGTTATCCTCAGTTTGCCAACCAGGAAGCAGGACTTGCTCAAGGTCACTCAGCCAGTAGCAACAGAGCCAAGATCTGAATCAAAAGTTACATTCCGTTTCCTCTGCCCAAGGCTCTCATGCAAGATTGTGACTCCCCCACAAAAAGTTTTTATGTTGGGGAAACTAAGCTTCATTTCCCAGAAAATGTATTTATGTTCATTAGGTTGGTCCAGGAGGTGTCACTTGGTGTGGTGCTGCCACCTCCTGAGCAAAGGGAGGCGTTGCACCCCATCTCTGGCTGGCGCTGTCTGCGCCAAACCCAAGGGTAACATCCCGCTCAAAGAAGTCCCAGACATGGGTCACTCCACCCACACAAACATGGAGGTCCCAAAGATGACTTAAACAAGCCATTTATATTTGATGATCCTTCTTCCTCTTTTCCCACTTCCTGCTGATCCCTGCAGTTGGACCCACACCCTGTTCTCCCCAGAACTGCTCTGCATTGCATGATTGCCACATTGAACAGCCTCTTTTCAGCCCTCATATGACTTGACTTTTCAGCAGCATTAGACACTGCTGACCGCACCTCCTTCAGGAAACACCTCCCGTGGCTTTCAGGCATCTTCTTTGCTGGTTCGCCTCCTGCCTTCCCAGAGGCTCCTTCTCAGTCTCTGTCCTTCCTTCTCTTACATGTCTGTTCCCCCAAGGTGCTATCCTTGCCCACTTTCATCATTCCCATGGCAATCACAGATATGCTAGTAACTCCACAACATGTTTATTCTCAGTCCAGACCTCACTATTGAGTGCTTGGTCCATTTACCTGGCTTACCTCCACCTGGACATCAACCCCAGATGACCAACATATTACTTCTGTTTTTATAATCTCTCCCATCTGTCTCTCCTTGTCACCACTTATCCTAGGCCCCTCGTTGCTACCTGAATCAATGTGACAGTCTTCTCAGCATTCTCCATTTCTCCAATGTCTCAAATCCATTCTACTCACAGCACTCAGAGTGATTTTTCCTAAACACAAATCTAATTCTTTTCCCATCCTGCTCATTATTCCATGGCTCTCCATTACCAACAGGATTGAGTTCAAGCTCCTCAACCTGTCACTCAAGGGTCATCATCTTTCAAATATATCCTTTGCCCCTCTGAACATCCACCCTATATGCTAACCACACTGGACTTGTTGCTTTTCCCAGTCAAGCCTTATTCATTCATGCCACTTGGCCATTGCACACATTGTCACTTCCCCTGGAATTTCCTTCTTTTGTGTGCTCAAGTCCAGATTCTACCCCCTCCATTCCACCATATGAGTACCTAGTATCTGTCACAAACTTTGGTAAGTGCTTTTACAGCAGCAACCCATGGGTAAGTCCCATTATTATCCCCATTTTACAGATAAAGAAACTGAGACTCAAAGAAGGGAAGTGAATTACTCAAGGTGTGCATTCACAGTGATGAATGACTCATACCAATTCTTCTAAGTTCCAACAGTTCTCTTTATATAAGACTCAGACCTCTGACATCTTCCCCACCCCTACCAAATACCGAGAGGCATAGGAGACTTAAGTTCTAATCTCAAGTGAGCTACTTATTACTACTATTCATTGTGGTAGAGATTGCTGGTTGTCCACCAAAATCCAGCCTTCCCATCTTCCATAGTATCTGAGTTGCTGATAAACACATGGTTGCCAGGTAGAAACCATATTTCCCAGCCTCTCTTGCAGCTAAGTGTGGTCATGTGATTAAATTCTTGTCAAGAGAATCTGAATGGAAGTGATGTGCATATCTGGTCCTAAAAATATTGGGTGTGCTCACCTCCTCATTCTCCTCTCCCTAAGAGCTGCATGTGTAGGTGTCCATGACCAACTTTCAGTCCATAGAAAGACAGTTAAAAAAGCCAACTCAGACTTTGAGCATGTATGTTGGCTCATAAGGTCAGGGTCATGAATGGCAGAGCAACAAGAAGGAAGGAGTCTGGGTGAGACTAGAAAAAAAATACATTTTGCTCTTTAAGCCACTTTTAACATTTTCTGGTTCCCTTTGTTACAGCAGCTGAGCTAATACTTAAATATCTCTTGCTCTGTGTACTATCCTAAGTACATTAAATATTTTAACTCAGTGAATTACTAGCTCTGTGGTAGTAGGCAAGTCACTTTACCTCTATGAGCCTTGGTTTCCTTGCCTCTACATAACACGAAATAATAATATATTAAGTCAGATCATTGAGAGTATTAGGCGAGATGTTATAAGTCAGTACTGAACAACCTACCTAGCAGACAGCTCAGGTAATTAGGGCACTCGCTGAAAATTTGAAAAACTTTGAGGTGAAGAAGAAGAGGAAGAGGAGGAAGAGGTAAAGCATTGCTATTTCAAAATGCTCATGGAAAACTGAAGATTTGGGGGGATTTCTTACATTAATTTTATAGTTTAGTATTATTTTATTTTGAATCACATATAGGGGAACAGGCAAACTTAACCAAATTAAATGAGGGAGAGGTGGTTCCCCAAAGGAAATATTGGGAAACCTTCCACCAGGAGAAGGGCAATTGGATCTTGGAAGGCATGAACAGCAGTTGTCCACTTCTACTTTGGGGTATCCCCCTGCAAGCTGAAGAGCCCCAGCCTTCTGCCACTTACAGGGGACGTGCTTTGAAGTCATCCTCCCACTCTGGACCCCTTTTTTGGATACTTTTAATAGCTTTCTCAACACTGATATTAACGTTGGAAACAACTATCACTTATTGGGAACTTACAGTGTGTCAGGCACTGTGCTGAGCTCGTCAGATCATTGATCTGAGTTGGGTGTGTGTGTAATGGTATACATTTTAGATTAGAATGAAAAACAAAAAACAGAGGCTCAGAGTGGCTTTGACAGATATCATATATGTCGTCTGAGGCCAGAATTTAAACCCAGGTCTTTATGATCCCAAGATCTGGGCTTGTCCTTCAACCCCTGTGGCCAGTCTATTGACCTTGCTCTGAGTGCAGATCCCAGGTAGAAGTACACTCTGCTCATGTCTCCAACTAGCTCTGAGGTGAGCTAAACCATTCCTGCCCTAATTTAAACCCAGAAGCTATGGAGGGAAATAATGGAGAGATTTGATGACATAAAAATTGTTAACTTCCAAAAGGTAAAAGATAGCATAAACAATGTCAAATAACCAGCAAGGGTTCAGGAGAGAATATTTGCAACATTTACAAAAGACAAAGGTTTACCATTCACAATAGAATATGAACTCTATAAATCAATAACAAAAAGACAAACAACCCAGTAGAAACATGAGCCTGGGCCAGGATATGAACAAGTAATTCTTAGAAGAAACACAAATAGGCAGTTAATATCTTTATTGATAATCAAAGAAATAGAAACAATCTTTTTTCATTTATAGAGGTAGAAGTTGAAGACATTGCTAATGTCTAGCATAGTCAAGGGTATGAGCCAACAGTGCTGGCAGGAAGGTGAGTGAATCAGCCACTCAGAGAACTCTTTGGCAGTGACTATCACAATTATATTTGCTCATATCTTCTATCCAGCAATTCCCCTTCTAGGAATCATTCTACAGAGATATCCCCTCAGGTATCTAAAGGTAAATATACAAGGAAGCTCCTTGTAGCATTACCGGTGACAGTGGAATTTGGGAAACAAGCTAAAGTTCCATCAATAGGAGACTGGTTAAGTAGATTATACACAATTCAGTCATTAAAAAGATTAAGGTAGATCCATATTTACTGATGTGGGAAGATTTCCAAAATATATTAAGTGAGTTAAGTCCAATTAGATAAAATAATATAATCTCATTTATGTAAAAAAAGAGGTGTATATTATGTATATGCATATAATATATGGTACATAATGTACACATCATATATGTGTGTGTGAAAAAACTTGAAGGGGGGCTCTGAAGCATGTATTTTATTTTATTATTTTTTAAAAAGGAGAGAAAAATAGAAACATCAATGATGAGAGAGAATCATTGATCAGCTGCCTCCTACACGCCCCATACACTGGGAATCGAGCCCGCAACCCAGGCATATGCCCTGACTGGGAATTGAACCATGATCTCCTTGTTCATAGGTTGATGCTTAATCACTGAGCCATGCCAGCCCTGCTCAATTATGTATTTTAAAAACAAACAAATAATAATAGGCTCATACTCTCTGCTGGCCAGAGTAGGCTGAGGTGCCAAGGGGGAGGTGCTGCCTGGATGTGCCAATATTATGGCAGCGCCCCCAGCTATACCCACTCACTAGGAGGAGGCAAAGGAGAAAGTCCCTCTGCACACCACCTTCTAATGAGCTGTGTAGGACTCCCTGTCCTGGCCGTACCCCTGCTTTTTGTGGTATATCTGGACCTCTCTTCATCCTGCAAGTAAGAACACCCTCTTCCGAAGAGCCGTGTGTGTGGTTGAGTAGGTTGCCTAGCCTCCATAGAATGAGGCCAAAACCTACACCCACCTCCCAGAGATACAGTGAGGATTGAAGGAGAAAGTGCCCGTCAGGCCTGCTGCCCTCACAGTGCTGGCCCTCCGACATGCTAGGGAAGAGCTGTGTTTCCCTGCCCCCCTCCCTCAGCCCAGCCTCACTGCCCCCCAGCACCTGTGAGGTGTGAGGGGTGAGGAATGTGGTCCTGTCTACAAAGTTTAGAAAGCTCACAAGTTCATGGTTGTGCTGGGACTAGAGCTCAGAGCTCCCAACTCCAACTCGGACTCCAGCCCAGGGCCATCTTTCAGCCGCAGCTCCCAGCTCAGGGCTGGGAGCAGCCACTCCGTTCTGGCGCTTTCTAACACCCACACTGAGCCACATGTGGGATGGAGGTGGGGACAAGGAGAAATCAGGTTCAGTCCTCAAAACCTCAGTCTAGGGGTAAAGACTACTCATCAACCCCAATATGTGATGAAATGGGCCTTTTCACAGGTGGAAAAGGGCCTGGGGAGGGCAGAGGCCCAGGAGCTGAGGCATAAGGAACGCTGTGTATCCGGGGTGGCTGGAGTGGAGGCTGGGAAGGCCCTGGAGGCTGGCGGGGACAAGGCTCTCTCCTCCTCGTCCCTGTGGTCATGTTTCTTAACAACAGCTCCTATATTTCCTGTATTTCCTCTCTCTGCAGGGCACACTTCAGGCCTTGGGCCTTTACCTGGATGTCCTCCCCTACCCTTCATCACCACCAGCTCTCAGGGCTTCTCAGACCTGAGCTACTTGGCAGCACCTGCCCAGGCCCCCAACATGTGTCTCTACATTGCACACTCCAGGCAGGCCCAGATCTCAAGTCCCAAAGTATGTGCCTGTCTCCTCTCTTCACATCAGTGGCCTAGGGATGGAGGGCATGGCTATTCACCCCAACTCACCCCAACCAAACAGCACTGCGCTGTTGGTACTGTGCTCTCAGATACCGGGTCTCATTTGAATCCTTGCGCACACACCTCTGAAGTTGGGAGTATTCTTCCCCATTGTACAAAGGGAGAAACTGAGGCCTAAAGAGGCTCAGTGACTTCCTCTGTATCCATGGCCACAAAGTGGCAAAATCAGGTCTGGGACCCTGCTCTTGTTCCACTCAGATCCTTGGCCAGCCTCAGCTTGGGAAGGAAGGGTCCTGGATATACTAGAGTGGGCATGCTCACCCCACTTGGAGGAGTAATTCACTGTCTGAGCCCCAATTTCCTGACTTCTGGGATGGGGATGAAACTACCTAGCAGTGCTAGGTGGCAGTTAAAGCAGGGCTGGGTGGCAGTTAAAGGAGAGGTTGCACGAGAAAGAGCACCTACTGGGTGCTATTAGGCCCCATCAGACCTGCACACAGTAGGACTCAACAAATTCTAACTTAGTCCTGAAATCAGCAGTAATCCTGACCCAGCATTTCTAACAGCAGGGCATAGAATTTGGCAAGAATGGATTAAGAAATTCAAGAGGATTACTTAATAATCAGCTAAATGATCTAAGCAGCCTGGGAAAAGACTAGGACCAGACTGTTCATTTAATTTGTTCAACAAATGGTTATTGAACACTGAGCTGAGCTGGAATGGTGATGGTGATGATGATGATGAAGATGATTATAGCAGCTGCTCTCAATTGTTAAGAATCTACCATGTACCAGGTACTTTATATAGAATCTTATTATATCAACCTATAAGGTTGATGTTCCCTAGAAAGAATTTATTTTCTCTAATAGGGAGGTGCTAGTCAGGACAAGGGAGAGGCAGACGAGGCAGCCACAGCACAAGTTTAAGGAGGCACTTGTTGTTATGACTCTAATGACACCTGCCTTACCCTAGTCCCTACCCCTTGCTTGTGCTGGACACTGTGATGTGCTTCCCAGACCCAAAGACCCAGACAAGGTATGAGAGTGAAATCAACAGGACCGAGAGAGGCAGGTTGCTTTAAGGAGGTGGCCCCAGGGAAGAGGTAAGAAATACCTGTTGAGTCCATAGGAAGCTGGTGTGATTACAAGCATACCCCGATTTATTACACTTCGCTTTATTGCATTTCATAGAGGTTACATTTTTACAAATGGAAGGCAAGCAAAACGATTACAATTCACTTTATTGCAGTGATCTACTGAACCTGCAATATGGCCGTGCAGTGGGAGAACTGAGACTCAGAAGGTAAGTTGATTTGCTTGAGGTCAGGCAGCTAGTAAGAGCTGCTTCTGGAGCTGGACCCTGAGGCCGTCAGAATATAAGCCTCTACACCAAGCATGTCATACTCAAAGGCTAACACGGGCCAGACAAACAAGGTTTAAGCTTAGGTGGGTCACAAAAACACAACAGCTTCAATTTTCATAGAAACATATGTTTATTTCGATAGAGACATGCTGAAATAAATGAGTAGTCATTAACATAAAATAATAGAACATTTTAATAAAAATCAATCTTCTTTCTTGAACATTAACTTACCAGACACTGAATAACTGCACAAATTAATAAGCATAATGCAAATAAACCTATTTTCCTTGCTCTCCGAAAGCGAAATGTTTCCTGTTGTGCACACCAAACAAGTCAGTCCAAGACTAATGACGTGGCAATCGGCTGCTAAAATATTCACTGCTAGTGTTAGTGGAGAGAAATGGTGCGCCTGCACGTAAGGTGCGTAAGGGAAACCAATGCAACATGATTATAGTAAGCAGTCATGAGCGAACATTGTAGTTTGTTATTAATAATTATGTACAACAGGATATTGTAAAAATTAAGTTGCAAAATTTATTAAAACATTTCTTACATACCGTTATATTGGTTGGGCAGCAAAAATATTCATTGTGGGCCCCATGCGGCCTGCGGGCCATGAGTTTGATATGCTTGCTCTACACTCTGGCAGGGTCACTTCATCCTTCCCTCCAGCTGGGAGGGTCGACCCTTCATAGGTCAGGGATTTGGGGATCCAGGTGGTGGGCTGCCCCAGCCTTACCTTGTCCTCTGCCCACCTGTCTGTTGTCCAACTTGTCAGCCGCCCTTTGGGGAGTGATAGGGGGTGGGAAGTCACTCAGCAGCTGGACTCCCTCTTCTACCTCCCCTCTGAACTCTAGAAAGAGGCAGGTGTTGGGTTTTCATTGGAATCCCTTCCATATGGAGAGGACTTGTTCCATCAGGCTCAAGTCGCGAGGAGAGAACACAGTTTATCAATTGCTTATCTACCCATCCCCGAATTTGCTGCTCACTTATTGTGAGGCTTAATGCCTTGTGAAATAGCGGATCAGGGATATTAGCCCCATTTTACTAGTGGAGAAACTGAGGCCCACAGAGAAGAGAACCAAAACAGTGTCTAGTCCAGGGCTAGATCCCGCCCCCCACTGCAATCCAGCCCTCCAGCTTCGGTCTCTGGTCTGGGGTCCTGGGCAAAGCCAGGGCAAACACTGGCCTTTGTGAGCCCAGAGCTCAGGCCAGGCCCTTTTCAGAGGCCTCTCAACGCTTCCACCCCATCCTGCCCCCAGAAAGCCCCATTATCTTAGGGGAGATCTTTATTCATTTGCCAAACACTCCTGTCACCCATACCTGAACTGCTGGCTCCAGAGCTGGCGCCGGCCAGCCTCCTTCCTGCCTCAGTCTCTCTTCCAGCCTTTCTCCGACATCTTGGAAACACTTAAGGATCTTTCCAGAGTCAACAGCAGAGGGTGGCCAGGAGCTCACAATGGTGATCAGGATTGAGGCCAAATCCTGCCAGGCCTGAGCAAGCTCCATGTCTCTCATCTGTTGAGTGGGGACTGTGCCTACATCACAATGTTGCTGCAAAGCCATCAGGCCTTTTCGCTTCTAGACGTGCCGCCTCTGTACATGTCCTGTACCTCCCTGCCTTAGAACAGGCTCTTCCCTTGCATGTCACCTCCTCCAACTCCTCAGCATGTACTCATCACCATAGCAAATGTCACCACCTCCCTAAAGCTTGACCTGACCCCATCCCCAACCAGCTGAGACCATTCCCTCCTTTGGGTTTACCTGCTGGAATGTCCTGTTTTCTAGTCCTTATCACAGTCTTGTACCAACATGAGTTGATGTCTAGGCCTATCATCCCCTAGTCCAGTGGTCGGCAAACTGCGGCTCGCGAGCCGCGGTTTGCCGCTCTGTTGACTAATGAGTTTGCCGACCACTGCCCTAGTCCTACCTGAACTGCGACCCCATAAGGGCATGTAACAGTTGGCCCAGGGACTGGAATAAAGGTAGCACCAACTTGGAGAATAACCATCACTATCATTTATTGAGGTCTGCCTAGGTGTCAGTACTGCGCTGAAGGCCTCACATTGCATTTGATCCTCATAACCACCTGAGACTGGGACCATCTCACCCTGAGGACACAGCCTCAGAAATCTGAATGTATGGACAAGGGAGAGCACCATGGCTCAAAGCCAGGGTTTTCTGAATCCTCATGTCGCATCCACCTCCCCTCTAACCTTCTGTGCAGTCTTCTTCCAGCAACAGGTGGGGGCAGCACCACCAAGCTCCCCCTCCCAGGAGCTGGGAAATCCAGTGGTGGCCTTGGCTTACCCTGCCCTCTGGCGGTGGCAGCGTCTGCCTTCCAGATTATGGCATAACAATTGCACAACTCAGATATTTTGAAAGAAACTGTCAATTTCCTCTCCTGGGCACTGCCAGGAGTTGTGGTCTCCATCCCACCCCAAGTCCCCAACAGCCTCAGGACTCTATAAGCCAAATATAGTCAAGGGTTGGACTGATAAGGAAATGAAAATGCAAGACTGTAAACTGACCCAGTTTTATTTTGTTTTTTGGAGGCCAGATGGAGCATTGCTCCACTCTGCAGGGGCTTTATGTACAATCTTCCCCGCCCCAAGGCGGGAGGCCCAGCGACCTCAGGGCCCAGGCAGAGGGAGCAGAGGCCCCAGTAAATGCGCAGCTCCAGGGACCCAGTGACCCAAAGAAGAGAGGGGGAACCAGGCAGAGACCTGGAATGGCTCAGATTGGGGGTGGAGGAAGGTGGGAGAGTAGAGAGGAGAGGGCACAGAATCCAAGAGCGTGGAGTCCGAACGGGGGTCCAGTGCCCTTTTTACCGATGAGGCTCCTAGTCAGAGAAGTGATGCCAAACTCTCATCCAGCAGGAGGCAGGGCCTGGAGTGACGCCGGGTGTCACAGCCGGTGTTAACTCCGTGCACTAGCCCGCTGCCTCCACCCTCACGGAGGGTGCGTGCGGGCCCAGACGTTGGGTGAGCAGTTTGGCGGGCAGACTCCGTTCTCCTCTTGGGCACACCAAGGAAGCGGTGGGCCGGGCTCAGCAGCTCACAGAGCCGGCGGGCGGCCCAGACCCCAAGTCCGAGAAGCAGTCGAACTCGCTCTGGCCCAGGAAGAGCTCGGGCAGCTCGCGCACGCGGTGCAGTCCGAGTTCGAGCTCCAGCGACGTCAGCGCCTCCTCGTCGATGAGTTCGGCGTCCATGCCGCCCAGGGCATGCACGGGCGGCGGCGGGGCCGGGGATCCCGGCGCCGGCTGCAGGCCTGGGGGACATCCCGGAGCGCCGGAGGGCGCGGGCGCGCGGCCGGGGTACATCGTCGTCACGGGCTGCAGGTGCGCGCTGCCGGCGGCCGGCGGCGGCCCAGCCGCAAAGGGCTGAAAGGCAGGCGGCGGCCCGAAGGCCCCGTACGCCAGGGCCCCAGGTTGGGGTGGCGGCGGGCCCAGCGGAGTCCCCCGTGGCCGCAACCCGCTGTCCAAGCCCGGGCCCGCGTAGGGCTGCAGCGTCCGGAGCGCCTGGTGGCCGTGGGCGGGCACAGCGGGCGGCGGTCGCTGCACCAGGCGGTAACCTTCGGCGAGCATCAGGTGGTCGGTCATGACGGCGGGCTGGCTGCCTGCGGGGACGACGGGCGGACGGTCAGCGCAGGCGGCCCCTCGACCCGGCCAGCTGTTCAACTGCAACAAGGAATCCGGGTCCCCTGCCCTCCCCACAACCCACCCGGACAAAAGAAAAGAGAACCGGACCGCTGCTTCTGCCTCTGCCAGGACGCACGAACTCAGAGCTCCTGTGCGCCCGTGGCCGCAACTCGCGGCGATGGGAAGAACGCACCGACCACCGGCTGAGGTTCGGAGTCCTTTGCGCCGCGCTGGCTCCTCCGCGCCTTATATCCAGAGGCGGGGCTGCCCCGCTCCCGCGCGCTCATTGGCTGGATGAGACGCGCCTGGGAAGACAGCGCCGCGCCTCCGGGAGGTCTCAGACCGCCCCCGTCGGAGCTCCGCCCTTTGGACCCCCAGCCGCGCTGCAGGCCAGAAGTGCTGCACTGTGCTGGGTGTTCAGCACCTTTCAAGGGTCTTGGTCTGAATGTCCCAGGCTCAGCCTCGGTGTAGCTGGGCCGAAGCTGAACTGATCAGAGGTGTGGACTCCCAGCTGCAGGATCACAAACCCAATCTCCTAATTTTTCAGGTGGAAGCCCAGGCTCAGTAGCCGAAGGGGTTTCCTTGGGAATACACAGCAGAGCCTTGACAGAAGCGACACTTGAACCCAGGCCTTGTGATCGCCATCACGGCTCCTTAGCAGTGCAGGGTCCTGCGGAAGGTCAGCTGCCCTTCCCCATAACCCCAGGGAACCAGTTGCCCCTTCTCTGGCTCTCACTTGTCTGTGGAAGCATGTACTGAGTTGTTATTAAAGTAATTTATGGGCATGTCTCCTTGAAGGACTAGTTCATCTTCGTGACCTCAGCACTTGGCCCAGAGCCTGGCCCAGAGCAGGCTTTTGTAAAAGTTACGTGAATAAACAAAACGATGGAATGAATTGCAACTCATTCTCCCGAACTTCAGTTTCTTCATCTGTAAAATGGGGAGGACGCCGGCTCCAACCCCACTGGGTTGTTGGAGGGTTAAATGAGGCCCTGTATGTACAGTGCCCAGCACAGTGCCTAATACATAGTATCTCAAATGAATGAAAGGCCGGATGTAGTTCTGTCCCTGGAGATCTGAGTGGGGGATGTTGCACCTTCCTACATAATATAATAATAACTGAAATGTTTAGAGTGCTTTACATTCTACAAGCTTCTTGTTGGGGGCAGGGCATGGATTACCAACCCCATTTTGCAGATAAGAAGACAGAGTTAGCACGTGGATGCCTGTGTTCTTAGAGCAGCTGGAGTCTCTCCCAGAGGCCAGGAGACAGCCTCCCTGAACCTTGCTCTCCAGTTTGCCACCCTACCCCTCCCTAAGTTGCTCCCCTGCCCTGGTAGTGGCCTTGGACTTCCTGGAACTTTGGTTTATCCAGTTGGTGCAGAGGGGAGAGCCCTAAAGTGAGAGTCCAGAGGCCCTAGTTATAATCATATCTCCACCACCTGCAGACAGTATGACCTTTGTGTGTTGGGAGGAGGGTGTCATGCGGTTCCCAGGGCCTCAGCTTTCTGTTCAGGGAAAGGGAGATTGTAGTTTCTGCCTTGTCACTCTGAGAGTTTATGAGAAGGTCACAAGTAACCATAGGTGTGTTCACATTTTTTGCAAAGTGTAAAAGCGGCACACCAGAATTGATTGTCCTGAGTCTCTCTCCAGTTAAGGCCTCTCACAGAAATTCCTAAACCTGGCCACACATCAGACTCACCTGGGATGTATGAGGGTGGAGAGGAGGGAGCTCTGAAAAGTACCAAATCGCCCTAACCGGTTTGGCTCAGTGGATAGAGCATCGACCTGCAGACTGAAGGGTCCCAGGTTCGATTCCGGTTAAGGGCATGTGGTTGCGGGCACATCCCCAGTAGGGGGTGTGTAGGAGGCAGCTGATCGATGTTTCTCTCTCATCCGATGTTTCTAACTCTTTATCCCTCTCCGTAAAAAATCAATAAAATACATTTTTAAGAAAAAGGAAAGAAACGTACCGAATCTCTGGCCCCACCCCACCCTCCTGACTCAGACTTTCTGAGGGTATTTTGAATAATAAGAATTTATACTTTTCAAAAATAACCTTGTTATTCTGACATAGTTGGTCCAAGGACACCACCATTTGGGAGCCATTATACCACTATACAGTTTTCCCTGTTTTAAAAAAAACAGTGTGTGTGAATAATGTTAAAAAGGCTCTTTAATTTAGTCAACAAATATTTTTTTGAACAACTGCTCTATGACAAGCATTGATCTGTTAGTGGTTTTTAAGGTTTCAGGATCAAGTAATTCTTTGAGAATCCAATGAAAGCTACAGACATCATGGTCACAAACTATTACATAGAAATTTGACTGGTTAGCAGCGCTCTGTGGGATCCATGAGACAGCCAGGGATTCATGGAGTCTGGGTTAAGAACCCTTCTTAGGTACGTGGGGACTTATAGTTAGCAGGGATCTAAGTAAAATAATTATCCACATGTTCAAAAGTGGCAGGTACTATGGAAAAAAGGAGAAGTAGAGTAGGGAAGAGACTGGGGGAACAGGGGGTGGGTTGCAGTATTGCACAGGATGGTCAGAGTAGGCCTCACTGAGACCGTTTGGTTTGAGCAAAGACTTGAAGGAGGAGGAGGAGATATTAGTCACATGGTGTTTGGGCCAGAGTGGTCCTAACAGAGGGAACACTGGACTGTGCTTGTCAAATTGTAGTACCAAGGACCTTGTTAGAAATGGACATTCTGGGACCCCACCCCAGACTGACTCAGCTTCTGAATCAGTAGCTGGGCTGAGGCTCAGCTATCTGCACTTTAATAAGCCCTGCAGGTGATTCTGAGCCCCTGAGTTAGAGTAACATCTCAAGGCAGGTGTAACAGCAATGGGGGAGTGTGGCTGGAGAAGGGGGAGCTTGGAAGTGGTGGAGGGGTGTGTGTGTGTGTGTGTGTGTGTGTGTGTGTGTGTGTAATGAGGAGTATCACGAGGGGCCTTATAGGGCCCTGTAAGGACTTTGGGAGAGGAATGACATGGTCTAAGTTATGCTGTGACAGCATTGCTCAGGCTGGATCCTACCTGTTCCTAGCATTTCCTGAACTGTTTCCTTGCTCAGCCTTGAGCTGCCCAGGCACATTCATTTCTCAGGGCTCTTGCTATTCCCTTTCTTGGAATGCTCTTTCCCAAACATCCACATGATTCACCCCTTTCTTTGTTCAGAACTCCATCTAAAAGTCACACCCTCAAGCGACCTCTCCTGACCAGCCCTCTCTGTCCCCTCACCCTGCTCTGCTTTTCCTCCACCACTGTTATTTCAAAGAATGTCTCCTCACGAGCAGCTCAGCTCCCTGAGAGCGGAGGCCTTGACTGCCTTGTACAAGTGTTTTGCACAGTATTTCTAAGGCATCAGAACAGTGCTGGGCACATAGCAGGGACTTTACGCATCTGTTGATGAATAAATTAGGCAGAGTAGAAGTTATTATCCTTTTTGACAAAGAAGCAAACCAAGGATATGAAAACAATTCAGGAACTTGGCTGAGGTCACAAGGTGTGTGGTGGAGCCAGGGTCAAAAGCAACATTTATAGTTCTAGGAGCACAGTGCTCCCCACTGGTGCAAGCTGCTTTCGCCTGGACTCAAGTCTTTATGAGCCCATTGGGTTGGGAGGGGGCTTGAGGAGCCCTTGAGTCCACCTGGCATGACTTGACAGCGCCACACTGGTGCTTGGACCAGGTGGACACTGATAGGGCCTAGGGACAGTTTTGTGCCACCACCTGAGGATGCAGTTCTCCCTGCCCCTTTCTTATGTCCAGTCCCCTTTCTTGAGGACAAACAGAAGGATCCACCCCAAGTGGCTTCTGCCTCTCCCACAGGTCCTGGTTGGCAGGATCTCTTGAGTTTCACTCTTGCTGACAGGCCCATTTCCAGTAACCAACACAAAACAAGGCTCACACAGGGCTCAGCAAATACTCATCCATGGATTGACTGAGACTGAGCAGTCAGGAGAGGTACCTTGGAAGACCTTGGTCTACAGCCGTGGGCAAACTACGGCCCGCGGGCCGGATCCGGCTGTTCTATCCGGTTCTCTTGCTCTCCCCTCCACTCCTTTACTTTGAATTTATATTAGTTCACACAAACACTCCATGCATGCTTTTGTTCCGGCCCTCCGGTCCAGTTTAAGAACCCATTGTGGCCCTCGAGTCAAAAAGTTTGCCCACCCCTGGTCTAGAAACTCTGAGCTGGCTCCCCAGTCCCTGGTTGAGCCTCTCCTACCCTAGCAGCTTGGCAGACTTGGCACTTAAACCTGGATACTTGAACCTGAGGTCCATGCTCTGACCGGCAGGCAAAGTTTGTCTCTTTGCAGCTTTTTCTTTAGATTACAGAGGAGTCAAGAAGTTTCTGCTAGATCCCTGGAGGGGCATTCCTCCAAGAGCCCGCAGCTGGTGATTCGCACCAGTGTACCTGATGCCCAGATGGCAAACATGAGGCGACTCTCCGGATTGTAACAAGAATAATACTAACTAATGTTTTATTGAATATTTACTATGTACCAGCCATGGGCTGGGTGATTGACATGTATTATCTTATTTGATCCTCATAAGAAACCTGTGAGTAGTTACTTCTTTACTTCCATCATTCCTGTTTCACAGAGAACTCTGAGCGGGAAGTGACTTGCCTAAGGTCATGCAGCTGGTAATGGAGGAAAGGGTGTAGTAGCCCCACTAGTTGTTCCCAGTGTTCCCTCTCTCTTTCTCCTTTACCAGTGTGCCAGGTAAGCTTTCCTCCAAAGGCTCTAGCTGTTTCCCTTGCCCAGAACACTCTCCTCCCCACTACTACCGTGTTTTCCCGAAAGTAAGACATCCTCCGAAAATAAGACCCACTTACAGGTTTCCTTCTGAGTGAAATATAAGGCATCCCCCGAAAATAAGCCCCCCAGGCTCTGTCTCGGAATGAAAATTAATTTACCGTAAACTGGTCGCTAGGGCCGCCCCGACTGGCGTCTAGTAACCAGTGACGTTACGCGGAGTCCTGACGTCACTGCTGAGTGGAGGCGGAGCGGAGGTCGGAGTGAGCGGTGAGCGTGGGGCGGGAGAGAGGAGGAGACTTTCGCAGATGCGTGTAAAAGAACAGGAGGATTAGAGTGGACGGGACGCGGTGAAGGTGGTGAGTGCTGGTCTGTCTCTGGTGACACTACATGATGCTCGCGGCTGCCTTCATGATGACTGAAGGTTCTCAGTCAGTGGCAGACCCTGCTCTAGCCCAGATCCAGGCCCCAGCAAGCCCAGTGACAGTCCCCAGGCAGGTCCCAGGGGGCAAATGTCTGATAAAGGGGTAGGGGGGATGTCTGGTGAAGGTGTTCAGTGGCACAGGGGTGGGGGGAGGGGGATCACTAAAATGACACAGGAGGATCAGAGGGGACAATCAAAACGACACAGGAGGATCAAAAAAGGTTACTAAAATGGTAATCCCCCCTCTGATTCTCCTGTGCCATTTTGATTCCCCCCTCTGATCCCCCTGTGTCATTTTGAGTGATCCCCCTCCCCCCACCTTGATACCCCAATTCCTTTTTTTTACCCCTAGAAATGAGTGCAAAAAGAAAAAGCTACTCCGTGGAGTACAAGAAAGGAATCGTGGAAGACTCTTGGGGCCAAAATCTTACTGCTTTCTGCAAAGAGAAGATGTTGAGTATCCAATTGGTCCAAAAATGGCGAGCAGAGTATGGTAACCTCATTGAACAAGTGGACAAGGGAAATGCTAAAAAGCGCAAGTATGGATCAGGTCGGCAACCATTATTTTCCGAGCTGGAAGACCTGATCTGTGAATGGGTTGTTGACAGGAGAGCAAAGGCTTTGGTTTGTGAATAGGGCTCAGATTCAAGAATTTGCCCTTGCAATGGCACCACAGTTTGACATAGCCCCCGAAGACTTCAAAGCATCACAACAATGGCTGGATAATTTCCTTCAGCGAAGTGAACTGTCTTTAAGAAGATCTACAACATTGTTTAGGTTGGAAGATACTCAAGTTATTAAGTGAGCACTTGCATTCAAGTCCTTTATTGATGATGCTGACTTCTCTAAATACAATCTTTCCAACATGATTGCTATGGATGAAGCTGCAGTGTTTATGGGCCAATCATCTCAAACAACAATTGAACAGCGGGGTGCCTCCTTAGCGTACATTCCCTCCACTGCTTACGAAAGTGCACGTGTTTCCTGTATTTTGGCAATTCGTCTGGATAGCACTAAAATCCCACCTTTAATCATTTCTAAGGGGAAGAAGGAAAAGATTGAACGTGTTTTGGGCGTTTTTATTCCTGAAACTGAAAAAGCCTGGGCCACACAAGCAGTTATAAGGAAGTGGGTCGATTTAATGCTGCCGCTTGTTATGCGAGGGAGCCAAAGAGGTCTGCTAGTCTGGGATGCAGCCAGCACTCACCGCGCTAAAGACATGAAGACATTTCTTCACGAAAGAAAAATAGATGAGATAATGATTCCCGCAGGAATGACGGCCTATCTCCAGACTCTTGATATTGCAATAAACAAGCCATTCAAAGACAATTTGCGCATGGAAATTAATGACTACATTGAAAATAGAATGGAGAGAAATCAGCGTGGAAACTTTGTGAAACCTAAACTGCAAGAAGTTGTGACTTGGGTGAAGAATTCATGGGAGAAAATCACTGACAGTTGCATTGCAAATGCACTGCGAGCAGGCTACCTTGACAAGAAGTACTCATTTAAAGACAGTGCTATTGCTAAACATGAGAGATTTGGTCCACTGATTCTGAAAGAAATGGAGTCACAAGAAATTCACCAGAAAATTCAGGAATTGGATTGTTATGATGATGTTCCAGAAGATGATGACATGATTGTCATTGAATAAATGAGTAAATTCTTGATATTGTAGGATTCACAGTTTGTCTGGTTTGTGTTGACAACTACCATACTACCGTACCGTATACAGGTAATAAATTTCCTTTATTTTCATTTAACAATAAATGTATACCGTATTCTTCTTCATGGAAAAATAAGACATCCCCTGAAAGTAAGACCTAGCATGTCTTTGGGGGCAAAAATTAATATAAGAGACTGTCTTATTTTCAGGGAAACACGGTACATCTGCTTGGCTGATTCCCTCACCTCCTTCAAGTCTTTGCTTCAGTAGGACTTTTCTTTTATCCCGACTCTCCTATTTCATTGTAGTGGTTTCCAAAAATATCCCCAAATTCTTTAATATTCATTCTTAAACTCTCCTCTCCTTAAATGTGGGCTGGACATAGTGACTCACTCTGAACAAATGGAATATAGCAGAAGTGATAGTGTCATTTCCAAGACTAGGTCATAAAAGGTAGTGTGAGTTTCTCCTTGCTCTCTCTCTTGAATCATTTGCTCTGGTGAAGCGAAGACACTCAAGGATCCCTATGGAGGTACCCACATGGCAAGAAACCAAGCCTCTTGCCAACAGCCAGTGAGAAACTAAGGCCTTTTGCCAATAGCCATATGTGTGAGCCATCTCAGAAGCAGACTGTCCAGCCCCAGTCAAGCTTTCAGATTACCATGCACCAGCTGACATCTACTTTGCAACTTTGTGAGTGACCTTGAGCCAGAATGACCTAACTAAGGCATTAGATTCCTGACCCACAGAAACTGAGATATAAGTATTTGTTGTTTTAAGCTGCTAAGTTTTGGAGTGATTTGTTACACAGCAATAGATAACTAATACATTAATACAGCAACGGGTCTCTGTTTCATCCCCCCTATGGGCCTTACTTTGCTCTACTTTTGTTTCTTCTAAACATTTATCGTTTTCTGAGACATTAAGCAATTCACTATGTGTATTTATCTCCCCTCCAACAGAATGTCAGCTCCATGAGGGCAGGGGCCTGTGTCTGTTTCATTTATTAATTTATCCCCGGCATCTAGAACAGTGGCTGACACATACCATATTTCATTAAAAATGAGGTAGCATCAATATAAGATGATTTCTATTCCATTTGAAAAAGTTAAAATGTAAAAAAGAATTCATGGGTCTGAGAATCAGTATGAGCTCCGTACTGGTTGCAGGAGCTCAGTAAGAATTAGAATATAGAATGACAGAATGCTGATTGTGTTGAGGACGGCAATGTGCCCAGACAAAAATCAGACACATTCCTGGCCAATGAGACGTGAGCCGAAGAGTTGGGAGGAGCTTCCTGGAAAGCTCTTTAAAAATAGATGGAATTATGCAGAGTAGGTAAATCCACAGAGACAACACAAAGGTTGGTGGTTTCCAAGCGCTGGGGGGAGGGGAGAATGGGAGCAACTGCTTAATGGTTAGGGGTTCCTTTTGGGTAATAAATATGGTTTGGAACTAGACAGTTGGCGGTTGCACAATATTGAATGTATTAAATGCCACTGAATTGTTAATTTTTAAATGGCTAATTTTATGTTATATGAATTTCACCTCTATTAAAAACAAAAACAACAGATGGATTTGACCAGCAGTCACTTTTAGTGCTTTGCCTTTTTTCCTTTCCTGCCAAGGATGAGAATGTGATGCCTAGAGGGACGGCAGCTATTTTTTTCACCATAAGAAAACAATAACTAACAGTTATAGAGAACAACATGTGCCGATACTATTTTAAGCGCTTTATATATATCAACTCACTTAACCTTTAACCTTTATTTATTGTATCTTCCTTATAAGGGAGGTAGTTATTCCCAATTTCTAGACGAGAAAACTGGTACAGAGAACAAAAAATAATGGTGCATGCTAAGGATGGCCGAGTGGAATCTGGGAGGAGCCTTGGCCCTCCATGCATCATGGCAGTCCTAGAAGGCCTACTTTGGTCTTCTTACTACTTGAAAACACACACACACACACACACACACACACACACACACACTTGCCCTATTTAGTTAAGTAGTTAGGTTTCTATTCCATGAATCTTGAGATTCAAAGCCAGGTGTGTGTAACTTTAGTGCAAGCGCACTTACCCATTGTGCTCTCCTCGCCTGCCAATCAGTTACCAAGTGGTCTTCGGTCCCTCTGATCCAGCTAGATAGTGATCATCTGGAGGGTAGAGATGGGGTCTCCTTCCACACTGAAGCCCTGTGACTCACATGGGGTCTGGTCTGTACTAAACAGTGCTGTGTGATGTCGGGATTAGCAGTTGGAATCAGGGAAAGGAGCTTGCATGCAAGAGAGATACCTACATGCCCAGGAGTAACACAGACATCAAAGACGCAGTGAGCCTGAGCCCGGAGGTGGAGGAAGAGGTCACGGAGGAGTGAGCCTTCTCAAATGGGCAGGATCTGGACAGATGAAGTCAGGGAAATGGGCTTTCTCGACAAAGAACACAGCTTTGAAATGAAAGCACCAAGGAGTGAATGTACAGGGTGAAGTTCAGGAATTACCAGGTAGCTGGGTGGGGCAGAATAATGACCATTTGTGTCTGGAGAGGGAGAGATCAGGCCTGGGCTATGAAAGGCTCTTGACTGTTAGTCCTCAGAAACACTGCAAAGCATCCGTGTAGAGTTTCTACATCTTCTCCTATCAACCCAAGAAAAAGAGAAGCCAGGAAGCGTTTCACCCATTTTACAGAAAGCAATTGAGATAGAGGGAGGTGGATCATTTGGCTAATGTTGCATAGCTAGTAAGTGGCAAGGGTGGACTTGAACCTGGGTCTTTTAACTTCATGTCCTACACTTGCCTGCTCAAGCAAGGGATTGCTAGTGACTGTGGGCAGGGGAAGGCCATGGGAGGGAGAGTGATGGTTCTCTTTTTGGAACTTTCTCTCTTGCCAGTGGAAAGGACAGGATGGATTTGAGAGGTCAACTGCTGCGGAATAGCAACAGACCCACTCATTCATTCATTCATTCATTCACTCAACAAATAATTACTGAGCTCCTACTGTGTGCCAGGCACTTCCTGACATCATTACAATTTATAATTTAGTGACAACAGAGACAAGAAGCAAGTGAAAAACAATTACAAACCATCAAGGCTAGGAAGGAAACAAGCAAGGTGATTGGAACTCACTTTAGCAAGAGGGGTCAGGGCTGGCATCCCAGACAGGTGGCGTTAGGTGGAACCTGATGGAGACGAGGAGCCAATTCTGTAAAGAACAGGGGAAGATGCTCTGGGCAAGAGGCAGCATGTACAAAGACTCAGGTGGGAAAGAGCTGGTGGGTTTGAGGAACTAACTAAAGGCCCCGAGGCTGGAGGTTGGTGAGCTTCGGGTCAACAGTCAGACAGGTAGGCATGGGTCAGGTCATGTGGGCATTGAGGGGCTGAGTCAAGGGGTTGGATGTGTTTCAAGTGGGATGGGAAACCCCGGGAGCAGGAGGTTCGTTCCCCTTGGTGCCCTGGTCAGGATGGGAACCCTGAAACCCTGTGGAAGAGGGAGGTTAGGAGGGATGGAGAAGCTCAACCACTTACAGTGGAGTCATATTTAATAAGGATGAGGGCTTCATGTTCTAAAATCAGCATGTAAGGCAAAAAGCACACATAGTCCTTAAGAATCCCTTATGGGACTTATTACATTTACATCTTTATAGTAATAGGTATTTGTATGTACTCTATATGGTGATATGCAGTATATGAAAAAGGAGACATTATTATATAAAAAGCACATATCTAATATATAATTTAGTATTACTCTTAAACATGTAAAAGGGAGAGGTAAGGGCAAGAGTCAACTAGTGTCCATATGTGTTTGTGTGAGGCTTCCTATAGTGGATGATGTTGGTGTTTCCCCTGAACCCCCTTTCCTGGCTGGCACTTCTGCCTCCCCGCTACTGAGATAATGGCTGCTAACATTCATAGCTGCCCCCTTCTCTCTCTTTTTTAAAAATATTTTTATTGATTCCAGAGAGGAAGGGAGAGGGAGAGAGAAACATCAATGATGAGAGAGAATCATCAATCAGCTGCATGCCCCCCACTGGGGATCGAGCCAGCAACCCGGGCATGTGACCTTGACCAGAATCGAACCCGGGACGCTTCAGTCCACAGGCCGATGCTCTATCCACTGAGCCAAACTGGCTAGGGCATGCCCCCTTCTCTTGAGACTCGCCCTCAGCCAGAGGGAAGCCTCCCCTCTCCCCTCTGCAGCTGCTGTCAGTCCTGGGGTCAGATTGGTGAGGGCACAATAGACTAGTCCCCTGGCCTCAATGTGAGACTGATTTTTGCAGGGCAAGTGGTGCTCCAGAGCTCCGCGTGGGCCAGGCTGGGACTGCATCCTCTTAACAACCCCCCTTCTTTTCCTCACTTCTCTTCTGAGAGCTCTGCTGCTAGGGAATCTGACCGGAGGCCCTCCCTTGGAAGGCATGCCTGTCAGGTGCCAGGCTGTTGGTGTTTGTTGACTTATTTAATCCTACAGTAACTCCTGGGGGATCTGTCTGGCTCATGGCAACATTCCTTCTTTGAGAAGTGCCCCCTTCCTCACTTTACTGCTGGGGGTCCCCAGGTGTGCTCTGTGACCACCTTTGCTATACATGGTCCCCTGTGCCATGGACCACGCTGGGCCAGATGTTTGTTCTCCTGAGGGTTTGAAATTGAGACAGAAAGACAGCAGCCAGACTGAATGTGGCTGGGACTGTCGCACATAAACCTATGTGTGAGCCATGGGGCAGCCAGCTTTTGCCATAGGCTCCAGATAAATGGAAGAAGCCTGTCTGCAGAGGGGAAAAGATAAGGCAAGCATGACAGGCAAAGAAATGAGTGGGGACATAGAGAGGAGTCCTGACTGAATTTCTGGAGGCTTTTCAAAGTGCAGTGCCAGGCTCACGGGCCCTCTGCCCTGGAGTTTCAGGTCTCCTCCTGAGACTGATTTTGCTTAAGCTGGCCTGAGACACAGAAAGTGTTGGCTATGAAGGGGAGTTTTGTTCCCATTTTACAGATGATGAGAAGGATGCCCAGGAAGGGTAACCCACCAGCTCATGGGAACACAGCCAGAAACGGATGCAGTTGAGCTCCCAGCTCACCCTGCCTTTCCAGTGCTCATGCCTGCCCTTTGGGGCCAGGGCTCTGGCCATGTGGGTGCTGCATTTTGGAGCATCCCAGCTCTGGGCTGGCAGAAATTCCTTCCTTGGACTCAGGAATTCCAGAGCTGCCTCTGAAGATGGCAAAGGTGTCACCTCACCCTGGAGGCTGCTACTTCTGACCTGACATCCACAGATATCCTGCAAACAAGTAACTTGTACCCAGCTTTGTAGCCAGGCTCAAAGGATGGCCTGAGAGCCCTTGACCCTCCCCCTGAGGATGGCCTTGACCTTTGATTGCTGTGTAACTGGGACTCTGAGACTCTGCACATCTGAGGGAAGGGGAGTTTAGCTCGAACTGCATTTCCTCACCAGCATCACCCATCCCTTAAGATTCAAGCTGATAAACGAGTCAATGCTGAGCCCAAACCAGGCATGATTAATCATTTCCTCCTCCACGCTGCTGCTGCTGCATCCTGTGTCTGAGTCATTTCCACAAACCTACTACCTAACACGGTGCCTAGCACAAAATAGGCATTGGGCAATTTGCGAGTGGCACTGAATCTTACATGGTTGGATGTTGTGTCCACTCAGTCCCATTGCCAGCTCTTAAAGCAGAGTGAGGGTAGGGCCAACCTTTACTCTGTGATGTGGGAAGGGGCAGGATGAGGCAGTGCAAGAGTGGGTTCTGCAGGCACTCAGGGGTCCTTGGCTTGAATTCCAACTCTGTCGCTTTGGGTCTTGAAACCTTAGACAAGTTATTCCTCTTTTCTCAGCCTCAGTTTCCTCATCTGTAAAATGGAGGTGATCATAATAACAACTATCTAGCCACGTCATCAGGAGGGTTAAGTGTGATAATACACCTAAAATTTCCGTCACTGGCCTAACACAAAGTAGGATGTCAGTAAATATTACTTTTCTCCACTCAGGTCTTTGCCACAGGGCCTGGTATACGGCAGACATTCAGTAAGTGCTAGGTCACCTTCAGGCTACTCTGGAAAAAGCAGTCCCCGTCAAGCAACCAGCTGACTGCAACTGCATGGATGGGCCAGCCCAGACCAGCATAGTTCCCAAATCAGGAGCTAATAAATGATTGCTGCTTTAAGCCCCAAGTTGTTTTTATTTTTCATTGATTTTTAGAGCAAGAGGAAAGAAGAGGGAGAGAGAGAAACATCAGTGCAAGAGGGAAACACCAATTGGCTGCCTCCTGCATGTCCCCTATTGGGGATCAAGCCTGAAACTCGGGCATGGGCCCTGACCAGGAATTGAACTGGCAACCTTTTGGTGCATGGGACGATGCCCAACCAACTGAGCCACACTGGCCAGGGCTAAGTCCTAAGTTTTGAGATAGTTGTTACACAGCAAAAGCTTACTGAGACAAACAATGAAGTTATAAGAAGGGCTGGGATGAGCTGGTCTTTGGGAGAAACTGAAACCAGAACTCTCTCTTTTTTTTCTGAGCAATACTTTTTTTCTAAATCACAGCACACTCATTTTCTTCCTGGTATAGAAAACATGGCTGTGTTTTACACTTTGCACCTTTAGCTAATGTAGGAAAATGAACTCCTTTCTCTACCTCCCAAGTCTAAAAACCCCCGGGAAAAGGCTCAGCGGCCCAGCTTGGGTCAGGTATCCACCAGCCCTCCCCCAGTCAGCTGGTGATGGGTGGGGAAGGCAGGATCACACAACAATCCTAGATGACACATGCTGAGCACAGCATTGCCAAGCACTGTTTTAAGGCTTAATGTGTGTTAACTGATGTCATCCTCATAACACAGCAATCCTATCGGAGCTGTTATTATCTCTACTTTGAGGTGAGGAAACTGAACACTGAGGCACACGGAGCTGAAGTAACATGTTACAGCCAGAAAGCAGCGTGGCCGGGAATCCCATCAAGACTGTCTGCCTCCAGAGCTCTCACCCTTACCAGCCACACTCTGCTCCTGGAGAGGATCTGAGGACGGAGGGGCAGGCAGGGTGGAGGCCCTCTAAGGAAGGAACTGGATTGTTTAGCCCAGAGAAGGGAAGCCTCTAGGGGCCCTTAAATCATGCTGCCTTCAGATCTCTCAATGCCTGTCCTTGGCAGCGCGAGTGCAAGGTTCTGGGTGACCTCTGAAAATGAATCCAGGGCCAGAGGGGAGTGGGTAGACATCGCCAGGTGGTGGGTTTCAGTTCAATGGGGGGAAGTTCTTCAGAGTCGGAGGTGTGTGAGGATGGTATGGGAGCCTTGGAAATGGGAGTGCCTTGTTGCCAGGAGTCGGAGGAGCCCCCTTGCTGGGTGGGGGTTGTGGTTGTGGGGATTCCTGCAGTCCTGTCTCCTTGGGTACGTAAAGCCAGTGCAGGACAAGGAAGGAGCTCAGCGGGCTGGAGGCTGGACGGGGGCAGTGGTCCCAGATCTTTGGATCAGCAAACCATCCCCTTTCAAATTTTAGGAACAGATGTAAGGTGGCCAGGTTTTTACTTTTCTGAACAGCTAGACAAACTAACCTAAAGCAACCACCAGACACCTTACCACTCCATAGAAGGGAAGTCCTTTTTTTAAAATCCTCACTTGAGAATATTTTTCCATTATTTTATTTTATTTTTTTAAAGAAAGAGAGAGGGAAAGACAGAAAGAAACATCAATGTGAAAGAAGCACATTGATTGGTTGCCTCCTACACTCGCCCTGACCAGGGCCCTGGCCAGGGAGGAGCCTGCATTGGAAGTATATGGCCTTGACAGGAATCAAACCCAGAAGCCTTCGGTCTGCAGGCTGACGCTCTATCCACTGAGCCAAACCAGCTAGGGCAGGAAAGGCCATTTTTAACATCAAAAAATCCAAATGGACAATAGCTCAGAATAAACTATTGTTTTCTGTCAAGGAAGAGCAGTTGACAAGGGTACATCAACATAACAAAAAAGGTTATATTAAAAGCCAAGTTGAAGGCATAAAAATTAGGGCATAACATTTTGTCTTACATGATTATGTACTAATATGAGTAGTTTCTGTGTGTGTGTGTGTGTGTGTGTGTGTGTGTGTGTGTATGTTTAATATTTAATAGCACAACCGACCAAGGACCCTGCTGTGAAGTTATCATGTTCAAGAAACGGGGTGGGCTGGCCAGCATGGCTCAGTGGTTGAGCGTCGGCCTATGAACCAGGAGGTCATGGTTTGATTCCCAGTCAGGGCACATGCCTGGGTTTCGGGCTTGGTTCCCAGTGTGGGGCATGCAGGAGGCAGCCGACCAATGTTTCTCTCTCATCATTGATGTTTCTATTTCTCTCTCCCTCTCTCTTCCTCTTTGAAATAAATAAAAATATATTTTTTTAAAAAAGAAACAGGGTGAGAGAGAATCACTCTATAAACTAATTATATATACTGAGTGGCCAGATTATTATGATATCTGAACGCATAATAATCTGGCCACTCGGTGTATATCCTATATAATAAAAGGCTAATATGCAAATTGTGCCCTCGACCAGGAGTTCGACCAGCAGGCAGGCTGGCCAACTGCCCGTGTTCCCTCCCCCTGGCCAGGCTGGCCGGACCTCACCCATGAACGAATTCATGCACCGGGCCTCTTGCTTCCTTGGTGTGTAAATTCCCTGGGAGAGAGTCATATATATATATATATATATATATATACATACATATATATATATACACACACTGAGTGGCCAGATTATTATGCGTTCAGAGATCATAATAATCTGGCCACTCAGTGTGTATGTGATAAGGAGAATACACACTTATAACACCTGTCTACACATAGTAGTTAGTTGCAAAAAAGCCATTTGGTCTTCTCTTGGCTTGTAAGCACAATGTTCCAGATTTCAGTGTACATTAGCAACCTCCAACTCTTTTGTGTAACCAGGGTCTTGTTTTCACCTTCCAGTTCTTCCACCCCAGCCTGTCATGAGGTCTGCAATGTGTTTCTCCAGGTCATCAAGGTGACTGCTCATGTCTCAGTTCTTCCAACGATCTGGTCGGACATGGCCTGACGTTGGTCTTGCACCTGCTGCAGGAGTGTCTGCACCACCGAGGTGAGGTCCTACTGAGTCTTGTTTAAAATATCGATTTCTCAATTTGGGGTTGGAAAAGTGGGGGGCGTCTTATACATGGGGGCGTCTTATACACGGAAAAATACCTTATGTGAATGAGGACAGATTCTGTTACTAATGATAGTAACAGTAACTGGTGTTTGGTGAGCACTTGCCCTGTCCGGCAGTGTACATGCATTATTAGCTCACTGAATTATTACAATAGCCCTGCAAAGTGTGTACTCTGTTGCCATTTTACAGTTGAGGAGAATGAGGACCAGGGAGATTAACACTCAAGGTCATACAGCAAGTAGCTGGTCAAACTGGGGTTTACACCTATGTCTGAAGGAGTGCTAAGCGTTCACTATTAACCACTATGTCCTATTCTTTGCTTGCTTCTCAAAATGTAGAGAGGAATATTGGTGGGGGAGAGGCCCATATCTACTCATATCTCATTAGAGGTCTGCTGTTTCCCAGCAGATGCAGGCTGCTGTGTGATCATCTCCAGTTACTCTGTGGGTGTGACTTGCTTCCTTGGTGTGTAAATTCCCTGGGGGAGAGTCATGTGCCCCCTTGAATGCCCAGCCTGGTGCTGTCCTGGCTGGGGGCTAGGGGATAGGGATGGGGATGGCCCCTGAGCCTGGCTGAGACTTAGGGAGCAGGGTTGGGCCAGACAGGAAGAGGCAGCCAAGGTTTTCCTCTGGGTGGGCCAGCCTGGCTCTTGCTGGGCTAAAAGCCAGCCTAGAAAGGGATTTCCCAGCCACGTCTTACCTGTGTCTTCTTTGTGGAAGGCGCATAGCATTGGAGGATGGGCTCTGCTCCTCACTCCCCCAGAACCCAGCCAGTCAAGGGCAAAGAGGAGACCCCGCAGGGTGCCTTCAATTGGGGGGAGGAGGCAGCACTTTCTCCTAAAACATCAGGGCCTGGTTCTCCCCTCTAATGAAAAGAGTAAGGCCCAGCACCCCAGAGCTCACTGGAGTCCAGGGAGGAAGGCTTGGCTTAGCTGGGTGACCACCTGCTCTTTAGCCATTGCTGTGTAATGGAAACAGAATGTGAGTCACATGGAATTGTAGATGGTCTAGTAACCATGTTTGTGTTTTTAAAGTAAAAGGAACAAGTGAAATTAATTCCAATAACAAATTTATTTAACCCAATATACATAAAATTGTATCATTGCAACACATAATATAAAAATTAATAAGATATTTCACATTTTTTGTATTAAGTCTTTGGAATTTGGGGTGTTTTTTATACTTACGGCTCAATTTGGAGTAGCCACATATCATGTGACTAGTGGCTACCATATTAGACAGAGGAGCTTTACACGATGGATGCTGGATACAAAGAACCAAAAGTCTCAGAATTTCTGCAAGGACTTGGGAAGGACTTTGAGGTCATCTGGTCAAGCCCCTCACACACAAGGAACTGACTTTTCTCAAGGAGATCCACTGCTCCCAGCAAAGCTGATGTCTGCACCTGGGTGACTATGTCCCTGCGGCCCCTTACCAGTGGAGATGGGTTGCTGACGGTCGCTGTCAAGGTGTATAACAGGGGCAAGACTCTTCCTCTTGCTGCAAGAGGAAGACACTGGAAGGAGGTAGTATGTACCCTACCCTAGTAGACATCTTCTCATCTTTCCCTTCTCCCTTTCTGGAGGGGAATGTCACAGCCTGGGCACAGGGTGGGCAGGAATCCCTATGATAACTTTCAAAACCTGAACAGACGCAGGCCTTCTGATTCTCTTCTCTTCTTTCCATATTTATTGCCACTTACGATGAGCTTGGGTGCAGATAAAGGCAGGTCAGACTTCCTTGGGGAAAAAGCAGTTAAATGCCTGGGCAACCAGGGCAGGCTTCTCTGCTGTGTAGAGACAGAGGAGCAGTGGAGCTGGTGGGGTGGCGGTGGGGGGCTGAAGATGAAGGGGAAGGGTGACCAGGCAGAGGGTGACAGAGTGGGGCCGAGCGAAGGAACTGGCCTCTATTTTCCCAGGACCCTCAGTTCCTGCTACTCTGTCTCCTCCCCACATCCTGGGGTCTCCTGAGTCACCATGGCTTCCCACAAAAAAAGAAAAATCCCATTTTTTTTTATATGTCTGCCTGACCTGAGGTCCTAAGAAGACCAGCCCATGGCGGGTACCCAGTGAGTGGAAGGAAGAGGGGGAAGCAGAGGGTGCATGCAGGCCAGCTGGGCAGGAGGACACAGGGACTTATAAAGGGGCAGGAAGGGAACTGGTGTGTCTTGAGCACCGGCTTGCCACCTTGTCTCCCATAGCTCATTTATGACCCCAACAGTGGGAGACGGAATTGCTCCCAAACTACAGGTGAGGAAAACAAGGCTCAGACAGGTCCAGTCGCGTGCTGGGGTGAATGTCCATTCTGTCTCATTCCAAAGGATGATCTTTCTAGGTTCTTTCTGGCACGTTCTCACCTGGCTACTGCCAAGAACCCAGCAGTGACCAAGTTCTTGGCAGGCATCCCCGCCTTTGCAGAGACCTGCTTCGTTGGGAGTTCCTGGTGAAGTGGAGGGTTCCTGGAAAGGCCCCCTGTGACGGCAGGTACTACCCCACCAGATTTGGAGGTCACCCAGTCAGCATCACACTCCCACCCCTGTGCTTCCCTAGGTCAGAATTGGAGGCAGTTCTGAGAGGTAAGGTGGCTTGCTCAAGGCCATAGAGCAAGGGGGTGGGATTGGCCACGCCTGCCCCTGGGCACTGACTCACTGTGGGAAAGCCACCAGCAGCCTTCCAGCCTTGGCTTTCCCAGCCAGGCAATGGGCAGGCTTGCTTTGACATAGCCGCCTGGGCCTGGAGCCAGGGAACCGGGGAAAAGCTGAGCATAGCGCATCACCAGGACGCCTCACCCTTGCCCTGTTCCAGTGCCAACATTCCCATGGGGCATCCCTCCCTGTGGGCAGGAGTCTTTCCAGTTCTCAGATGGACCAGGCCAGGCTCTGGTGTGGCTCCGATCCAGCACTCAGCTCAGGTGGGGTGACCAGCATCCTAGTTTGCTATCTCAGTCTTAGCATCCCAAATCCTGCATCCTGGGAACCCCTCAGCCCTGGACAAACAATTGGTCACCCTAGTTCTGGCACCAAGTTCCCAGTTGGCGCTCAAGTGAATGAACACAGTCAGTGAATGAAGAGCAATAAAAGAGCAACAGTGTCGGGAGGGAGTCAGATGGGGACTGCTGTCCCCATTTTATAGATGAACTGAGGCACAGAGAGTTTAAACCTTCAGGTTGCTTGAATTTTTTTTAACTGATTTTAGAGAGAGCGGGAGGGACAGAGGAAAACTGACTTGTTCCCACTTAGTTATGCATTCATTGGTTGATTCTTATGTGTCCCCTGAGCAGGGATGGGACCTGGAACCTTGTTGTATCATCCCAGGTTGTATGCTCTCAGGCCCTTCCGCAGCACCAGGTCTCCTCTGCACTGCCCCTGCGTGAGGGGGCGAACAAGGGAATGGCGCGTGGGGACCTCCCCCTCCCCGAGCTTGGCCACTCGGCTCCGCCTCTTCTCGCCCTTCCGCCCCCCACCCCCCACCCCGCTGCTCCCACCCAGAGTGGGACTGGGGATTGATGGGCGCGGGGCGCTGGGAGAAGGTAGATGAAAGGTGCTGCGATCGCGCTGACCGCCGCCCCATAATTAGCCGGCGGGCTGGCTTATCAGCCATCGCGGGCTCCCGGACTGGCTCCCCACGCGGCAGCCACCGCCTCCCGAGGCGGAGAGCGCGGCGGTTCCCACGCTCGGCTGGGCCGGGGGCGTTCTCCGCTCGGCGTGGCCGCGCTCGCCACCGCCGCGAAGGCTGGGCTATAATTATGGTAATTGCGCGGCTCCCCGCCCGCGGCAGCTCAGGACCCCTGCTGTCCCGAGCTGGCCGGGGAGGAGCCGAGGGCGCCCCAGCCGCTGCCCCCCACTTTTCCAGCCGAGCGAGTCAGCACTCTGGACGGCCCGAGAGAAGGGGCTCCTGGAATCGGCTTTGTGGGGACATGAGGGAAGGGGAGAGAGCTAACCTTGATGGAGCACCTGCTGTATGCGGGCGGTTGGCCAGGCTGTTCCATTCCTGCTCAACACTAGGGTGGTGTCTCGAGCAGATGAGAACATCTGGACCGCCCGCCGTGCCTGGCCCACAGAAGATGCTGACGATATGGAACAGCATCCTATTCCGCCCAGTAGTTTAACAGGTGGGCTTGCAGGCCCATCAGGGTTAAGTGGGCGTGTCCAACATCACACAGCGAGTACCCCCACGCTTCTGAGGGGAGGGAAAGGCAGACTCCACGCAGCAAATACTGGTTTTGCTTCCTCCAGGACTTTAGTTTTACTGCCTCAAGTCTCAATCCTAAAGCCAGTCCCCGATCCTTAGGTTCTTGGCAGCCCTAACCCCAGGTCCTTATCACTGAGACAGGTCACTCGAAATCCTTCTGGAAAAGGCAGGTGACAACGAAATGATTGGATTTCAAGCTCCAATCTTTCACCCTAAACCCAATCCAAACTTTAACCCTGCTCCACACCGAATTACTAAATTAACCTTGACTTTGACCCCCTGCCCATGTCTCTAACCTTCTCCCCCCCCCCCGCCCCCCCGTGACCCCCTGCCATTCCTCTCATCCTCCGCAGGTACCCTCCTCCTGGAAGGTCTGCCTAAGGTCTCCAGCAGCTGGTTGAGCTTCTGGGCCTTTCCACATCCTGCAGTCTCAGGTGCTACATCCTTTTCCCGGGCCACCTGGCAAACGGCTCTCACCTCTCAGGAGCCAAGGCCAGCCCTTTGGGTTCCACTCCCGGCCCTGTGCCACCCTGTGTCCTGGCCAGGCTCTCTGGCTTCTGAGAATGTAGGTCTGAGTCTGCTGGGAGTAGAAACTGGAAGTAGAAACAACTGGTTGATTGTGAATGAAGGAGTGAATGAGAGTGAGTCAAAGAATGAGGGAGTAAGTGAAGAATGAGTGGATGAATTGTCGCGTAAACAAGTGAAGACCTATCCTCGGCCTAACCCTTTAACCCTCTCCCTAGCCTGGATGCCTTCCTGAATAAGGAACAATTGAAAGACCAAGGGACTCCCCCACCCTAGGTGCCCTGAGATTGTTAAGTGTGTGTGTGTGTGTGTGTGTGTGTGTGTGTGTGTGTGCGTGCACAGATGTGCATACGCATTTGCACCCAGTACTTTGAATCAGACAAGCCTGAAGTCCACTCCTGGCCCCAGTGATACCAGCTGAGTGACTTGGGGGAGGGACTTCACCTCTCTGGGGCTCTGTTTGCTGATCTAAAATATAGTAACAACAATAAAACCTGTCATAGAGAATCACCTTCCCCCAACCCCTGGCCCGTGGCAGGCTCCGTGTTCAATGGTGCAGGAATAGGAATAGAAGGAACACAATCTTTCTTTCTCCCCCCTTCCCAATATCTCTCTCACTCTCAATCTTTATTCTCAGTTCCTTGTTGTTATCCAGATAATTAATAAAAATCAACCATGAAAAACTGAATCCCACACTCTCCTTTTGCTCCCAGCCCCTCTCTGTTGTGGGCACAGGTCTGAGAGGGGAGGTAGGGAGTGGCTAATGCCACAGGAAGGAAATGAAAACTGGCTCAGAGGGGGGAAACCTCAAAAGAAATAGAAATAAATTAAAAGCCAGGGTTCAGAGTTTCCTTTCCCCCCTCCCCCCCTCCCCCCCGCCCTCTACACATCCAGGGAGCAGTGAGTGCAGCAGCTCAATGGGAAGGTAGGAGGTAGAGCCACAAGAAAGGGGACAGCGGGACAGCCCCCTGGATGGCAGGGGAGCCCTGGGAGGGAGGCCTCGTGGAGAACTTGAGAATCAGCCGGAGTTTGCTGCTGGACAAGTCACAGCAGAGGCAGCTGCATGTTCAAAGACACTAAGCTGTCAACAAAGGGTTCCTATTATTGCTGGAGGTGGGTGGTGGAGGCAGAAATCGGGCTGGTGAGGGTGGCTGTGGCTATTGTACTTTAAGTTGTAGGTTATAGGGAGCCATTGCAGGTTAAGCAGGGAGGGATGGCCAAAGATCACTGACCTGCAGTGTGGAGGTCGGCATGGAGGTGGCCCTGGGCAGAAGCAGGGAGGCCAGTTGGGAAGCTAGTGGGGGAGTCTAAGTGACTTAAATTGATATTGGTGATTAGTTAACCTTTACTGAGTGCCTACTATGTGCCAGGCACTGTTCTAACTGCTTATATGTTTTAATTCATTTAATCCCCACAACATCCATACAAAGTAGGTGCTCTCATGATCTTTTCGAAATTCCACCTATCCCCTGAAGTCTCCCACATGCAACTCCAGCCTGCACCTCCCCTCTCTTGGATCTATATGTCTCAGGCCCACTGGCTTCTCCACTGGATGTCTAATAGGAATCTTAACGTTCATGCGTCTAGAAATGACTTTTCCCAGACCTGCTCCTCCCTCTGCCTTCCCCTTTTCATAAACAGCAATTTCATCCTTGCATTTGCTCAGGCTAAAAACGTAGCAGTCATCCCTGTGTATCCTCTCCCTCTGCCACCCACCCCCGCCCTCAGCACCCTTTCTCACTCCCCACGTCTAATCTATCTGTGACTCTTATTGATTCTGACTTCAGCAGCATTCTCAACCTGACCTCTTCTCGCCTCCCCACTGTGGCCAGCTGGGCCAGACCCCACTGTTGCTTGCCTGGCTTACTGCAGCGGCACATTTCTGATTGCTGCCCCTGCCGCTATCCTTCCTCCATCCAGTGTGAACTTAAAACATAAAGTCAGATCGAGTCTCTCCTCTGCTCAAATCTGCCTCATCTCCCTAGAGTCAAAGTCAAGGTCCTCACAATAGCAGATAGATCCCTACTTGATCTATCCAGTTCCTCTCTCCCCAGCACCTTATCAGACTTCCATATTTCTCCTCCATCACTCTCCTCCAGCCACACTGACCTCTTTGTCAATCCTTCAAGACTCCAAGTAGCCGTTCGGCTCAGAATGTTTCCCCTTGCCATTCCCTCCACCTGGAATGCCATCTCCCCAGATATCCATGTAGTTTGCTCCTTCCATTTTCTGCTCAAGTGTCACCTTATTAGTGGGACCTTCCTTAGGGCCCTCCCCCCTCCACCCCCCGTTTAAAATGACAACACTCCTTTCTCCACCATAGGTGCTGTCTACCCCTGTCTCACCAGAACGTCTCCAAGAGGACAGAGTTTTTGTTTCACTGCCACAAGCCCAGTGCCTAGAATAGTGTAGGTGCCCAAGAAAGTGTTTTCAAAACTGAATGTGGAGTCCTCGTTTTACAGATGAGGAAAGTGAATAACTTGCCCAAGATTGCACACTTGTATGTGCTTGGCCTGGGTGATGAGACCAGAACATGGATAGTGACTTCAATGAGGGTGGAGGGGAGGGATGGATGAAATGACACTACAGATGGGCTCAGGGGACTGGGTCCAGAATCTATGGGCTGACTGCTGCTCCAGGGGGTGAACTTGATATTGTGGGACCTATACATGAGGCCCGGTGCATGAATTCGTGCATGGGTGGGGTCCAGCCAGCCTGGCCAGGGGGAGGGGACATGGGCAGTTGGCCGGTCTACCTGCTGGTCGAACTCCTGGTCGAGGGGACAACTTGCCTGTTAGCCTTTTATTATATAGGATATACACTGTGTGGCCAGATTATTATGCATTCAGAGATCATAATAATCTGACCACTCAGTGTATAGTGAAAAGGATTTTTGAGAAACTATCCCATGAAGTTTTAATTCCCAGCAGCTTTTCTGTCCTTCCTCACCCTTGACACTGAGGCATCCATTGCTTCTGGGGGAGCAGATTCAGCCGCCAACAAGAAGCTGACCCTCGGGCCCTGGCTGGTGTGGCTCAGTTGGTTGGGGCATCATCCTGTGCAGCCAAGGGTCACTGGTTCAATTCCAGTCAGGGCACATGCCCAGGTTTCTGGTTCATGCCCAGTCAGGGACTTGCGGAGAGTAACTGATTGATGCCTCTTCTCTCTCTCTCTCTCTCTCTCTCTCTCTCTCTCTCTCTCTCTATATATATATATATATATATATATATATATATATATATATATTTCTCTCCATCTCTCTCTATAAAATAAATAAAAACATACATTAAAAAAAGAAGCTGAGCCTTGGCTTTGACTTTCTAAAAAGACAATTTGAAAGTTGAGCAGTCATAACAGTTTCAGAAACCAGAATTTCAATTTCAAGACCTACACACTCGGGAGGGATAAAGAGTTTTTCTGAAACTTCCTTTTACACCTCAAGACCTGGAGTCTGGCCACGTTGGAGCATGGACTTCTCACTGTGAGCCCTGGTGGGAGGAAAGCTGTGAGGTGGGGCAGGGCCTCCCATTTGAGTGGCATCTGAATGACCCGGAGGGCTTGTTCCAGCGTGGATGGCTAGCTGGCCCCAAGCCCAGAGTTGCTGATTCAGTAGCTCTGGGTCAGGCCTGAGAATTTGCATTTCTGACAAGTCCCGAGGTCATGTTGACCACACTTTGAATAGCCCTGAAGTAGGGGTTTCAGCTACATAAGGCAACCTTGTGGAGCCCACCCCTCCAAGATGGAAAGATGCAGAGGGGAAGGCATCAGAGGACTCCTGGGATATGGAGAGATGGGGATATAGAAATGCTTAGGAAGATTGTGGACCCGAGGGAGCCGGGGTAGGAAAAGAGGGTGTGGAAGCTGTGGCAGGAGCCGTCATGGGCCAGGGGACCTGCCTAGAGGACAGGTGGGATGTATATATCAGAGCAGCTGTAGAGGGTGGACACCCAAGGGAGGAGACAAAGCTGGAGGCAACACTGGGACCACAGACCTCTCCCCTCGCTGGGGTTATCCAAGTCCTTCTTCCATCCTCCCCCGCTTCAGATAGATGTTGCCCAAGAGAATAAAAGGGAGTGAAAAATCCTGAAAGATTGAGCATTTTACCCCAAAGAACCAGAATGCCCCAGGAGTGGCACAATTTAGAATTTCTTGCCAAAACTGTGTTGATTACTCCCTCCGCTCCCCTGAGAGCATGGGGAAGTGGCCCATGGTTGTCATGTGACGGTTCAGAACACAGGCTGTGGAGTCATTCACTCGCTATGCAACACTGGGCAGGAGACACCCTCTTCCAACCTTAGTCTCCTCTCATATAAACTGAAGATGAAAATATTCATCTCATGGGATTGAGAGGCTTAAGGGAGATGGCGTGTGCATTCGAATGCAGAGCCAGTGCCTGGCACAGGGCAAACATTTAATAAATGGTATTTGTTGTATAATTCTTTCCTCCAATTTTTCCTTCTCTCTTCCTCCTTCCTTAACCGCTTACTGGCACCTACGAAGCCCCTGACATAGATTTTGCCTTCTAAGAGGGATCAGACAGGTCAACAGGCAATTACAAGTGGTAGGCTGGTGTGGTGTTGGGGTTGGCCCCGGGGACAGGGAATCAGGGCGGGATTCCTGGGGAGGGAGACAGAATGCTTCTGTAGCTGACTTTGTAGAAGCTGGTAACATAGCAAAAAAGGTTTTTTTAAAAAAAATATAATCACACCTGGGAAGGAAGGAGCAAAGATTATGAAATTTCTTCCTTAGTCAAGGTTCAGAAATATAATTCTAATGTGCAGCAGTTTATAATGGAAGACAGAAGAGCATGGGGGAATTTGGAAGTAGACTAAGTTGGAATCCAGACTCTGAGGTTTAATAAAAGGTATGACCTTGGGCTCATTACTTAACCTCTCTGTGCCTCCGTTTTCCTTGCCTGTAAAAAGAGAGTAAAGGTATCTCACTGAAATATGGGTTTGCCGTAAGAATTAAAGGAGGCAGACTATGCGAGGCTCCTGGCATGTAGTTAGTTATGTGCTCATTAATTCCGAGCCCAGGGCTGGAAAGTGGTTCAGAGCTGTTTGCTCTCCGTTCTGCACCAAAGCAGGGCTGTCGCTTGGCACTCTGAATCATGATGAACTGATGATCACCTGTCTTCCGCACCCACTCTGGGTGCTCCTTGAGGACAGGGTCCGATTCAGACTCTGTTTAGTGTGTCCTTTTTGTGGGGGAATAGTTTGGCATTATTAGTAAACCTGAAGACCACTTGCCTCATCACTCAGCAATTCCCTACTTTGATATTTACTTTAGAGAAACTCTCACACTGGGAGGTATGTGCAAAAATGTTCATAGCAGCCTGTTTGTAAGAGCAAAAAACCGGAACATTTCAAATATTAATCAAATGTTCCAGTTTTTTTTACCAGCAGACTGTGTAAATGACTGTGGCATATTCTACAGCGAGTGATTCACCCCAGCTGTGAGACTAGAGGACTTACATACAGCTCATGACCTCCAGGAACCCTAGAATGATAATGCTGAACCAATAAGGCCAGTCACAGCAGAATACCTTCAGTGTGATCCCCATATACACATGGCAAATGTGCGAAACTAAACAGTATATTTTTAGGGCTATACACACATAGGGGAAAATCTATATTATAAAAAGCCAGTGGCCGGAACGACCGAACGACCGGTCACCAGCAGGTGCATTGATGGGTCCTGCAGCGGCAGCGGGAGGGACTCTGGGTCCCACCAGCGCGGTGGGTTTCTGGGTCTCACGCTATTTCACGTGCTGGGCCTCTAGCATCTGTAATAATAAAAGCATAATATGCTAATTAGACGGGCAGCTGAACAGCGGAACGACTGTCTGGACAACCTTCCGGACGAAGCTGGGGCTGCGAGGGCCGAGCCCCTTGCACTAATTTCATGCATTGGTCCTCTAGTCTATAATAATAAAAGTGTAATATGTTAATTAGACTGGATGTCCTTCTGGACAAAGCTGGGGCTGCGAGGGAAGCCCGGGTCCCGGGTGCCAGAGGGAAGCTGGTGCCAGCAGCTGGGGGAAGGAAGGCCTACTCTTGCACTAATTTCGTGCATCAGGCCTCTAGTTTTTAAATAAGGGACTGACGGACGCAATTCAGGATAGTGGTTTCCTTATCCTGAAGGAGGGAGGGCCCAGAGCAGAAGGACACACAGGTGACATGCGGGTAGCTGGGCTGGGGGAGGGGTGCAGGAGTCACCTCAGTTTCTCTCATCTTTATAACATGCACACATATTATAAAAATATTTTTCCATACTTACCTAATATTTAATAGAACAGGGTGAAATCTCAATTAAGAAGCTTTGTGGTGGGGGGTGAGGAGGTGGCACTGGGCGAGGGAAGATGCAAATGGTTCAGAGCAGAGAAGGAGCTGCTTGGGTCTGCAGGACTTTGGGCCTATAAGACCTGCCTTACAAGGAAGAGTGGGGGATGTTTCTCTGAAGACGACCCTTCCCTTTGCTATAATTCCATTATCCATTATTGTCACGGAACTCTCAGATTTCCCTTCCCAAGACCCTGGATCCAGAAAAACGGAGGGCCCTAGGTCAAGGAGAGAAGGAAAGGGATGTCCTCCCTGATGAAGAGGCTTCTGCGTTTTCCATCAGGGTCCTGCGGCTTTCACTGCTTTCTGGCTGTGACAGGACTGTTGGGAAGAGTTAAGGAGATAAGCCTTGCAGTGCCCCAAGTGGAGTGCCTGGTGCCCAGTGGGTGGGTGCTCAATAAATGTCAGTTCAGAAAAAGGAACTGTGCCTTTGCACGATCCCCTGCTGTCTCTGCTCCCAGCAGCATGAAGGGGAAGTGATTGCTGCTTTATGACCCCAGAATCCAGAGGGAGTATGATAGGAATGCATAAGCAGGGAGCAGCTGAACGTGCTCAGGTCTTTAATTTCGGAAACCCCTGTTTTTGCTGGTTATGGGGCCCAGTCAGATCTCCTTCCCACTGAGCCTCAAATTCATCAATGATAAAATGGGGGGAGCAATGCCTGCTCCTCACAGGAAAGCTGTGAGGGATGAAAATGTCCACAAAGTGCTGATGACAGTGTCAGCTCAGGCAGAGGCTCATCAAAGAGTGCCCCACCCCTTCCCTCACTCCAGGCTGGAGAGATGGAGCCTGGAAGTTTCTCAGTTAGAATCAATAAGGAGGCTCAAAAATTGACCCTTGAACCTGTAACTGGAACCCAAGTTTTCCTGCCTGCTGCCACAAAAACCAAACTGGTGAGGCAGATGCTGGTGAAAAAGGAAAGTGGTTTATTCAAGTGCCAGTCACCTGAGGAGATGGGGGACTCTTGTTGCAAAGCCCATCTCAACATTTCAGTGCAGGCAGAGGTCTGATTTTGTTTTTGTTTTTTAATGTTGTGTGTGTTGTTGTTGTTTTTTAATTGATTTCAGAGAGGGGAAGGGGAAAGGAGAGAGAGATAGAAACAATGATGAGAGCAAAACATTGATAGGCTGCCTTCTGCATGCCCCCTACTGGGGATGGATCCTGCAGTCTGGGCATGTGCCCTGACCAGGAATGGAACCAGCAACCTCCTGGTGCATGGGAGGACACTATACCAACTGAGTCACACTAGCTGGGTCCAGGCAGAGATTTTTATAAGAAGGGGGACGGCAGAGCACAGTCCATTCCAATAAAGACCTTAAAATCAGTCAAGGGGTGGTCTGTTGTGCATCATCCTGGTCTTTCTCATCCTGGTTCTATATCATCCTGGTTTTTTGGTTGAAAGTCAGCAAATCTCTGGGAACTGGGATGACTGAAGGTCAGAGTCTATATCTTCTGAAGTTAGTGCTTCAGATTCTTATATAAACACTAGAGGCCTGAAATTCGTGCAACAGTAGGCCTTTGCAGTCCCTGCTACCGGGGCCCTTACAGCCCCAGCTACCTCATGGCCCTGGCTGCCTCATGGCCCAGAAGCCCTGCCCCCCACCCACACCTGCCTTGGCCTGGTGCTGCCCACATCCACCACCGCACACCCCTGGCTCCCCAGTTCCACAGAGCCCCCCGATCGATCGCCTGCAGACGGTGGCCTGGGCCTCCCTCTTTGGGGCTATCATGGAGCCCCCTGATTGATGGCCCCGCCAGCTTCCCCCTGGTGGTCAGTGCGTGTCATAGGGACCGGTCATTCCCAGTCCTTCTGCCATTAGGGTCAATTTGCATATTACCCTTTTATTATATAGGATGCTGTTTATCTACAATCTACATGTTAGTCAGAGTCAGTATTTACAGAAACAATGTCAGAAGAATGGTGGAGTGGGTTACAATTCCCACTGTTACAAACCTTCCTCCCTCTTCCTTCAACACCATCCATTCTCATTTCAGCTCCCCTTTCACCTTCTCTCATTCTCTACCTTGTCCCTCCTCCCTAACTTCTCCAGTTTGGTGGCTGTGGGGGACGTACATTTGTCCTCGGGTAGGTCGTGCTGGTCCACCAACTTGATGACATCATGCAAATAAGACTCAGTGGGCAGGAAATAGCAGACACCCCCCTGGTAAGATACATGCTTGCTGGAGGTAGGAGATCAATGCCACAAAATTTCAGGGACTGGTACCTCAGTGATATTTCTGGAGGTCTAGAAGTCTAGGGCATGTCATGTTGTCTCCTCCAAAATAAAAGGCAAGTTGCTATATTATTACCCCAGTTCTAAAAGAGAAGCATGGATTTGGAGGCATGGTTTTCCATATTTGGGTGTGTTATTTCTACCCATTTACCAAGTTACCCACAAGGCTTCTATTTGGAGAAGGGCCCAGAGAAAGAAGATTCCAGGTGGTACAGGCTGCAGGCAGGCAGCTCAGTCAGTTGGGCCTTTTGACCAAGGAGAAGCGATGTGCTCAATTAGATGGGTGTGTTAGGATGTTGTATGAAACTTGTGGCAAGCCCTGGATAGATGACTCATGGGGAAGGCCCTTGGTTGTTGTGTGTTGTTGTTTCTTCAAGCAGCTTTACTGAGGTTTAATATACACATGTAATAAACTGCATGTGTTTAAAGTATAGAAATTTATAGTATGATATATACCTGTGAAGCCATCACCATAATAAACATATTCATTGCTCCCAAAAGATTCCTTGTGTCCTTCTGTAATCCCTTTCTCCAACCATTTTCCCCTGTCCCCAGGCAACCACCAATCTGCTCTCCATTTTTGAGACATTTATGTAAATACTAGAGGCCTGGTGCATGAAATTCGTGAACTCAGGGGTGAGGGTCCCTCAGCCTGGCCTGTGCCCTCTTGCAGTCTGGGAGCCCTCCGGGAGCGGGTCTAAGCCATCATTCGGACATCCTTAGTGCTGCTGTGGAGGCGGAAGAGGCTCCCCCCACCACTGCTGCATTCCCCAGCCATGAGCCCGGCTTCTGGCTGAGCAGCACTCCCCCTGTGGGAGCACACTGACCACGGAGGGGGGGAGCAGCTCCTACATTGAACATCTACCCCCTGGTGGTCAGTGCGCGTCATAGCGACCAGTTGTTCCACCATTCGGTTGATTTGCATATTAGCCTTTTATTATATAGGATAATCATGCAATAAATACTTTGTATGTGTGAGTTTTTTCATTCAGCATAATTGTGTTGAGATTTATGCATCTTGTTGCATCTATTAATAACTCATTCTTTTTTTATTGCTGAGTAGTATGCTCTGTGTGGATACATCACAGTTTGTTTATCCACTTATCTGTTGATGGACAGTTGGGTTTCCAGCCTTTGACTATTACAAATGAAGCTGCTGTGAACATTTATGTACAAGTCATTGCATGGATATATGCTTTCACTTCTCTTGAGTATATCCCTAGGATGGGAATGACCAAGTCATGTGTTGTTTAAGTTTTTAAGAAACTGCCAAACTGTTTTCCAAAGTGTTTGTACCATTTTATATCCCCACCAGCAATGGATGAGAGTTCCAGTTCCTCCACATCCTCACCAACCTTAGTGTGATTAGTTTTTTTCACTTTAGTCACTCTAATAGACATGCAATGGCTCTATTTTTCATTTCCCTAATGACTAATGATGTTGAGGATCCTATTACATTCTTATTTGCAATTCATATATCTCTTTGGTGAAGTGTCTGCTCAAATATTTCCCCCAGTTTTTAATTGGGTTACTTGTTTTCTAATTATTAAATTCTGAGTTCTTTATATATTGTGAGTACAAGTTCTTTATAAAATATATCATTTGCAAATATTTTCTCCCAGATTGTCTTTTGTTTCTTTTAACAGTATCTTTAAAAAGGCAGACATTTAAATTTTTTTTATGAATTCCAATTGATTCTTTTTCTTTTATGGAAGATTTTTGTGTATGTGTGTTTTTTAACATATGGATGAATAGTTGTCCCAGGACCATTTGTTAAAAAGACTATCTTTTCTCCACAGAGATGCCTATGTACCTTTGTAAAAAATCAGTTGTACTTATGTGCATATTTCTGGCCTCCCAATTCTGCTCTATTGATGTATTTCTCTGTCTTTGCACCAATATCACAAACTTGATTACTGTAGCTTACTCTACTCCAAACAAAGCCATCACTGATAAGAACAGAGAAATATTTGTCTAGATATATGTGTGTGTTTTTCAAATAAGCGTACTTGCCAAGAAAGAATTTTTATTTTCCTTGGAAAGGGAAAGGTTCATGCCCACTTCCTAGGCTCTTCTTTTCCATCTCCAGGTGCTATCTGATTCGGGCTGAGGGCTAACACCTCCCATCTTCTAGGGTGAGTCAGCCCTCTGCACTGACCAGTGTGCACTTTTTAATACATAATTTTTTATTAATAATTATGTGTCAAGGCTCATGCTGGGCACTTTACATAACAAATTGCTATTATGTCTACCATATACTGAGCACTTTTTACCATGTGCCCGATATTGTGCGAAACATTTTTTTCAATGTCGTAATTTTTTACAGGAATTTCTTGGCTTATGTAACTCAATTGTCTAGGGATTATAGAGCTTCTGGCACAGTTTGATCAGGCTATGCACTAAACATTTTGCATCCTTCCTCCGAGCCTTGCAGCAATCAGTTAAAACAGGTTTTATTAGCCCCACTTTAGTGTTGAGGCTTTTAGAAATCATGTCACATTCCAAAGGTCATCAGCCAGTAGGTGGAAGAGCCAAGAGGAGTTGGCTCCAGGTCCACACTGTCCTGCTTTCTAATCTGTGAAAATAAGGAAATGAGGCTCAGGGAGGTTCAATAACTTGCCCAAAGTCATATAGGTAGTAAGTGAGCGATAAATGGGGATCAGAACTCAGGCCTGCTTGGCTCCAAAGCTAGGTGATTCCCCCAATGGTCCTGAGAGAGGAGCTTGAGCATGAGTAGTTCTGGGGCAAGTTCTCTAAGGCTGGAACTAATGATTCCTATGTTAGGGACATTTTGTTGTTGTTAATCCTCACTGGAGGGTATTTTTTTCCATTGATTTTCTTTAGAGAAAGTGGAAGGGATGGGGAGAGACAGAGAGAGAGAAACAATGATGTGAGAGAGACACACCAATTGGTTGGGCTGGAGATCTAGTCTGCACCCGAGGTACGTGCCTTTGGGAATTGAACTTGAGACTCTTCAGTCCGTGGGCTCTAACCACTGGGAAAACCGGCCAGGGCATGTTAGGAACTTTTGAAGTTATAAAGAACCAATCAAATGTAAAGGGGAGGGGGTGTCATTGTTATCATCATCATTACCCTGGCTTGTAAAGTCTAACTCAGAAGGCTAAAGGTCCAGCTTTACTATATGAATAATCAATTTACATGAAACAGAAGCCCACTCAGTTTAAGCAAAAAGTATAAGTCAATATAAAGAGTCAGGGCTATCTCACAGATCTCAAGGGCAGGCAGGTCACAGAAGGACCTTGCTATGGGGGCTGACAAGGCATCAGGACAGCAGGCTCTCTGGGGGCGAGTGCCAGCTCCCCCTGTGCTTCTCTCAGAACCTGGTTTCCACCTGAAGATGGGTGTTGCAGGCAGGTCTTCTCAGAGAGTCTGTGTTACTTACCCGACCTGTACCTGTACCTAATCATGATCCTCTCCTAATGCAAATGTTTAGGAGTGGTTCCCTCTGATGCTGGTGTCTACCTCTGGTCAGTTAGCTGGACAAGAAGGGGCTGCCCAGGACCCCTCTGGGTTGGAGTCAAATACGGACTTTTGGCCTGAGCAGGTGCCCGAGAAGGAACCCACTTCACTCTTGCCTACTCTGGGGAATCGGAGGAGGCCAGTCGGGTCATCTTTCTGCCCAATCATTTCTCAGTGCCAGACTTCTTCAGTGTAAACTCCTCCATCTGGGATGCCAGTGCCTCTGGAAACTTCAGAAGATTCTAGAAGAGTCTAGTGAGGAGTGTGTAACTCATGCTTTTGGGGCTGTTTGCCTCCTGGGGACTTGCTTACTTGTTTTTCTTAGGGGCGTTTTACAGATCAATCCCAAGGGATTTCCTGACCTGCCTCCTGATTCACTGCTCAGCCTCGGAAACATGACAGATAAATATGTTTCACCAGCTACCTCTCCCACTGATTCCATCTGGTCTCCAGGTTTTCCTCCCCTGGATGTGTGTGACTCTTTGAATGTCAGGGGTGGAAGATCATTGTGCCCAAATGCTGTCCACTTCTTGGATGCAGAAACTGAGATGCACAGAGGAGAGATGAATGGACGCAATGGTGGTGTGAGAGGGGTTTTAGGTGATACATGGGCAACTATGTTGTTGTTGTCATTGATATCTTTAATTAAACTATTGCTTAGGCTGAGGCTAAATGAATTTAAGTAAAATACTCAAATAAAGAAAAAATGAAGTAAATAAGCTTACAGGTTGTACTGGATAAGTGAAACTTAGGAAACAGTACATGGATGGATGAGTGAGTGAGTGAGTGAATGGGTGGATGAATAAATGAAGAAATAATGGGCAAGTAGACATTTCAGGTTTCATTTTTTATGGATTCAGAATTATTTCCCAGTCCTTGCATTTCAAGTCAGAGACTCGAAATGGGCCCAGCTTCCACAAGCACTACTCCTTAGAACAAGAACTGTTTACCATGCTGTTCTCATTTTCCAGGTCAGCCAATCCTAGCCTCAGAAGCCACTAAGTCTATCTTTTAAGGCGAATGTATTGAGGTCTGGTTTCCCAGCTTCCTTTGGGCCCTTGTCCCTAATCTTACGGAGGGGAGGGTCTTGAGAGACCAGACCGGGTCTTTGGCTTCCTGTGGGGATCTTCAAATGCAACGCTCCTTCTTGGTAAAACTCTGGACCCACGCCAAGACTGAGTAATAGAGGGGAAACCACCCTGGGTGGACGTTGAACAGGCCTAAGTAACCTTGGGCAAGTCCCTTTCCTCCAGCACTGGGTCTCAGATGCTTCCTCTGATAAACGGTTTTAACCCCACCCCATCAGTGTGTTCATCCAAAAAACATCTACCGAACTCGCACCATATTCCTGGCATTTGCTTTGCATGCAGGCAGATAAGTAGAGGAATTGGCCCCAGTGTCTGGAAGAACCCACATTCGGGTGGGGTGGGGGAGAAGGCACATATGACATAATTACAGATACGTCTGGTCAGTGTAGGTGACATGGACAGTCCCATCAGATACGGGATCCCCAGGGTGTGTCAATCCAGGGAGAGGAATATGTGAATGACTTGTGAGGTCACAGGGCTGCACCCAGAAAGGTGTTGGTCCTTGAAGGTAAGTTCAGCCTTTGGCCCAGCCTCAGATCCTTCTTCCATCCCACAGCGAACCCGGTGAACGTGGGTTCCAGAATCAAGCAGGTCCAGGCTTCAATCCTGAGCAGACGCCAACTAGAGAAAGTAGCTTCATTCTCTGGGCCTTGGTTTTCGTCTTTATCAAAGGAGAACGGTGCCCCCAACCTCCCCAGGACTTATGAGGGCTCCATGAGGAACACAAGTATAATGTCGAGAGATTGGCACAAGGCCTGGCACGCAGTGTGTGGTTCTACCATCCAGGCAGGAGGTGGGAGAGCTGGACATCTGCCCCCTCTGGAAACACACCCACCTCTTGCCTCATTTGCTGAGGGCCTCCTGCTCCAAGAGGTCTTGGCCCAGGCCTTTCTTGACCCTCTGAATGCTATGGTGGGCTTTCTTCCTCCCAGGCCAGAGCCCTTTCCACTAAGCCTCTCTGCTCTCCTGATCTGACCATGAACTTGGTACGTGCCTGAGACAGGGAGGAGCCTGGCGGGGCTGCAGCCCTGGGACTCGGCGGATGAAAGCCGGCCAGGGCTGCAGATTCCTTCTCTTCCCAGCACTGGAGCTGCCCGCTCTTGCCCAACAACATGCCTAGGACAAGGTGATGTCCTTCTTCCCTTCTTGGAGGCAGGACTGAGTGGCTTCCTAGAAGAAGGCAGGCGGGACCAGCCCAGCATCAGAGGCACCCAGGGGAAGGAGGAGAAAACCTGGCTGGGGAGAGAGCCCCAGGGCTGCAGTGGGAGAACAGGTTTGCCCGCATTGTTGGCAGGCCTCAGGATTCCAAAGCACGTTGTGTTTTTGTCACTGTCAGCCAATCACTCACTCTGCCAAGGCCACAGTGTACCAGGCTTTTCAGACCGCCAAGCCTTTCCATCTGCAATTCTCATTCTTCTCGTGCTGAGAGATGGGTTATTGCTGGCTCTGTTTCACAGATGAAGAAATTGAGGTCTCAAGAGAAAGTCACATGCACAAACCAGAAGGGCTGATGGCGAAGAATTAACCTTTCATTGAGGACCTGCTGTGAGCCAGGCCTTTCCGTACAAGCATCATTCTTCCTTCCAGTAGCCCCGCAAGGTGCCCTGGTGGTATTGTTCCCACTTACAGAGGAGCAGACCCAAACCCAAGTTGGCGAAGAGTCAAGATGTGAGCCTAGATCTGTCAGGCTCCACACCCCACTGTGCCGATCTCTCCTCCACGTTAAAGGCAGGAAAGCCGAGACTCAGAAAGGTTCAAGCTGGGTCCATCAGCAAGTGGCAAAGCTCATTTTCAACCCAGGTCTCACTCCGGAGCTCCCGCCTTTCCCACTTAGCTACATTGTCTCAAGAATAATTTTTTTCATGGAGCAGCTGACTACCAACAAATGACCACAAATCTGTCTCAAAGACTTAAAGACCCAGAACAGAAAGGGCCACAAATTATTATTACTGTTATCATGAACACTATTATTAATCGCGAACGTTGCAAGGTCAGCATTTACCCTGTATGGCTCAGACATGCAGGAATAAAACTTAATGTCTTCTACAACTCAACTCAACTTGATCACAGCTTCCCTTCCCCCAACTTTATTTCTGGGTGAAAGTTCATTCTCTTCACAACTGGAAGTGCTGATCCTGCATTTTCTTTTGTTGTAAAGGACATTTTGGGGACAATTGGTAAAATCTGGAGCAAGTCTATAGCTTAGATAATAGTACCGTATATGAATTCCCCAATTTTAATTTGTACGGTGGTTATGTAGGAAAACGTCCTTGTTTTTAGGAAATCCATGTTGATGTATTTAGGGGTAAAGAGATATCATATCTGCAACTTTGAAATAGTAGTAGTTCAGGAAAAATACACATGGCTTTCGGGAAAAACCACACACACATGCAGAAGAATGAAGCAAATGTAGTGTTAGCATTTGGAGAATTTAGATGAAAGGTATCAGAAGTCTTTGCACTAGTCTTTGAAACTTTTCTGAAATGATGTCAAAAGCAAAAAAAAAAAAAAATTAGATAAGAAAATGTACTCTTGTCTAAAAAAAAATAGTCAAATCAGGGTCCGAACTCTCTGTTAGGATGGCCCTGTCTCTTGGCAGTGCCCGCCCCCCACCCCTCAGGATAACATCTGGTAGCGGAGGAGCCTTCGGTGACACCCGAAGCCCTGGGTCTAGGTTTCTGGGCTGGGTGGCCCTGCGGGCTGCCTTGCCCGCTTGGGTCTTTGGTGTCACTGCCCTCCCCATGGCTTCCTGCTGGTGTAACTGGTCCAGTCTGGCTTTGAACCTGAGCATGTGTCACTCCAGAGTGTGACTCTGTGGTCATGGCCTCTGTGTCGAGGCTGTAACATCCCATGACCCTAAGCCTCTTACAACTGATGCCTCAACAGGGCATAGATAGGCCCCACTGGAAGCTTCTGATGCTGACCACGGCCCACAGTGGCCTTGGGAAACCAGGCCCTTATACATATGCGTCAGTCTCGTCAGGAAAATCAAATACCCCCCTGGTTGTTTTAAGAGAGAAATGTAATATTAGGAATTGGCTGCGCGGTATTCAACAAGTGGAAAAGCAAACAGTGAGCTATCCGAGGTATTAACTTCAGGTAACAGAGACCACCTCTGGGGATGGGAGGACAAGGGGAGAAGTTGGGTTATTAGAACCTAGAAACTGGGACCCAGACCCTCTAGGTGGGCACACCTGTGCCTGGTACTGGTATAACCGAGGGGCCACCATGAGGCTGGTCTGGGAAAAAACCTGGAAACTGGACCCAGTTGCTACTGGAACCAATTGCCCCTGCCAGGGAGAAGGGCTGTTGTGAGGTGCTGCTAACAGACAAGAACAGAGAGCATCAAGCTCTTTCTTCCTCACCCAGCCTTGGACTCCCTGCTGCCCCCTATCCACAGAAATGGCTGTGAAAACAGCTGGCGAAACAGAAACGGCCGACAGAGTGTCAGCCCCAGCATCACAGAACAGAATAGGAAATACAGTCAATAATATTGTAATAACTATGTATTGTGCCAGGTGGGTATTGGAAATATCAGGGCGTCACTTCGTAAAGTATATGGTTGTCTAACCACTATGCTGTCCCCCTGAAACTAATACAAAATAATATTGAATGTCAACTGTCATTGAAAAAATACACAAAACGGAATATAGCGGGGTGCGTTTGGGGCTGAGAGCTAGCCGTTTAACAACTGGCACTGGGAGAGGGTGGGAAAAGGGGCTGAGCTGAGAGTGAACGCGAGGTTCTCTCCTCCCCCAGATACACGTTGCTGCCACTGCACCTCCATTGCGAGGCGGCGTCTCGGTGCCCTCGAAGCAGGCCTGGCCCCCGCGCTCCGGGATATCTGCTTCCATGGGTGTTCACCCTGGGCAGGCCCCGGACGAGAATCCCAAGCTCTTGCCCTCTTTTCTCTGTTTTAGCCCTGGCAGAGTTCCTTGTCTGACATGAGAAACTGCTTACTCTATGACTTCAGCAAAACTCATTCTCTAGGTCATCACATTTTATTGCAAGTTTCATATTAAAGTTTATTTAAAGAGAAGATTTTAGAATTCTGGAAAATTTCTTTTCTCTCTGATATATGTTGGCTCTTGGAATTGAATGTCTGACTCTTCAAAACAGTCTTGCTTTGGACTCTTTCAAGAGTCCGGTTGGACTTCAGTGCTGAACAATGACTTCTTTATCCTCCTGTGCTCCACCACCTCCTCGGACGATGGGTGAGGGGCCACCCAGCAGCGAGAAACATTCGAGGGAAGAAAAACCCTCAGTTTAAAGCTCCCGATATTATCCTGCACCAAAAACATGAATTGAGCACTGACTATGTGCTTGGTGCCGTGCTAAGACTGCAGCTCTCACCGTATTTGTCCTCATAACAAGCCTGCGAGGAAAGCACACAGGTCCCTGCGGCAGCCTGGGCCTCTGCATGGTGCCACCAATTCCATCCTTTCAGCTTTTGGAAAACTGAGGCCTAAGGCGGCCATGCAAACCAGAAATGAATACAAGCTGTGGAGCAGTCTAGCACTGGGAAGTCACTGAACCTCACTTTATTTTCATTCTTTACAAGTATGTTTTTATTCATTTTAGAGAGGAAAGGAGAGGGAGAGGGAGAGAGAGAGGGAGAGGGAGAGAGAGAGAGAGAAAGAGAGAGAGAGAAACGTCGATGTGAGGGAGAAACATTGATCAGTTGCCTCCTGCACCCACCCCGACCAGGGATCAAACCCACAATCTGGGTAGGTGCCCTGACTGGGAACAGAACCAGCGACTTTTTAGTGCCTAGGACAACACTCAAATAACTGAGCCACACTGGCCAGAGCTGACCTTCACTTTCTACAAAATACAATGTCATAAAGATTTGAGATAATAGATGGGAAATTTGGGGCACAGTGCCTGGGAAATAATGGGTATTTGATAAATGTTGATACTATGGATGATGATGATGATGATGATGATGGTGGTGATAAACCTGTATTGACTGTTACTATGTCAGGCACAGGGCTAAGCACTTCACGTGTGTGAATTATTTTGATCCCCGTAATCAATCTCTATCCACACGGGAACACTCTCCCTCCTCCCACCCAGCCCCACTGGTCTTTCTCGTCAGGCACCCACCCCTGGGGCATAGCTCTGAGTGTGAATAAGGCCCACTCAGGAGAGGACATCCTTGCACTGGACTGCGTGTTCATTGGGATGGTCGGCAACCTCTCCCCCACCCACAGCTTTTTGTTAGCGTTGTTGTGGTTTCTTTCATTCAGCGCTTTGAGTGTTGTATAAACTTCAGTTCCCCACCTTTCTAAGAACATTTTTGTTTGTTGCATTGAGAAACAAACAAAAGGCTTTGTGATTTTCTTCTTTTTGCTTTGTTATTTTTATACCATTATTCGAAAATTCTTTGAGATTTACAAAAGAGTTGTAAAACTGGTACAGAGAGTTCACCCAGCTTCCCTTCATGTTACATAATGTTTCATAACCGCAGCACTTTCATCAAAACGAAAAATTTGAGGCTGGCATATCACTGTGAACTACAGACTTCATTTGGATCTCACCAGTTGTTATTTCTTTTCTTCTTTTTTTTCATGATCTGTGACTTTGTTTTTAATTATCTTAAGCCTTATGATGACATAATTTACAATTTTGTGTTGATCTATTCTCTACTTTAATCCTAGTGAGCTGGCAAAGCACAATTACCAATCACACACATATATAGTCAATGAATAGCTATTCAAGACAATCCTGAATTATAACTTACTGTAGTATGACTTAAAGAATTCACAAAGTTTGCTACTATATCTTGTCATGCTCAATTTTAAAAGCACCCGACCTTAAAGATCACCTATAAAATGTAGAAGTGTTAAATACTCTTTGATATTATACAGAAACCACACTAAAATGCCTTTCATTCAGTAGAAAGCAACAGTTCAGATACAGGGAATTTTATTAAATTGGCACAGTTGGGACCAAAAAAGATAAAATGGTCACTGCCAGCTCATCTGCAGCCCTTCCTTTTAACAGGCTGATGAACACAACCTGAAACACTAGCAAGTCTCGCAGGTCTGAGGACAGTGAAGGGATTTCCTCAGGATTTAAACGTATTAATACAACCAGTCACATAAACCTAAATATAAGCCCATCTCCTACAGGATCTGAGATGGCACTCACCACCTCTGTGAAAAGTTGAACACTAGGAATCAAGTCCAACCATATTTTAGAAGGGAGGACAGTGACAGTGCTTGGTGAACCAAAATTATCATCAAAGCTCAAAAAGCTGACCATATTCATTTAACCACAAGCCAATCTCATTTAAATCAGGACTGCCCGAAAGAAATGCTCTATTAGCCATTCATGATCTGAATTCTGGTGTATGAGATCAATTTAAATATGGTACACATAGAAAAAGTCATGAGACATTTGTAATAAATAAGGCAGTGGCCAACTATTACTCCTTAGTAGCTTTTTTGAGATAAGCTATCAAGTCTGCCCTTTCTGCACTCTTCTTAATGCCAGCGAAGATCATTTTTGTTCCAGGGATGTACTTCTTGGGATTCTCCAAATACTCCATCAGTGTAGCCTCACCCCAGGTGATACCTTTGTTCTTGTTGGCATCCGTGTAAGAAAATCCAGGGGCCTGGCCTGTCTTTCACCCAAAGAGACCATGGAGATTTGGCCCAGTCTTGTGCTTGCCTCCCTTTTCCAGAGTATGGCACTGGGCACACTTCTGAACAAAAATCTCCTTGCCCTTCTCAACATCACCCATTTTTAAATCGCTCGTTAGTCGCGCGCGACACGGAGGTACCCACTCGCAAGCCGGACGTCCCGCTCTCTCTGTTATTTTTTTAAAATATATTTTTATTAATTTCAGAGAGGAGGGGAGAGGGAGAGAGAGAGATAGAAACATCCATGATGAGAGAAAATCATTGATCAGCTGCCTCCTGCAATCCCCACACTGGGGATCCAGCCCGCAACCCGGGCATGTGCCCTGACAGGGAATTGAGCTGTGGCCTCCTGGTTCATAGATCTATGCTCAACCACTGAGCCACACCAACCGGGCTGGATCTCACCAGTTTTTCCACAAATGCCCGTTTTCTGTCCCAGGATAAACACTGCATCACATGTCGCTGTCATGTCTCCTCAGTCTCCTTAGTTCTGTGGCGGTTTCGCAGTCTCTCCTTGGTTTTTCATGGCTGTGGCTTTTGAAGAGTCCTGGTGAGCTAATCTGTAGATTGTGCCCGAGGCTTTGTCCGATGTTGCTCGTGATTAGACTGGGCTTATGGAACTGGGAGGAATAGCACACGAGTGAGGTGGCCTTCTCCCAGTATCATATCTGGGAGTGGATGCCATCAACAGGCCTTGTTACTGGTGATGTGAGTCCGGCCGGTGCTCCACTGTAAAATGGCTATTCTTCCTTTTTCCATGTACTCGAGGAGCAAGTCATAAGTCCAGTCTGAGTAGAAGAGAATTAAGCTGCACTTCCCAGAGCAAGGAGTATCAAAGAATTTCTGGACATCTGTTAGAAGCACAATTAATATTCTGAAGAAGATACTTTGAGGCTAGGCAAATATTCTATTTATCCTTAAATTTTCACCCACTCTTTTAGCATTCATCAGTGGATCTTGCCTGCAGCAACTATTAATGTGCTATGGAACAATTTTTATTTATTTTATTTTATTTGGGGAGGGTGTGTGTTGTGTGTGTGTGTGTGTGTGTGTGTGTGTGTGTGTGTGTGTGTGTGTGTGTGTGTGTGTTTCTGCAAAGAGCTTTACTGTTTCCATTTAGTCCAATGCATGGGAGAGGGCTCCAGGGTGGTTAAAAGAATGGCTAGTGGTTCCGGGGAGAGGCTCAGGCAAAAGCCAGACACCAGGGGAACGCAGAGGGGCCCCTCAAAGGCCTCTGGGCTCCAAAGGCTCCTAGTCGAGCTTGAGGGTGAGCCTTTCAAAGAGATAGTCGCCCAGCCCAGCCTGGGGGGCAGGGGCAGCCAGCCTGCAGAGGTGAGTCAGGTGTAGCCCATCTTCTTCATGAGTTTCACCTGCTCATCCAGGAGGTGGTTCTCCAGGAAGCCACAGAGATGAGGGTCTGTGTGGGTAGAACCCAGGGCCTGCAGCTCCGAAGGGCCTGGTTCAGGTTCCTCTCCAAGGCCGGGGCGGCTTCCCTGGCGTCCTGAGTTTTGCCCACTCACCTTGGAGAGGCTTCAGCACCTCCTGGAAGAGAATGTGGCCACGTGCTGGTTTTGCATCTTTAAGAGACGCTCAGGTCCCTCGTGCTTCTTCTCCACCAACTTGCGAAGAAGTGGCCCAGGAACACGTAGGTGTGGGAAGCCCGCGGATGCAGGTTGCCAGGCGGTTGACAGCAGCCTCCACCTGGGTGGAATCGTTCTGACGAATTTGGGAGCTCGTGGTTGTTTGGCAATAAGGAGTTAAAGGTAGAGAAAGCACAATGTGTTGGCTGGTCTGAAGTGGTGACTGGAAAAGACGGTGGAGGGTGGTCGGAGGCTGGAAGAAGGGGCGTCCTTGGGTCTGTTCCATCCACACACTGTTGAAGCAAGAGACAGAATTGGGACCGCCGAGGGCACTGTCTAGAACACTTTTTAACGTAAAAGATACCATGGTGTTCATTGTTTGAGAACATCTTACAGGCGTCCTCAAACTACGGCCTGGGGGCCACATGCGGCCCACTGAGGACATTTATCCGGCCCGCCGGGTGCCGCTGCCTGTCCTGCTTAGCAGCCGACTCGTCCCGGGCCCGCAGTGCGCATAGGAATTTGTTCATAGTTTTTTTTTTAAACTATAGTCCGGCCCTCCAACGGTCTGAGGGACAGTGAACTGGCCCCCTGTTTAAAAAGTTTGAGGACCCCTGACTATAATGTCAATAAGCTATTGTGAAATCAATGTTTGTATGGTCTGAACCACAGTAAAATCGACAGGGTCTCGATGGATTTTAAATCTATTGTATTCAGGGCTGATTCAGAGCTGGGACACCCCCACCCTCACATTGGCTCTGATTTTTTTATTGAAATACTGGTGCCCTCATTGGTAAATAGTTCTTGCCGGCACCCTCTCCAAATTCATTCCCTCTCCAAGCCTTTGGAAACCTCTCCTGCTGTCTCCACAGTTAAAAACAAAACAAAATGGTCCAGGCAGTTCAGTTATGAGCACCTAGCAGAGGGTTGTCACAATCTTGCTGCAAGGGAAAAGTCTCCAGCAGGCCAATTCCAAAATTCGATCCTAGGAGCGACACTTTCTGGGGAAAGGGAATGTCTACAATGACTACTGTTAGATTAGCAAGAAAAAGAGAATACTGTGCACGTACCAGTCAGGTGAGAGCATTGGCTCTGGAAATTGGTTTGGGGACAGTTTGCTTATTTAACACTATCCAGCTGCTAAAGAGTTAATATTTGGCTCAGGACTGGAGCCTCCTGTGCCCCTCCACCCCAGCCTGGGGTTAGGTGCCTTCCATTCTGATGGTCAGCCCTGTGCTCGGCAGATAGTTAAGTACTGTGAATGGTATCCAAGTTTTGTGTATAACACAAGGCATCCTATATTATAAAAGGCTAATATGCAAATTGTCCCCTTGACCTGGAGTTCAACCAGGGGGCAGGGTGGGCCGGCCAACCTCCCATGTTCCCTCCCCCGGGCCAGCCCGATAGGGGCGGGCCGGCCATAACCCACCTGTGCATGGATTCGTGCACTGGGCCTCTAGTATTAAATAATCAGTCTACAGTTTAGTTCAGGTACAATTCGATTGGGCTCAGAGAAAACAGGCATTGGAGCCAGGAAAAGCTGGTTTTGAAAACCAGTATCCAGTACAAGTTCTGGAACAATCTGTTTTGGGGCAAGTCACTGAACCTGACTTTACATAAAGTAGGTAGGGACGCTGTGAGGATTTGAAATAACGGAGGGGAAGTTTTTAGCACAGTGTCTGGAAAATAATTGGTATTGGATTAATGATACTGCTATTAATACTGATGATAAATATTGATTGATCTATACTACATCAGCCACGAACCTCAACATATTACCTGTATTATTAATTTTAATCTTCACAATAACTCTGTGAGTTAGATGCCATTAGTATCACTTCCAGTTTACAGATGATGAAATAGAGAGAATTCGAGTAATACAGTTTAAGTTCACAGAATGTTGGTGGAGCTGAGATTCAAACCCAGGCAGCCTGACTTCAATGCGTCTATTATAAGCATACAGTACACATGGGTGCCCACTTATTCTTTGCAACAACCCTAAAGCCTTCTAGAATTCTAGAATTCTGCAGCCCACAGGTTGGAAGCTCTTGCCATAGACCAAACAGACCTTTGGCTTCTTACAAAACATTTCTGATATCAGCAGGGTTTGGTACTTATTTTTATAACTTTATAGCAAGAGGGAGACAGATAAAAAGGAAGAGATTCACACAGTTATCCAGAAACAAGCATTATTGAATGTCATAAGTGACTCGGGCAGAGCAACAGTTCAGAAGCAGTCACTGGATATTACACTCCCCCCAAAATACTCTCAGGTCCCCCATTCGAGAATCACTGCCCAGTCACCCACTTTCCTAGATTTCACAAAACTTTCCCAATCTCTGAAGGTAACAAATCAAGTGCAAAAAGAGAGAACAGGGCTTCTCTTTAACAGAAGATGAAAGTGGGCGTGGCCTGCAGGGAACTCTTTTCTGCTTTAGAAGAGAAGGTGCCCCAGTCCCTCCTGTCTCTCCTCTAAGGGGTAGGGTGAAAGGAGTTTCCTCCACAGCCCACCTTGCGCCACCTCCACCAGTGAACTGCTGGAGTTCTGAGCTCTGGCCCTGCTGAGGGGCAACCCAAGTCCTGTTGTTTAACAGGAGCTGCCCACATGTTAGGGGTCTGGGATTGAGAACCAGGTGGCTGACTCAGACAATGGATGCCCTGGGACACTTAGAGATGTGATCCCGGCCCTGCAAGATGGGGGGCGGGGCGGGGGTGGCACCCACACGCACTGCTTGGAGCAGGGGTAGGAGAGCCACTCCCATGAGGGGTGCAGCGTGAGTGTCACATAGGGAAGAGGTGCCGCGTGGCAGTGACAGTGACCACCTACGAGCTCTTGTCCCTATCTCAGGAGTGAAAGTGAAGCAGGCCCACTTCTCTTGGGTTTCAGAAGGCCTGGCTGTTCTTGGATGACCCAAAGTGCTTAGAGCAGCGGGGGAGGTGAGGCGTTGCCCACAAAGACGTCTGGGCTTTCTGCTAATCCTGTTGGGGGTGTTCAAGACAGTTTAAATTCAATTTGGATTTAAAAAAATGTAAAACACCTTATGAGTCATTTCCCAGTTACAAAAGTGTAACCATAGCCTCCTGCCGAACTTCCCTCCATGGGACAGTGACTGCTGGAAGGGGGACTTGGCAAGACTCCGGGCTCCTGATCACCCCGGTTTTCTCATCCCCATCACCCATCCGTGCTCACTTACCCAGGAACCCACAAAGCCCCTTTGTGTGTGGTGAGCTGCGGCCTAGGCCTGGCTGGTGCTGTGATAGGAGGTGGGGGTGGGGGGGGGAGAGAGAGAGAGAGAGAGAGAGAGAGAGAGAGCGAGCGCCGTCACTCCGCAGCTGAGGCTGGGGCCAGGGAAAACAGGACTGGGAGGAAGAGCAGCCTGCTGTCAAATACTCCAGTCTCAGGAAAGAGCAGTATCACACTGGAGGATCGCTAATGAGACTCAACAGACTTTCATTATTCATTGTGTTTCGAGACAAAAGATCTTTCTGTTTCTGCTTTATGCCGAACCATTTTTAAATTACCTGGGGATGGAAACTAGTTTTGAGAGCCCGAAGAACAGTCTCTGTTGGCAACTTGCACCCACCCTTAAGGAGGGCGTAGCACTTTAGCCAAGACCCCAAAAGCTGATCCAAGTACATCATAACGCCTTAGGGAATAAAGCCGATTTTACGGAAGAATTCACTGCAAGATGGGAGACAGGGTTATGGTGCACGCCGCAGAGCGAAAGTTAATAAACGTGCTGGTTGGACTCTTCTGCTCTCTCTGCCCCAGAATTTCCTTCTTGGCTGCCAGCCCCCCACCTCCTATTGCCCCCTTGCCCCAGGCTTCACCCAACTCCCTGTTCAACTCTTTCCACCACCCCCTGCCTCCTGGACAGAGCAGTGTAGAGGCCACCTGACTCATCCCACCTTGCAAACACCCCTCCCTCTGAACAGAATAGCTCTTGGGAGGCTTAGCGTCTGCTCTCCTTGGTTTGGACGGTGGGAGGTGTAAAGAAATAACTTTTCCCTCTTATGGAGATTTTTTTTCTCTACCCCCCCCCCCATCTCCTTTTGACATTATTAAACACAAACATCACTTTCCTCTCCCAAATCACCATATACGAACTCAGATTCTCTAGAGGTCATAGAAGGAGGACCTTGGAGAAGGAGGCAAGGCTGAAGAATTGTTAACCTCTTGCCTAGTGACCCCCCCCCGCCCCCTCCCCACAACATGCAGCAGGGTGCTCAAATGGGTGGGCTTTGATCTGGTGACCTGGGCTCAGCATTGGGCTCATTCAGCTGTGACCCAGGACTGACTTCTGATCAGGTGTCAACCAATGCACACCACCTCGCTTCTCTGCCTCAGTTTCCTCATTTATAAAAGGGAGGCAGTAATCCCTTTCCTGTCTACTTCTCAAGGTTGCCGTGAGGATCAGAAGAGTTAATGGATGGGAAGGCACCAAGGAAGCGTAAAGAAATAAAATCCTTCCCTGAGCTCTTAGTACTATAGCTTTTGGCAAAATTGTGGGGAAGGTAAATGAGCCTTCGGATGTTACCACCTTTCTCCCCTCCTTCCCTCCTTGAGTCATTTTCCCTTTGTTTGCTCAGGGCCTGCCTCCTCTTCCCCACACATCAGGATCCTTTCTGGGTAAAGGGTCAGCTGTTATTTACAGCTGAATAGAAATCTCAATCCATATTCCCTCTGCCAGCCTCTGGCGTTAACCCTGGCCTCTGCCTGTGGTTGTGAAGGCTTTGAGTGCACCAATGCTCCTGGGTCATGGTCTGGGGTTTGGGTTCTGTGCGTTTGGGTCAGAGCCTAGCAATCTGCCTCTCATATGAGTGAGTGATCCCGGAGATTCCGGTTCAGGTGCTGCGCTTGTGGAACACGGAAGAACACTGATTCCTAGGGTTAGGGACTTTAAGAAGAGTTAGGGGAGGTGTTTCAGGGTGGGAGGGGATCCCACTGATCTCACACCAAAGCAGACACCCCCAGGCCTCCCAGGGCAGGTCTCCTGCAGTCATCACAGAAAGACATCACTTTTTCAAGAAGAGTAACAATCATTGCCATTGTCACAAAGCCTTTTAATCGCAGCCAACCCTCCCCACATCTTGGGAAGTCAGGTAGTACAGTTCCTAGTACTCGGGGACAAAGCTGAGGCCTCCACAGGCTGGGTGATTGGTCTCACCCCCCATGATTATAGCAAATGAGAACTCGGGGAGACTGCGCCCTGGCCTGTGCATGTGCCTTTATACTGCATCACGGCCCGTTAACTCCTCCTGGGCCCCTCCTTCACCTCAGCCTCATGGCAGGAAGTGGTGGTGGGGGGGTCTTCCCTGAGCCTCACTCTCTTTCCCTAATTGTCACTGAATAATGTCATGTCTACTTCCTCAATATCTGTAGAACCCACCACCTTCTCCATCCCCATCCACCACCGAAGTCCTGGCCCAGAGGCTGGCTCCACTCCTCTGGGTCCACTCCAGTAGTGTGGCAGGCACCAAACAGGGTGTCTTCCTGGCTATAGTCACCGCTTCTTGGGCAACGTGGCTAACAGTGTCTAGTCTAATGTGGCCCAGTCCTCTAGCATAAATGATTGGTACAGAGGTGGGTCCCTGGCCTGGAAGGACCAAGTGGTTGTTGGCCATACTCCCCACGATGTGGAGAGGAGGAAAACCAGACAGGAGCTGAGAGGAGCAGAAGCAGGGGAGACAGAGAATGAAGGTACATCCAGGAGGCACTGAGGACTGAGAATTGACCAGTGCACTTGGCAATGTGGAGGTCACTGCTAACCTGACCAGAGGCCTGGTGGCTGCGGAGGCCGGTTGGGAGGGAATGGACTAGTGACAGCCAGGGTGGCTCACTTTGTGCACTGAAGGGCAGGAGAACAGCACAAACAATGGGACTCCATAAAGAAGTGGGACCAAAAATAGTTTGTTTGTTTGTTTGTTTGTTTGTTTGTTTGTTTGTTGAAGATGAGAGAATTAATAGCTTGTTTGTATGCTTATAAGAATGAGCCAGTCAAGGGGGAAGAATTGATGACTCTGAAGGCAGAGGGGGGGCGACTGCTGGAGCGATGTCCCGGTGGAGGTGGGGGTCGGACGTCCACATGGGTAGAGGCTGGGTTTTGTGGGAGCTCAGATGTTTCATCCCCAGGAAGGGGAGGGCAGGCAAAGAACATGAGTGCAGATGCAGGAGGGGTGATGTGTGGGTGTGGCTGGCTCTTCTGTTACCTTCTGTGTTCACAGGGTACTAGGAGGCAAGTGAGGTGGGGAAGAGGGCTGAGATTTGAGGATCTAGAGGAAGGTAGGAAATAGTCAGCTGGGGGAGTGGCTACTCCAGGGATGCACTGAAGCAGTGCCAGGCACACCGGGCCCGTTTGGGGTGAGCAAACGTGAATTCAAGTGAGACCTATCAGCAGGGGTGAGCCACCCTCAGGTACTTGTGTCTCCTCTTGGCCTTCCCCAGAAGGGCCCCATCCTGTGGGCAGGCAGAGGAGGAAACCACCTGGGCAGGTGCATCTGTAGTAGGTCCAAACCCAGGTAAAGGTCACCTTGGCCACCTTCAGCTCACTCTCCCAGACCTCTCAATGGGCCCTGCTGGCCTGTACCGTAGGCCTCCCTACTCCTATCCCCTCATCCATCCTAAGTCACACCCCAAGTGTGAGCCAAATATGCTCTCTGGGGGTGGATTCTGGCGCACTGGCAGTGAAACAGGCTGCCTTGGGAGGTAGCCCGCCCCCTCTCCCTGGAGGTGGCAGTTTGGAGGGTGCATGGCGAAGGGCAAATTTGGGATTGGGGAGGAGCTGCATTAGTTGACCTTGGCATCCGAAGATCTGTTTCACTCCTGGCTCAGACCATCTGTGGCTGGATGACATCAGCCAAGTTCGTTCATGACTCTGAGCCTCCATGTCCTCATCTGTAAAATGGGGACGGGGACCAGACCTAACTCATAAGGCAGCCGCAGGTGTTCCGTGAGTTCACACTCCTCAAGTGCCGGGCACCGTGAGCTCTCAACAGCGGCGACTGCCGTTTCTTCCCGAGCCTATGAGATTTCAGTCCGAAATGAATGGCCAGTGCAGGAAAGAAGGAGCATTGCTCAGAGGTGGGGAATGTGTGGGTGGAGCAAGGAGAGAAGATGGGGCTGTCGAGGTGGCTGTCTGCTTACTGAGCAGATAAGGTGAGAAGCCTTTCCCCATAGCAGTGGGCTTTCGGGGCACAGGTCCGCGTGCACCCCACTCTGCCACTTGGCCAAGGCTCATCCTCTCTGCGGACTCCTCAGTGACAGTCATCTTCTGGGGATGGAGCCCACAGGCGGGCATGTGCCCTGACCGAGAACCCAACGGGCAACCTTTTGGTGCACAGGATGGTGCCCAACCTACTGAGCCACACCGGCCAGGGCTCAGGTCTTCTGCTCCTGATCCAATCAACGTTCTTATCACAAAACCTGCAGGTGAAGGTGGGCCTGGATGTTCTCTGGAGTGGCAACTCCCACCCCTCCCCCCTTTTTATTTTAAGATACCAAGAGCCTTGGGTATGGCTACCCCAGGGCAGAACAATGTCCAGGTAGCCCAGCTCAGGACTCAGTGTTCCCACCTTGCCTACCCAGGTCCCTGGCCAGTGTGCCTGGCTGAGCTCCCCAGGCAGCAGGCAAACAAGCCTCTATTGATTCTGGGTCGCGGCAGAAGAATGCTCCTTTGTTGAGCTCAATGCCCTCCTCCTCCCTATGTCCTTGCCCACAGGAGAGGCTTTCAGGTAGGAAGCAGCTTCACCACGGCTCCTTCCCCAGGACCTCAGAGGGCACTGGGGGGCAGAACAGCACCCCAGCCCCTGGGGGAGGCCTCCAAGTCCTCCCTCTCCTGTCTCTTCCTCACTCCCAAGTTTTTGCCACCTTTCCCATCCTCCTCTCATTGCTCAGGGGAGGTCCAGTCCCAGGTCTCTCAGTGCGAAAATCCTCTCTACCTTTTTTTTTAATTTTTATTGATTTCAGAGAGGAAGGGAGAGGGAGAGGGGGATAGAAACATCAATGGTGAGAGAGAATCATTGATTAACTGCCTCCTGCACGCCCCCTATTTGGGATCGAGCATATGTCCTGACTGGAATCAAACTATGACCTCCTGGTTCACAGGTAGATGCTCAATCACTGAGCCACACCGGCCGGGCCTCTCTACTTTTTAAGGTCCCACTTGAATAACTGCCACTCCACAAGTCCCCACAAGAATGCGGGCTTGTTGAGAGGGGGAAACAGGACTTGTTCATATCTGGACCCTTCTGTTTAACTTGAAACTCGGTCCAGAAGAGACATATCAGAATCTTGAGAAACCAATTACCTGATTTCTACCAATAGCACTATCCCTCTCCCAGTCACTCAGACCTGACATTTGACCAACCCCATTATATGGTTGGTCACAAGTCTGTTGATTCTTCTTGAAAAGTTCCTTAAACTCTTTAGCCTGGGTAATAGCTCTCCCCAGTTTAGCATCAACCTACCCAACCACCTCCTTCTGCTGGCCTGGACTCGCCACTGTTGAGTCATCCACTTACTTTATCCTTATTTATTGAGCATATACTATGTGTACTATGTGCTGCCATCGCTCTAGGAACTAGGGGTGTTCCAGCGAATGAGACAGAGTCTTCTCCCTCAAGGGTCTTACAGTCTCTTTGGGGTAGACAGACAATAAACATGTACACAAATGACTAAAAAACATAGTATCGAAAATCGTGATGGGTGCTCTGAAGAAAATCACACAGATGAAGGGGCATGCGAATGAGGATGAGAATGTGTGTGTAACAGGGAAGCAGCCACAGGGGTGGGGGCGAAAGCTCTGAGAGTTGAGGTCACAGAGGAAGAGTTTACATCTGCGAAGTGTGAAGTGGGGATTCGCTCGGCCAATGTGTCCTGCTCAGTCTGACCTCCAGGCTTTGTCCTGCAGGATCTTCTACCTGAAATGACCTCCCCAAGCTTCTTGTTCTTTCTCAGTTATACTTGGATTTTAGGACTCAGTGCCAGTCCCACCATCACTCTGAGGCCTTCCTTGTTTTCTCCAGACCACAGTTATCTTTCCTTTTAAGTTTCTAAGATGTTACCTCTGGTCTTGGGTTTAATTGCCTGTGCTCTTCAAGCTCAGATTCTCAAACATTTCCTCAGCACCCACTCTGCTTCACTTGGGTGCCTCATCCAATACTCACCTACCAAACCCAAGAGGTTATATTATGCCCAATATTCACAGATGGGTAAACAGAGGCTCAGAGAGATTCAGCAGCTTATCTGTGGCTTCCCATTTTACAGACACAGAAACTGAGACTCAAACAGGTAAAGCAGCTTGTCTGAGGTCACAGAGCTGATAAATGCCAAAACTCAAACCCCAACCTCAGCTTGGGTTTGAGGGACCTCCAAGCCCTTGATCTCAACCTCTGTAAACCAATTCTGCCACCAGGTGCTTGGGAGACCTGTCAGTGGGCAGGTGAGGAAGGCGTAGTTGGGGCTTCTCAGAGAGAAGCACTGCAACTGGGGGTGTTCAGGGCTTTGCTATCCTGGCTCTGCCTCCTCCCAGCTGTGTGTCCTTGTTCATGTTGCTTACCTTCTCTGTGCCTTAATTTCCTCAGCTGTAAAATGGGATGATGCTAAGTCCTCCCTCTCCCACTTGCCGTGAGAAGGAAGCATGATGATGTTTGTGAACATGTTTTGAGGCCACAAAGCATCACCTTCCGTGTATTATTACTCATTCCCCTAACTTCTAGGATGAGTAAACAGTGGGAGAGTGGGGAGCAGCACTGGGCGAGGGGAGAGAGGGAAGCGTTGGGTGGGGCTTTCTCTGGGTAGAGAGAGGCAGGTGAATTCTCGCCCAGCCAACCTCACATGACAAGAGGAACCTGCTAACTAGGTCACCTTGCAGTAGGAAAGAGCTATTCCGGGATCTGCCTGCCGCCTCCCAGAGCAGGAGCTGAGAGCTGGGCTATTTCAGGGGTGGCACAGAAAGCTCACCCAATGGCTCTATCTTGGATCCCAGCCCTACCTTTATGCCTTGGGCCTTGAGAGCCAGGTGGCCCTGGTGGGCACTGTGCTGATACCCTCTGCCTGACTGCCCTCGGGTAGGTGGTGGCAACCTGTGACCATCACAGCACAACCTTCCCCACCCCCTGGAAACCACCCTCCCGGGGCTGTGAGTGAGAACAGCAGGACACTAGGCTCGCATTTCCCAGCCTGGCAGTGAGTCTCGGAGCTTGGCTGCAACAGCCCCGTGACACTGGGCAGCTCACTTGACCATTCTGGGCCTGGGCCTCTCCACCCGCAAAAGAGAGGCAATGGTGCTGACGTCTAAGACAGTTTTGGGGATTAATAACACAAAGCACCAAGCATAGGGTCTGACCAGAGGAAGTGCTTGAGAAATGGTTTTTCCTCATTGAGCTGCGGGGGTTTTCCATGCTACAGTGGTGACTGTGGGAAGGACAGCAAACTGCTTAGCGGGCCTGAAATAGGCTGTGTGTTGTGGTGTGGGAGGCGGAAGGAGGGAGAGATTACGCTGGAGAAGTTGGGCTTCTGAGGTTGTGGCCTGAGGAACACCATAAAAAGAAGAATCCTTCAGGAAGGAACTTGGGGCTTTGAGGTCAACGACTGTCCTACATGAGAATTGCTCAGCTCTGGGCAGTGGGTCCATGCCCTGAGCTTCGGGTGCCCCATCCTCAAAATGGGGGAGGAAACACTTCCTATGCTGGGCCAAGCATCAAATGCAAAGCCTCTAGCACAGTGCTTGGCACCTAGAAACGCTATTGTTATCTCCTTTTTTGTTTGTTAATTCTCACCTGAGGATAGTTTTTCTATTGATTTTTAGAGAGAGTGGAAGGGAGCAATAGGGAAAGAGGGAGGGGGGAATATTGACAAGAAAGCGACACATGAATTGGTCAGATTGGTCAGGGATCAAACCTGCAACCCAGGTATGTGTCCTTGACCGGGAATCGAACCTGCAATCCTTTGGTATGCTGGCTGGTGCTCTAACCACTGAGCACACTGCCCAGGGCTATTGTTATCTCCTTTACATGTCACATCCACCCCATGAGAAAAGTGTTATTACCCCACATTTTACTGATGAGGAAATGAAGGCACAGACAGGTTAGTAAGTTATTGTCCAAATTTTCAGTGTTAGGAACAGCCTGACTGAGATCTCAATCCAGTCTGACTCCAGGATTGGCACTTTCCCCCACTCCCCTTGCCTGGCATATAGCAAGGGCTGGATATAATAAAATGCCAGCGGCCATCAGTGTAACGACCAGAACAACCGCTTGACCAGTCACCATGAGGTGCATTGACCACCTCTCAGTCCCCCCCCTCCCCGACCCACTTCCCACAGGCTCCGATTGCAGCCTGGCAAACAGAGGGAGGTGGCAGGGCGGGACTGGGGACTGGTGAGTGGTGGCAGGTGGTGAGCGGCAGCGGGAAGCGAGTGGCGGCAGACATGGCCCTGATCACAGGCTAGACCTAGGGACCCTACCCGTGCATGATTTCATGTGCTGGGCCTCTAGTATGTGTGTGTGTGTGTGTGTGTGTGTATATATATACATATATATATATATATATATATATATATATATATATATGCAGATAAGTATACTTGACAAGTGCCCAGCATGGCACAGTTACATCATCAGTGGCCAGTAATGGGCACCTGTTGCTGTTGTAATTGTTATTCACATCATGACCATGGCTCAGAATTTAATTGGAAGTTATAAAGCTTAAGAGTGGCTAGTGAAGGTGGAGGGTGATCTAAGATATTAAAAAAAGACAGCAATCTCATTTTCAAGGGAATTATAAAAAATATGGAGTAATAAAAACTAGTCATAATGTTGCTGCATTCTCTGGAATTACAAAAATGGGGAGAAATGTATATATACCAAACAGTAGGAGCATGGTTAAGTAAATGATGGTTGCTCTCTTTGGTGGAAAATTACACACCTATTTAAAACAATGTTAATATGACATAGAAAATATTTATTATGCAATTACTATTAAAGGGGAAAGGCTGGATGTAAAATTCCATTTCTACTATAATTATGCCTCTATTAAAGCATCAAGTGCACAAAGAGAAGAACTGAGAGGAAATATGTAGTCAATGTGTTAAATGCTGGAATTAAGGGTTTCCCTTTTTGTAATTGACTTAATAATTCAGTCATAATTTATTGAACACTTACTAAGTGCCAGTCACTGTGTTAGGCATGGTTATTAGTGTGAATTATATTAGACTGCAGGAAGGCTTGAAAAGAAAAGAGGTTTTATTGCCTCTCCACATATTCTGGGGGTGAGCAGTTCAAAGTCGATGTGGCAATTTTAGGGTGTCAGGGACCCCGGATCTTTCTGTCTGGTGGCTCTGCCATTCCTAGAGAAGTTGCCTTTTCCCATGTTGTCGGATAGGGCACACGACCATTGAGGTCCACAGTGTGGCCAGCAGCATGAGGACGGGGAGGGAGGGGCATGCTCCTTCCCAGGAAAGATGTGAATGGAAGCTGCCCACACCACCTCCGTTCTTATGCACTGGTCAGAGCTTTGTCACCTGGTGACTCCTAGCTGCCAGGCAGACTGGCATGTCATTTCTTTGGGTGGCCATGAGCCTAGCTAAAAATTCTAGCTAATGTGGAAGAAAGGAGGAGAGCGCCTGGGAGGCGTCTGCTACAGCATGACCAGCTAATGAAGAGCCCACTGTCCAGTGAGAGAGAAATGCATGTTAAGAGATGATCACCAGCCTGGCCGGCGTGGCTCAGTGGTTGAGCGTTGGCGGGTGAACCGGGAGGTCATGGGTTGATTCCCAGTCAGGCCACATGCCCAGGTTGCAGGCTCAATCCCCAGTGTAGGGCATGCAGGAGGCAGCTCATTAATGTTTCTCTGTCATTGATGTTTCTCTATTTCTCCCTCTCCCATTCCTTCTCTCTTCCTCTCTCTGAAATCAATTTAAAAAATAAATGAAAAGGAATATATTAATTAAAAAAAACCTTCCAATTGCTTCCCATCAATCCTTGAAAAATGATAAAAAAAATAATAAAATAACTTCTTCTGGTCATGAACCCTCCAGGATGTGTCCCCTGTCTCACTGTCTCCCTTCACTGACTGGTTCTCCAGCCACACTTGGCTTCTCCTCCCCAAATATGCCAAGTTTGTTCCCATCTCAGGGCCTTTGCACTTGCTGTTCCCTCTGTCTGGATACTCTGTTCCCCTTGGTTTTCAGATGGTTAGTTCCCTCTCATCATTCAAGTCTTAGCTAAAACATTACCTCCTTAGAGAATTCTTTCCTGACCACCCATCAAAAGCAGCCACCCAGTCGCTGCATATAATCCTCTTTTAACTCTGCACGAATTATGGCTGGTAGTTTTCTTGCTTATACATTTAGTGCCCAGATAGCCACTAGAATATAGTTGCCATGGGAATGGGGGTCTTCTCTACCTTCTTCATTGCTATGTCTCCAGCTCCTAGAACAGGTGCTCAATAGATACTAATTGAGTAAATGAATCAGCAAGTGGCTCCTGGATCCTGCAGAAGATATGGTTCTTGACCCCTGGGATCTCACCATCTAATACACAGGTTTGTACTGAACCTCCTGAACCAGAGAGTGGAGTGGTTAGTAGCATGGGCCATGAAGGCAGGCAGCTTGGGATCAAATCGTGGCTCTGGTCCATAACAGCTGTGGTCTGTGAAACACTCAGGAAGATTTTTAGAGGAACATATTACATGCTCAATAAGTGCTAGTCATTGTCATTATCATGCAGGTCATATAAAAACACAAAACAGTACACTCCAATGCACTAGGAAATCACTTTATTTATTAATTTGTTTCTGGAGCCCTCCTTGCAGGCCTTTGGACGTGAGCATGAGAAGGGGCAGTGTGTTTTGGGGAGCCTTCATTCTCCCAACAACTCTATGGGATAAGTACTATTAGAGCTATTTTATAGCTGAGAGAACTGAGTCTCGGGGCAGTGAAATGATCAGCACCGTGAAACACAGCTAATAGGTGGCAGGTCTGACTAGCATCAATATCGCCCCCCCGCCCAACACACACACACACGCATGCACGCACGTGCACGCACGCACACGCACACACACACTTGCCCTCTCACCATCCTACTCTGGAGGCCTGGGCTCCAGCCCTGAGCCTGTGGGCTTACATGGGTGGCAGCAAAACAGAGTGGGAAGGAGCTGGGCTGTTGGTGTAGATGGTCCTGATCCAAATCTAACCCTGGAAAGATGTGGGACAAGACTCCATATTGGAAGAATGGGGACTATCGGAGTTTCTGCCTCCCAGACAACAGATGGCAGCTGTCAGGACAGCGCCTGGCAAAGGTGGGCGGGTGGTAAATCCTTGTTGACTGAATGCATTGCAGACTTGGTGTAAGGGTGGAATGAGATGAGGCTGGTCTGTCAGCTATATGATAGTCAGTTCTAAAATTCCATAATGGAGGACCAGATGCAGGACTCTATAAGGCTGCACCTGTGTGGTTAGGAATTCAGAGCTGGAGGAACAGCAGCAATTGTCTAGTGGACACATGAGGTAGCCAAGGCCCAGAGAGGGGGCATGAGCTGGCCCAGTCACCCAGCGGGTTGGTGGCAGAGAGCTCTTGGATTTAGGTCCTGCACGTAGCTTTGCAGGGTTGTAAGGTGAAATGCACATGTATATGTAAAGCGCTAGCACGGTGGCTGGAACATGGTAAGTCGACAATAAACATCAGTGTCCCTCTTTCTTCATATTCATTCCCCACATGGACACAGGAAGCAACCTCCTACCCTTCAGCTGCGGTTGGGTCACCACCCTGCTTACAAATCTTTTACTTTTCCGTTGGCATCTCAGACACCCTAAGCCATTTCACCCGCCTGCTTTTCTGCCACCTCTTTATAACTAACGTGCTGTCAAGTTAATAAACGAGTCTGCAGCCCTTTTTGGAAGTGCTGCACATATAACCTTGTCTTGCAGACCAATGCACTTTAACATATCCAGGGTTCTGAGAAAGCCTGCAGGAAAGAAATCTGTTTCACCTTGTTCAATCCAGAATTTTCCAAGCGAGTTAGACTGTGGAGCCCTATTAACATCCCACAGAACACGCTTTTGTTTCCTGAACACCCTCGGCAATTTCCTGCCTGCCTGCTCTGTGTAGGTTAGTATTACTTCCCATAAAGCCCTTCCTCCCAGCACATGTTTACTCACCCAGAGGCCCAGACAGGAGACCTCTCCTTGGTCTGGTAGAGTGAGCCCCTCCTCTGGGCTTTCTCAGATCTGTGCACAGACCCCTACTCTCCCTCTCCCACCCCAGCACTATGGATAACCCTGCCAGGCTGCCAGCTCCCACCCTCCCTCCCAGTGTCCACCTCCCTGCTTCCTTTTCCTCTGCCCATGAGCTATCTGTTCTCAGAAAGTCATCAAAAAGCATCTCCCCTAAGAACCTTTTCTATATGCCCAAGGCAAAAAAAATTTTTTTTTCTTAAATAAAGAGCTTCCCAGATAAGAAAAAGCTAAAAGAGTTTGTTGAAACCACTATTTCAATAAATGTTAAAGGGTCTTCTTTAAGAAGAAGAAGAAGAAAAAAAAACACATCAGAGGGACATAGTTATAAGGAATAAAATGGCAATAAACATGTACCTATCAATAATCACTTTAGATGTAAATGGCTTAAATGCTCCAATAAAAAGACATAGGGTAGTTGAATAGATAAGACCAGCCTCATCTCATTCCACCCTTACACCAATAGATATTCTTTCTACAAGAGATCCATCTCAGAACAAAAGACACACATAGACTAAAGATAAAGGGATGAAAAAAAGATATTTCATGCAAATAGAAGTGAAAAAAAAAACTGGGATAGCAATACTTATATCTGACAAAATAGATTTTAAAACAAAGGCTATAAGAAGAGACAAAGAAGAACACTACATAATGATAAGGGGATCATTCCAACAAGAGGATATAACCCTTGTAAACATTTATATACCCAACATGGGAGCACTTAAATATATAAAGCAAATCTTGATGGACATAACGGGAGAGATTGACAGTAATACAGTCATAGTAGGGGATTTTAACATCCCATTGACATCAATGGATAGATCTTCCAAACAGAAAATTAACAAGGAAACAGTGGCCTTAAATGACACACTAGACCAGATGGATTTAACTGATATCTTCAGAGCATTTCACCTCAAAGCAGAAAAATATACATTCTTTTCACTGCACATAGAACATTTTCTCAGAGATACCACATGTTAGGACACAAAAAAAGTCTCAATAAATTTAAGAAGATGGAAGTCATATCAAGCATCTTCTCTGACCATAATGGTATAAAACTATAAATCAATCACAAGAAAAAAACTGGAAACCACACCAAGACATGGAAGCTAAACAACATGTTATTTAACAATGAATAGGTTAACAATGAGATTAAGGAAGAAATCAAAGATATCTTAAAATAAATGAAAATGAGAACACAACAACCCAAAACCTATGGAACACAGTGAAAGCAATTTTAAGAGGGAAATTCATAGCATTACAGACCTATATTCAAGAAACAAGAAAAATCTCAAATAAACAATATAACTTTACTCTTTTTAAAAAAATATATATTTTATTGATTTCAGAGAGGAAGGGAGAGGGTGAGAGAGATAGAAACATCAATGATGAGAATCATTGATTGGCTGCCTCCTGCATGCCCCCCACTGGGGATCGAGCCCACAACCCAGGCATGTGCCCTTGACCGGAATCGAACCTAGGACTCCTTAGTCCACAGGCCAACGCTCTATCCATTGAGCCTAACCAGTTAGGGCTGACTTTACTCTTAAAGGAACTAGAAAAAAGAACAAAAAAGCCCAAAGTGAGTAGAAAGGAAATAATAACGATCAGAGCAGAAATAAGTGAAATAGAGTCTAAAAAACAATACAAAAATCAATAAAACCAAGAGCTGGTTCTTTGAAAAGGTAAACAAGGCTGACAAACGTTTAACCAGACTCATCAAGAAAAAAGAGAGAGGATACAAATAAATAAAATCATAAATGAAAGAGAAGTAACAACTGACACCACAGAAATACAAAAGACTTTAAAAATATATTTCAAACTATATGCCAACAAATTGGAAAATCTGAATGAAATGGATACATTTCTACAAACATACAATCTTCCAAAACTAAATCAGGAAGAATCAGAAAATCTGTATAGACCAATTACAACTAATGGAATTAAAGCAGTAATCCAAAAACCCTCAACAAACAAAAGTCCTGGACCTGATAGCTTCTCAGGTGAATTTTATCAAACATTCAAAGAAAAACTAACACCTAACCTTCTCAAACTATTCAAAAAAATTCAAGGGGAGTGAAGACTCCCAAGCTCATTTTACAAGGCCAACATTATCATAATTCCAAAACCAGAAGATACTACAAAGAAAGAAAATTATAAGCCAATATTCCTGATGAACATAGATGCTAAAATTTTCCTGATCACTGACAATGTTTAACATCTCTTCACACTTATCAGCTGTATGTATTTCTTCCTCTCTTAAATATTGTGCTTATACTTTTTGTCCACTTTTCTTTCATTTTCAAAAGCTTTATTTCTTACTGATTTATAGACAGTCTTCATATACTCTTTTAAATTTTTATTTATTGATTTTAGAGAAAGAGAGGAAGAGTGGGGGAAGAAGACAGAGAAAGAGAGAGAGAAACATCCATTTGTTGTTCCACTTATTCATGCATTCATTGGTTGATTCTTGTATGTGCCCTGAACAGGGATCGAACCTGCAATCTTGGTGTATCATGACGATGCTCTAACTAACTGAGCTACCCAGTCAGAGCCTACACCCTTCATATTAATCCTTCGTTGCTTATGTGTATTGAGATTTTTTCCCCACCAACTTCATTGTTTGTCTTTTTACTTTCTTTAAGGTGTTATTTTGTTGAACATAAGTTCTTAATTATAATACAGTCAAGTTTATCAACCTTTAATTTTATAGTAAACTAGAGGCCCGGTGCACGAATTCATGCATGGGTGGTGTCCCTCAGCCTGGCCGGTGATCGAGGCCTATCGGAGGGCTGGCCAGCTGGGGAGAGAGGCTGTGGGAGGTTGGCTATGGGAGCGCACTGACCCCCAGGGGCCATCTCCTGCGTTGAGCGTCGGCCCCGTGGTAGTCAGTGCACATCATAGTGACTGGTCAACTGGTCATTTCAGTCATTCTGGTCATTCGGTCGTAACAGTCACTTAGGCTTTTATATATATACTAGAGGTCTGGTGCACAAAATTCATGCATGGGGGAGGGTGTGTCCCTCAGCCCAGCCTGCACCTTCTCCAATCTGGGACCCGGTGGGATTGGGCCTAAACGGGAAGTCAGACATCCCTCTCACAATCCAGGACTGCTGGCTCCCAACCACTCGCCTGCCTGCCAGCCTGATCACCCCCTAACCACTCCCCTGCCAGCCTGATCAACGCCTAACTGCTCCCCTACCGGCCCGATTGCCCCTAACTGCCCTCCCCTGCCGGCCTAGCCACCCCTAACTGCCCTGCCCTGCAGGCCTGGTTGCCCCTAACTGTCCTCCCTTGCTGGCCTGGTTCCCCCCAACTGCCCTCCCCTGCAGGGCTGATCCCCCCCAACTGCCCTCCCTTGCAGGCCTTGTCCCTCCCAACTGCCCTCCCCTGCCGGCCATCTTGTGGTGGCCATCTTGTGTCCACATGGGGGTGGCCATCTTGTGTGTTGGAGTGATGGTCAATTTGCATATTACCTCTTTATTATATAGGATATATGTCTTTGGGCCTTATTTAAGAAATCTTTCTCTATTCTAACTTCCAAAAGATATTTACCTATATTTTCTACTAAGCATTTTAATGTTTTATATTTGAAATTTAAGTCCATAATCCATGTAGAGCTGATCTTTGTATATGTTGTGAAGTAATTTTTCCCAGCTCTATAACTTGGACATCTTTTCTTTCTTCAGCATGACATACCACCTTTGCCATATACCAAAGTCCCGTACATGCGTGGGCCTGCCTCTGGATGTCTCTATTCCTCCTCCTGGGTCAATCTGTTCGTCCCGAGGTCAATATGACACTGTCTTTATAGGGCAGCTTCATAGCAAGTCCTCATTTCTGGTGGGGCAAGTCCCTCCTCCTTGCTCTTCTTAGAAGTACCTGGTACACAGCAGGGCACTAGCTCTGCTCCTTCTAAAGGAGTGGCTTCAGGCCTATTAATTTCCCTTTTGAATCCTGGGTTTCTGTGTGTAAATGGAGGGTTCTATGATGCTACCTAATAAAGGTGATCTGAGGATCAGGTAAAACTAAATATGAGAAAAGATCTCAGCACACTGCCTGCTTGTTGACCTTGAGTGTTCATGAGATGGAGTCCAGAGAAGTTAACTGACATGCTCAAGGTCACACAACTAGATTGACACCATGCTACCTTCTCCACTGCCAGGATCCAAAGATAATTTCTAGATAAGTTAGTCCCAGTTTTTAAAAAATATATTTTCTTCCTCTCTCTTAAAAAAAAAAAATCAATTTCCGAAAGCTCATGGCATACCATAGTTCCCAATGACCCCATCTGCTTTGGCTCTTTCTTATCTGATGGGAACTGAGTGGCTTGGATAAGGGTCCCTCAACAATGTTGGAGAGGAAGCCAGGTTTATTTAAAATCCAACTTCTTTTGGCCCTGTTACCACTAGCCTTGACTGAACCATGGCTCGGGGGCATCTGAAAGCAACCAGGTCTGGGCATAGGTTCTAGGAGAGTCCCTGGCTGACAGTGAACTGCCCTTGGAACTCAGGAATCATGGAGCTGCAGTGGCCTTGAGGATTAATCGCTAAAACCCGTCCGTGTTGTTCCCACTGTCTCTAGCGTGGAGTGGGTGCTCAGTAAATATTTGTTGAATAAGAAAATGCACATGTTCAGAGAGATGAAGAGTCGTATTGAGTAGACAGTCTGACCACATTCTAAAGACTTAAAGCCAGAGAAAAGGTGTGTAGTTTGCTGGCAGATTTGGTAAAGGCTTACAGAAAGTTTTGAAAAAGTTATTAGTGTATTAAAAGTTACAATAATTAAAGTGTATAACTGGCTCAAAAACTGATAAAGGGATAAATGGAGTAAAATAAAATCCACAAATAGACCTAAGCATAGAAGGAAGCTTGGTGTATAATAAGGGTAGCATTTCACATATGTGAGGGGAAAATACATATTAGGAGAACTGATGGGCCATGTGGAAAAAGAATCTAGCTGTGTCCCTAACTCATTGCATACTACTCATGAAAATAAATTCCAGATGGATCAAATATGTATAGATTTTTTAAAATCATAAAAATACCAGAAGAAAATATCAGAGAATATTTGTTTCCATAATCATGGAGTGGAGAAAAATATTTCTAAAACATGACACAAATCCCAGAAGTTATCAAGGAAAAAATGAACAGATCTGACTACATACATATTTTTAAACTTTTATAGAGAAAAAAATAAACATACACACAAAGCAAATGTCAAACACAAAACTGAAGAAAATATTGAGTTCCTTTCCATGTGACAGATGAGGGCTAAGAACCTGATATGCAAAGAACTCACACAAATCAACTTAAAAAAAAAAAAAGGACAAAGGGAGAAAGGTAAGAAAGAAAAATATCAGTAGGAAACATATGGAAATAACATGGGAAAATACATTTTACAGAAGATGACATTCAAATGGCCAATAAACATGGGAGGAGATAGATGCTTGACTCCACAGAAAAACAGATCCTAATGAAAAGAACAAGGTGGTAATATTTTTCATGTATCAGGTTGGCAAATATTAAAAGATTTTGGGCCCTAGCCGGTTTGGCTCAGCGGATAGAGCATCGGCCTGCAGACCACAGGGTCCCAGGTTCGGTTCCAGTCAAGGGCATGTACCTTGGTTGCAAGCTACTCCCCAGCCCAGGCCCTGGTGAGGGCTCGTGCAGGAGGCAACCAATTGATGTGTTTCTCTTACACTGATGTTTCTCTCTCTGTCTTTCCCTCTCTCTTCCACTCTCCCTAAAAATCAATGAAAAAATATCCTCGGGTGAGAATTAACAACAACAACAACAACAACAATAATAATAATGATAATAAAATAAAGAAAAACATTAAAAATAAAAGATTTTGGGGTAGAGTGTCTATAGGCTTTCTGTCGCTGGGCAAATGCAAATTGGGAGAGAAATTACTTTGGGAGAGAAATGTATCCATTTCCACCAAGACTTTACTAGTATAGGAGAAACCAAGATGGCGGCATAGGTAAACACCTAAACTGCTGCCTCGCACAACAATTTCAAAACTACAACTAAAAGACAGAATGCACACCATCCAGAACCACAGGAAAGCTGGCTGAGTGAAAATTCTACAACTAGAAGGAAAGAGAAAAGCTCACAGAGAATTGGAGGTACGGCAAAGGGTCTTTGTGCGCGCAGAGAGGAAGGGCGGCTGAGAGCCTGGCTGACTTTCTCTGGCAGAAGGGGGAAGGAAGCCCCTGACCGCACTGAACCCCAGTTCTGACTGCACTGAACCCCAGTTCCGGGCGAGCCCCTGGGGACCCACGCTCTTGTGGGGGGAGTCTGGACTCTCGGGCGGAGACTCGGGAGCTGGGGAAGGCAGAAGTCTGAAGGCGCGCTCGTGCCAGTGCGCACAAAGGCTGCGGAGGTTGCCACAGGCTTTCCCTAGTGGAAGGGAGTCGGAGGCTCCTGACTGCACTGGGCCCCAGTTCTGACTGCACTGAACCCTGGTTCCAGGCGAGCCCCTGGGGACCCACGCTCTTGTCGGGGGAGTCTGGACTCTCGGGTGGAGACTCGGGAGCCGGGGAAGGCAGAGGTCTGAAGGCGCGCACGTGCGCACAAGGGCAAGGCTGACTGGAAGCCAAGACTGTCTGCTCCACCCTGAGACTCCGCCCCATCCAAGCTGAGCACAGAGGCTATTGCAATTTGGCAAGTCTAATTCTATAAGGCTGTCTCCAGCACCGAACTTCTCCCAGCATAGACACAGCTGATCCTTACAGCCAACTGGCCTGCAGGTCAATTCTTCCCAGTAATACCAACAACAATCAAGACTTAATTACAACAAGGCTGTACACACAGTCCACAAAGGGGTGCACCAAGAGGTCCACCTCAGGTTAACTGGGGAGGCAGACCCACTGGGCCATATTGGAAACCTAGCACACAAATCTACCTTACCAACTCAGGGAAGCAGTGATAATGCGGCGTCAAAGAATCAGATCACAAACGAAAGAAATGGAGGAAAACAAACGACTGGATATAGAATTCAAAACCACAGTCATAAGGCTTTTCAAGAATATCCTAGAAAAGGCCAATAAATATAACGAGACCCTCGAAGATATGAAAAAGGACCAACTAGAAATTAAACATACACTGACTGAAATAAAAAATATTATACAGAGACCCAAAAACAGACAAGAGGAACACAAAAATCAAGTCAAAGAATTGAAATACAAAGAAGCAAAAAACACTCAACCGAAAAAGCAAAAAGCAAAAAAAAAAAAAAAATCCAAAAAGTTGAAGATAGTGTAAGATGACTCTGGGACAACTTCAATCTTACCAACATCAGAATTATGGGGGTGCCAGAAGAAGAGAGAGAGCAAGATACTGAAAACCTATTTGAAGAAATAATGACTGAAAACTTCCCCCACCTGGTGAAAGAAATAGACTTACAAGTCCAGAAAGCGCACAGAACCCCAAACAAAAGGAATCCAAAGAGGACCACACCAAGACACATCATAATTAAAATGCCAAGAGCAAAAGACAAAGAGAGAATATTAAAAGCAGCAAGAGAAAAACAGTTAGTTACCTACAAGGGAGCACCCATACGACTGTCAGCTGATTTCTCAACAGAAACTATGCAGGCCAGATGGGAGTGGCAAGAAATTTTCAATGTGATGAATAGCAAGAACCTACAACCAAGATTACTCTACCCAGCAAAGCTATCATTCAGAATTGAAGGTCAGATAAAGAGCTTCACAGATAAGAAAAAGCTAAAGGAGTTCATCACCACCAAACCAGTATTATATGAAATGCTGAAAGGTATTCTTAAAGAAGAGGAAGAAGAAAAAAGTAAAGATAAAAATTATGAACAACAAATACATATATATCTATCAACAAGTGAACCTAAAAATCAAGTGAATTAAAAACCTGAGGAACAGAATAATCTGGTGAATATAATAGAATCAGGGGCATAGAAAGGGAGTGGACTGATAATTCTCAGGGGGAAAGGGGTATGGGGGGGTTCATGAAGAGACTGGACAAAAATCATACACCTATGGATGAGGACAGTGGGGGGGAAGTAAGGGCAGAAGGTGGGGTGGGAACTGGGTGGAGGGGAGCTATGGGGGGAAAAAGGAGAAACAATTGTAATAATCTGAATAAAGATTTATTAAAATAAAAAATAAAAATAAAAGGGAAAGAAAAAAAAAGACTTTACTAGTATATTTGTGTGTCCTTTGATGTAATCAATGCCACCTTTGAGAATTTATTTTGTAGAAACACTGGCAAGAATGAGCAAAGATAAATATACAGGAACTTCTTTGCAGCATTGTTTATAGTAACAAAAGACTAGAAATGCATGTGTATCCACAGAAGATTAAGGAGTTCATGGTGTGTCCATAGTATACAGCTAATAATAAAGAATGAGACAGATCTACCCATACTTGCCAACATGGAAGATGCCCACAATTCAGTGCTCTATTTTGAATAGCATTTATATTATCTATACCTATAATATTATTATATAGATATAACATATATTTAAATGTTATATTTTTATTTATATTTTAAAATGATCTTTCACCCTCTCCATATGTATTTGTATATAAAACACACACACACACACACATATGATTATATATGATTAAATATAGTGGAAATTTACACACCAAAGTGTTAATGTTAACAGTAATTTAGATTGAGACAAAGGTTGAAATGCACATTTTATTTCTCTCTCATTTAGAATGTTTTCAATGAGCCCATATTACTTGTGTAGCAATTTTGAAAATCACTTTATTAAGAATATTGTCACTGCCTTTTTGTGTTTGTGAGCTGGTTACTGAAGCCTGCCTCTGAAGACAGACAGTGTTGACACAGGGTTTTCTGCGGATCACGTTTCCCTCTCCTGCCTATCAGACTCCCACCATGAACCCGGCTTCCTTTCCGAGCACCCGTTTGCAAGGGCAGCCCTGTTTCCTGAGAGAGCCGAGAGGCCACTTGTGTTTGCTCAGTACTCGCTGAGGCGTATACCCCAAGTGCAGTCCAGGCGAACCCTTAGCAATTAAGCTACCTTGTTCGGTTGCCCTTTCACAGCGTGGTAATAGCAGCCTTTCTTCCAGCAACAGACTGTGAGCTCCCTGGAGCAGACATCAGGTCTAACTGTTGTCTGTATTCCTAGGAGCCAACAGAGAAAATGTTACTTAACCTAATTTATTAACACAAACATAGACTAAGAGAACTCGCCCACCAGGCAGATGGTGAAGCCTGGCTGTAAAACTGGCATAAGGCAGTGAGAAAAGAGAATCGCAGTAAGCCATGGCGGGAGGTCAGAGGGAGGAAGGGCAGATACAGCAAGTCTGTTTACCACACAGTGTCTTTCGAGAAAGGGAGGAGGCAGCCAGCACCCTCTAAGCACCTCAGATAGGGCTAATGGGGCATGGAGCTTGTCCATCTTAGGAACAGAGGGCAGAGAGGTGGGTAGAGGTGGAGTGGGAGGTGGGACAGGCTCTACTATATTCTATCCTGCAAAGCCAGTGGGTGAGGATATAAGTGTTGTTGCTGCTGATGACATCAGCGTGAAAACTGCTTTGTGGTGGAGATAGCTCAATAAAAGCGTGTGGAAGCAACATGTTATAGCCCGTGGGAAATTGAAAGGCTGGCAGGAAGTGCCTTTTTGTCTTTGTCTCCCCAATGCCCAGGGCCTGGCACAGAGCAGACGCTTGAGCAGGATGGAAGCAAGGGAGGGCAGCAGCGAGAGGGGGAAAGGAGGAGAAGGAGATATTGACCCAAGGACCAGTGGCTTCTTTTCCAGTTTCATGATATCAGGGGATGCTTGAGGGGGTTCTGGAAAGCTGCCCCTCCTGGGGCTTCCATATCTATACTAATAAAAGGGTAAAATGCTAATTAGACCAGGAGACCTTCCAGACGTCCTTCTGGACAAAGCCATAGTGGCGGGGCCGAGGCAGAGGTGGTTAGGGGCAATCAGGCCAGGAGGGGAGGGCAGTTGGGGGTGATCAGGCCGGCGGGGGCGGGGAGGGGGAGGCAGTTGGGGGCGAGCAGGCCAGCGCGGGGAGCGGGGAGGCAGTTGGGGGCGAGCAGGCCGGCAGGCAGAGTGGTTGGGGCAATCAGGCAGGCAGGCAGGTGAGCAGTTAGGAGCCAATGGTCCCAGATTGCGAGAGGGCTGTCTGAGGGGTCGCAGATTGGAGAGGGTGCAGGCCAGGCTGAGGGACAACCCCCTTTCCCCCCAGTGCACGAGTTTCGTGCACCGGGCCATGAGAAGGTTGAACTAGCTCAGGGACTCTGACCTGGAGTCCCAGAACCCTGGGGAACTCCCAAGATAGAAATGGGTACCATGAGTTATTTTGGTACTTCTAAATGTATAACAGGAGTTGTGCATTTGCTCAGAATAAGGCTGCATGTGCTGACAGGCCAGGTATCTTTTTGGGGGGCTGGAAACAGGAAAGCATTTGGATCAAGCCTGTTTGCAGGAGGGCTGACCTAGGTTAGATCACACCTAGTTGGGTCTTTGGCCAAGTGACTAGCCTCTCTTAATCATTGGTTTCCTCTTTAGTGCAATGGGGGTAATAACAGTACCCCAATCAGAGGCTGATGGTAGAGACTGAATGAGCTAGCACACATAAAATGCTTGGCACCCAGCCTGGCCCAAAGTCAGCCCTTGGCAAATGGTAGTTACTATCATTATTAATTCAGGGTAGGAAGTCTGGACATCTCCTGCTAGTCAGAATCTCTGTACCTATAGATATTGATTAATACATAGTAGGAAATGAGTGAATTATTAATTATTTAGGACAGCTTTTTGGAAGGCAACATCTTTCAAAACATGACATCCCTTGGAGAGAACACAATGGGACAAAGAATAAGCCCCTTAGTGTAAGCTCCCTTCCAACTAGAGTCTAATAAGACACTAAGCTCTCCCTCTCAGGACCTTGACATAATTGTTCTCTCAGTTTGGAATGCCTTTCTCCACTCCCAATACCCGCTAAATGACTGACTCCTATGACACCTCCTCCAGGAAGCCCCCATGTGGTCCTTGCTTTCTGAGTTGGGGCCCTTCTGCAGCACCCTGGACCCACGCCTTTGAGGGCACTCGCTGCACTGTGCAGTGCTTTCTTAGACCAGTGATTCTCAACCTTGGCCACTCATCGGAATGAAACTAAGGGCTTGTGGAAACAGAGGTTGCTGGTCCCCACCTGGATCCAGAGTGTCTGATTCAGTAGGTCTGGAATGGGTGCCAAAAATCTGCATTGCTCGCATGTTCACAGTAGTTTCTGATACTGCTGGCCCCACGGGCCGCATTTTAAGAACCTCTGGTTTAGACCAAGTGTTCTCAAACATCAAGGAGCTGATCTGCTTATTTTCCACTGTCCCTCCCTCAGTTTCAGTGATTGTTATGTGGAAACAGAAAGTCAAATAACAAGAGTCAATACAAAAGGTATCCCAGGGCCTGTGTGCTGACAGCCAGACAGTGGTGCTGACCTGGCTGGAAGTGTGTCTGGTGTTGAGCACCGGAGGTGAGGTGCAGAGGAAGAGGTCAGGCAAGGCAGGAGGCCCTTGAACTAGGTCATAGCGCCCTCTGGTGCCAACAGCTCAGGTCTGCACATGCTGCTGTGAGTGATAGGTGACAAGAGGGGTGGGTTTTTCCCTTTTGACCTTGTCCATGTCACTATCAGAGGTAACTTGCTAAAACCCAGCTCTGACCATACTCCCCTTTGTCCACCCCCCAAGTTAACCCCCATCCATGGCTCTCCATTGCCTTCTGGATAAAGCTAAACATTCAAAGTCCTTTGCTGTCTGCCCTTTCCGCCACCACACACACATAGAGGTAATGGGAAAAGTAGGTTTACAGTTGTTTATATGGAAAATAACACAATAATTAATAATGATACAAGAATAAACTGTGTTTAGCCTATTCAAAACTGTAAACCTACTTTTGCCCCATCCTGTACACTTGTCCCTCAGTTGTCTGCTGCTCTCCTCAGGAATCCTTTGTTTTATTCACACAGACAGGCCATGGGCTTTTTGCCTTCCCACATGCTATTGCCACTTTTTCTTTTTCTTTTTTTTTTTTTAATATATTTTATTGATTTTTTTTTTTTCTTACAGAGAGGAAGGGAGAGGGATAGAGAGTCAGAAACATCGATGGGAGAGAAACATCGATCAGCTGCCTCCTGCACACCTCCTACTGGGGATGTGCCCACAACCAAGGTACATGCCCTTGACTGGAATCGAACCTGGGACCCTTCAGTCCGCAGGCCAATGCTCTACCACTGAGCCAAACCAGTTAGGGCTATTGCCACTTTTTCACTGCAAGAAAATTACTCTTTCTTTAAAGTCAAATGTGCCCTCTTCCATGAAGCCTTCCTGGACTCTCCCAGGCAGAAATGATTATTGGTAGAGCCGTGGGGACAGACCACTGCAGCGATTTCACAGTGCATGTAAGTACTAGTTTGTGGGGGTCTTGCCGGAGGCCAATCATTCTACCACTGATGGAAGGATGTGGACAGGAAACTGGGAAGGCTGGTCAACAACCTTAATTGTTTTGATCACTCACTGTTTAGTTGAAACATTGTTAGCTGAAGCAGCCTCCACCTCTGTTTCTCCTATGTAAATTTCTGTTATTGGAATTTCCTGCCTAAAGGTTATGGGCGTATCCCATAGTCTCAATAAAAGGGATTGCAAGGCCAGAGCAAAGGGTAGTCCTTCCACTAGAGTTGGGCTCCCGCCTGGCCTCCAATATTTCCAAATTAATACTTTTCCAAGTCTCTTTTCATTTGTGTGCAGCCTTCTCCAGAACCCGAACCCTGAACCGGAACCCTGAACCACGCGGGACGTGAAAGGGGTTCTCACATCTGGCGCCCAACGTGTTAAGGGATCACACATCTGGCGCCTTCAACGCGGGACATCTGGAGAAGGTATTTTTCGCCTAAGAGCGAAGGAAGGAAAAAAATTACACCAAGAAAAAGGTGAGGGAAATTCACCAAAAAAAGGTGAGGGAAATTCACCAGAAAAGGTGTGGAAATTCACCAGAAAAAGGTGAGGGAAATTCACCGGAAAAAGGTGAGGAAAATTCACCGAGAAAAGGTGAGGGAGGTTCACCGCACACAAAGCCCACGGACTAGCTGCAGAGTCGCGAACTGTAAGTAGGGTGGGAACGTCTTTTTCAGCCAGGCTAATGGGGAAGAATTAGGTTATAAAATAATGTGGTTTCTTATTCAAATTAAAATCTTAATTGGTATTTGGAATTTAAAATCTGTAATAAGAAATGAAACTCCACTGCTGAAACCGCCTCTGGTGTGGAGAAATTCAAAGGTGGCAGCAGAGGGCAGGGGTATCCGCTCTCCCACAATGAGATTGATACTCAAGGTTTCGTTTAAAAATTATAAAAGAACTCGCAGGGAAATGCAAATCTTGGCCAAACTGGGTGCTAGTTATTACTTCGGAAAGCGAAAAAGAAAGAAAAAATTTAAGATCTGTCTATCTTTTAAGGATGAAAAGAAATTCGGCCAGATCTGTTGCTGAAACTTGCCCCAAAGTAAGCAGGATGTTATTAATCTAGGAACTGCTAAATGTTTGACTTGCCAGCTTTAAAAGTTCAAAGTGCAAATTAAATTGGGAGAAATTATATAGTTGTGGTAATTAAATGTCTAAAGTATAAGAACTTATTTTTGAGAAAAAAAAATGTGTTTTCGCTGAAAACAATTAGGAATTCAAAATAAATTGCTTATTGGTCTAATTAAAAAAGAGGATTAATTCTGTGATCCCAACCAAAATTTTTCTATGCAAAAACTAGTTTAAAATCTAATTGATATCTTAAAATAATTATAAGAAGTATTGTAATCTTTAAATCATATATGGACATATATATATTTGATCATTTTTTCCATGTTAAAAATTTCAAGGCCTTAACAGAGATGATTCTTGTAAAGCTCCAAGGGCCCAGAGTAATACAAGAAAATTATTCTCTCTTCTTAAAGAAAATCCTTTTAAAACAGATCTAATATACTTGAAAATTGCATGGTATTATTCTACAATGTCATTATAATTTTTGATATTTTACAACAGCATATTGAGCAATTAATCCAAACAAACTTAAAAATCTAAATTTTTTTATGTTTGGCAGCAATTTAAAAGGACATGAAAGGATTTAATCCCTTCCACTGTGTGGAAAGCCTCACTGGGAAGGCACTTGAGCATCCTATATTGGCCTTTCTTGCCTTATTTGCTAAGAGGGACCCTCTCCTCACAATCCAATTGCCCATAGCTGTTGCTTGAGTTTTCAGTTCATGCTGAAGTTGAAGCCTCATGGTGGCTGGTACCATGGATCTGTCTCTGTCCCAATGGCATGAGCTCGGTCCTCTCTGGAGAAGAAACCTGGGTTCCCCAAGATATGTGATCAGTGCTGGGACACCGCCAGTAGGCGAGAGGTTCCCAAGGCAAGTGCTGGGCGTGGAGGCCATAGGGGCATAGGCTACCAAGGAGACAGAACTGAACCTCACATCACCCTGCTTGGCCCCGGAGGATGGCTGGTTAGTCAATGACGGGTAAGACTCCTCAAGGGAGGGGCAACCTAAGACAGGCACAGTCGCAGGGGGCCATCAGGAGAGAACTTGGGGATCAACAGAGGTGGGGCACAGTCCCTCACCCCCCCCCCCCAGCCTTGCAGGGGCTTGAATCCTAGCCCCGTCTGAGGGACGTCTCCTGCCCCCATGGCTGCTTCGCGCTTCCCATGCCCAGCTCAAGATCAGGACCCAGGTAACAGAGCCCAGCTCAGATTGAGATCCAGCTACAAACAGGAGACTTGGCCCAGCTCATATTGAGACCCAAGCAACAGAGAAGTGGCTAATGGTGACTGCCCTGTATCTAAATCTAACCTAAATCTAGGAGTGCTCAGGGCTTTCTCAAGGATGCATATAATCCTTTCCATTAATTTTTACAGAGTAAACTAAAATTGTTGTTAAAGTATTAAATTTGACAGAAAATTTAATTGTACAAGAGGCTGTTCCTAAAGTATTAACCAAAATTTATATAAAAAAAAAAAAATTCCAAAAGCCTCCATTAATCAAAAAAAAGGGGGGATAGGATAGTGGAAAAATAGCATGTAAGGAAAAATATTCTGCAAGAAAATTACATCTAGAAAATCTTTACTTTAAAAAATTTTCATTTTCATTTGTAATGCTAACAGCAAGACACCAATGAAAAACATACATGGTATCAAAATAGGCCAAAGGAAAATCGTCTGGGAAAAAAAATAAAAAGGATCCCAAGTAAAATTTATAGAAAAGATTCCTTTATTAACTTTTGGTCGAGAGTATGTTTGTATATTTTCAGAAAACAACTCCAAGACCATGTGGATTCCTGCAACAGAGAGGAATTGACAGTAATCCTCCAGCCATGAAGACAAAGAGGAGAAACAGTCTAGAGATGGAAGACGCTGACGACACCTTGCCATGCTAGCAGTCAGCAGCTGTGCGATGCAGCAGGTTGCCCAGGACCAAACCAGAGAGGGTCAGACCTGCCTTACCACCATTTGTTCACCATCCAGATGTCATTGCTGACATGTACATATAAAGAACTGTTGGACATTGAAACTGGAACTCAGAACTGTTGGACATTGAAATTGGGACTCAAACATTTTTATTCTTATGTGTTTATTTCTGGTCTACAGATGTAAGATTTTTTTTAAGGAAAGAAACGGGGGAGATGCCGGAGGCCAATCATTCTACCACTGATGGAAGGATGTGGACAGGAAACTGGGAAGGCTGGTCAACAACCTTAATTGTTTTGATCACTCACTGTTTAGTTGAAACATTGTTAGCTGAAGCAGCCTCCACCTCTGTTTCTCCTATGTAAATTTCTGTTATTGGAATTTCCTGCCTAAAGGTTATGGGCGTATCCCATAGTCTCAATAAAAGGGATTGCAAGGCCAGAGCAAAGGGTAGTCCTTCCACTAGAGTTGGGCTCCCGCCTGGCCTCCAATATTTCCAAATTAATACTTTTCCAAGTCTCTTTTCATTTGTGTGCGGCCTTCTCCAGAACCCGAACCCTGAACCGGAACCCTGAACCACGCGGGACGTGAAAGGGGTTCTCACAGGGTCTGGGTCCTTGAGACCAGGAGTAATCTGGGGGCTCAAGACTCAGCTTTGGTGTATCAATAGATGCTTATGAATTTTAAAGAGCTGTTTTTCTGCATCCAAATGGGGGCTCCAGTAGGTTGAGGACAGCCACACCCCCAAAAACCATGAAGACTATATGTTGGAAGCCAAAGTGGGGGACCACACACAGTGAGAGGAAAGGGGGATCTGGGTGGAGCAGTAACATTATCTGTTATCTATATACTAGAGGCCCAGTGCATGAAAATTCATGCACTGGAGGGGGGATCCCTCAGCCCAGCCTGCCCCCTCTCACAGTCTGGGAGCCCTCAGGGGCAGGAGGCAACCTGGCAATCAGGGGAAGGCGATGCCCCATCACACCTCTGCTGCTGCCACTGCCGGCAGCGCAAGCCTCGGCCAGCCCTGGTTACCTGAGCCTCAGGCGGCCCTGGGCACCTGGGCAGCCGCCATCTGAGGCTTGCCTGTGCCTCGGGCTGGCCCTGGGCAGCTGGGAGGCTGAAGGGACTGGGGGGCTCCGGAGGCAGGTGCGCGGAGCAGCCAGACCTGCCTGAGGGCGGGCCCAGCTGTGCTGCTCACCTGCCCGGCGGGGCTGAAGAGACTGGGCGCCACCATCTTGTGGCTGTGGGCACTGCCATCTTTGAGGGCATGTCATTCAATTAGCATATTCCCTCCTTATTGGCTGTGGGCACCACCATCTTTGTGAGGGTGTGATGGTCAATTAGCATATTCCCTCTTTATTAGATAGGATATAAAAGCCTAAGCAACCAGACTGAATGACAGGTCAACCAGTTGCTATGACATGCACTGACCACCAGGGGGCAGACACTCAGCGCAGGAGCTGCCCCCTGATGGTCAGTGCGCTCCCACAGCCAACCTCCTGTGGGCTCTCCCCTGAGCTGGCCAACCTCCCATGGTCCCTCCCCCCGGCAAGCCTCCCTCCCCGCCACCCCATCGGCCCTGATCACCAGCCAGGCTGAGGGACCCCACCTGTGCACTCCTCTAGTAATAAGGCTGAAGAACAGACGTCAAGGGGAAAAATTATGAGATGAGATCCAAGTCAGCTGAGACCAAAATAGGTAAACCAATATCTAATTTTGCTCAAGGAGTCAATGTGCCAAGCTAAAAAACTACATTTCCCAACCTTCCTTGCATCTAGGGGTAGCCAGTTTTAGACATTGAGATGTATATAGAAGTCCATTGGAGACTTCTAAGAAAGCATTGATTTCCTGATGGAAGTATTACCTCTTCCTCCTTGCTGCTACCTTCTTACCAGGAATATGAGCCTGAGGCTGGAGGTAAGGCAGTCACCTTGTAACCATGAGGCCACAATGAGGCAAATGTGAGAGTAAAAGGTTCATGCTAAGGATGACGGAGCAGAAAGACAGAAGGTCAGCATGCCTCTATCGAAATAAACCTACGTTTCTAAAAAAAAATAAAAAAGAAAGACAGAAGGGGCCTGAGACTCCTTTAATGTAGTGGAGCGGCTGCACCAGCCTGGGACACCTATCACCAGACTTCTTTTTTGAAGGATAATAAGTCCCTACCTGATACAGTCATTGACTTTCTATTAAATGCAGCCGAGCATCATCCCTAACTGATACTCCCTCCAAACCTACCTTTATAATATAAGAGCACCTATTCCTACTCAAAGGCACTGGGTGTTTCTATGCTTTACCCATTTTTATTTGGGAGCCAAAAAGAATCCACAGTGGGCCTGGGATCTTAAAGTTTCTGAGAATTCCTGCAGAATTAAACCTGTAATTTAACTTTAAAATAGAACCCTATCTGACCACAGAACACGTGTTGTCTTGGAATCCCTGTTTCTATTAGTTAGGACAGAGCTTTCCAGCTGGTGTGCCGTGAATGGGCTACAGGCATGTTGACCTATTCCACCACTCAGAAGCTTACTGCCGCTGAAAATATATATGAACACGTAGGTGGTTCCCTCTATAAAGTTCCTGAATTTGATAAAAATTATTTATGTGGCTGAGATTTTATACGAAGCATCTGGGGCTGGAAAGGCTCTGTCATGCCACACTCCCCAAAATGCCCATCAACTCATCTCAGATGGGCTGATTATCATGCTCCTCATGGTTTGTTTCTCATCTGCAACATTTTATTTCACAAGTATATATAAAAATGTTGATGTTCTTCAACTTACTTTTCTCTCGTTTTCCACGTTTTTCTAACAGAAGGATGGGTATTATTACTGTTTCATGTTGTGTTTCTATATTGAAAAGAATCGATTTTGTTAATTTTTTCCGTTGTTATTTTTTGATTGAATGAGTATTGATTTTTTACTGCTACCGTTTAACACAGTTTGATTCTTGATGAAATTTCAGAATGAATTATTGTTTGCTTTTAAAATGAGAAAATGTTTCTAAAGTCAGACATATGCCTACTCTGACCAGCAACTGTGGTCCTAGGTTTTAAGTTATCCAATAGCAGTGAGTGCATATGTCCACAAAAGGACGTGCACAAGCAGGCGTATAGCAACTTTATTCATAATAGCCCCAAAATGGACGCCACCCAAATGTTCATCAACAGATGAATGAATTGTGATATATGCACACCATGGAATACTAGTTGGCCATGAAAGGAAACAGGCTACAGCTACATACAACACGGAGAAATTTCTCAGACGGGATGCTGAATGTAAAAGCTGGATGAAAGAGCACATACTGTCTGATTTCATTTCTGCAAAGGCCTCGAGTGCTTGGTTCAAGGGGATATCATGTTCATTCTCAGGGAAACTGATAGGGAGCATTCTTCTCATTTTCAATGACGCGCCAATACGCTGATCCTCCTGGAACTGGACATTCTTCGTCTATGGCGCATGAGCCCAGACAACCATACCTGAGCAATGACAGGCTCTGGACTGAACATGTTATATTTTCCCCGAATTGTATAGGATCGCACCTTGGCCTGCCGCAGTGCATTATTGTGCACAGGATGCAGGCGAATTCATTCTTTGCTTTGATTGTGCATCTTTCCTTCATGAAATTCACCTCTTTAAATATAATATGAACTTGTCTAAGTTGTCATTGTTCGATACCTGTGGCTGGCCAAGCTTTGTATTTTTCTTCAAGCTTAATTCCAAGATACATGAAGCCTAATTTCTAAGCCAGTGTGATACTATGATCATTGCTGTAAAAAGAACAAAAAGTAGCCAAAGTCAAAATACCTTGCCTACTTTCACAAAAACACACACACACACAAAAAAAAAAAACACCTCACACTCTAATCTATCTCACAGCATATAAAAATATAATTTATAGGAATGTTCACTTATAAGAGGAGGAAGTATAAAATAACAATACTTTTTTTTAAGAAGTCCATCTCTGCTTACACCTAACTGCAAACCATTCAGCTCCTGCAGGGCAATATTGATCTTTGGTAAATGTCTGTCACTGCAAAACAAGAAACAAAGTTCTTTTATGAGCTCAAGAAACTGGTTGCAAGGTCCTGAACTTAATAGCCGAAGTCAAAATATCTTGCCTACTTTCAGAATCACTCATTTTACCAGCCGGCATGAAAATTCTCAACACTAAGTTTGGGGCTGAAAAATAGAAAAGTTGCCACTCACAATTTTACAGACACATTGAAGACATCTCCGATGACATAGAAACAAAGCTAATCTGGAAGGCCAAGGAAGCTTTCGTTCCAGGCTATGGCTAATGACTTGACAGCCATCAGTAGCTAACCTTCAATTAACAGTGTGACAACTCTGGGTATTTTGTAGTCTACAGCAAAGGCGGGGTTGGGGGTAGGGGGGAGGCGCGGGACGCTGCAACAATAACAGGAGGTGAAGGCTTTTTATTCACAGGTTCACCCCCAAAACTCTGAGACCTGAGCAGCATGTTCTTTCATTCCCTGAAAATTATCGTATGCAAAGATGTCCTTGAAGATATGAATTCCACAATGAATGATATCATCAAAATGGTGAATTAAACCCCAAGCTTATCAGCCCTGAATGGCTTCAGCCTTATGTGAAATAGGACAATAAAACTACTTTCTGCTCTTTCATACAGTAATGGGTTGATCCTCCAAAGAAGAGTATTGTCAAGAGTTTATGAACTTAAAACATAATAAAAACACAATTTGAAAATTATGAATCAGTATCACTTTGCAATTTTTTTTTTTTTTTGAAGAATAGCAAAAAAATCTGACCTGACATTTTTGAGTCTCTGAATGAACTTGATAAAAGTTTGTAAGACTCCTGCAAGTATGTGTGTGCAGGAACGAGTTAACTCAAAAGGCCTGGGTTGCGGAAACCCTGCACATTCCAAAGATCTTCAAGATTAGCCCTTGACCTTTGAGCCCTTGGAATGTCCTGCCCTATGAAAGAGCTTTTGTATCCCTGAGTCCTTGGACCACGCTGCATCAGTTCGACCACTGGGGATCTGGAGACTTAGTAACTGAAGTCAGTCATGTGGGTGCTGTATCCCTATGTGACTGACAGCGAATTAAAAAACCCGGACATCGAGGCAAGGTGAGCTTCGCTGATGGGCAATCTTTTGCCCATAATTTCACACATCACTGCTGGGAGAGTTAGGTTCTCTGTGCGACACTGCGAGGGGAGAATGACTGGCAGTCTTGTCTGGCCTCTCCTGGACTTCACCCAAGCACTTTTCCCTTTACTGATTTTAATCTGTAACCTTTCACTGTAATACACCATAACCCGAGTACACCAGCTTTTCTGAGCTCTGTGAGGCCTTCTAGCAAATCATGGAGACTGAGGGTGATCTTGGGGACCCTCAGGAAATATTAATATGTGCTAACTACATTTATGAATCCAAAGAAAATTTTGTACCTTTGGGAGAAGTGAAATTACAAATGGATTACTAGTGAACTTAGTTGGAGTTATTATTTGAATCCTAAAGCAAAAAGTATTAAGGCTAATAAAGCAAAGACTGTGTATGTTGGAAGAAAATTTCATCATAATCTTAAAATGACTGACTTGAACAAAGTGCCATTATATTCTAAAGCCCTTTATATTATGACATGAAATTTCAACTTTATAATTTTTATATTAAAAAAAAAGCAGAACTTAGATTTAGAGAACAATTGTATCATTAGAGTAATAATGCAAAGGATCCTAATTCTATTAAGAGCAAGAAACTGGTTTCTGACAGTCTAAGGAAAAAATGATAGCAATCACGGCCATTCACAGCATCTGTTTGTGAAAAGCTTCTGTCGACAGTGAACCTGAAGAGAGCATGATCCGAAAACATAATCAGGGATTTCGTAGCCATTTCAAATTTAGAATCTGTTGCAAAAAGCATGTCACGTCTCATCAAAAATCTGAAAAGATGTTATTTGGAAGTTTTATTCTAATTCAACATTTACTATTTTGCTAAATACTTTGTATTTTATTTCTTTTCATGATTGTGTACTAACGAGAAAATGCCAATAGGATTTTTACCCAGTCCTCTGGAGACATTCTCAAATCTCAACTTTATTCTAATGTGCCTGTCAATACTGTCACTTTCTACATGTCTCATGAGGCGAAAAGCGTTGAGAAGTACTGAGTTAAAAGGATTTGAATTCGCCCTAGCTGGTTTGGCTCAGTGGATAGAGCGTCGGCCTGCAGACTGAAGGGTCCGGGTCAAGGGCACATGCCCAGGCTGTGATCCCCAGTGGGGGTTGTGCAGGAAGCAGCCGATCAATGATTCTCTCTCATAACTGACGTTTCTATCTCTCCCTCTTTCTTGCTCTCTGAAATAAATAAAATATATATATTTTAAAAATAGTTTGATTGTTGTAAAAAGATTCAAAATAATGGTGGCTTAAAAATACAGAATTGTATTTCCCCCTCAGGTAACAATCTAAGGGGGATGATGTGACGGCTCGTTGGCTCATCCCCTGAATGCATTCCCTCCAGCAAGAAGGCAAAAGAAACCATCATCGCTCCACATATGTCATTGCTGCACTCAACATGTGTTTATTGTTAGCTATTCCCTCCCCTACCCGGTCCACCTATTGACTGAAGGCTTTCAGGGCAGGGAGCAGCTTTCATCTGCCACAGCGATGGTTGAGCCAGACGGACGTGGGTCACAACCCCATCCCTGCTGATTACAAGCTGGGGATAGGAGCAGGTACTTATGCTTCCAAAGCCTCAGTTTCCTCCTGTGTAAAATGGGGAGAGGAAAAGAACCACCTCCAAGGGCTGTGTGTGAATGACATGAGGAGGCAGGTGAAGCATTCCGTGCTGGGCCCGGCCTAGAGCGAGGGCTGGTGGCCCTCTGGATTCTTCGGCATCCCTGCTATCCGGCTTGGAGCCTGGATGGGGGTGGGTGGGGTGGGGTGGGGCCTGCATCAGCGTTGATGGAGATGAACTGCACTGAATTGGGATCCGGGAAGGACGTCCATTCTGCTGCAAGGAAGCGGCCCTGTGTGCACAGCAGGCCTGGCAGCCACGGAAAGCACTCGGTGAGGGTTTTCAGGAACTGACAGTTGCAAGTCAGCGTCATTGCCCTGGAGGACTAAGAACACGGGCAGTGTGGTGACAGCATCTGCTCTACCAGATGACACCATTTTTACACTTTTAGGGAAAATGCTCCGGGTAGACCCTAATTTTTTTCTGCGATGGGGAGGGAGTATTTTCAGAGTGGGCAGTGGCAAGCAGAGAGAGTCATTATCCTCCAGGCCTTGGATGAGAGCCAGGGGGACTCTGGTTGTTCCCCCGAATCTATTCTCCATGTCATTGGTAGTAATAAGAGTTTACCTGGGCAGATGGTCACCCTGCTAGAGATCACATTTCCCAGGCTCCCCTGCAACCAAGAGGTGGCCCCTTTGACTTGATCCTGACCAGTGGGATGTGTCAGCAGGGTAACTTCTACATTATTTGCTGAAAAGGGAGTTGCTTTTCCTTATTTCCTTTCTTTCCTCATACCTGCAGGGAGGGAAGGAGATGTGGCAGGAGGCCAGCCTTGAGCACATGGATGAGGATAACACCCTGTGGGGAGGCAGAGCGACACAATGGAGGAAACCTGGGTCCCTGGATGGATGGCCTGTCAGCCATGTCCACTCCCCCTAAGGCTGTTTACATAAGTGAGAAATAAATATTTATCTTATTTTAGCTAGTGCATGTTTGGGTCTCCGTCATGGCGGCTGAGCTTGCTGCAGGCCCCGGGGCGAGGTGGCCTCTGATTAAGGCAGGAGAGCGCACCCTGGCACTTAGGAGCATTCAAAACTATTCACAGAACTGGCTGGGAAGGAGGCCTCTAAAGAGAAGCAGGTGTCCCCACTGGAATGAGTGAGCTCTGCTGTAATAAGGCAGGCAGAGGGGCCTAGTGCAGACCTAAGGCCAGTTCAGGGAGAAGGAGGCATGAGAGGCAGGCTGGGCTCGCGGTAGAAGAAACAGAATCTTCACAAGTAGAAGCAGTTCCTCTTCTGCCTGGAGAAATGACCTAGACTCACTGCGGGAGTATGAGCAGGGCCAAGGCTTAGCCTGGACATGGCTGCGGGCATGCGGGTTGCCAACCAGAATGGGAAGCCCAGGGTCTGAAAGAGAATGAAAGGCAAATAGCAGATCCACAATTTAAAGGGATTAGAATGTATGAAGTGACAAGTACGAGTGGAAGAGCAGAGGGTGTTTTAGCGGGGTAGGCAGTCAGCCGGAGGAACAGACACCAAAGCTGCAGCAGCAGAAGCAACACAGAACTCCCTTCTCCCCGCAGCCGCCCAGGTGTGAGCCCGCCAGTCTGGCGCTCCTTGGTGCCGGCGGCTGGCTTCCTTCTGGCTTGTTGCTCCCCTGCACTCATTGTTCCAAGTTTTACTATGGACATGGTTAAACTGAAACTTATTTCCTGGAGGTCCTTGCCCTATAGAATTCCTGTGAGGGAGGGGGAGTTGACAGTGAAGCAGTGGCCACTATTCTCTGAATGGGGATATGGTGTCAGGCGGATGTAGAAGCGCTTGGTGGGTCCCAACTTGTCCTCTGTTCCCATCCAGCTCCTCTTCCCAGTGCTGGCCCTGCTGGCCACAGCGGCCCCAGGCACACCTCACAGGCGTGGGCCCACTGACGTGGAAGCTGCTGCAGCCTCCCAGAGGCCTCTGCACAGGTTCCCCCTTCCCAGGGCCAACCCGCTGGCTTCTCAGCTCTCAGCAAGTTCCAAAGTGTCTGCCTTTAACCGTTTTTCAAAGGATTTGTTGGTGACTCCTCTGATCTCCCTTCTCCGTCTCCAGATCTTCACTTTCTTGGTTCCTCCTGTGGTTGTGCAAAGTCTAATTCCTGTAATAAATCCCTCATGCTATCAGGGTGAATCAAGCTGGTTCTGTTTTCCCCACTGCCGACTTGGGCTTTGCCTTTTTTAGTTTGCTCAGTTTTCATTCATTCATCTAATTTCTTGCTTCCAAAATTCTTACTCCTGTCACCTGTCCTGTTCTCCTGCTTTTATGGTTTTATGTATTTTTAAATGCATTTCTTTTTTTTCTTTTAGCTGTAGACAGCTTTCTATTCTCTCCTTTTTAAATATATTTTTATTGATTTTTTTACAGAGAGGAAGGGAGAGGGATAGAGAGTCAGAAACATCGATGAGAGAGAAACATCGATCAGCTGCCTCCTGCACACCTCCTGCTGGGGATGTGCCCGCAACCAAGGTACATGCCCTTGACCAGAATCGAACCTGGGACCTTTCAGTCCACAGGCCAACGCTTTATCCAGTGAGCCAAACCAGTCAGGGCTTTATTCTCTCCTTTAAAAAAAAAAAATTAAATTTATTGGGGTGACATTGGTTAATAAGATCATATAGGTTTCAAGTGTACATTTCTATGGTACATGATCTGTGTATTGCATTATTTGCACATCATCCCCAGTCAAATCCTCTTTTGTCACATATATTTGGCCCCCTATTACTCTATATTGTAGTTTTGGTGAGGTTTCAGTGAGGAGGGAAAGTTTGATGTGCTTGTTCCATCTACCACCATAACCCAGAAGTCTTCTCACCACTGTGGGCTTCATCCCCGTGGGATAAATGGCAGTTTCCTACATGGATGAGCTCCTCCCGTCTCTATGACTCAGCACGTGCTCTCCCTCCCGCCAGGCCCCTCCCAGCCCTGGAGACACTACTCTGGGAAGCTTTTCTTGGCTCCCTGGCTGGGTTAGGTGTCCCTCTTGCGGGTTCCAAGGCACCTCACTACTTTCCCCAATACTATAGTGACCTCAGTATTGTAATTGCCTTTATAACCCTGTGGGAGATGCCCAAAGGTGCTTTGTAAACAAGCCAGTGAACTAGATGCCTATTTTGCCGACTTCTTTGCCTTGTTTACATAATGAGAATCAAAGGAAAAGATTTGTTTCCCTAAAAAGGAAGTGGATCTGGCCAGAAGGAGGGGTAGGGGAGGCAGTTACACTTTAAAGGAGACAAACAGAATGTAGTGCATCTTAAGATTCTTGAAAAAAAATGAAGCCCTTTAGTAGATGACCTATTATTTGCAGTTTAGCTTTAAAAAGAATCCTGAGAAAACTGATGAATGGTGTTAGAAGTCAGAGTAGTGGATACGCTTGGGGGCGTGGCAACTGGGAGGGGAATGAAGGGATCTGGCATGTTCTGGGTGCTGGCATGTTCTGTTTCCTGGTCTGGATGTGCGTTACATGGGCATGGTCAGATACGTAAAATTTCATCAAATGCACAGTTACGTTTTTTACACTTTGATGTTTCTATGTCATACTTCAAAAATAGCTTACAAAATAAAAGCAAATAATAGTTTTTAAAAAGCAAGCCATAAACTTTTTCTCCAGGATAACATCACCTCCAACTATACCATCCTCGTCAACCTTTCCAGTTATTTAAATCCACAAACAGATGGGTGTTTTCCCCACATCCCCTTGAGCTCAAACTTGTTAAGTACATGTTGAAAACAGGCATTTTGAAAGGTTGAATCATTTTTAAAAACTCTCATCATGTACAACAGAAATGGAAGTGCTGATTACATAAACTTGGTAGTTGCTGGATATCCTATGAGGCCTTATTGTCCCCCAGGTTTTAAAAGGTACCTTTCAAGCAATCGTGGCACTAATGGCAGGGGTATGAGTTGTTCTTAGAGACAGAAATAGATCTCAGAGAGATCTTAGATACAGATGTCTGGAGCCTGGCCTCAGAGTTAGAAATTATAACGATTGAGTTCCGTATACATATTATGGCTCCACTGAGTGTCTCCTGGATACAAATCTTTCTAAATTTCTCAATCTCCTGACTGTCCATCCACTTTGCATCACTCAGTTATGTCTCTCAACTCCTTGGCAGCTTGGAGAATGCTAGATTCCCAGAGGGAGCCTGGACAATATGGACACACTGACGCCTCAGTGATCCTCAGTCCACGAATCACCCCAGGAAAACATTGCCTGGAAACACTGGAGACGCTTGGGTTATTGAGCTGAGCTGACGTAAGGATTGCCCTCTTAGTGTCTTTGACCAACTGAAGTACAACAGTTGACTTTCTTGCAGGAACACTCATCTGTCTTGGTCCAGATAGGTGGGAAAAAGCCAGATCGTGAAGAAGTAAAAAGTCACAAGGTAATTTCATAGTCTTGATTCAGTTCATCCAATATTTCCTGAGGGTTTGCAATGTGCCAAGCACCGTGCTGGACACTGTGGACAGAATGCTCTGCTGCTGCTGGAAGGGAGCCAGTGGTGAGAGCGTGTCTTGAAGCTCTAGTCGCGTAAGGAGCACAGTGTTTAGGAGGAAGATATGTTTGAGGAGGTTCTTGAGGGCCTATGGAAGTTTGGGGAAGGCGTCACCATCCCTTCTTGCATTTACTGGAGCCAAAAAGAGGCAGTTTTCTCCCTCAATCTAGAAACAAATCCAGATAATTCAATATAACGTGGTAAATGCTGGGGCAGATGAGTAAAGAGAGGGCCCTATAGATCAACAAGCATGAGAGGCTAGAGGGGTTCTCACAGGTGAGAATACTAAAAATGAGTCCTGTTTGCCATGTTTCTGAACCCAAAAGTCAAACATATGATCTGAAAAGCATTACTTTTTCTCATCTTCCCATTTATTTGCATTAAAAGTCTTGAAAGAGTTTAATAGCAAGATGGCATTTAGTTCCATATGTAACACATTCCTTTTATTCAAAATATTAAAATTTCAAAAAATTACACTGTGCCCCCAAGTCTGGAATACATGGTGATGTTAGCTATTCATGAACTAAGCATTTATTGTTATGCTTGCATAATAACATGTCTTTATAAATGTTTTTTTCCTTCCCATTTATGACATTTCCCCTACATGTGTTATTGAGGCACTAGTGTATGATTATACCAAATAGTCATATATACTAGTAATACATGGTATCATATGCCTACATGAGACAGGTGTCTCTATCAGATTATTCTGACATGCCAGTAAAGGGCATTAATTAATTCTGCTCAATTGATTGTTAAAGGCCTTTGAATTTAACCTTGAAGCTCAGAATAGCTTTATTCCATTTATCTCCCAGAGAGTGTAATATTGAGTTCGCTGTCCCTCAAAATCTACCCAGCACTCAGGCCAGAGAACAACCTTCAGAGAGGAATGCCAGAAGATGCTTTATCATTTACTCCTGAACAAGCCAGGTCTTCAGATGGCTTCCCCCCAACACGGCATTGCATTGGTTCTCTGCAGAACCACGTTGCCTGGGTTGTACTTTGTAGCACTGCCATCAGCCTTTGTTGGCAATCATAAGGAACAGCCCTGTGCCCGCTGCCTGTGTCTGCTGTCTGGATGTTATTGAGACCATTCATCTTCACGTTATAAAACCCGTGTCCTCTCCATGAAGACTCACAGGAGAAATTAATTTCTGATCTCAGTGGCAAGTACAAAGGGCTTTCTAATTCATTCAGTAAACACTTACTGAGCATCTACTACATGCAGGCCATGTGAGACGTTGTGGCTATACTAAAAAATGAAATACAGTCTGGTAGGGAACACAGACATCAAATAACCAATTAGCCCATTAATTATTATAGTATTGATAAATGCTAACAAGGAAAAATAGTAGGTGGAGCTTAGGGGTGCCGGTAGGGGACTTGGGGGGTCAGTGAAAGGTTATTAAAGGAAGTGATATTTCTCCTGAGCAATTGTGTAATTTTCTACTTAATCATACTTACCCTCTTCATTTTGGCTGCTGAGAAGTTAAAAGTCAAATTTGGGACTCATCTCTTGAAAGGGTATAGGATTTGGGATCTAATTTAATTTCTGGATTCATTTCTTTGTGGAACAAATATTTATCGCATGCCTACTATGTACTGAGACTAGCTAGGCACTGAGCAAGCAACGGTAAATCAGAAAAGCAAGTCCCAGACCTCACAAGAGGGAGCTTTGGACAAGGAAAGGAACTATTAAAATTCAAGTTGTACCTGCTATGCTTGGGGACATCAGGCGGCAATAGAAGAATGGGGGGAGGGAGACTAACCCCCACCTGAGGGAAGGAGGCTGTCCAGAAAAGTTACTTTGGGAAATTGAAGGCCACGCTGAAATGTGGCATTAGCAAGACAAAGGGGAGGAGCTATTCCAGCAATGGTCTTTGCAAAGAATAGATGTGGGAAACAGAACAAATGGTGTGTGCGGGCAGCTGGACAAGTCCACCATGGCTAGAGCATGGAGCAGGTCATGGGGCTAGAGAGGTAAACCGAGGCCAGATTTTGTGCATACGCTCATAACCAAAGTGTGGTTCTCACTTTATCCTGAAGGCAGTGGAGTGTCATTGAAGAGAATAAGTTCCTACCTTTATGTTTCCTTTGCTTTATTTTTCCCTTATTTTACACACACACACACACACACACACACTGCTTTAAATCCTTTCATAAGCAAAGTGAGGGTATAACCAATCTGGGAAAACATTACAAATTCAAGTCAGTAATTACAATCTCCCTTCTGCCGCACTACTGACCTAGATAATCTATTTAAATCAGTGGTTCTCAACCTTTCTAATGCCGCGACCCTTTAATACAGTTTCTCATGCTGTGGTGACCCCCAACCATAAAATTATTTTCGTTGCTACTTCATAACTGTAATTTTGCTACTGTTAATGAATCGTAATGTAAATATCTGTGTTTTCCAATGGTCTTAGACTCTACAGCAGCGGTTCTCAACCTGTGGGTCACGACCCACAGGTTGAGAACCGCTAGCAGGGTCGCCTAAGACCATCGGAAAAATATCTGTGTTTTCCAATGGTCTTAGGCTCTACAGCAGCGGTTCTCAACCTGTGGGTCAAGACCCACAGGTTGAGAACCGCTAGCAGGGTCGCCTAAGACCATCGGAAAACAGATATTTACATTATGATTCATAACAGTAGCAAAATTACAGTTATGAAGTAGCAACGAAAATAATTTTATGGTTGGGGGTCACCACAGCATGAGGAACTGTATTAAAGGGTCGTGGCATTAGAAAGGTTGAGAACCACTGATTTAAATGCTAGGCTAGGATGACAGCATATTGGCATGAAAGTGAAAAAAGTAACCCAAAGAAGCCTTAGTGATGGGTAGAATGCAGGGGGCAAAACAGAAAGAGTTTTCAGAGTGCTACCCATGTGGTCTCAGGAGGGCATTTGTTCTTCTCTGTCTTGGCTTCATTACATGTAATGTAGTAATAATGATGGTGTTTGCATCATAGGGCAGTAAAGGGAATTAAATATGCTAGATCCTGGTTATTAAAAGTGAACAAGACTGTGCCTGATAAGGAAACTGAGACACAGAAAGGTTAAGTGATGACAAACAGATTGCAATCTGATGTGGAGGGGACACAGAAGCAAATAGACCATTTCAGCTTCCTGTGACAAATGTCTTAGGGTGAGCATCCAGGGCCCCACAGGAGAGACATGTAGGAGGGGTTCCCTAGGAACAAAGTTTGAGATGGTGTTCTTGTGTAAGTGAATGATAGAGGAATGGTCTCAAGTGAGATCTGTAAGGGAATGAGGGAAGCAGGAGAGGGCAGAGGAGAAGTTAGACAAGTGGTGTATTTAGCCCAGCCAGTGTGGCTCAGTGGTTGAGCATCGACCTATGAACCAGGAGGTCACGGTTCGATTCTCAGTCAGGGCACATGCCCCAGTTGCGGGCTTGATCCCCAGTAGGGGCATGCAGGAGGCAGCTGATCAATGATTCTCTGGCATCATTCGTGTTTCTATCTCTCCCTCTCCCTTCCTCTCTGAAATCAATAAAAATATATTTTTAAAAATGTATTTAAAAAATAAAAATGGTTTAAAAAAAAGAAAAGAAACTCTGAGTGAGATTATCTAGAGAATGATTCTAGATCTTCTGAGCCCTGGAGCATACCAATGTTTACAGGTCAGGAAGAGGAGAGAATGTAGGAAAAGAGAATCAAGAGAGTCCTGTGAAATAAGAGAAAAACTGAGAAACAGTGGTTTCTTAGAAACCAAGTAAAGAATGTGGCTTAAGGAGGGAATGACTAGCAGTTACCTGTTATAAATACTAGGGATAGAGTTTGAGGGGAGGATCTGAGGCAGTATGGCTGTACCCCGCAGCCCCCAGGGAGTCTGTGAGCTCAAGGAGGGAGAGAGGAGCAGCCCAGATATGCAGAAACACACAGGTACTCGCGCCATGCACATTCTCCACACTGGTATCCTTATCTGCGACTCGTCAGTCTAGGCTGCCACACAGAGGACTTCTGGGAACAGAGGTTAATTTTTGACAAGAACAGTTTCGGTGAAATTACACAAGCAATCGCCTGATCAGAAGGAGCTCAAGAGAGAGGGAAGAAATTGGAGACAGACAGGACAAACAGCACTTTCTAGGAGTTGTGCTAAAATGGGGCACTGAAAATGGGGTAGCCAGAGAATGATGTAGTCAAGAGAGTGTTTTCAAGATGGGGGAAACTGCATCATCATGCTATTGGTCTGCTAGAGAGGGAAACGGCATTGATGCGGGAGGGGAGACCTAGAGTGACATCCTTGACTTGAGGGGATATGGCACTTGAAGCAAAGAGGAGAGGTTGACCCCTAGGAGCACAGTTGGACCGCTATACATTTGTCCACAGCGCAGGGAGGAAGGCAGAGCTGGTGTACACAGATAAAAGATTGATGGATACAGTGGTGAGAGCTCAAGGAAGTTCTCCTGGTGGCTTCTCTCTCTCTCTCTCTCTCTCTCTCTCTCTCTCTCTCTCTCTCTCTCTCTCTCTCTCTTCCAGTGAAATAGGAAGCAAGACCATCAGCTGAGAGAGAGTATGGGGGAGGGGATGGCAGAGGTTTGCGGAAGAAGGGAGTGTCCAGGGGTCACCTAGAAGAGCAGCTGAGTAAACAGCTCATTTTTAAATCTCCTACGGGATCTTCATTACCTCAGCAAGTATGCTCTCAGTGACTATCATGTCCCAGGCACTTTGATAAACACCAAATACTTCTTACAAGAATGCGTGGCCATACACTTCAAACACATCCCAAGCACGTTTTAGATTTGAAGCTGAGTGCAGTTTGGGCAACTTGGCAGGGTAGGAGCGGGGGTGATCTAGATTTGGAAAGAGTCAGAAGCCCTCTTTTTTTTTTTAATCCATTTGTTTGAGTGATTCTTTTGAAATACAAATTTGATCATATCACACCTTAAAAAAAACAAAAACTCTTTAGTGAAGTTAGAAAAGAACTTGTGACAAATTGCTTCTGAGGAAGAAAACAGGAATACTAGGGTACAGAGATGAGAGACTTACTTTTCAAGTGTTTGAAGAAAAAAATTAACCATGTGCACATAATTCACTACTCAAAAGAAAAACAAAACCCCCTCCTCAAAAGTTTCCTGGTTTTCCACTGCTCTTAGGAGGGAAAAAATCCTTAACTTGGTCTATGATGCTCTACATAATATAGCCCTGCCCCTCTCTCCAGCCGGATCTCACGTTAATCTCTCCTCCTTTGCCTCTCTCCAGCGCAGTTACTGCCTCCCCGTACAGCTGTGCTAGGCTCCTCTGGGCTTCAGGACCTTCACACAGGCTTTTCTTCCCGCCTCATTCTTGCCCTGATCTCTTCCCTCCCTTTCTTTGCCAGTAAACTTCAGGTGTTAATGTAAGAAACATTCAAACCGGTAAAGAATTTTTGTGAGTTTATTTGAGCCAAACTGTCTACAATTGGCAGAAAGAAGAATCTCAACGTATTGAGATAATGTTCTGAAGAATGGTGGTTTTTCACCGATTTTTATAAATTGCCATCAAAGGCCTAGCCGGTTTGGCTCAGTGGATAGAGTATGGGCCTGCGGACTGAAGGGTCCTGAGTTTGATTCCAGTCAAGGGTACATGCCGAGGTTGTGGGCTACATGCCCAGTAGGGGGCATGCAGGAGGCAGCTAATCAATGATTCTCTCTCATCATTGATGTTTCTATCTCTCCCTCTCCCTTCCTCTCTGAAGTCAATAAAAATTATATATTAAAAATAAATTACCATCAAAGGAGATATAAGTGGGTTGCATAAAATCCAATGGTGATAGATTAGGGAGGTGGGAGAAAGCAAAGGGGGGAAAACCTCTGAGATTGGATAAAAAGTAAAGTGATAGACACATGTTTCTTTAAAAAATTTTTTTTGAATTTATTTCAGAGAGGAAGGGAGCAAGAGAAGAATCAATGATGAGAATCATTAAACAGCTGCCTCCTGCACGCCCCACACTGGGGATCGAGCCCACAGGACCTGGAATTGAACCCTGACCTCCTGGTTCACAGGTGCAACACTCAGCCACTGCAGGGCAACACATGCTTCTTTTACATAGTTGGGTACCGGATAGTTAATAATTAACACGGTAACAATAACAATGAGGGAATTCGTGGTTTCCTTGCCCTGGTGTCCTGACGCATTGATTGTACCTGGAGGGGTCCGGAAAAGGGGAAATTACAAGTTACCCTGACATTCCAAAGGTATGTTATCATAGATGCAAAAAGACAATAGGTTCAGTTAAGATCAAAGTTGATCTTTGTCAGAGAAGATACCGGCCAAGGACATGGCTATCCATCATAGACTGCTTTTTAATTTAAAATTTTAATTTAAAAATCAGACCATCCTTTGTGGTTACTTTAGGTCTCTGAGTTTGCAAGGCCCCCATGCTGCCTTCCCTAAATTAGTCAGATTAGCTTGTGGCTCCTTTTTGTCCACACTGGGAAGACTTTCCCCGCCTGCATCCCCAGCCCCCACCAGACTTAGCCCCCCATTCCCCTCCTAAGTCTCACTTCCCTGGCATGCACTTCAGCAGCAATCACTTATGAAAATGGTGAAGTGTAATTAGCTGATCAGTGGGCTGCACTACATCGTTAGACCTAGGACAGGGTCCCTTGGAGCCCAGCATAGCGCGTGGCACAGTGAGTGTTAGCGGGATGACACAGGACCAGCCACCGTCAGGGATGATGTGGGGGAAAGGGAGCTAGATGAGGAAGCAGCCTGCCCAGTCTGGAAGAGCTACTTCTCCAGCGTCCGCAGGTGGAGGACCCTGGAGACCAGCCCGCCAGGGGGTAGGAGAGCGAGTCTGCCCTGCGCCTGCGCACCCCGGCTCCACCCTGGGGAGGGTCCGCACGCCCGCCCCGCCCCCCGCCTGTGCGTGCGCACCGCCTAGGGCCCGCCTCAGTAAAAGACTGCCGGGCGCATGCGGCCGGGCTGCTTCACTGGCTGCCGGGGGCCCAGCACGCTCGTCTCCCTCCCAGCTCCTTAGCCGACTGGAGGATTTGAAGCGGGCCTCAGGTAGGCTGACACCCGAGATCCCGGGGGAGCTGTCCTCCGTGCAGAAATCGGCGGCGCGAGCTGAGCTCGCGCGGGACAGCCTCACCGCCGGGTGACAGACACCGCTCGCACCAATCAGGGGTGATGTGGGTAGCCGGCCTGCCCAATGAGTTGCGAGCCTAACGGGAGTGGGGCGGGCGGCCGGACCGGCTAGGAGCCGGCTCCCGCGCGCGGGGCCGCGTGGCTGGGCGCCGCTGGGGAGACGGGCCGCAGTGGGCGGGGGGCAGCAGGAAAGGCCACGGGGTCCGAGTTTGGAGGCCCAGCCTCGGGAGGCCGGGGATGGCGCGTGGACGGAGAGGGCCGTTGAGCGCTGGAGCCCGTGGATGCTGCTCCTTTCGGACTGCCTGGGGCCAAGTCCCTCTAGCCTCAAGGCACGGCCGTCACTTCGCTGGGAGGGGGTTTAAGGTCCGAGACACGCTTGTCGCGGTGGGAAGGGTTCCGCGGCCTGGTCTCGGCCCCCCACCCCCACCCCCGGCGCGCCCCGAGTCCCGTGGCGGAAGGGGCCTTGGAGCTCGCCGGGCCTGACAACCTCCCGGTGCTGTTCCCTTCAGCCCCACAGCCGGCCGCCTCCCTTCCCGGCCGCCCGGGGTGAAGATGTTGCATTTTAAAGTTAAGTTCCTTATGTCTGCGTGGCACATTTTCGTCTGCACTCATTATAATTTTGAATCTTCAGCAGTGACACATGCTATGTGGAGATTGTCACCCCCATTTTACAGATGTTAAGGCCTTGGGCTTCAGGCAGCTTAAGTGACTTGACAGGTCTCAGAACACAAGTGGTGGAGCTGGAACTGGATCTCACAGCATTTAACGAAAGAAGCTTTTTTTCCCATCTTTGTTGAATTCCTGTGATGCATCGTGATTTTCGTTACTTCTTAGCTTGGAAACCTTTCGATGTCTCCATCACCTTCAGAATAAAGTTCAGATTGGACTTTCAAATTTTCACATGATTGGGCCCCTTGCCTACACTGCCAGCTTACTTCCCACTGTCTTCCCCTCCTTAGCCCTTCTCTCTTGTCGGCCCTACCTCCGTTTTCTGTGGATAGCCTTCACCTTCCTGTTCACTGTCCCCCTTCCCCTGCTTCAAGTCACGCAGTCAGACTTTTGAGGCCCATTGCAAGTCTCTCAGGTCAGCACAGCTGGAGCAGCCTGGGTCCCTCCCTTGGATTTCTCTTTCCTTCCAGATGGGTCATGCATGGCACTTTACACTGAAAGCTTTCTGCTCTCTCTTTCCCCTCTGACCCTCCACATGTTGTCCCTCTGCTCTCACCATCACTGGATTACTCATTTCTTTATAAATGTTTTGTCTCTTAACTGGACTGCCTGCCACTTGAGGTATGGGCCCAAATCTGATTGATGGTGGTCCCCAGTGTCTGGCTCAGGAGCACTTACATACATACTTACAGTAGGGGTAGACAGGACTGTGGGGGAGTCCTGCCAGCCCCCACCTGGTTTTGAGTACATTGAATATTTATTGCCAGGCACTGTGGGAGACTGCAAGAAACACCCCTAAAGAGAGGTGTTGCCTTTTACAGTAAAATTGGGGCAATTCAAATTAAATGGTGAGGTGAGTCTTCTTACTCCGTAACCCACTCTGAGTGGCTGAGGAATTTCTAGGAACATTCAAATTTAGTCAGTAAGACCAGGCATGGTATCTGGGATATCCCTGGCTAGGACATATTTAAAATATAACCAAGTCTGATATTCATGTGCCAGGAAGGAACTATTTTACTTTAAGGGAACAGTCAGAGAAGTGTTTCCCCCAAATGTTAGGGACATGGGGTCAAATAAATTTGGGGAAACTGCATGCTGTATACTCCTTTTTTTGGAGGTCACATTAAGTATTACCTTATTAAAGGCTCTCAGAGGTCTTGCATTGAAGAAGCCAATTGACTGTTGAACCAGCATTCCAGCATTTCTCTTATTTATCTGTCTCTAAAGCCCTTTTTGGGAACTCCATATGCATTTTGTAGAAACCAAGAACATGCTTTTGGGAATGTTGCAATAGAGGATAGAGCGGGACATGGTCACGGTGTCTTCTGTCAGGGGAAAGACATTCTAAGCATTCTCATCTTCTTGCCAAGTGTGTCTTGCTTTGGGGAAGAGCAGGGTGGGAGATTGCTCCAAGCAGAACTCCTGTTTCCTTGTTCCTTTTCTTAGCTTATTTTTATTATAATTTGGCTTCACATGAAGTGTTCCCAGAGAAGGACCTGACTTTGCCAAAGCAAGCACCGCTTTTTCTCCTTGGTGATTGCGTTTTTCATTTTGATCACATTTAGGTTTGTTGACCAAATGATGTTTCTGGACCTTTGAAGCTGTGGGCCAGTGGTAAATTCTCCCTGGTGAGCCTGTCACTATCTCCTCCACTGTTTGTCTATGCTGCTTTACCTGCCCCTTGTTTCTGCTGTTCTTGTATCTATCCATCCCTTTTATCTCTCATAGAGTCTGTTTCTTCCAGACACTGCCACAACTGTCTGGTTCTTTGAATTTAATCTAATCTGCCCTCTCTTTGAGTCCTCCGCCCATTATGTGCTTCACACTGGTTTATTATCTGCTGTCCCTTTCCTCCAATATATAAAACTCTTCAGGTCATACCTGGGAGAGATTGCTGGCAAGGAGTAAGTTATTAAACTGCAGAAGAGAGCTACCTTTAAAAGATTTATAGGTTTAACTGCAACTTCTTGTAAATGTTAAAGTTCTTTCCTTTTATTCTGTCTTCTGTAACCTAGAGGAGCTGTGTTTTCTTGGGGCTACATTGTAGTTTAGCCAAAGACACTATTTCTTTTATGGGAAATCAGAGTGCTCATCCAAGGATGAAATTGTTTTCCCCATGTAGGGAAAATAATGAGGTACCTGCCTGGTATTCCATTGTCTGGTGGTGGTGTCAGCCAACACTTGAGGCATAGTGTTCTATCAATAGCTTAAAGTTATTATTATTTTTTTATTAGGTTGATTCTAAGGGTTGTTGTCAAAGCTTTAAAAAAAATAGGTACATTATTTGGTAAGCAGTTGTTTTTCAACTCATATTTGACTGAAGCCATTCAATGACCCAAAAACAACAAAACAACTTTCAGAAGTCATGTGACAGACAGGGGAACCTGGGCTCCAAGGGGGTTATAACTAGTAAGTGGCAGAGCTGGTATTTGAACCTTAGTTTTTTATTTTGTTGAGGTATATTTAACCTATAATTTTTCCTCCTCCCAGGTCACAAAGTAAAATGAAGTACATTCTAGTTACTGGTGGTGTTATATCAGGAATTGGAAAAGGAATCATCGCCAGCAGTGTGGGCACAATACTGAAGTCATGTGGTTTACATGTAACTTCAATTAAAATTGACCCATACATTAACATTGATGCAGGGACATTCTCTCCTTATGAGCATGGTAAGCAAAGTGCATTTTTCTTTTATTTACTTTTTGTTAATCCTCACCTGAGGATATTTTCCCATTGATTTTTAGGGAATGGAAGGGAGGGGGAGAGACAGAGAGAGAAACATGAGTATGAGAGACACATCAAGTGGTTGCCTCCCACATGTGCCCGGTCCAGGGCCAGGGATCAAGCATGCAACTGACCAGAATTGAACCCGGGACCTTTAGTCTGCAGGCTGACTCTCTATCCACTGAGCCAAATGGGCTAGGGCTCTTCTTTCTTTTTAAAAGTAATTGTGTAGTGTGTAGAAGAAATGTCAGTCAGCCCTAGGAAATTGTGTGTATTTTGCATGGCATAACTTGCATTTCTTGCCTTCTAAAAAGGTCCTTAGAGTAGCAGAATGATGCTTTTCTCACCAGGACAGAGAGGAAGCAGAAATCTTAATATGCTATGTAGTAATTAGAGTTTAGAGGTTTCTATTACAGAAATAATAGAAATTATCTTTTTGGCAGCTGAATGAAAATCTGTCACTTCGATTGAAAATAGGTAATCAGGTGACATAACTTTCTTTAAATATTTGAGAACAGGGGTTATATTTATTTTTGTTGTCCCCAAGCTTTAGAAATAGGATGCATGAAAAGATAATAAAGAAATAGAGTTTTCCCTGGTATAAGAAAGATCTTGATAATAGCAAGCACTTTCCAAGGTGGAGGTAACTGACCTCTGGAAGTTGCGTGTTCCTTTGATGGAGATGTCCATTCAAACAGGCTAATGGACCACTTTGCAGGGATTTCGACAACATATAGATGCTGGAGTTTCTGTTTGCTAACAGAGTTTAGATCATATAAACAAGCATCTTTTGAGGTGAGTGAAAAGTTGAAACTGTTAAAGGAGGATAGGAAAGTACGTATCAACTGTGTGATACCTGATTGTTTGAATTACCTAAAAGATTAATTGCTTAAAATTGGGGGGAGATGTACTAATAGAACATACTTCCTAAGTTTTTAAATTCTGTTTTCATACTCCTACTTTCTAATGTTGAGGTAAAAAATTTGTAAGGGTGTCACCAGGGCAAAATCTATGTGTAATAAATAGTGATAGGAAAAGATGGACATACGGGGCAGTATTTCCTACAGAATTCCCGAGCAGGGGATGAGCTCTCTCTCTAAAGGGGAAAGTAAGACATTTTTTTTCCTTTCCTGTGTTTGAGCTTGTCTCTTATTGTGATGGTAGGAACAAACCAACCATTCTGGGCAAAATTGCTAGCATGACGTTTGGAGGATTGAATGTGAAACAAAGGGATGGGAAACACTTTTATTTTCACAACTTTGTTTAGGACTAAAGTGTAGCCCAGAGCTGGCTTTTAGAATCAACGACCTTCACATATATATGTCTTGTTTAAGCTTTGAATCAAATCATGCTTTTATCACATTTCAAACCTTAGCATTTGTTGAAATATAGCATTTGTTGAAAACAGATGCCATTCTAACTGGAAAGTCTCATATGTCCACACCCCTTTGGGCTATAATTTTCTTCAATTCCGTGCTATTTCAGAACTTTTTCTGATTCAGACTGAGTTTGTTGACAGGCTGGAGTGTGAAGTTACCTTTTGGAGAATGGTTGGTGATTTTATGTTTGTGTCCTATTTAGGTATCTAGAAGTAAATTGCTTTGTGTATAGGTAACTTTGTTCTAGTTGAGTATTTATGTTTTGGCACGCACGTTGTGCCATGGCATGTGTATTTTCCATTTACCCTAAACATTTTCACTGTTTGCTGCAGGTGAGGTTTTTGTCCTGGATGATGGTGGAGAAGTTGACCTTGACCTGGGTAACTATGAGCGTTTCCTTGACATCCGCCTCACCAAGGACAATAATCTGACCACTGGAAAGATATACCAATACGTCATTAACAAGGAACGCAAAGGTGATTACTTGGGAAAAACTGTCCAAGGTAATACTGGATTTGCCTTCAAAGTTTAAAAATCTTAACCAGTTGAATTTCTTTTGTGTATTGTTATTGAAATACTAGGGGCCCAGTGCACAAATTTGTGTACCTTGAAAGGAACTGTGGGCCAGGAGGCTGTGGTAGGCACAGGGGTGGGTCTCGGCACATCCTCCGTGCTCCCGCCCGGCCCCTCCTGCCATGGCCCCTGGTCCCCTGTCTGCCAGCAGCCCTACACCCGCCACCATGGAGCGATTGGGGCCAGTGCCAGCAGCAGGTGCTAGCTGCGGCTGCTGTCCCGATTGCCCCTTAGGAGCAGGGGAAGGTGGAGACACCCTCAGGGGCAATCAGGGCTGGCAGCAGCTGCTTGCTTGCTGATGGTGCCGAGCGATTAGGACCGGTGCCGGGCACCAGCAGCAGGTGCAAGTAGCAGCTCCGGCGCAGGCTGCGGGTGAGAGCAGAGCTGGCGCTGGCAGCGGGTGCAAGTGGTGGCTCCGGCATCGGCAGCAGGTGTGAGTGGGGCCGGCAGCGGATGTGCACCACAATTGCCGGCCCTGATCTCCCCTCAGGGGCCTGGGGCGGTAGAGAAGCCCTGAGGGGTGATTGGGGCTGACAGCCACTGCTCGCACCCACTGATGGCACCGAGCGATCAGGGCCGGCGCCGGGCACCAACAGCAGGTGCAAGCAGCAGCTCTGGTGCAGGCTGCGGGTGAGAGCAGAGCTGGCGCTGGCAGTGGGTGCGAGTGGCGGCTCCAGTGCTAGCAGCAGATGTGAGTGGGGCTAGCGCCGGTAGCAGGTGCAAGTGCTGGGCGGGACCGCGGTGCGTGGGAGCAGAGAATTTTCAGTAACCACCAGAGGCTCGCCCTGATGGCAGCGACCAGCGCCCCACCTTAGTCTGGCATCCCCGCTCACCTCCACCATCCTGCCCCGGCTGAGGCCCGCCATGTTCCACGCACACCCCCTGGTGGTCAGCGCACATCATAGCGACCAGTTATTCGGTTGTTCCCCCGTTTGGTCTATTTGCATATTAGCCTTTCATTAGTATAGATGCCTTCATTTGACTCAAAAAATAACTTGAAGAAGCCATCACTGCTCTGTGGACTGCACTGAAGCTGTCAGTCTGGTGGTGTGATTTGAGTCCAGAGAACTGTTGTCTTTATACAGTAGTACAGTGATGAGTGTGAAGTGATGAAGGCAACTAGGTTAGGACAATAAGCCTGTCAGAGTGTGTGTGTGTGTGTGTGTGTGTGTGTGTGTGTGTGTGGTTGCTGTGTCTATGTATAGGTAGTGATAGGGAAAAGACATGCATCATGTGCATTGGTTTTAGGCTACTCATCAATGCAAATGGGCTAGGGGGAGTCTGATAAGTGGGTCTCAGTCCTCTTGAGCTATCACCAGCCCAGTTTCACTTGTATCTGTTTGCTGTCTTGGGGTTTGCATAGTGGTTCATTTGAGAAAAGTGCTGGTTTGAAAAAGGTGGGTTTGGAAAATCACTGACCAAGTATAATGACATACATACAAACTTTTGGGGGCTGCTGAAAAGTGGCTTTCACCCGGGTTAGGAGAATAGATCTGCTTTTGGCTTTAGGCTTTACTGGACCAAAAGCCAAAGGTCCCTCTGACAATGAGCAACATTAGACCAGATTCTAGGCTAATCGGGTCATTTTTACACCTTAGCTCTGCCACTTACCAGCTTTATGAATAGAGGTGGACTACTTACCCTCTCAGGTCTGGTTTCCTTTTCTGTAAAATGAAGATAATAACAGTATCTGCTTCTCCTCTGGGATGTTAGGAGGATTAAAGGAGCTAAGTCAGTAAAGTGTTTCTCTTGAGTTCCTGACACACACAAAGGGATCAATTTGGAATTATAATGACCTTGATTATACAGCTCATTTTTCTAGGCTCCAGTGTATTTGTCCATTTATTCATTCATTCATTCATCAAATATGTTGTGAATGCTCACTCCAGGTAGTCAGACCTCCCTGGTGCTGAGAATACTTGATGAAGAAGATCAAAGAGGCCATTGCCCTTGTGGAGGTTACACACAGAGGGAATGAGGTATCTGTTAGGAGCTGTGATGGAAGAAGAGTGAGGAGAGATTGAGAAAGTAGTGGGGAGAGCCAGTTGGACAGGTGCTCAGGGAAAGCCTCCAAGGAGAGGATGTGTGAGCCGAGAGGCTAGCCATGGGAGGAATGGGAGGAGGAGGGTGCGTGGCATGTACCAAACCCCAAGGCTGCAAAGGTCTTCACCAGGGAAATGAGGAGCTGTTAAGGCTGAGCACAGTGACCCAGAGGGATGGTGAGAGGTGAGAGGTGGGGGCTGCAGCCTGGAGTTTGGATTTTACTCAGAGCATAAATTCAGGGAGTGGTGAACTCTGATTTGCATTTTTAAAAGATCACTTTAGCTGCTGTGTGTGGAATAGATAATGAATTTCCTTGTGCTTGAGGCACTGCTGGCTCTATACATAGCAAGTTAAACAGTAATCTCTGCCCCTTAGGATTTTGCTATCAGAATCTAACAGTTAAGATTTTTAAAAGTTTTTAGCAATAGCTGTCATTTATTGAGCCATTGACATGCTAGGCACTCTACTTAGCATTTTACCAGTGCTGTCTCATGTAATTTCCACAGCTTTATGAAGGAGAAGCTGTTATCTCCAGTTCATGGAGAGGGAAATTGAGCTTAAGAATAGTTAAGTAATTTGCCCAAAGATCCACCCCTAATGAGAGGTGGAACTGAGACGTGAATCCAGACATTCTGAGCACAGAGGTTGTGCTCCTAACTACTCTGCTCCACTGTACTGTCTCGGCAGTGCATTGTCTCCCCGTGGGGATCTGGAAACATAATGGAGCAGGGTCCTGGTTTCTCTTGTTCCTTGAAAAGCACCCAGGTTGACTTGCCCACGGTCAGCGGTAAGCAATAGGGCGGCCACGTGGTCTGTCGTGTGGTTATGGTTGTGCAGCCAGGGTAGAAGCAAGAACTCTGATGTGGGTCAGGACGCCACTCTCAACCTTACTCTCTAGTGTCTCCAGCCACAACTGGGAAATCTGGAAAGGAGGCTGTGAGGAGTGGGAGCAGGTCCCCAAAGATTTTTTTAAGGTCATTTAAGAGTGGTCTCAAAAATATTTTTGTGATCCCTTTGCCTCTCTGTGAAGGCAAAGAGTGCAGCCATTTGTTGTTAAAGGTAAAGTGTGTCTTCCTCATCTATGCTGATGGGAAAGTGTGAGTCACACTTTTTTTCTCCTTCCCAGTTGTCCCTCACATCACAGATGCAATCCAGGAGTGGGTAATGAGACAGGCATTAATACCTGTGGATGAAGATGGCCTGGAGCCTCAAGTGTGTGTTATCGAGGTGTGTATAAGTCTTTTCTAAACTCTGTGATTCCTGAGTAAGTGGCCAAGTGTACCTATTCACCTCCTTAGTCAGCCATCAGCAGCAAAGCCCTTGACCCTCCTAACTGTGATGTGGCAGGTGAGGGCATAACAACAGTCATGTGGATCGGCTCTGCAGTCAAAACTGATACTTTGTCTGAGCAATTCTCCTTTTTCAGCATTTATACATCTACGTGGTATGGACTGTGACACATCTGTTTCTCTGAATGAATGAGCCTCCTTTGGTTTCAGTTTCTATACTCCTGCTTTGCTGATCCTAGCTGTTGGATCTCTGTTCCTACGAAATAGGAGACTCAAGTTCCAGCAGCTAGTTTGTAACTGATACTTTTAAAAATATATATATTTATTTATTTATTTCAGAGAGGAAGGGAGAGGGAGAGAGAGATAGAAACATCAATGATGAGAGAGAATCATTGATCAGCTGCCTCCTGCACGCCCCATTGGGGATTGAGTCCACAACCTGGGCATGTGCCCTGACTGGGAATCAAATTGTGACTTCCTGGTTCATAGGTAGATGCTCAGCCATGTGGGCTAGGCTGCAACTGATGCTTTTTAATACATAAGTTTTTTGTGGATAAGTGGATAAGATTTAGGTTGCTCTGTGACTCTCCTACAAAAAAATTCCTAGTACATCTTTCACCTGACCTTTTTCTTAAAATGATATGGAAAGATCCATGATAATCTTGAAGAATGGAAAGCTCATCTAAAAAAAGTAATCTTTTAGCACAAAGAAATATCTAATTACTGTCAGAAAACTAACCCACAGGAGGGAGGTTTAGTGTTTAACCTCTAAAATAACTTTGTTCCTCTAGCTCGGTGGAACAGTGGGAGATATAGAAAGCATGCCCTTTATTGAGGCCTTCCGTCAGTTCCAATTCAAGGTCAAAAGAGAGAACTTTTGTAATATTCACGTCAGCCTAGTTCCTCAGGTAAGTCATTCAAAACTTCGGGGTAATGGAGAGGAGGGGGAAAAGAATTTTTTTCACTCCTTTTCTGTTTTAAATATTTGAGCTGCAGGAAGCAGAAAATAAAAACTTCTTTGTGAATTTTAAATTACAGTCATGCTTTCTGAAAAGATCCAGTGGGAAACATTTGGGAAAATAATCAGGGATGTTGCAGTTAAAGCTGGTGGATTGAACATGTCTATTTGTCTTTAACCACACGGTGAAGCCCATGAAAACTGTAGTAAAGGGAATTTTTATATAGACAAAAATTCACAAAGATAAATACTGAGAGAGGAGTCAACAGTAACAAAAATTAGGAAGGCAGAAAGCAGGTGGACATGTAGAAACTGACTTAATAGACCTGGGAGAGCTGGATCCTCAGCCTGCAGCAAGAAAAAAGAGAAGCAATCCAGTTTGCCCTTCTGAGCCCCCAGAGGTGCAGGAAGGGCAGCATCTGGTACCTCTGGGAGTGGGAGTAAGGGTGGGCTCACAACTGCTGTTCCAGAAGCAGTTAGACCCCCAAGGGGTTTACTGCTTCTGGAATAGCAGTTATGAGCCCCATCCTTCCCTAAAGTGCACTGCAGGGCACTAGCCCCGCCCCCACCTTGGCGGAAGACTGGAGGTTTTTTTCTCTGAAGAGAGATTCTGAATGAGCAGACACTAGGGATATTTGAGGGCAGTAATACTGAACTAAAAACAGGGGCGGGGCGGGGGGAGTGTAATTTGATGCTTTTGAGACACCCTATCTTCTTCTTCCACTTGATTCCCAGAAACATCACAGCCAGGCTTGTACCTTCCATGTAGGAGATTGTAAGATTCTTCTTGGGTGTATGACTAGCTCAGGAGAAAAAACACTGCCTTCAGAGGCTCCCCAGTGAAACAGGCCAGCCAAATTCTCAGAGTGAGACCCTGGTGGACGAGTCCGTGCACTTTCACGGAACTTCCACTTAGCTTTTAAATATGACCTGATAGCCAGTTTGGAGAAAGTATCTAACATGCAAGAGATCAAAACAATAGGAAAAAAAGGAAATTAAGGCTCTGCAGGGAGCAGGAAACTTAGAGAAAATAAAACAACCTGTCATTAATATCCTTAGAATTAAAGGGAGATAAACTGCATCTATTTGACAAAGCTAGATACCCAAGAAGGGAATGTTCAGAGAATAGAAAATTCTTGGGGATTAAAAATTGGATAGCAGAGCTGAAAAATTTACGAGAAAGAAAGTTGATGAAATATCCTGGGAAGTAGAAAAGAGAGAAAAACCAAGAAAGTTGAGGAATGGGTCCAGGAGTTCTAACATCTTAATAGGATGTCCCAAAAAATAACAAATGGAGAGGGAAAGAATCTGAACCAGGGGCCCATAAGCTATGCCCACAGGTCAAATCAACCCTGCCCGTTTTGAAAATTGTATGGAAGTATGACCACACCCTTAGGTTTATGTATTGTCCGTGCTGCTTTTGTATTAAAAGAGCGGAGTTGAGTAGTTGTGACAGGGAATGCATGGCCAACAAAACCTAAAATATTTATCTGGCCCTTTATAGAAAAAAATGTTTACTCTAAACAATTCAAGGACATTTCCAGACATGAGTTTTTAGATTGAAAGGGCCCACTAAATGCCTAGCATATTGAATGAAAAATGAACCACACCAAGGCACATCCTTGTGAAATTTCACAATAATGGGGAAGAAATTCTAAAGGGCTCTGAAGAGAAGCATCAAGAATCGGTATGGCATTCAACTTTTCACCAGCAATAGTGGAAGCTAACAGTGAAGCTGTTTCCTTATAAATTCTTGGGGAAATGATTTTCAACTTAGAATTCTATACCCAGCAAATGTATCTGTTAAGTGTGAGAGGAGAATAAAGATAATTTAGTACATAGAAAACTCAGCATACCAACAAAACAAAACAGAAAGCCACACAGAAAAACAAACATTTGGACCAGAAAGGAAAAGTATGGCACATGGCTTAACGATGGACAGTATTTAACTATTTTCAAAAGTCAAACACTGATGAGGGATTGTGAGGTGGGGGGCTGCAGGCTCAGGATGGTTGCATGTGTAGAATGTAACAGGGAAATCAATAAAAAATGCCTCAAACTGTAAGTCAGGAATCAGCAATAAAGCGTACCAGAAGGATCAGTTAAAAGAGTGAAAGAGTGGCTGGCTGTCTGTCTCTAGGCTTTGTCTCTGGTCTTTAGGACAAACTTTGTAGAGCTATTTGACTATAAAATATGTGGTGTGTAAATTTTACAAAAATAAAAACTAAAGAAAGGATCAAATCTATTTCCCCATTAAAAAGGGGGTTCAGGGAAAAGTCAGACTTGAAAATTCCTACCATAGAGCAAGTGACTTCTTTTTCTTTTGTAAAATAGCCAAGTTCAACAGGGGAACAGAAGACTAAGCCTACCCAGAATAGTGTTCGGGAACTCAGAGGCCTTGGGCTTTCCCCAGATCTGGTAAGGTGTCCTTATTACTTGGTTTCAGCATGATCTTCTGTGGCACCCAAGCTCTTTGTTTTCGTGGCATGCTTTTAGTGGATGGTGGAGAAATAGGTCTAGTTCTTTGAACTGGGGCTGTAGTTTACAAATATTTCCTTATCTGTCATGTACATGGTTGAGTCTTATTTCTCCTCTCAGCGAGTCATTTATTCTCTCTTCCCTCCTAAGCAAGAACATTGAGGAAACCCCGTTTGCCTCTTGTAGTGCAGTAATCACATCTGTTTTTCCAGTTTGGGATTTAGGAATTTTAAGTTTTGCAAACAGGTAATATTGTCATAATATGCATGCATTGTGCTAGGAGTTAGCTTAACAGTGTGATGTCTGTTTTCATTTCAATTAGGAGAAAGCCCAGCTTTCTAAGCTGTTCTGTCTTGCTTTCTTTACTACCAGGTTGTGTGCAGGTGTGCAAATCCTCTCGACACATCAGTGAAGGAGAAAATATCTATGTTCTGCCATGTTGAACCTGAACAAGTGAGTAGAAACTCCATCTTCACATGGATCATTTTTTGCTCCTGATTATCCTGAAGTCTCTTAACCAGTTTCGTAAGGCTTATCGTTAGTTCAGGATTTGAGACCAGACTGTTCCCTAGGAGAACTGAACCCGTTGGCTCTGTGACTCCATGACCTTGTCTTGTGGTTCCCCAATGTACTTTTCCTCTCCTGCCTCTTCTCTCCCCACTTATACTATCTTCTGCAGCCATGCTGAATGGTGTCTGTCACCTCCCCGCCTCCCTCTTGGCCTCACAATCCTAGTTATTTTTTTCCTTTGGGGCCCAGCTAGGACACAGTATTATCTGAGCAGCTTTACCTGTCAAACCTTCTCACACTTCAACCTCAGTTTGATCTTTCTTTGGGCTCACAGGTGCTGGTGGTGAGCCATCATACTGCCCCTTAATGTGTGTCTGTGTGTTTCCCTTAATAGACTTTGAGCTTCTTGAGGGCAGGTCTCACCTTATTCAACTTTATATTCCTGGTGGCTAAGGTGTTGTAGGCTCTAAACATATTTTAGTCTTTTCTGTTACCTGTGCTACTGAAGGGTACCTATGGTACAGGAAATTCAAAATTTTGGAACTATAATATGTCTAAGTGTGGTGCATGGTATAGAAATTCTAGTGGTGATAAGTTGAGACTGTGGCATTGGTCAGGTTTGGCCGAAAGAGAGTTTTTATGGATTTGAAGGGTTTTATGATTAAGTTATAGATGCTTTGTTTTGCTGCTAGATTATTTGAAGGTCAGGAGACAGAGAGGGGAGAATGAAGCAGCAGGGTTAAAATAAGGGAAATCCATTTACAAGACTACCAGGAGTATGGGTTTGAATATAAAAATATTAAAATCATTGCCGGGCATTAAAGGGAATAGAGCAAGAGGGAAGCCTTTCCCCATTGCAGAGCAACTGTCATCTCCATCTGATGATGGCACAAGCTTCAGGGAGTGAGGGCAGCCTGGGGCCTGAGAGCAGTATTCCTGGGTGTGGTTCCTGAGCTGGGAGCCCTCTCAGAGGGATTCATAACAAATATGTGTAAGGATAATTTCACCCTTATGAACAGCCTTTTTTGTTTGTTAATCTTCACTTGAGGATATTTTTTCCGTTGATTTTTAGAGAGAGTGGAAGGGGTGGGAAGAGACAGAGAGAAACATCATTGTGAGAGAGAAATATGGATTGTTTACCTCCTGCATGCAGCCTGACAAGGGCCGGGGATTGAGCCTGCAATGGAGGTACGTGCCCTTGACTGGAATGGAACCTGAGACCCTTCAGTCCAGGGGCTGACATTCTAACCACTGAACCAAACCGGCTTGGGCATGAACAGCCTTTTTATCATGTATTTCAATTGTTACTAATTTGGGTTTTTTGCTATTTGGGAAGCACTGATTCAGGTAGAAACCTTAATATTGTTCTAATTAGCAGGTGAAAGCAAGAGGTTTCTATGAGAAAGAAAAACAGAATAATTACATGAATAGAAGGAAGGAATTCCTGTTTGTGTTAATAAGTCCAAGAAGGAATTTCGATAGCTGCAAATTAGCTAAGTTACTCTTTGGCTGTGCATGGTGGTGCTAATTTATTTATTTATTTTTTTAAATAAATCTTTATTGTTCAGATTATTACAATAGTTCCTCTTTTTTCCCCCCATAGCTCCCCTCCACCCGGTTCCCACCCCACCCTCTGCCCTTACCACCCCCCACCACTGTCCTCATCCATAGGTGTACGATTTTTGTCCAGTCTCTTCCTGCATCCCCCACACCCCTTTCCCCCTGAGAATTGTCATTCCACTCCCTTTCTATGCCCCTGATTCTATTATATTCACCAGTTTATTCTGTTCATCAGATTTTTTATTCACTTGATTTTTAGATTCACTTGTTGATAGATATGTATTTGTTGTTCATAATTTGTATCTTTACCTTTTTCTTCTTCCTCTTTTTAAAGAATACCTTTCAGCATTTCATATAATACTGGTTTGGTGTTGATGAACTCCTTTAGCTTTTTCTTATCTTTGAAGCTCTTTATCTGACCTTCAATTCTGAATGATAACTTTGCTGGGTAGAGTAATCTTGGTTGTAGGTTCTTGCTATTCATCACTTTGATTATTTCTTGCCACTCCTGTCTGGCCTGCATAGTTTCTGTTGAGAAATCAGCTGACAGTCGTATGGGTGCTCCCTTGTAGGTAATTAACTGTTTTTCTCTTGCTGCTTTTAATATTCTGTCTTTGTCTTTTGCTCTTGGCATTTTAATTATGATGAGTCTTGGTGTGGTCCTCTTTGGATTCCTTTTGTTTGGGGTTCTGTGTGCTTCCTGGACTTGTAAGTCTATTTCTTTCACCAGGTGGGGGAAGTTTTCTGTCATTATTTCTTCAGATAGGTTTTCAGTATCTTGCTCTCTCTCTTCTTCTGGCACCCCCATAATTCTGATGTTGGTACTCTTGAAGTTGTCCCAGAGGCTCCTTACACTATCTTCATATTTTTGGATTCTTTTTTCTTTTTGCTTTTCCGGTTGGGTGTCTTTTGTTTCTTTGTATTTCAAATCTTTGACTTGATTCTTGCGATCCTCTAGTCTGCTGTTGGATCTCTGTATATTATTTTTTATTTCAGTGAGTGTATGCTTAATTTCTAGTTAGTCCTTTTTCATATCCTCGAGGGTCTCGCTAAATTTATCGGCCTTTTCTAGGAAATTCTTGAAAAACCTTATAACCGTGGTTTTGAACTCTATATCCAGTCATTTGCTTTCCTCCATTTCTTTCATTTGTGACCTGTTTTTTTGTCTCCGCATTTTGGCTGCTTCCCTGAGTTGATAGAGTGGCTTTGTGTGCTAGGTGTCCTATAGGGCCCAGTGGCTCAGCCTTCCCAGTTACCTGAGGTGGACACTCTTGATGCACCCCTTTGTGGGCTGTGTGCACAGTCTTGTAGTTAAGCCTTGATTGTTGTTGGTATCACTGGGAGGATTTGACCTCCAGGCCAATTGGCTGTGAGGATCAGCTGTGTCTACGCTGGGAGAACTTCTGTGCTGGAGACACCCTTATGAGACAAGACTTGCAAAAGTCTCTGTGCTCAGCTTGGATGGGGCGGAGTCCCAGGGCGGAGCAGTCAGCAATGGCTTCCTGTCAGCCCTGCCCTAAGAGGCCCCTGCTCTCAGTGTCCCATGGTAATCGCTGCAAGCACCTCTGAGAGAAAGCCGCCCTCAAGTTTTGCCCGCTGCCAGACAGTCCAGTTTCTCCCCAAATGAGTCTGGGTCCCCAGAGTCTCGCCCAGAACTGGAGTTCAGAGCTGTCAGGAGCTTTTGTCTCCTCCCGATTGAGAAAGTCAACCGTGTACTCAGTTGCCAGCCCTCTCCGCGTGCGCGCCTCCGTACTTCTGCCTTCTGCAGCTCCTCTGAGTCTCAGTGTGCTTTTCTCTTTCCTTCTAGTTGTAGAATTTCCACTCAGTCAGCCTTCCTTTGGTTCTGGATGATGTCTATTTTGTCTTTCAGTTGTAGTTTTGAAATTATTGTGTGAGGCAGCAGTTTAGGTGTTTACCTATGCCGCCATCTCGGTTTCTCCATGGTGGTGCTAATTTAAACAATGCCTTTAATTTTCAGTCTGGTAGTCAAAATGTGTGTTTTCTTGTTAGCTTTGCAAACAATTGTTTGGAACGCAATGTCGGTTTGGCTCAGTCCAGAGGTGTTATTTAAACATCCTAAAGGTTTGAGGAGTAAGATATACAAGGCAGTTCCTTTGGGATGGCAGATCTGACTCCATTTTGAAGTGGCTATGTTTGTCAAAGTAAGAATGTCCAAACCTGCAGAAAATTTTTATGAGTTTGTTATAGTTTACTGGGGCGGGGGGCGGTGGGGGTGTCCCTCAGCCTGGCCTGTGCCCTCTTGCAGCCCGGGACCCCAGGGGATCAGGCCTAAGCTGGCAGGCGGACATCCTTCTTACAGTCGAGTATCCCTCTCGCAGTCTGGGACCCCCCCTTCCACCCCTCACTCCCCCCTTACTGCCCGGCTGCTCGCTGCTCCTTAGTGCTGCTGCGGAGGTGGGAAGAGGCTCCCGCCACCACTGCTGTGCTCACTAGCTGTGAGCCTGGCTTCTGGCTGAGCGGTGCTCCCCCTGTGGGAGTGCACTGACTACCAGGGGGCAGCTCCTGCATTGAGTGTCTTCCCCTTGGTTGTCAGTGCACATCATAGTGACCAGTTGTTCCTGCAAGTCATTCTGCTGTTCAGTCGATTTGCATATTAGGGTTTTAATATAGGATTTGAGCCAAAACAGAGGTCACACCTGGAAGCAAGATCTCAACAGACTGGGAAAAATGTTTCTGCACTTCTTCAATTATTTTAGATATTTCTATCCTAGCAAATGAAGTAATTAAATTCTGTAATAGAATAGGTTGTCATTAAAATTATTCACTTCAAAAATGTGACAAGTATTTCTATATTTAAATTTGAATTTGAAATCTTATGCCTGTTTTTTAAATTGTGTTGCTTGTCTTATTGTTATGAGTTCTTTATATATTCTGAACTTTTGTCAGATATGATTTGCACATTTTTTTCTCCCAGTCTTTTCATTTTCTTAATGGTATCTTTGGAAGCACAAAAGCTTTTACATTTATATGAACTCCATTTATTTTTCTTTATAGATTTACTTTTGGTATAATATCTAAGCACTCTGTTTAACCAAGATCATAAAGATTTTCTTCTATGTTTTCTTATAAAAGTTTTACAATTTTAGGTTTATGTTTAGGTCTAGGATCCATTGTGAGTTAACTTTTATATATAGTAACTTTTTAATAAAAGTTGAAAGTCATCTTTTTGCCTATATCCAGTTCTAGCTCCATCTGTTGACAGTACTATCCTTCAATAATCCTATATAATAAAAAGCCTAACATGCTTAGAGTCTGGTCGTCCAATTGTCCGTTCAAGCAATCAAAGCGTAATATGCTAATGATATGTTAAGGCCGCTCAACCACTCGCTATGATGTGCACTGACCATTAGGGGGCAGACGCTCCAACTGGTAGGTTAGCTTGCTGCTGGGGTCTGGCCAATTGCGATTGAGTGAGATGGACCAGACACGCCCTGGAGCCCTCACACAGTCCTCCCCAGCTGGCCAGCGTCCCTCCCCGGCCCCAATTGTGTACCGGTGGGGTCCTTCGGCCTGGCCTGCGCCCTCTCGCAACCTGGGACCCCTCAGGGGATGTCGGAGAGCCGGTTTCGGTCTGATCCTGCAGGCCAGGCTGAGGGACCCCACTGGTGCACGAGTTTGTGCACTGGTCCTCTAATATTGTATAATTTTCTTTATAAAGGTGCTTTTTAGATTTGTTTATCTTTGTAAAGACTTTAGGTTTATTCACAGGTATTTATAATTTACTATGTGAATGGCATATTTTAAAAAATTAAATTTCTTGAGTAGATATATTCATGTATAGGAAACCCTGCTGAATTCTGCCCATTGATTTCAAGGCAAGCTAACATTAATTAAATTCTGTTAGTTCTGATTGTTTACGTATACATTTTCTTGTGTTTTTTTATGGGTTAAACAATAATATTGTATACAGTTAGTGATAATTGTTTATTTTTCAGGTCATATACATGTTTTAAAATCTAATTGTAATGGCTAATATCTCTAGTACATCACTGAATAAAAATAGTGATAGTGGCCTGTTTTGACTTATTCCAGACTTTTGCATTAGTATTAAATAGCAAATTAAATGATGTTAGCTCTGGGTTTTTTGTACTTTCCATAAAATTTCTAATTTACCAATCATTTTTATTATGAATAGGTTTTGAATTTTTATTAAACCTGCATCCACCGAGGTATTCTTTTCCTCTCCTTTAATATGTTCATGTATTGAGCCCCACACTGTTAAATTTTCTAGTGTGGTGTGATTCTGAAACTTAGCTTTAAAAAATACTGATGCTGCCTCCTACTTCCAGAGATGGTGTAGAGTGCAGCAGGCTTACGGATTTTTTAAAGCTCCCCCAAGTGGTTCCATAACCAAATTTGAGAACCACTATTCTGGTGACAAATCCTCCTTGAACATGAATTCCTTTTTTAAACAACATTTGTAGTTTAGTTTGTGATTTTTATTTTTTTTTTAAGATATTTGTATCCACCCAGCTGTTGCGGCTCAGTGGTTGAGTGTTGACTTATGAACCAGGGGGTCACTGTTCAATTCTTAGGGCACATGTTGGGGTTGTGGGTTCAATCCCCAGTAGGAGGCATGGAGGCAGCTGATCAATGATTCTGTCTCAACATTGATGTTTTTATCTCTCCCTCTCCCTTCCTCTCTGAAATCAATAAAAATAAATTATGAAAAATATATTTGTATGCATGTTCATAAGAGATCAGTCACTATTTTTTAATTCTTCTTGAGTTAATTGGTTTTGGTAATTTATATTTTTCTAAAAAAATTGCCCTTTTTTCTCTAAAATTTAGTTATTTTCTCAAGGTCAGATAGCTAGTAGGAAACTGTCAGCCCAGTTAGTTTTTGTAAAATAACGTTTGCTGCTTTTTAAACAGGTGATCTGTGTCCATGATGTCTCGTCCATCTACCGAGTCCCCTTGTTATTAGAGGAGCAGGGGGTTGTAGATTATTTTCTTCGAAGACTTGACCTTCCTATCGAGAGGCAGCCACGAAGAATGCTGATGAAGTGGAAAGAAATGGCTGACAGGTTTGCTTCATAATAAGGAGTTGGGAATTCTAGCCTATTTCTCTTTTTTGTAGGGGCTCAGGGAATTCAGCTCTTACTTGTGGTATCAACTCATGATAGAAAAGGTTATACATGGTAAGGAGCATTAAGAAAGGCTCTCAACCTTCATGTAGTTGTAACATGGACAAGGAAGTCCTGGTAGAGTTGGCCTAGGTCCCAGGTCACAAGTGAGTTCTGATTACACACTGACACCCTTGTCTCCGGTCGACTAGAAACTCACCAGGCGCCCTAGTGACAGTGGGTTAGCACACATGCCTGAGCCCACACAGATGACTGGCCGTGGCTGGAACACTCCTGGGTAGCATCCCAAATATCTGAGCTGTGTTTGGGAACATGTCACACCCTACACCAGAAAAGGATCAGCAAGGAAGTCAGTCTTCTGCTACCACTTTGAAAACTGTCCCCAGTTGTCACATCTCACAGCAGACATCTTCACACAGCACCCAGAGCACTGGGTGTAGTAAGCATGTGGGACGGGGAGCCACTCATTCCACTGCTGTGATATTTTCATTTTGACATTTTCCCTTTCAGTCTTTGTCCATTTACATGCATATCTTCATGTAGCTACAAAAATGGCACACAATTTTAGGACTTTTTTCATAAAATATTATAAATATTTTTGCTCTGTTGCTGATTACATTTTATAATGTAATGAATATGGACTATTGTGTGGATGTCCTATAACATATTTGACTATACCCTTCATCACACATTAACCCTTGTGAACTGTTGGTCATTTTTTTTGTCCTTTGGGATTTTAATTTCTTGTAAAACAATTTGTGTGAGATTTTGAAGCCATCTCTTTGTAACAGCTTCTAAAATCCCATTTTCTTAAAAAGCCAGCCACATTGATCTGAAAATTGTTTGCTCTTTACTGCTGGGTACATAGGACTCAGATAATAGCTGCTTCCAGTAAATTCTTCCCAGACTTGTTTTTCTTCTCTTTAAAAAGGAATTTAGGTCTCGTGGTCATATGTACGTGGTCATGTACATTCTAAATAATGTGTGGTTTCTTGACCTCTGATTGATAGATACGATCGCTTGCTGGAGACCTGCTCTATTGCCCTTGTGGGCAAGTACACTAAGTTCTCAGACTCCTACGCCTCTGTCATTAAAGCCCTGGAGCATTCCGCCCTGGCCATCAACCACAAGTTGGACATTAAGGTGAGGAGGGTGGTGCTGGTGCAGCTGAGGCATGACCAGGGAGGCTGTCTGCAGTCCGTAGATGCTGTGTATCTGCTTTATATTTTTGAAGCTCAGAATTTATTTTTAGGATTGAAAAGATTTATGGTGGGCCCCTGGCTTTCAGAGAACAGTAGAGCATTTTTAGGAAATAATGAAGGTAGAGATGGTCAGAATAGAAGCTGAGAGACAGTGAATGCTTGGATCTGAATATCAAGCAACCAAGTAAAATTGCCCCAAGGGGATGGGGGAGCCCTGGCTGGCCAGAGGCACTTTGCACAATTGCTGGTACCAGTTACCCATCTGTGAAGTGGGAATGCTGATATCCACCACATAGAGCTGGGAGGTTTCTCCAAAAACACATGTCTAGTCGCTGAGTCAGTGCTTGGAATGGGGCAGCACCCAGTAAATAGCAGTTACCTGCTCTGCGATGTGGTGGGCAGAAGCCGAGCGGTGGACTGTCAGGCATGGCCCCTGCCTGTCTCCTTGAGGCGGTAGTGTGTCGAGGTCCATGGATTCCAGAGTACACAGCCAGGGCTCAGATTCTGGCTCCCTCGCTTACAAGATGTGTGACTCCAGGCAAGTTACTTAACCCTCTTTGTGCCTCAGTTTCCTCTCCTTTAACAAGGGATAGTGATAGCACCTTCCTCATAGGACTATTATAAAATTAAATGAGTTCATATAAAGTGCTTAATGCTTTGCCTGGCATAGAGGAAGTACTGTGTTTGTTAGCTCTTTTGGAAAACCTTACACCTGTCCCTTTTATACATTTCCCCCAGCATCTCAGCTCCCCAGCTGGAGCAGGTGTCCTCACCAGCGACGCTGGGGTTTGCCTGTTTCTCCAGTGTTTCCCAGGGTGATAGATTAGTTTGCTTTGTGTTGGTGAACAGATTCCTGTAGAACGAACTATTACACGTTCTTAAAGAATTATGGGATTTCATTACACTGCCAGGCTTACTTTTTTGCTAGTTCTTTGCATCATTCATTTGTTATATCACTTGGAGGTAGTCTGTGCCTCTCCTGTGTTAGATGGTGGAGCTGAGAGGTGACTAGAAAGTCAGGGAGGTCTCTTAGGTGTGAGTGAAAGGATTTGAAAGTCAAGTATCATTTTAAAACTACTTTAAAATTGGGAAAGATGGGGCATTGATAATACTCTTCAGAAATTATGAAAGATCAGTTTGCGGCTCTGGCGTCATGAACCTGCTTCTTCCCTCCTGTCTGACTGCACCCAGTACATCGATTCCACGGACTTGGAGCCGAGCACCTTGCAGGAGGAGCCTGTGCGCTACCACGAGGCCTGGCAGAAGCTCTGCAGCGCTCAGTGAGTAGCTCTGCCCTTGGCTTTCAGGGGTCTCAGGTTGTGTCCGTAGGCAAAGTGCTGTGCTTTCGTGTGCTGGCAGTAAATCTGCTGTTTAAATGTCTTTAATTATTGAAGAGACTGCATACTGGATGATTTAAACCTTACCAAAATACAGCTCATCCGTGTTGTTGGAGAGAAGAGAACTTGTTCTAGTTTTATTGCATCTGTTGGTGAGGTTTATTTAAAGACTAGAGGCCTGGTGCACAAATTCGTGGCCTGGCTGGTGATCAGGGCCAATCGGGGTGGTGGGAGGTTGGCCACGGGAAGGAGAGGCCATGGGAGGCTGGCTGGCCAGCCGGGGGGAGGGGCGGTGGGAGGTTCCAATCAGGACAGGCTGGTGGGGGTGGGGCGTGGGAGGTTGGCCGTCCTGATTGGGGCCATTGGGCCAGTAGGTGGGGAGGCGGGGTGGGGCCGTGGGAGGTTGGCTGGCCAGCCCTGATCAAGGCCAATTGGGGCTGGCCGGGGTGGAGGGTGGGGGGGAGGGCTGGAGCCACATGAGGTTCTGCGTCTGCCCCCTGGTTGTCAGTGTGCGTCATAGCAACTGGTCGACTGGTCTTTTGATCACTTAGGTTTTTATATAGAGAGATTTTCATCAAGAAGATTTGATTAGTATCTGTTGGTAGAGCCTCATAAGTAGTTTGTTTTCAGCAGCTGCTATTTATAATCGTAAAACATGAGCAAGAATTTCTAGTTCACCAGAAGAATTGAATGTTACAGGACCATGTAGCTGTGGTTGAGACCCCAGGTCAATGTGGCACTCAAGCTGACCAGGAAAGGCCCCTTCCTACCTGGGGAGCACAGTAAGCCCAGAGGCTAAAAAAATGGCACTTATAGTAATACAGATTAAAAGTTAGGAAGGAGGCCAAGCCTGGGACAAATACTGTGGTAGCAGTATTACAACTTTGCGTGCCATCTTTTTTTACTTGTTAGCACTTTGTAACATCACTGAGAAAAGTCCATGGTTTTGTGTGTGTTTTCTAAGTTCTTAGTGTTTCCATTCGGCTGTTGGCAGCCTGAAATCACAGACGTAGTCCAGTATCAAAGTGTATGGAATAACTTCATGGCCTCTGTGTCTTGGAAATGGCTCTTTGGCTGGTCATTGCAAGCTGGACTGGTGGAAAGGGGGTCGCCTGTGGTCTGCTCTCTTGAACAGTGGAGTGCTGGTTCCGGGGGGATTTGGTGTTCGAGGGACGGAAGGAAAAATCCAAGCTATCTCCTGGGCTCGGAAGCAGAAGAAGCCTTTTCTGGGTAAGAAGTAGAAAAGAGCACAAGGAAGGTGCCTGTAGCCTGTAAGTGAAACGGGATCTCCAGACCCATACACAGGTGCCATCTTTCCAGGTAGTCACTCAATCAAAGCCTTTTTGGTTCTGTGTGGGAGAAATTCAAACCCTCCTTTAAAATGAGACATTAAACTTGTGAGTTGCATGTAGGTGTCATGGAATTTTCAAAGAATGACGTGTCAGTTAGGAAATCCTGTTTATTTACTGAACTTGGCTTTAGGCAAGACTGGGGGAACTGTTTTCCATCCTCACTTGAAGCACCAGTTGACTGTAATTAAGCGAAGTGATTTGAGATGCTTCCTTGTGCTGTAAGTTTTAGGAATTTTCAACGTGACCAAGTATAAATGGGAACTGAATAAAAGGGGTAGGAAAACTTGACTTTTTAAAGTACTGAATAGAATATTGGAATTGAATAACCTCTGAAATCTGGAGTCTTTACATACACTTGGGTCCAGTTTTTAGAATCCAGTGCAGATAAAGCACAGCAGGGGGACTTGCTCATAGCAGGAAGTTAAGAGAGTTTGTGGTTGGAATGCTGTGTACAAGCAGGACACAGTCGCAGGCGGGCTGTGGGAAATGTGGGAATGTCACCTTTTCCGTGGAGCTTCATTCCTGTTTCTCTCCCACCTGCAAGGCGTGTGCTTAGGCATGCAGTTGGCAGTGGTTGAATTTTCAAGAAATGTGCTGGGATGGCAAGGTAAGTGTCTACTTAAAAACTTTTTAAATCCCTGGAGAGCACAAAGCCTGGTGCCTGTTGGGTCACTGGGAGCTGTGGAGAAGGACAGGCCCGCCCGGTCTCTCAGTACCTCTTGGGGTGCATTAACGGGGACATTTATTGAGGGAAAGCGGACCTCCTCCAAGCGAAACCCCAGGAAGGAGGGAGCCCAACTGAGCTAGCTCTCTGTCCCGGCACTTCCTGTTCTGGAGATCCTCACACTTTATCACCATGGCCAGCGCCCTGAGCTCGTGTCCAGCGAGAGAACTCTGGCCTGTGTGAGGCTATGCAGTTTTTATGAACTTGAGCTGGTTAGACCAGGGTTCCATTCTGGCTTTATCATTTACTAGAGGCCCGATGCACGAAATTCATGCAAGGGGCTCAGCTCTCGCAGCCCCAGCTTTGTCTGGAAGGTCGTCCAGAAGGTCATCCAAACATCCAGTCTAATTAGCATATTACGCTTTTATTATTATAGATTATGGGTGATTCTAGGCCAGGGGTGGGCAAACTTTTTGACTCGAGGGCCACAATGGGTTCTTAAACTGGACCGGAGGGCCGGAACAAAAGCATGGATGGAGTGTTTGTGTGAACTAATATAAATTCAAAGTAAAGGAGCGGAGGGGAGAGCAAGAGAACCCTCCGCTCTTTCGGCTCTGCGGACCGGATAGAACAGCCGACCGGGCCGGATCCGGCCCGCGGGCCATAGTTTGCCCACGGCTGTTCTAGGCACATTCCTTAGCCTTTTTGGGCCTCTGTTACTACTATAAAATGGGTTAATAATGGTATCCACTTCACATGGTTATAACTAGTAAATGAAGTTATACGTAAATAGTCCCAGCACAGGGCCTGGAAATGGGAAATAATCATGTCAGCTCTGCCTGGCTAAGGGTATCACTGTGTCCAGACCATCCCCAGACTGGTGGCTTCCAACACAGTGGTTTATTTCCCAGTATTCTGTGAGGTGACTGGTTTCCTCCATGCAATGTGGCTGAGATCACCCAGCCCTGCCCTTAGCTCTGCCCAGCAGGGACATCGCCAAGGTCTCTCCACGTGCCAGCTCCTCAGTCACTAATTCAAGCCGAGCTTCCTCACGGCATGGAGACAGACTGGCTTCCACAATGACAAGCCCACTGTGCAAGCCCCTGTCGAGCTTGCTGATGTCTGTGGCCAAGGAAAACACCTCGCGGTGTGAATACTCGGGGTGTGGCTCATTGGGGCCACCATTGGGAGAGTGCCGCAGCCCCTTTGTTCTCTGTAGCCCAGCCGACAGGTACTAGATTTTCAGAAAGACCTTAGGAGTTCTAAGAAAAACAAAGCAACGTGAAGGAGTGAACCAGCAGGAAAGAACCAGTGGTCTGGCTTTACAAAGTACTTGTGATCCTCCTGTGGCCAGCTCGCTGTTAACAGGCTGATCTCAGTTCACATTTTTTCTGAGCTAAGGGCATGGTGGCTCACTTTTGTAGGCAGCGTGCCCTTAGGTTCTGGCTTCTGAGCTGGCAGGTACTGTCTTACCCCCCACCGCCCTAGAGCTGGCCCTCTGGGCACCATTGACCCTCCTGCTACCACTCGGCTTCCCAGGTGGATGAGTGACCTGGTGAGGAGCTTTCCTTCAGTTGAGTCCTGGCCTTGGTTTGGGCCCAGCAGGAGGACGATGCCCTGCATGTTCAGATAGAACGAACAGACACACAGAACCAGGAGCTGGGTGCGGTTCCTGTTAGTCTTTCGTGGTTTTGCTTATGGTCAGATGATAAGTTCAGTAAAGGATAGAAAGGTTACTTGGGTTTTGAAATCAGCTAATTTCTGATTTAGCTATTGAGTGAGGCAGTTGAGTAGGGCCTGGTATAAGATGCTGAGTACGAAAGAGATAGTTCTTGCCCATCTTTGAAAAAGACAGTCTGAAACGAAAAGTGGAAAAAAGTTGAGATTACGGTATACGAACCGTCATAAGGACGTGTTATCTAAGTAAAGATTATTTATGTCATTGGTTTCCATGTCCCCGTTTTGTACCGCTTTGACCTCCCAGAGGGTTACAGTGTAATGCAAAAAAATGCATTTGTGTGTTTATTTTATAACTTTGAAACGCTGTTCCTAGTTTTTGTTCTAATCACTGAATGACTTTAAACTGAAGAGGGTAATTGTGATTTAGAGCTTAGGAATCAAACTTTTAAAAAATCAGATTTGCTTGTAATTATTTTCATAACACAAATGTTTTTTTATTTTTCAGATGCCAATTCTACAGAGTTTAACCCCAATACCAGTCATCCTGTGGTAAGTCCAGTGTTTGAGTCTCACCAGGTCTTACATGGTGCGGAAGGGACATTTATTGAAGATGATGTTTAGAGACAGGAAATGAGACCACTTAGGTCCGTCCCAAAGGGCCCTGAGGTCCTGCCTTTCAGACCCACTGGATAGGAAGGATTTTCTTTTTCATTGTGTGATTTCTCACTGCTCTTCCATTTTGCCACAAAAAGTTAAGGACAGGTACCACCCTAGCCAACTGCCGGGGAGGGAGGTCCTGATTAAAATAATTCTCCATCCCCACTCCCCTTAGCTCCCAGGAGTTCTTTATAATAATACTGATATGAAACACTTATGGGCACTTATTATAGTGCTAGGCATTGTTCACTGCTTTATACAGGGGTGGGCAAAAGTAAGTTTACAGTTGCTCATGTGGAAAAATCTATAATACAAGAGTAAATAATAATATAAAAATAAACTTTCACATACAACTGTAAACCTATTTTTGCCCACCCCTATATATTGATTCACTTAATTCCCAACATCCCTGGGAAATGGGCATATCATTAAAGAACTTCTGGAATATAGTACTGATTTGTGTAATGGTGACCAGAGGCCTTTGAGACGGCATACTCGGGTGACATCCACCAGAGGAGCGTGGCTCGGGGGCGAGGGACAGTGCCTTTCTTGTCTGAATCCCCAGCCCCGGGCGCAGGCCTGTTCTTGACACTGAGGTCGCTGTGTTAAACAAGATGGACAAAGCTCTTGATCTCAAGGCACTTCCACAGCATCAGTGTATGCTTGTTGACCTGAACTTGAACTTTGCTAACACTAAGACCTCAGGAGGAGAAAAACAAAGGTTTTGAAATGTGGTGGGGGTGGAGGAGGAACAGGACACAGAGAGGTCAGTCGGTGGTCAGAGGAGCACAGGACTGGGTGGTGGACTGACTGTCAGGGCTGGGGGCCCCGGCCGCTCTGTTCTGAGGCGCTCACTAAGCTGTCGGGGCTCGGTGAACCCTAGACGAGCACCCTGGCCTCTGAGCAGCTCATCGGTCTCATGGAGCGGGAGGGAGCGTGTGATAACATACCTGTCTGGTGTACTTGGGCTGTTGGTCCTCCTGAGAACTGCTACAGCCCAGCAGCACTTGGGTCCACAGTGCTGGGGGCAGGAATGGCTCATGAGGGCAGCGGGAGGATCCAGCCCCCACCCAGTGAAGGTTAGAATGATTCCTGGGGGCGTTTCTCCCTGTGACAAACGCCCCTTAGCAGGAACCGCTGGGGAATTGGAGCCTCCGGGCTCATGTCATGCAGTGCGGTGGTCCGGCTAACGGAAGCAGAGTTTGGAGAGCATGCTTGTTTTTCACTCACCAGGTCATAGACATGCCAGAACACAATCCTGGGCAGATGGGCGGCACCATGCGGCTGGGCAAGAGGAGAACCCTGTTTCAGACTAAGAACTCCGTCATGAGTAAGCGCTGCCCCACTGGCGGCCTTCGGCTCGGCACCTCCAGGACGTGTGTCTTGGGGGGGGTGCTGGGCTCTGGTGCTTTTGCTTCTGTTCTTGCTTTAGAAGTTCCTTTCCTTTTCCAGTCTGCGTTTTTAGGATGCACTGAAGCAGGCAAAGCCACAGTGTGGGTCTTAGGAAGGTCATAGGCAGTGCAGTCGGGACCGGGGGATCTTGGGTGTGGACGAGTCACCAGAATGAGGCAGTTAGGTGAAATCCACTGTAACCTCTTCCTTTCCTGTATTGTGAGGTTGAACCATGTGGAATTGTTGTCCCACAAAAATGGCGGTTTCATGAAGTTCAATCTAAATAGATTTAATTCTAAAAGTACTAGCAGGTGCTAAAGATTTAGGGAAAATTTGGGGAGGAATATATTTAAGAAAGTGAAGATGTCATTTTCTTGCCCACTGGGACAATTCTGTCTGCTCATATTAGCAGAGGCAGCTCTGTCTGGGGATTCAGCAGCAGCAGAGTTTGAGTCACTTGAGTAGGTGACCCGTCAGTCCTCCATCTCTAACGTGCTTGGGTTTGGGGCTCCCACCTGGCAGCGCGTGCGGGTTTGTAAAGCGGCCACGTGTAGGTGCAGTGCTTGTTCGTGGTAGCCAGCAGGGGCTGCGGAGCTTTGACGGCTGTGAATTAACCGCACAGTGCCGGCCTGACGGGCACCTGTGTAGCTCCTAAGACATCTCTCAGGGCTTTGGATGTTCGGGGCCTCCTGATTTGTCTTCCAGGGTAGTTTGCTCAGGTGGGAGGGTGGTGGTGAAAGTCTGTTTCTGTTCCAGTTTGTCTCCATGTGGTCGGAAAGTCAGAGCCCAAACTCAGCCTAAACTGCTGCTGCGAGCGGGTGGCTGAGGTGGCAGGAGAATCAGAAATAATCTTCAAAAGGCCCAGATGATACAAGTAAAGTGGAGAGCAGGATGTGGTGGCGAATAGATGTTGTGTGTGTGAAATCAGAATTCTTCACATCTGCATGGTTTTGGCTGTTTGTTTTTTGCCAGGGAAACTCTACGGAGATTCAGATTACTTGGAAGAGAGGCACCGCCACAGATTTGAGGTGAGGAATTGAGCTTTGTGACTTTTAAATTTTTCTCCTTTCTGTTGCTTTGGAAACAATAAGCTGAGAAATTATTCTTCATTCTTCAACAGGTGAATCCAGTCTTGAAAAAGTGTTTGGAGGAGCAGGGCTTAAAGTTTGTTGGCCAAGATGTTGGAGGAGAGAGAATGGAAATTGTGGAGTTGGAAGGTGATTACTTGGGGTGTTGTATTTAATGGAAAACATAGTACGGTTTTCTTGGCATGTGGGGAAATACAAAAATGTAGTTGCTACCCTTGACCTAACAATCAGGAAGCAGCACTGCCTTAGGAGGTGGGGGGTCTTGGTGAAGGAGGTGCCTGGAGCCCAGGGACACAGGGCCCACGGGATGGCTCTGTGCCAGGGCCTCCTGCAGCAGCCATTCCAGCTCTGGCCTCGGTGCCTCCTTCTCCCGAATGGGAGCTTGGACTCGGTACTTGAGCCCCTCTAATCTAATGTGACCCAACCCTTCAGACGTCCGGGGAGCCAGGGACAGGACCTGGAGAGGAGGTGCCTCCAGCCAGGAGGGTGACACGGGCAGGGAGAGGGCATCTGCTCCCACATCTTGTGGGTACTTTTACCCGGGCTCCAATCAAGACGCTGTTTCAAATAATTGTAGGGTCTGTGCAAATGTGAAACGTTTAATAGGATTTTGTCTCTAATACATGTGATGTGCACATACACAATGAAGCTGTTTCTTGCATGTTTCTGTTTCAGATCATCCCTTTTTTGTTGGCGTTCAGTACCACCCTGAGTTCCTGTCCAGACCTATCAAGCCATCCCCGCCGTACTTTGGCCTCCTCCTGGCCTCCGTGGGGAGGCTCCCGCATTACCTCCAGAAGGGCTGCAGGCTCTCCCCCAGGTCGGGTCACACTAATTCTTCAGTGGTCACTGGTTCCATGCAGCAGCCATCACCCCCTGGTGATAAGCCGAGCCCAGGAGCCTGGCTGGAGGCTTCTTCTCACAGGGACATGCGGTGACCTCTCGTCCCTGGGCTTTCTCAGGCTGCTTCTGTGCCGCCCATGACCTACCCCAGCACTGTTGAGTCCCCCGTCTGTAGCATTGGGTTCCAGGATTACAGTTCTGAGTAGGACCCTGTGGTCCAAGGGGAACTGTGATTTTTCCCAGGGTGCCAGCTGCAGTTGTCAGCCGCTGTGCACCTTAACCCAGAACCAATTAGTCACCCTGGCTTGGGGCCTAAGGTATCGTGACTGCAGCAAAGCTCGAATGTATACCTTTGTAACTAGAAGCTCTACAGCTTTATGCTAAATAAGTGATGCAGTAGAGTCCTTCTGAAGTGTCCTTATGGGCACAGTGCTTACAGAAGCAGGGAAACGAGGCGAGTTTTTGGTGGGAGATGATGAGTAAACCGTCTGAATTCTACAGGGACACCTACAGTGACAGGAGCGGAAGCAGCTCCCCTGACTCCGAGATCACCGAATTGAAGTTTCCATCAATAAATCATGACTGATGGTAACGTATGTGCTATTTTTAAGCTTTAGGTTTTTATTGTTGGTTTTTATAATGGTGATAACACTAGAATTATAAGAATATCATGAGTTTAGTGTTAAAATTTTTATCTGAATGAAAATGGTACGGTCATTGTGGGCATCAAGTGGGTGAGAGCCCTCCAAGTACTGCTCTCCCCAAGTACGTGCAGTTCCCCACCTGCTCTGCCCAGTACATGCAGTTCCCCACCTGTTCTGCCCAGTACATGCAGTTACCCACCTGCTCTTCCCAAATACATGCAGTTCCCCACCTGCTCTGCCCAGTACGTGCAGTTACCCACCTGCTCTACCCAAGTACGTGCAGTTACCCACCTGCTCTGCCCAGTACATGCAGTTCCCCACCTGTTCTGCCCAGTACATGCAGTTCCCCACCTGTTCTGCCCAGTACATGCAGTTACCCACCTGCTCTACCCAGTACATGCAGTTACCCACCTGCTCTTCCCAAATACATGCAGTTCCCCACCTGCTCTGCCCAGTACGTGCAGTTCCCCACCTGCTCTGCCCAGTACGTGCAGTTACCCACCTGCTCTACCCAAGTACGTGCAGTTACCCACCTGCTCTACCCAAGTACGTGCAGTTCCCCACCTGCTCTGCCCAGTACGTGCAGTTCCCCACCTGCTCTGCCCAGTACGTGCAGTTCCCCACCTGCTCTGCCCAGTACGTGCAGTTACCCACCTGCTCTGCCCAGTACGTGCAGTTACCCACCTGCTCTTTCCAAATACATACAGTTACCCACCTGCTCTACCCAGTACATGCAGTTACCCACCTGCTCTTCCCAAATACATACAGTTCCCCACCTGCTCTGCCCAGTACATGCAGTTCCCCACCTGCTCTGCCCAGTACATGCAGTTCCCCACCTACTCTGCCCAGTACGTGCAGTTACCCACCTGCTCTGGGGACTCCAGTGGGGGACACCAGTCACTGAGCAGTTGTCTCCTATGGATTGCTACATTCAGGTGCTAATCTGACTAAGTCTGGGAGAATGGGATTCTTAGCCTCTGATATTTCACGTATCCATAAACTTGGAGATCTTGAAGGTGACAGATGATGTGACAACATGGTAATTGTCATTTTTGCAGAGTCTCATGCCTTTATCAGGAAATGCTATAATATTGATACATGTGATACTTCTGTGTTGATTGCTGCTTATTCTGGAAATCCCTTAAAATTCAAATAATTATTGAGCAGACTTTGAATGTTTGTCTTTGTAGTGACAGGACTTGTAAGTATATAAAGTGTAGTAGTTGTGGGCACTGCCATGAAGCATATGAAGTCCTGCTAAGATGACTGAGCGAACTGTGTCAGCAAAAGCAGGCTGCTGCTGACGGTTCCAGAGGGGGCTAGGGTGTCAGTCAGGAATCCGGGGTCTAAAGGAAAACAGGGATATGAACTGGTCCCATGGGGTGGGGGTTCCCATCACAGGTAAGATGAGCAGATGAGCTCTTGCCCAGGGGCCGGGCAGGTAGCCTCCCTGGCTCCTGCACCCTTGCCCTCGCCAGCAGTGGGCCCCCGCACCACGCAGACCTGGGCGAGGGGGCACACGGCTGTTGCCCATCTGCCTTGGTTGATTAGCCACCTGAGTAAGGTGGGCCTGAGGAGAAGAAGGCTCGTGCTGGGGGGAGGCAGTGGTTGCTTCCTCTGCCGGGTGAGCGTGTAGCCCAGATGGCCTGGTGGTGCTCTCCACCCGACAGTGTGCTGAGGCTGACAGGCTGCAAAGCTGCACAGGAGAAAGGACTGGGACAGGAAAGGGTAGGTGTTTGGTCAGTGATATGGCATTCTCACTGCTCCCCTCAGTGGAGAGCTCAGTCCCTGGCACTGTGAGAGGCTGGATGCTCTGAAGAGAGCGCTTGTAGTGGGGCAGATGTAGAGGTCCCTGTAAGATCTTGAAAACATGTGGCTCTATAGGAATGGTACATTTAGCTGGTAATTATTTATGCCAGGCTCCTACCACGGACTTCCATGAAAAACAGACATAGTTGACCATAGCAGCTGACTCCAGATTCTGACTTTCCTACTTTCACAATGCATACCTCCTGTAATTGCTAATTTTCTTTTTTTGTTTGTTTTTAAGCAGGGGTGATTCTTCAAGAGAGTTTTCAGACTTCGGGAGTTTGCAGCTTGATTTTACACTCGGCTTTTGACACTTCCTTTAAATTATGTTTTTATTAAGAATATTTTATTATGGGGAAGGGTATTTGGAAGACTGTGACCTGCATGTCCCATCATGTGTATCGGCTTCTGCACGGTGGCTGCCTGGTGTTGACTCTTTCCTTTTCAGCCCCAGCCTCAGACGGGAGGCGGGACATCGGCAGGAGCGGTGACGGGACGGCTGGAGTGCCCGCCAAGCGCCTCGTTTCTGCAGCCACCTCGAGTCACTGTGGATTTGAGTGTGTGGCCTCTCGCTTCCCCAGGGAGGCCTAGACCACTCTCAAGAGCGTGCCGCATGCACTTGGTGCGCACGGAGGGTAATTTTAGCTAATGCTTACAACCCTTGGTGCTGGTGACCTGCGGGGCTCGCTGCCAAGAGCAGCGAAACCAGAAACGAAGCCTCGACACTGCCCCGCGCCTGGGGACTCTCAGTGCCAACTGTGGCTGGTACTCGCTGTTCGAGGGACAGTCAGTTTGATGTCACATGAACGGCAGGAAGTCTGTCTCTCTGAAGCATGATTTGAGAATCCCTGTCCTCTGGCTGGGCGTCTCTCCTGGGGCTGGGAAGCGCTCCTTGCATCAAGGGGTCGCTCAAAAAAGAACAGAGACTCTTGTGGGGAAGCTGCCTCTAAGACCCTCTCACATATCGACAGCTTTGCTTGAGGGACTTCTTCCTTCCGGGATGGTGTTACTGCAGTTGAAAGGCAATATGGAAATATATTTTCTTTATATGACGTAACGGCGGGCACAGCTGTGTGCCCTTATTCTGGCTGGACTTGGTGTAAACTCTAACTTAAGAAATAAATAATGCAGAACAGAGACGTGCTTGGTTTGTCATGCTCTTCATGTACTGGCAGATGGGAAGTGTGTACTGCCAGGCATGCCTGTGTGCCTCCCGTCACCTGAGCGCCCGTCCCAGGCTCTCTCTCCTCCAGGTGAGCAGTCTTATGTGGATGACCTGATAGTTTAAAAACCTAAGAAAGGAGTCCTTCCTTTTAATAGTGTCCAGAATTTCCCAAAAAACTTCAAATTTAGATTCTCAGCATTTAAAGGTAGAATTTCAAAGTAGCATGGGTGCCATGTGCGCTGTTCGAGCTTGAGAAGGGGAAGCAGATGTATTATTTATGGAGGCTGTCCCTCTGCCGAGCAGGGACCTGCCCCACATGCCCGTGGCCAGGCAGCGCAGCACGGCTTTGTCCCCTGCAGGTCCTGCTCCCCTAGCTCCTGGGTGGTTTTTTCTTCCAAGTAAACTTAGCGATACTGAATTCATGCTCCTTGTGGTATGTTGGTGGCATTGGCACCCACCCCCTGGATGCTGAGCACACCTGCTCACAAGCTGTCTCCTCCACAGAGTGAGGCAGAGGCTCGGCTCAGGCTGGGTTACTTGTCTCAGTGGTCAACAACATCTACTCATTGATATTAGGGACTGGGGAGAACAATGTTCCTCACCATTTGATTGTTCCATCAGAGATCAGAAAAGAGGTGGGTTCCTTGCCCAGCCAGCATGGCTCAGTGGTTGGGCATTGACCTATGAATCAGAAGGTCATGGTTCAATTCCCAGTCAGGGCACATGCTCGGATTGCAGGGCACATCCCCAGTGTGGGGTGTGCAGGAGGTAGCCCATCGATGATTCTCATCATTGATGTTTCTTTCCCTCCCTCTCCCTTCCTCTCTGAAATCAATAAATACATACATCTAAAAAGAAGTGGGTTCCTTTTTAGTCTTCCACTCACTGTCCGAGGCCACCGTCGCCGCTGAGGCCAGAAGCTGGTGTCCCTCCCTTCGGACCCAGAGCAGCCCAGCTGCCTCATCTCCGTTCCTCATGGGCCAGAATAAGATGTCTTCCCTCACGGAGGTCTCCATACTCATCTTGTACTTAGAATGTGGCTGATTGGGGGGCTTGTAACCTCTTTTCCTAGCCCGTGGTTCCACGTAAAAGCCATTCCCAAAACAGGGTTCTGACATGCCCGTTGGTGACGGCGCCCCCTGGAACAGTGAGGACTTGGCTGGGTATGAGGTTTGCAAACACTCGCAGTAGTTAGACGTTCCTGCCTCTCCCTTTAAAAGTACCTCACACGACAGTTGTTAGGTGCTGGCTGCTCGCATAGCCTTTCCAGAAGAGGGACCCAGATGCCTTTCCAGGGCTGGTGAAGCCTGAGCAACCCTGTCACCCAGCTTGGCAGATGAGGCCGAAGCCGAGAAATGCCCAGGAGGGCAGGCTTCCGTGCCTGGTGTCCACTGATCAGTGCACAGAAGCTTTTGAGCAAGGAAACCTGGCCAAGCTTCTCTGGTGTCCTTCAAAACCAGTGACCGGGGCCGGTTCTTAGCTGCCCAGAGCAGCTTGGCTACAACGTGACTTAACCTGCCTTTGCAGAAATCAGCTCTTTCCTAATAAGCGTGTCAGGATTGTGATGCCTGGGCTAGCATCTTGCATGTAGCAGGAAAGGGGTGGCAGTGCTGGCGAGGGGGTGTCATTTAAAATAGGGTGGGGAGGAAATGAGTCAAGCAGCTGTCTGGGGGAGGAGCATTTCAGGCAGGGGAGGCAGCCCGTGCAAAGGCCCTGAGATAAGTAATGAAAGGTAGTCAGTGTCGCTGGAATGCATGCACAAGGGGAGGAGGCGGAGTTGAAGGCAGACAGGTCAGGAGGTCAGGGAGAGCTGTGTAGAGTAGACCATGGTTTGGCCTTTGCTCTCAATGTAATGGGGAGCCCTTGAAGGGCTTTGAGCCCAGACCTGTCCTGGTCAGACGTTGGCTTTATAGCCTCTGGCTCTGCTGGTGGTGGAGCAATGGCTGAGCAGGACTCCTAGTGGCTGAGAGTGCTTGGAATGGAAGCCAGGCCCTTTTTGTGCAGGTGCCTGTGTGCTGAGAAACAGGGTACCTGAGGATGACCAGTGCACTGCTACTGTCTGAGAGGTAGCACTTCCCCCCAAGGTACCCGGCCATTAAAGCAGGGCTGGACTGGAACCTGACCATCTGGGCTCCTCCCCTCATCTCTGTGTGGTAGGAGCCCAGGGCTGGCTTGGCCTACTGGATAGAGGGAGACTAGGCATGTGACTCATGACTCAGCTACACCCAACTGGTTGGCCAGATGTTCTAGAAATAATCATTCTTGCTCCAGGTCCCTGTAATTTATTGAAGAGCTATGAGAACCACAGTTCCAGCATGCCAGGGCTGGGGGCTGCCTGCTTGCCCTGTAACCAAGGTGCCTTGCCATCTGCAGAGGGGATTTCCCAAGATAAATTCCTTTCTGACCCTGTCTAGCCAACTGGAGTCAACAGACCCCGGCCTGGGCAAGATGAGCATTTGGGGACAGAGACAGTCCCTTTTGGCCCAGCCCCAGTATAGCCTGGCCAAGTTTTTACAGGTTCTTTCTGAAGGTGAGGTTCTTTGGGGCTCATGCTAAGAGCAACTTATTAGCTACACAGCCCGGAGTCTGCTCAGGATTGAAGCCACATGGGACCAGCCTGTGTGTGCAATGCTGCTGAAGGAGCAAGAAGCCTGGTGCTCCTGTCCCCCTCTGAGCAACCAGATGGGTTTATTGGGAGGTCTTTGGCTCAAACAGGCAATCCCAGTATCGAGAGGCCAGCTTCATCCCTGTGCTCACTTGCCCGCGGGGCCCTCACAGGACGCAGCAGGTGCAGGAGATGGGCCTGTGCTGCCGCAGCCGCTGCTGGAGCTGCTCCTTCTCGGCCGTCAGCACCTTCACCCTCTCCTCCAGCTTGCTCAACTCTGCTGTCCACTTCTGAGGGGACATCGTAGAAACCGCAGTCTAAGCTGACATCATCTCAGGTCCACACACACTCCTCCCAGGGTTGAACTGATGGAGGAGGGCAAGGCCCAGAGAGCCTGGGGGGGCTGCTCAAGGCCCTTGGCACCGGATTGGCACTGCTAGGTGGGGAAGCCTGGTCCCCGGGCCACGCAGACACCCCTGATGGAGTCAGCCCTGGGATTTTGAGGGAAGCTGAGCATCCCAAGCCCTGGGATGACCTGTCCCCTGCAGCCTCCTCGAGTACCAGAGGCAGGCTCAGGTTGGCAGCCCCTCCTCCCCCAATGTCCTCTCCATCAGCGCCTTGCCTTCCTCTGCTTGTCTGCCACCTGATGTTTCCCTCTTGAAAAGGCTTTTGCTTGGGACTATGTCCAGCACTCCCTGCCCCTTATCTTGAGGTCCTCCCCCAAAATGTATACAGCTCTCCGGGTTGTCTTAAAACTTCTCAATATTCTACTCTGCTGACACCCCCAGCCACACAATGATGGACTATGGCAGGTGGTAGGGTTATTTCAAGTCAGCCCCTTGGGCACACTCCTGGGGCAATGGAGCATCAAGGGAAACCTGAGGGCTTGCTCAGGACTGCTCAGCTTGGCCCCCATCCCACCTGACCAGCCTCGCCACTTACTTGTCTGCACCACTCCTGGATGGCGTGAACGGCCAGCGGGCCCTGGATGCTCCCTTCACGCCGCAGGAACACCTCCCCCTGGTCTGTCTCATAGAGCTGCGGCTCAGCCTGGGCCTTTGGGGTGTGCACGCTCAGGCGGATCACCTGGCCAAGGGCAACAACAGCTCTGGGATGCTGCACGGGAGAGTGTGCAGCCCAAATCCTGCCCTGCTTGGTCCTGGCTTCTGGCTCCTGGGGACAGCTTGTGGGGCTGGGGCAGGGCTAGGCCAGGTCTCTTTTCTCATCACCATTTCCCAGACTCCCCTTTGCACCACCTCCTGCCCAGCACTGCTCAGCAGAGTGGATGTGGGCCATCGCTGTAGAGTGATGAAATGACAGAATACAACACAGTCCCAGAGACCTTCCTGTCCTGCAGCTCACCTTGAGGGGCGTGCCGCTGGCGGAGGTGTTGACCACTGGGATGAAAGTGAGCGTGTAGGCGTCAGGGAAGACCTGCGGTCTGAAGCCCTGCAGGACCGAGTCCACCAGCAGACGCACGCGGTCCTCCTCGTGATGGCTGCAGCGGATGCCCCGCACGAGCCCGCTGTCCTCCACGCCCACCAACAGGCTGCCGCCCTCGCTGTTGAGGAAGGCGCACACGTAGCGCCGCAGGTGGTGCTTGAAGGCCAGGCTCAGGTACTCGCCGCCGCCCCTCTTGAACTCCATGCTGCGTGTCTCGCTGCCCAGAAAGGCGCCCTGGAAAAGCCGCTCCTGGCCCTGGATCTCCTGGTGAACGATGGCGCTGTCCGAGCGCGTGCAGCTGGGTTGGTGCATGGAGCTAGGCCACCCCAGAGCCTGGGCCGGTGGGGCGTTGGTGTGCCTGGCAGGTGGGCGGCTGGAGCCTGGGCTGGGGCCGGGGCTGGGACCAGGGCTCGGGCCTCTGTTCTCCTCCTGCTGGTGTGGAGCAAGAGTCCCTGAGCAGGGCAGCAAGAGGGACAGGCTTCCAGAACTCCCACCTCCACCCAGCTGGGGCCCAGCCCACTGAGGAAGCCCCGTCTTCCCTCCCAGGCAGAGGGATCTCATTCTGCTCAAGGTCCTGCAGCCCATGAGGGAAAGGCTGCTGGATCAAGGGTTGGAGCCAGCCACTGGTTCTGCCAGGCTGGGCTGCCCTCTTCCTAGGTGGACTGTGAAATGCATGGCGGGTAAGAGCTCACTTTCCCAGGCTGGAAGCTGGGACACCTGTAGGCCAATCTCTTCCCAGTTGGTTGGGACAGACCTCTGAGGCCCAGGACTGGGTCACCAGGAGATACCTAAGGTCCCATGTGACAGCTTCAGGTCTCTGAACTGAGAGGGGCCCCTGAGACCCCACCCCCTTCCTGATCTTCCTGAAACCCTTGCTCATCACTTTCTGGACCACTGGCCAGCCCTCCTGAACTTCAGCTTTCCTCAGGTCCTCCCTAGTCCCTTTCCATGGTTTCTGTTCTGTCCAGAGCTTCTGGGCATGAGCCCATGGCCACTTCCCTGGTGGCCCCTCCCTGGACTCCCTGCCTGCTGGGCTCTGGAAGAGGCCTCCAGCCCTGGGAGCTCAGTGTGGGCAGGGGCATGGCGATGAGGGGCATGTTCCTATCCACCCTGCAGTGCTCAGAAAAGACAGGTGTATCACAAATTTGAAAAACTGTCATACAAACACGAAATCAGGCTCACTGATCTTGAAATGCAAGTCACAGAGCTGTGTAGTTCTGCAGCAGTTTAAACACTGAGGCATTTTCACCCCAAAAGGAAAGATAAACCAGGATCACCTGTCTCATGGAGTGACCTGCACAGCCTCAGTGAGGTGACTATTCCCTCACGTTCCCCGTAGAAGCCAACCTTTCAGTCCCACTGACTGGGTCTCACCGCCCTGGGTGGCCTGGCCCCTGCCCTCTTTCTTCCTTCGTTCTGAAGCCTTCAGCTTGAGCTCCAGGGACACCACCTGGCCTGCCTGCTGCATGTAACATCCCCCTCACCACCCTGTTCCTTTGTATGTGCCATGTTTCTCTGCCTGGAATGCCAGCCCCACTCCCTGAGTCCCAGCCCGGCTTTTGCTCCCCCTGCTAATTTGTTCCCAGAGAGCAATGGGGGCCCTCCTGTGTCCTCCCACAGCTCCGGGAGGCCACCATGCAGTTTGTCGGCCATGTCTGGCTCTGCTCATAGATAGAGGGCTCCCTGAGGACAGGGCTGAGCCCTGGCTCCCTGCTTTACAGCCTGGCATAGAACAGCTGCTGGTGTTTGTCAACTGAATGAGGTGGTCCAAGGAGGAAATGAGGACCCCTTTGGGACCTGAGGCTGGGGCTGGCCCAGCCCCAGAGGCTGGGATGCAGAGGACCCAGGGAGGAATCCCACACATCTGCCTTTCTACACATGCTTCCGGCTGGAGGCAAACTGTCCCTCTGGGAGTAAGCTGGCAGCCCCCGCTACAGGCCAGTTTTTTGGGTAGCAGTCCCCAAGTTTGCAGATCTGTCCCCAGTTTCTCAAAGATACCCCTCCACCTATGGATGGCAGTGCAGGCCGTCCATACCCAGACCCCTGGGTGAGGCTCTGGGGCTTGCAGCCCGGTGGCTCCAGGAATGCCTCACTTACCTCTCTGTGGTGTGTGGGCTCACGGCCATCTCCCAACACCAGCTCCTTCCCGCGGGCCACCAGCTCCTTGATGATCTGGTGCTCCTCCAAGGCTGTCTGCAGGCGGCAGCGGAGGGAGGCCAGGGTGTCCTCAGAGGTGGCCACCTGCACCAGGGCATAGGCCTTCCGTGGCCGCCTCACCACCTCGATGTGCTCCCGTGCCACTGGCAGCTCCAGCCGCTCCAGGGTGTCTCGGAGCAGGCAGGTGAGCACTGGCACTGAGAACTGGGGGTTCAGGTGGCCCACGTAGAGAATATGCATGCTGGGAGCCCCCTCCAGGCCTGAGTCCTCAGGCAGGGACTCTTCTGTGGGGAACTCCTGCAGGGACTGCTTGCCTGGGGGCTCCATGAGGGGCTCCTGCACCTGCTTGTGCTGATCTCTTCCTGGGGGCCCCTGGAGGGGTCTCCCTCAGAAGGGCTTCCGGGATTCCTTACTGCAGGCTGCTCTTCCCAGGACCCTGGACTCTCAGCTTGGCCCAGGCCCTCCAGGGGACCAAAGGGGTGCCAAAGCTCCTGGGAGGTTCACAGATGGGCAGGGGCTGGGAAGGGCCAGAATGAGAGGGAGGGCAGAGGGCTAGCAGGAAGGGGCCTGCCAGCCACCCCAGGCCTGGGACAGGAAAGAAGAGAGTCAGACAGGGCTGAGCCGAAGAACAGAGCATGAGAGCCTGCCCCTCCAGTCCAGAGGGGAAGACAGGAGATATGCCCAAAGAGGGACAGAGGGGACCAGGACTCAGGTCTCTGAGGCTCCGAGGCCTGACTGTGGCCCCACTGCTGCTTCTGCTTGCCTGGTCTGAACCTGGTATGAGCCCAGAATGGCTCTGAAACGGGCAGGGCTCGGTCAGAGGGTTGTAGAGCAGAGGTTTTATGCTTTGGGCATGCTGATGAAAGCTATGGCCTCTCCCCAGAAGAATGGGCTTTGCATATATATGTATAACTTGTGGAGCCTCGTGGACCCTTCCTAAGAACTAGTTTAGACTGAGTCCTCCTTTAGGTTCAGAGAGCATAAGTGAGGAGGGGCAGAGCTGGGGCCCTACCCCCTCTCGGCCTCCCACCAGGCCAGGGACCTTGATCCTGAGCTGTGCACACACCAGCCCTCCACTTACCCACCCACACCCAGCTTCTGGTCGGTGTGGTAGGAACCACCAGCCTGCATCTTTTCAGATTGGATCCTTGAAGTTGTTAGGGCCTGGGGGCCACCAAGGCTGGGGTGGGAGCATTCAGGACCAACAGGAATAGAAGGACAAGGGAGGCCTATGACCCTCATGTCCTTGCTCTTCCTGGGAGGTAGTGGCCTGAGCTCCCACAGCTCCCTGATCCCTGGCCAGCGGCTCCCTAGGGCACTTGGGAGCTTGGTGTGGGGTGGCAGCAAGAACCAAGGCTGCAGGAAGTGGGCGGGGCCTGTGCAACTACCTCTGTGATCTCATGAGAGCCAATAATGCTTCTTGGCCAGCCTCAAGCACTGGGCAGGCAAGGGTGCGAAGTCCCTCAGGAGGATGCTTCCCCCACCCCCACCTCCACCCCCACCCTCTCTGTAAATATACACCAGCTTGCCCCAGGGCTCCCTCGGGACAGCTCCCAGAACCCCGGGGCTGAAGATGTACTTTCTTCCTGTAATGTCTCTCTAGAGTTCTAGGCCCTAGTGCCATGCAGGCCCCCTGGTGCCTCCCCATCCCCCCTTCAGTCATCAATCCCAGGCTCCAACTGGGCTCAGCTACCTCCAGGGTGGGTCAGAGTGCACACAGTTGGGTCCAGGGCTCCCTGACACCAGGCCCTTCTCTATGCCTGAGGTAGAGGAAAGCCCTGAACAATAGGCCAAAGCCCTTATGGGGAGCACCCCGAATGAGCAGCACAGCCTACCAGACCCCAATGTCCAGGAGTCTGTGGAAAACTGTGCCTACTCTGGCTTGGCAGCCCTGACCCTCTGGCTGCTTTGCGGAGACCGCGGTTAGAAGCCCACAGTGGCCACGTGGAAGGGCATTCTAAGTTCATCAGGATGTCAGAACCAATCACTGGCGAGAACTGGCAAGTACGCCCTTCCCCTCAGAAGTCTCCTTACCCACTCTCCCGGACCCTTCCCTGTCCCACCCCCAGGCACATGGGCTCAAAGAAAGGAAATGACTGACCCAGAGCACGATAGCAAATGGCTGGACTGGCGGAACAAAGATATACAACTGAGTGTCCTTTTTGGATCATCTTAGCTAATTCCACTACCCATGGCCCTGACTGGCGGAACAAAGATATACAACTGAGTGTCCTTTTTGGATCATCTTAGCTAATTCCACTACCCATGGCCCTGAAGTCGGGTTACTTGGCTTCAAATGCCTACTTTAACACTTCCTGGCTGTGATCTGAGCTTCTCTTTCCTCATCTACAAAATGGGTTTGTTGTGAAGATTAAATGAGCTCATTCTAACTCATGTAGAGCAGTGTAGGGCTCACAGTGACACTCTCAGGTTATACTGAACTGTGCTGCTACACCTTCTCTGCCATCCCGTGAGAAACAGGGATGTGTGGCCCTGGCCTTGAGCACCTGGCCCTGGCCCAGTTAGTCTGCACCTTTCCTTGCCCGAGGATGTGGATGAGCCCAGCCACAGAGGCTCCTTGGAGCTGCTGACCTTAACACTGTTCTTCCAGCTCAGGCTCAAGGAGCTGCTGAGCGCACCGCTGTCTTGCTGGCAGGCAGTGCTGGGGCCCCAGGGGACACCTGGCTAATCTCCTGTTCGTTAGGGATTTGCTGGAATTAGAAGAACTCAGGGATCATCTTGTCCAAGCTCCTCATTTTATATGTGAAGAAACTAAGACCATGAGGAAGGACTAACCTGCCCACTGGAAAACAGTGATTTGGCTGTTGATTAAAAAGACACTGGCATCTATATTGCTTTTTATTTATAAACAAGTCAACATAAAATAAGTCCAGATGGCAGCGGGGCAGCTGTGCTGACCTGCTTGCGAAGGAAGCATGTAGACAGCGGAGTGGGTGCAGCCAGACTCCAGCCTGGAGACCCTTTCCTCCTACCACCATAGGGACTTCTTGGCCTAAAATCATTGGCCCGACCTTCTGCGGCAGCAGTTCTGGCCAGGGCAAGGAGCTGTGCTGGGTCAGTGCGGGCAGGGACTCCCCATTCCCATGGGTGAGGCTGGGCGAAGGGCCCAGTAAGGAAGAGAGGGGAAGGTGACAGGGATCCTCTCCTCCCAACACTGAGTGATGTGGTCAAGGCTTTATGGGTCTGTCTGTCCCAAAGAGAAAGTGCCCTGAGGTAATGTCCTCTGTGAAGGGGCCACACCTCTCTGGGACCAGGGCAGGGCAGTCTTTCTCCTCCTGAAACCCCATGTTTGGAGTGAGGAGTAGGAACTGAAGGGCTTGCCCAAGTGCCAGAAACAATAAATAACAATACAAAATGATCTTTTTTTTTTTTTAAAAAAGGTAGAGGTTTGCACCATGAGTTTGGAATCTGGGTATCTTGTAGAAGGCAGGAGCTGTGGGGCAGTGGGTGCCACACCAGGCCCAGCAGGTGGTAAGGGACTGGGCATGAGTGTCAGTTCAGGGCCCCATCTTCTGAGGCCTCAGGGGTCCACCCCTTTGCCATCACATGGCAGGTGTTCAGTCTAAACTTCTGAGGCCGGCCAGACTTGGGAAATAAATAGAGGGGGCCTAGAGCAGAGGCAGGACTGAGGGGAAGAGCAGCATCAGCCCTGGGCCCCACACTCCCCCTCCTCAGCCCTTCATGGAAGGACATGGAGGGTAGCAGTGGGGGCTCTGCACAGCCTCCTGCAGTCCTGAGGTGCGCCGAATGCCACAAACCACTGGGAGATGGCTGATGGTCGGAGAATGCTGCCCTGTCCGCTCCACCCCTCAGCTGTCAGGCCGTGTCTTCCTGCTCAGAACTTGCCCTGCTTCAGCCGGTCAATGTGGTAGGAGAGTTTGAGCGCAGGCCCCAGCTTCAGCCCCATGTACTTCATCATCACGTCGCTGCGCAGCAGGAGCAGGGCCTTGCCGTCGATCTCCTGGAGGGCGTGGGAGAGCCGCCATCAGAGGCCTGGTTGGTCTGACCACCCCAGGGAAGTACAGCCACATGGAGTCAAGTGGACCTGCTGTGACACTAAAGCCTCCCTGGTCTCCCACCTTTTGTCTCCAACCATCCCTCCCCCACAAACAGCTATTGCTGAGCCCACCCGCTAAGCTCTTCACACGTTTGCACCCGTTTCCTTTCTCCGCTGAACCCTCCCAGACCTCTGAGTCCAGCTCAGTTCCAACTCCTCTAGGAAGCTTCCCCAGTCAGTGTACGTGTCACTTCCCACGGCTGTTCATGACCCTGTTATTCTGAGTCCTCTTCCTTCCGAAGCAGCAGGGACCATCTGTGTGAGCTAGACACAAAGCAGGCACCTACCAGGCAGCTCTGAGGCCCTCAGGCCTGAGCTAAGAGCGCCCTCCAAACCCACCTGGCATGGGAAGTTTAAATGACCAATGAAGGGAGCAGTTCTGTTCTGAGTGCCCACAGGGGAGAACTGCACCAAGCAGCAGGGGCTCCGGGGGAAATGGCCTTGTGCCCCAAATCAGAAGAATGGTCAAGGTGGGGATTAGGAGTAGTCCCTGGCCACAGGGCCATTGGTCACTTGAAGAGATGTGTGAGAGGCTAGGAGAAGACGAGAGCCTGCTGAGGGTGAGAGCTCGGGGCCATTTGGCAAGGGATTCTTTAACGTAGGCCAACGCCCCTGATTCTCAGGCCAAGGCTGGCAGGTGAGAGAGCAGCGTTCCTAGGAAGAGGAGGGCCTTGTCCCTGCTGCAAAGCCCACAGGGTGCACACCCAGCAGGAATGTGGCTGCATCAGATCTCACACCAGCGGAGTAGGCTGAACTCAGTGCCCAGTGAGTGTTGACTGAGACCCAAGATTCTGTCCCTAAGTTTGTGTGGTCTCCTGAGCTGTATCAAGGGACCTGGAACAAATGTATAGTCCATGCCCTTAAGAGTCTACAGGCTGCGGAAGCAATACTCCAGTGAACCCGACAGAGATGAGGCAGGGGCACCTACGTGTTTACGAAAAAGGTCAGCGTGGGGTCCAAGCTGAGGATCAGCTTCCCGAACAAACTGCATCACATCCTCGACTGTCCATGAGGAGGGGTCCCGGGCACTCATTCGAGAGGCATCCCGGCTTTCCAGGTATCGGTCCGACCCTGCAGGACAGAGGGACAGCTGGCATCATGGGCGGGAACTGGTTTGAACTCCCCACCACTCCCTTCAGCGTGTCCTGAAAGGCCCTATGGGTGAGCTAACAGCAGAGGCAGCAGAGGGAGGGAGCGTTTCCACAAAGGGTCTTCGTAAGTTAAATCTTTGTTCTTTAAGGGTAGATCTGATTTTGAAAATAGAAGGAATTTTACACTGAGGCTGTGACTCATCCTGGACTAGAGTCAGGGTAAAATGAGGTAATGGGCTTACTTAGGTTCAGTGTGGGGCTGGTGGGTGAAACTGCTTTTGCTGTGGTTCTGGTGACCATTACTGGAGAGACCTTGGGAACTGGGCAAGAGCAGAGCCCAATTCTTGGGGTCTAGGGAGAAAAAAAGTGGAGGATAAAATCCTGGGGAAGAGCTGACCTCACTATAGCTCATGTACAGAGGCAGAAAGTTTTGCTTTGGCTTCCAGAAGCCTCAGCATTACTTTAATGCCCTGCTTAGAGCTTGTATCTCAATCGTGGCTCAATCGCCACTTCCCTGTGGGAGTTGGGATTTCTATTCTGATCATCACCTGCCACAGATCTCCGGTACGTCACATCCCTCTTCCTGGAATGTGTTTCTCCTCTCCTTTCAATTTCTTTTCTTTGGCAAACCCCAACTTAGCAAGCAAGAGATGACTTCAAAGACCAGCTCCTCTATGAAACTTTTCTATGGAAATAACTGGCCTCACAAAGCATTTCATGTATCCCTGGTTACAGCTTAACCTCTACACACTTCTCTCATCACATCACCTAATAATCTATTATCGGGAAAGCAGTCAGAGCAGCCTTAAAAAGGAATTGGATGGTGTCAGTCCTTAAAAACTCCATGCATTGGCCTCCCATCACACCTGACAGGACATCTCAACTCCTTGGCCTGGCAGTTGCTCCATCACCTGGCCCTTCCTCCTTCTGACCTCACGTCCCAGGCCCCGCCCCACCTTTCCCTCACAATAATCCAGACAAGCCAGTTTTCTTGCTGCTACTTGAACAGGCTATGCTCTTATTCTTTGACCTGTAATTTCCTTTGTCTGGAATGCTCTTTTTCCAGATCTTTGCATACCCAATTCCTTCTCAACATTTGGGTCTCATCTCAAATACCAATTCCTCAGAGTAGCTTTCCCTGATCTACTAGTAAAAGTACTCCATTCCCCATTGTCACTTGTTGGAAGCCGCCCATTGTCTTCACTAGCAGAGAGGTGTTGACAAGGAACCTGGAAGGCTGGAGACCTTGAGTTCTTAAAGGTCAGAGCTCTGCACCCACTGTTTAGTTGAGACAATGGTAGCTGAAGCAACTTCTACCTTTTAGTTTTATGTAAATCCTTGCTGACTGGCTATTATTGGAATTGCTTGCCTAAGGGCTATGGGTGTATCCCAAAACCTGAATAAAAGGGATAGCAAGGCCAGAGCAAAGGGGAGTCCTTCCTCTTGAGCTGGGCTCCTGCCTTGCCCCCAATTCCAAAATTTATATTTTTTTGTCTGGTCTCTTTCATTTGTGTGCAGCCTCCTCCAGAACCCGAACCCTGAACCATGCGGGATATGGAGGGGACACTCACAGTCACTCTCAACTCCCCTATTCTATAGTTTTTGTTTTTTCTTTCCAGCACATATGACTACCTAAAATAATTTTATGCATCTATGTCTTCTATTTTCCCCCCTGCTATGTCCTTATGATATTGTGATTTCTAATATGAAACATACATACTTGTCTTAATATCCACTTATGGCACAGAACTCTTAAAATCCTTTAAATTTCCCAAGTGGTGAGATAAAGAAAGGTTATTTATAATGAGCCCCTTTCATTATGAGTATGTCAATGAGGTGACTATTGGAAAGACCCTAAAGATGGGAGTTGGTTGCCAGAAGAACAAACCAGGTGGCTAGAGAGTTGGACCTTTCAGGTCCACCTCCAAACTCCTGGGGAAGGGAGAGGCTGGCGATCGAACTCAATCATAATGGCCAATGATTTAATCAGTCATGCCTCTGCAATAAAGTTTGGGGCTGGGCACTGTGCAGACCAGGGGAGAAGTGTGCTTGATTAGAGCCACAGAAATTCCACTGGCTTTTTAGAGGTGGCAGTAGACAGGAAGTTGGAGAGAACTCTCTATAGCCAGCCACTTCTCACTGCCCTGAAAGTCTAAGACAGATGCTAAGACAGAAACCTGTGATGCTAAGACAGAAACCAACTCAGAGATTATGGAGAGCAGAACAAAGATATACAACTGAGTGTCCTTTTTGGATCATCTTAGCTAATTCCACTACCCAAGAGAAGCTAGAAATCTCTCTCTCTCTCTCTCTCTCTCTCTCTCTCTCACACACACACACACACACACACACACAATTATTCACGTATACATATCCTATCTAATAAAAGAGTAATATGCAAATTGACCATACCTCTGTCACACCCACCAGCCACACCCACCAGCCAATCAGGAGCAAGTATGCAAATTAACCCAGCCAAGATGGCTGCGGCCACAGAGAGAGCAGGAGGCTTGGGTTTCCCCGGCAATGGAGGAAGCCAAGCTTTCCGCCTGCCCTGGCCTGCCTTGGCCTCCGCTTAAGGCTACAAAGTTTCAATATAGAAGATAAATAAATCCCAACAAAATGGCTGTGGACACAGAGCAAGCAGGAGGCTTGGCTCTGCTCAAGGCTACAAAGTTTCAATTATAGAAGATGAATAAATCCCAGATACTAGGGCCTCCGCTTGGGTCGCCGGGGTGCGTGGCCAGCCTGCAAACCACCACAGGCCCCTCACCCAGGCTGCCCCACACCCCAAGGGAACCCCCACCCTGATCTGGGACACCCTTCAGGGCAAACCAGCCGGCCCCCACCCGTGCACCAGGCCTCTATCCTGTCTAATCCTATCTAATAAAAGAATAATATGCAAATTGACCATCACTCCAACACACAAGATGTCTGTCCCCATGTGGACATAAGATGGCCGCCACAAGATGGCCAGCAGGGGAGGGCAGTTGGGAGGAACCAGGCCTGCAAGGGAGGGCAGTTGGGGGCGATCAAGCCTGCAGGGGAGGGCAGTTAGGGGTGACCAGGCCGGCAGAGGAGGGAAGTTGGGGGTGACTGGGCCTGCAGGGAAGGGCAGTTGGGGGGGACCAGGCCTGCAGGGGAGCAGTTAGGCATCAATCAGGCTGGCAGGGGAGTGGTTAAGGGGTGATCAGGCTGGCAGGCTGAAGCGGTTGGGGCAATCAGGAAGGCAGGCTGGCAAGCAGTTGGGAGCCAGCACTCCTGGATTGTGAGAGGGATGTCCGACTGCCTGTTTAGGCCCGATCCTACCTGGATCGGGCCTAAACGGGCAGTCGGACATCCCTGGAGGGGTACCAGATTGGATCGGGTGCACGCTGGGCTGAGGGACACCCCCCACCCTGTGCATGAATTTCGTGCACCAGGCCTCTAGTATATATTATAAACACATATATATACACATATATAATACTATTATATATTATGTGTTTGTTAGCCTATTCCTGTTAGAATGTACACTCTACGGAGATGAATACATTTAAGCAAAGACCTTGAGGCAGAGAGTGATGAGCATATTTAGGGTTGAGCAGGGAGGCAACGTGCCAGAGCAGAGTGAATGAGGAAAAGTGGCAGGAATAACATCTCAGAGGCATGTATGTGTGTGCTGGGCAGGGAAGCAGTGGTGAGGTAACAGAAGACCTTGTAAGCCACTGAAAGACCAGTGGCTTTTCTGAGTGACATGAGTTGAGTTTGAGCACAGGAGTGACATGAACCAATTTATAACTAACTAAGAATCCGTCTCACAGTCTGTGTTCATAATAGGTGTTAGGGGGCAAGAACAAGTGAAGGAGACAAGTTGTAAATGAGTCTCCTATGATAGTCCAGATAAGAGATGACTGTGGCATGCACCAGGCGGTAGTGGTGAGTGGTGAAGAGAGGTCTGATATATGAACATTATAAAGAATTCCCACCACCGTCCATTCATTTAACCCTTAAAACAGCTCCTGAAGGAATTATCATCTTCAGTTTAGAGATGAGAGAAGTGAGGCTCAGAGAAGGGAAGGGACTTGCCCAAGACCACACAGGAAGGAGATGAGTTATGCCCTGTCTCTATCTTTTCCTATTCCCAATTTTTCAGACAGACTATATCAAGGTTCTCCCCCCTCCACCCAATGGGTATGGCTGGTGGTTATTCTTCAAAGAAGGGAGAGGGTCTCAATCTGAGAATGACTAAGGCAGGTGAGGCACCTCCACAGAGGCCAGACTAACAAACAGATACCTAATCATCCTGAATCATGAAATAAGAGGGGATAGACCTGACATCCATTAAATTCTATGAGAGAAACAATTTTAGGGCCAACTGAATGGAATCCTTTCATAGTCTTATCGGGTTCTTCAGGATCAGAAAAGGTCTAGACCATGACCTGGCCAACAGACTCAATGTATTCCAAAGGAAGAGTAAAGATGCCTGGGGACAACAGTGACATCTGAGGCCAGTGCCACATGAGGCACTCCTAATGGAAACAGGGCCTTGGAGAAGATCACAGTAAAGTAATGCCCTCCTACCTGGGGAATGAGTTAGTTTCCAAAACGATCCCATATCCCTGCTTCCACCAGATCCTTTTAACACTCCTGTGGAAAGACCAGGTGGATGTCACCATCTTCATTTTGCATATGAGGAACATGAAGATGTGCGAGGTGAGATGACTTACCCAAATCTCAAGGCAGGGGATCAACTCTCAGTTCTACCTCTACTTCAGGGCTTCTCATGCTCCACTTTGCTGCCTCACGGTGGGAGGGGCATCCCAGTCTTCTTCCCCTGTCAGCCTTCCCGAAAACTCTCTCCTGAGGTCACCTCTTTCCATTGCAGGCCTTGCTAATGGAGTCTCCTTATTCTTTTACAGCCCACACATTCCTGGGCTGTGAAAGAATAAGGCCTTTTGTGGGAAACACCAAAGGCCCAGCTGTGGGATGTGAAGGTGGATCTCCTATATTCCCATTGCTACTTTTAGACCATCCTCCTATGAAAGCTCACGTTCTTCAGAGGCCACACTGTTGTCTATAAATTTCAGTGTTTCTACCCCTTGTTAAATGAAGACTTTTTGGTATTTAGCTCACTGCCTTCTATTCCACCCCAATTCCTGCCATAATTTTCAGAGGCAATCGGCAATCTATTCAACTTCCTTGCCTCTCTCTGCCAGTGACTTTCACATCTACTCTACTTCAAATACCAATTGCCAAATTCACTGTCTGGTTTTTGCCATCACTTGGAACAATTTTAAACATCACTTCAGAATTTTAAACATGCCACTTTCTGACCTCAACCCTGTCTTCCCAACTGTCTTGTGACTTATGTCCATTATAACCTTGACATAACAAGATTATCAACACATCAATCTTACAGTTCCCCATCCTTCAGCCTTCTCTTAGTCTTGCTCCTTCCCCACCCTGCCCAGATCCAGTGTTGATCTAAACTCCTCTCCCTCTAGTTCTTCGATTCCTTTATATGCTTCCTTACTCCCTGTCCCCTCTTGTCCTACTAGCTCGAATAAACATGAAACCTTAAATTCAAACTCTTTTCTTACCCCACATCTAGGTTTCTAAGAATCACAGAAGAAAACTATGGCTCTTGCAAACTTCCAAATTAGTCTGCAAGCACAGCTGGGCCTTGGTGTTTCCCACAAACAATTTCCCTCTCCTTCACCCATTTCCCCCGTCTTCTTTAGGACCAGTTCCATATTTCAGACTCCTAAGCCTTCCTTACTCAGCCCCTCTCCATTTACTCATGGCCACAAACTTCCCTCCAGTGTCAGAGAACAAGGTGTGCCTCCTTCTGGTTTAAGAGCTATCTGCCTGTGCCCTTTATCCCTAATCCTTCCTACAACTCTCAAGGCCTTACTTTTTCTTCTTTCCCATATTCTCAATTTCTTCTCCTGGGAAGGCTCAAATTGTCTACTGGTAAGCATGCCCAGTGTGCTTCCACTCCAGAAGACCTTCTTTGGAAGGTCATCATCTTTCTTTTTCTCAACAAACTCTCCTTGATATTCCTACCCACTGCCATCTGCCCTCACTACCCTTCACCAACATTGAAGCTACAAATCCAGTAGATATTTTACTGACCCTTTGCTGTGCTCTCCTTAAAACATTCCCTATTGCCCTGGCTGCCACAATATTAAAGTCTTCTGTTTTTCCTCACATTTGACTACTCCTTTGTCTCCTGGGTGGGATCTTCTTCCTGTTTCTATCTCCTATACTTTGTTAGTCACCAGGACTCCATCATAGTTAACTGTTTTCATTCTACACATACTCCTGGGAAATGGGTGCCATTCACCCTACAGCTTCAACTACCATCTGTGTGTTGATGACTCCCAAATATTTAACTACAGCTCAGTCCTCTTCCCTGAGAATCAGATCTGAATAGCCACCACCTCTAAATATACCTACATGATCCATGGGCTCCCTACCGTTCTTTCTCTTCTAGGTACCACCATTTATCCAGCCACCTCATCTCGAAACCTGGAAGACATTCCCACTCCCTTCTTCCTCATGATCCTCAAATTTGACTAAATTTACCTGGTAAATAGTTTCAAACCTTGTCTCTCTTCTACAAACTTTCTACCACTGCCCTAAACTAGTCCTTTATCACTTCTGGTCTGGCTCATGCTCGTAACCTTGTAACTGGTCTCTCTAGTCTTGTCACTCCTCTAATCCATCCTCAACATAGTAGTTAATGATCTACTGAAAACAAACTTTTTTAGGTCTTACCTCTAATTAAAAGCCTTTGATAACTTCACATTGCCTATAAGATCAACTCCCAACTCTTTAATGTGGCATTTAAGGTCCTCTGTGGTATAAGCCTGACCTTTCCAGGCTTTTCTCTTTGAAGTCCCAGTATTTTCCTTTGATTCAGCAACACCAAACAGCATGCGGTTCCTGGCACACTCTGTGCTAGCTCTTTCCCTTTGCCCTTGTTCATGCTGTGCTCTTGTGGAAAGCTCTCCCACCCCTACTACTCCTGATAGGGCCATTCATACAGTCACCCTTCAAGTCTCAGAAAGGGCATCACTTCCTCAAGGAAGCTTCCCCTGGACATCTAGCTTGCGTTAGGTGTTTCTTCTTGCAGTTTTTATATGAATAGAGAATATATGCAACTGCACTAAGATGTTGTTTTACAATTACCTATTTAAGTATCTCTTCTACAATACTGAGAGCTCCTAGAGGACAAGAAGTGACCAATTTTTGCATCCCCATGCCAAACAGTGTTCAAATAAGTGGCCAACGAAGGAATGAATGAATTCTTCCCTGTCCCTTTGGCTCTATGTTTTAGTTACCATTATTCTCAAGCCAATCCCAGAGTTTCAGTCGCCTCCCCAGGCACAATGGTAAGCCCAGACCCTAGCCCAACCACCAGACAGAGCGAAACAGAGCCAAGTCCTTTCTAGCCTCCTAGAGCTCAGGAAGGAAGAAAGGAAGGAAAGAATGAAGGAAGTAAGGAAAGAATGAGGGAAGGCAGGAGGGCCAGAACTCTGGTAAGCTTACCCCTTGCGCACAGTCTACGCATAGCTGAGGCAGCACTCAGTGAGAGGCCACAGGATGGAAGCAAAGGCCGGTACCCAGAGGTCCGAAGATTTTGGGAAGTGCTGACAAGGTTGGTGGGTTTCAAGGTGGAGTCCATTGAGTCTGAGTGTGGCTCCAAGGACCGGGCCAGACTATTCCCTAGTACAAAGGTTTCACCTGGAAAACAGTAAAACCAGAGTTAGAGCAGGGAATAGTCTAGAAGGACTGCTGTGGCACTGGCTCCCAGGTACCTGTCTGGATAAAGCAAAAGGCAGCCAAACAGGAAGTCCTAGGCTGGGTCTCAGGAGGCCTGTGTACCAGTCACCACTCTGGCTCTCACTAGGTGGTCTGAGTCAAGCCCAGTGCCTCTCTCTGGACTTGGATCTCCTCAGAGATACTTCCTCTTAGACTAGATGGTCTTTGAGGTTTCTTCTGGTCTAGATATCTTATGCTTTTTCTAGATAAGAAGAACCTTAAAAAAAATAGAAGAGGCTGCCTTACACATAAGCTGCTAGTAAAGAATAGGGTGCTGGAGAAGAGATACACTTGCTTAGGTGAGGGCACTTCAGAAGCCTACTCTCAGCCAGCCGTTTATCTCAGAAATGCTTCTTGAAGCCTGGCTAAAGGCCTGTCTACAAAGGATCTGCTCCTATGCCCTCCACCCCCTTCATATTTGCCTTGTTCTAGAGAAACATTCCAAGGACGCTGGAATGTACAGTGGTGAGAATGTGGGCACAGGACCAGAATCTGGGTTAGAATTGGACTCTGCCCTCTGCAGGCAAGGTGTTTCCCTCGGACCTTATTATAACATAGGAAGCCCCTTTCTTCCAAGGGGCTTGTAAATATCAGAAGGAAGTAGCTATGAAAACATTTGTAAAGGGAATCTCAGCCTGACATTTCTATACCCAGGCCATGGCCCAACACCAGCAGCATCCCCTAAGCACTGCACTGCAGAACCTGAAGCAGATTCTGCCTCATCACTGGGTTCTAGACATCAAAACAGCTCCTTAGGCCTGGCCACAGCATTCTCTACTTATGACGGGGGGTGGGGATGGGTGGGTGTCTCAGGAATTGGATCATATCACTGTCTTTTGTGGTTCTTCTCAGAATTCTGGTGTTTAGATAATGCTTGGGATTCATTTAGGTCCTCTAATAAATAATAAATTCAAGCTTATTGTCTGGCATACAGTAAGACCTCTGTGGCAAGATGGTTTAGGATTTTAGAACTGCTTTCTGCTACTCACCTAAAATTTCTTGGTGACCATGGGCTTAATGTCAAATCTAGCATGAGACAGATTTCACCCTTATCTCAGGGAATTTAACTAATGAAGCCTTTCCCTACAAATGATTCTGAAGAGAGAAGTCTCTGAGGCCCTAGAATACCTAAACCATATCCACTCCCACTCTGCAGGTGAGGTTCCAGATTCCTGTTTTCCAGGAGAGATGACTACAGCATTGTCCTGCCTTGAGACAAGGACAGGAACCCAATCCAGAAAGCAAGGCCTGAGTACTGTGCCTGAGCTCCTGCCTTTTACTAGGTGTGTCATCCTCAATAAGTTGTCTTCTCTGAGCACCAATTTCTTCATCTGTAAAATGGAAAAACCACCCTTTGTCATGCTGAGAACTTGCTCAGCATCAAATGAGGAAATAGAATGGGATGAACTTTACAAAGGCTGAAGTTGTTGTTATTCTTCATTCAGAGTTAAGAGTAGCAAACCTACATATGTTCTCCTCAATAGCTCAAGAAAAAGATAAAGTGGAATTTCTGCATTTATCAGCAGGACAATCTCACCTTTCTAGTCCTCATTTACTCAGTGGAGATAATACCACCTGCCTCACAAAAGCTAACAGATGTGAAAAATAATTATGATGACTATGCCTGTGGCTTACCAGATGCTGATGCAAATCAGTAAGTGTCTTTTCCTCTCAGCAATGCTAAAATGGTAACTGAAATCTGAATTCTGAATTGAGGGACCTGAAAATCTGGACTGGTGGTACTGGACTAGGCAAGGCCATAAGATCTTATCCTAATGAGATGCAGTGGAAAAAATCATACCTGAGGCTCTGGGAGGTTCTACTAAAGGCTGATCTGTGAGGCCCTGGCTGCCCTCACTAGGATAATGCCAGGGATGGCAATGCTTTCAGGCCTGGGGGCTTCCAGAGAGAGGCCAAGGAAATACGGCTCTGGTTCTCATCCCAGTTTATATCAAAACAGCTCCGGTTTTAACTTCTATGCACCAGAGTTTCATATCATCTTAACTTTGTAAAAAAAGGAGTTCTAATGCTAAAACAAAGCAAACTTTGAAACCTCTGGCCCAGGGATCAGAATTTGAGGCTGGAAGACTTAAGTTCTCTATTTTTAGCACAATCACTAGTCAACAATCACTGCCTTTTTCCTGGGATTCAATTTACCCAGCTGTAAAATGGAGATGAAAACCCTGAACCTCATAAGGTCTATGTCAATTACATTTGCTGTTGATATGCTGGAGACAGGAGAACAATCAGCATGAGAGGGAGCTCATTCATTCATTCAACAACATTTGGTTGAGCACTCTTTATTTGCAAGCCACTATGCTAGGGATGGGGTTATGCAAAGGTAAACAGACAGATAAGGATCTTGCCCTTATGCATTTATTTTTAGTGAGTGGCAGATCTTGTCTGAGTATCAAATTGCAAGGCTGACCTTAAAAACCAGAGTTCCCAGCGGAGGGTGATCAGAATACTGGTAAGAAGCAAAGAAGGAAAAACATGGGAATGTAGAATCTGGAGAACAGTCAGAGGAGACAAAAACCCTAAAGGCAGTCATGGGATGGGAAGAGGACTGGGAAGGCAGAGAATGAAACAGTGGGCAGGCATTAAAAGAAGACAGATTTCAGCTATAAAGAGAGGCATTTTCACAATCAGAGGGTCTAACAGTAAGGCTGATTGCCAAAGGTGACAGTGAGCAACTTAGTATTAGGAGTATTTAAGCAGAATTCAGATAAGTGAAGGAGCACAGAGGAGTCAGAAATCTAGATGGTGCTCTGACTTGCCTGAGCAGCGTTAAAATGCTCATTTCAGGGAAGCAAATAAAAATTAGGGTGAGAGCAGCTAAGTGGCTGGGAACCCACTATGAGAACCAGAGGTTAGAGGGCACAAGAGGGTGCAAAGTTGACTAAATCTGTCTGAAAATGAGGGAAGGAAAGGGAGACAGCCAATGGTGGAATGTGATAACCCTAGTATTGGTCTCTTTGGTGAGGGGTAAGGATAAGAGGTTAAAGCTTGCTTCCTCTTATCTGAATCAGCAGAGAGATGCAAACTGGAATAGAATACCCAGGAAAGGTCATGCCCATAATACCAAATTACCTTGGGGACTGCAGGTCCATGATATGCACTGCTACCAGTCTCTGCATGCTGCTACCAGGACATTTCTCTTAGTTCTTAATGACCATATTCCATTGAAAAATTTGGAGTGGCTATTTCTTTGAGAAATCTGTCTTTAGACTAGCAGCTACACTCATGGACATGCTACTCCCTTTCATGTACCTGCTCTTCCAGAATCCCAGGCGGGCTTTACTTTCATAACTGAAGTACAACTTAGAGTTCCTGATTGCCTATAGCTGGGGACATTTCATAGCCTGCCTTTGTCTGCACCAACTTCACCATGCTCAGCCCAGACTCCCAGTGGGACATTCTAACTCGAGGTGAGAATGCCTTTTTCTGTTCTCAGAGATTCTGATGCTGAAAGAACACAATTTAGAGCAGGTTAGGTAAGAAAAATGATCAATGACGGGGTCACAAATATGTCTGCGCAGACCAGATGGCCTGCTCCCCACAAGCAGTATTTGAAAGTCAGGTATATTTTTATAAGTTATGTAAGCAATGCTCACTTGGATGCAAAAATAAAGGGGATGGTGGTGGCTGGGGCTGGGTGAGTAGTCACTTCCCTGAGCACATTCTTCAGAAGTGGCACTTTATCAGAAGTGATTCTGCTAAGATAATAATAAAAAGATTACTAGGGAAGGCAGTGTGAGAAAAAGACTGGTTAGAGAAGGTCAGAAGGGGGCACCTTTCAGACTTATATGCTCCCCCATCAACAGACAGCACAGCTCTGAAGCTGACAGCACCACCTCTCCACGCCTCAGGCCAGGACAAAGTCCACGGGACTCCTTTAAAGGCCTATCCTCCCTCTCTCAACAATGACCTACCTCGCTATGTTTAGGGCCGAGCTTTCCTTCCCTCCCTGTCGTCTGTGTCCTGGGCTCCAGATTAGAGATGCTGCATTCCATTCACTCTTTAACCTCTCTCGGAAGTGCTTAGTCACTGATCCGGCCACGTGGCATCCGCTTTCCCGTTGTGGGTCTGGTATGTTAACTAAGAAAGTTATTTTCCAGCCTAGTTAGAAACAGCAGGAACTTGAATTGACTTGCTAGACTGGCAGTGCAGGAGGAGTTAGGGCTACGTGCCAAAGGAAAGAGTAGATGGCCAATCACCAGGGAGCACATTTCTCAATCTGTAGCTTGAGACTAAACCTTCCTGCTGGCAAGGGAGATCTATGGTAGGCCTTTGCTGCCAGACTCACACTGGGAGACGTACTGTGACTCCACATGTAGTTTGGAGCTCAGAAGAGGATTCGTGAACCACCTTTTTTTAGGGACAAAATCAGAGGAAAGAAAGTTCATTCTACAGAGAGGGGACAAAATCCTGAAGAGAGAGTAAAGATGAGAGGAGACCAAAAAGTCCCAGATGGGGCAAAGGTTAAGGACAGAAAACCAGACTTCTGGATAATAGGTGCCAGGCTAGCAGGTCAGAGGGCTGATCCCAGGCCCTCCCTAGAGCTGCTACTAGCCCTGCCCCCTTTCTTAGCCCAGGCCCCATCCCAGCTCCTACCTGGTAGGTACCTGTCGTGGCTGTGGCTGTACTCTGTGTTGGTGAGTGACAAGTGAGTCTGTGTAAAAGGCTGGTTGCCAAACAGATTGTCACTGCGAAGGTTGTGGCAGAGTTTCTCCAGGAAGCGGAGAACGTAGGTGATGCTGTTGACTGCTGGGAGGTTGAGGGTGTGCTGTTCTCGATCAAACACGGCTGTGAAGTGAAGTAAACAGGGCTGAGCATGTCAGGCGGGCAGTTCAGTGCAGCGCTGGGCAGGCCAGCCCACAGCGTGTCTTAGGCTTACCTGGTTACACAAAGGCAATCAGTGCCCACGTTTCCTCCCTCCCTCCCTCCCACCCTCCCTCGAGGGTTTGATTTTTGCCTCCAACTCCAAAGGGCTTGCAGTAATGGGAGTGGCCAGGCCAAGTCTGTTGCACCCGGGGCTCTGGAAGGATTTTACTCAACTTGTGAAAACAACTGTGAACATAATTCTATCTGCTCCATCAGTTGGCTGGGCCTCATCCAGGAAATCTGTTCATTTAGGGTGCTATTTCCATAAGAACTGCCCAAGAACAGAGGAACTGGGCAGAAGAGGAGAATACAGCCATTGCCAGCAATGGTTTGGGCGCACAATCAGATCTGTATAAGAGCACTAGAATTTCAGCAACATTTGGAACTATGCCATGCTTCGTTTTATTTTACTCTCTATTTCTATTCAAAAAGTATCTGTCTAGTCTTTATAAAGCTAAAAGCCTCTGCATTTGTCTCTGAGAGCAGCAGGAAATGGGGGTGTGTGTGTGTGGGGGATAGACCATTCTCAGAAACGAATTTTGGGGCAGATAAAGAACCCTATAGTAGGTGTAGGTGATTGTCCTAAAGAGAGGCAGTGAACCTGTGAACCAGTGGGTCACAGTTTGGGTCCCGGTTGGGGCATGTGCCCGGGTTGCAGGTTTGATCCCCAGTGGGAGGTGTGCAGGAGGCAGCCAGTCAATGATTCTCTCTTATCATTGATATTTCTTTCTTTCCCTCTCTCTTCCTCGCTGAAATCAATAAAAATATGTTGAGAGAGAGAGAGAGAGAGAGAGAGAGAGAGAGAGAGAGAGAGAGGCAGTGAAGAAGCCAGGTCCCTGCAGACTGTTGCACAAAAGCAAAGGAGAGACTAGGGCGTGGCCTCTGCCTCAGAAGGAAAGGAAAGCTTGATTTCCTATGCAGTTCTCAGCCTTCTGCAACAATGCCTTCCTGGCTTGCCCCATCCTCTTCTCAGGCAATTACTCTCGTCTGGGCTCTGACACTATCCTGTACATACTTCTCTGCTATAACACCTCTCACCGTGAGATATTCTTCCTTTTCCACCGGGGCAGAGTCTGAGCCTGTCATCTTCCGTTCTCCCCTTCCCCCGGCCAGTGTCTGGCAATAACCTCTGACATATAGTAAGGGCTCAATAAATGTTTGCTGAAAGAATACAGTTGGATTATTCATGGGGTTTTCCATGTCAACTGCTTCCTGAGGTTGGATATTGCAACTCGTTAGAAGGAAGGGGCAGGAGATTATGGAGGAGCACACAGTTAAGACTGAAAGGCTTTAGGTCAAGTCTTCATAGGTTTGATGGGTAAAGAATAGGGTTTTGGACTTATGAGAACTGAAAGAGAACAGGGGCACAGCAGAAAAAGTAAATATTCTCAGTGAAAACAACAGAACACTGTGCAGCTGACTCAGATCTCATAGCGCAGTGGGTGGCAAACTCATTAGTCAACAGAGCCAAATATCAACAGTACAACGATTGAAATTTCTTTTGAGAGCCGAAAACCGACTTCTGCGCATGGGCCACGAAGTTTCAATCGCACTGTACGTGTGCGCCCACATGTGGTATTTTGTGGAAGAGCCACACTCAAGGGGCCAAAGAGCCGCATGTGGCTCGCGAGCCGCAGTTTGCCGACCACTGTCATAGCGGTAAAGGAAGAGGGAATGACCCTTTCCTCTCTGCCCTGGCAGTCAACTCCCTTGGATCAGGGCTGGCTTTGAACTGGGAAGCTAAGGAGTTAAAAGAACGAGAAAAGAATATATGGTTCCCTCACGCTAGGTGGGAGGCCGTGGCAGTCTAGAGAAACTCTCCTGTTGCCATAGTATAGCCCCCTTTTGATTCTTCTATCTCCCGGGATACCTTTAAAACAACACACTCATATATTTTCTGTATGGAGAAGCTAAGCAGGTCCACTGTAGAGGCATCTGTTTAGAGGCTCAGTTAAGACTCTAAACAGAGTGTGTGTGGGTATTCTACTTGGCAGATGTGCTCAGGGCGTTTAAAGTGAGGATTCTCTGAGGAAGGGATACCTTCACACTTCTCCAGAGCCTTCAGGTGTGAAGTGAAAATCAGGATGCCTTGTCAGAAATTAGCCAATTGAGAAGGTCTCGCCCAAGGGAGCTTACCTGAGATAATCTCACCACCGTGGCCCTGCTTGAGGAAGCTGAAGACAGTTTTCTGGTGATGAGCACAGTCGATGCAAGCCTGGACAGCCTGCTGCAACACCACAGAGGCACGGGCTGGCCCAAAATGGTCAGGGAGCTGCTGGACCTTCTTCTTATCTAAGTGGGGGCCTGTGCTGCCGTTCTTGTTTAAGTAAATACAAACTGCAGGAGACAAATAATTAAATTTAAAAAGCTTAAAGAGTCCGTGGGGTAGAGAAGTTGGATAACAGTGCTCTCTTCTGTCTTTTGTACTCTGGACTCTGGTCCTGAGCAGGTCTCCCAGCTGCTAAGCCGGTGACACACTGTGGGAGGAGGTAGAGGGTGGCTGTGCCCAGCTGCTGCCAGCCCAAATTGCATGACCAAAGGCTCTGGGAACATAGCCTGCTGGAAGAACAGCCTGACCAAAAGCCAAGGCATGGAACTTGCACTTTGCTTTTTGTGTACTGAAAAAAAAAAAAAAAATTAAACCATTTCCCAGATATGTGTACTTTCATTTTTGGTGCTTGGTTGCTCACACATTCTTTGTGTATCTTACCTTATATGTTTAAGGAATTGTGGGATTATGGAAATTTAAAAAAAGAGAGAGAGAGAGAGTGTGAGTATGAGTGTGTGTGTGTGTGTGTGTTCAGCCTTGGACTTAGAATGGTCGCACCATTGGTCACTTGCCTTGTTTTCTGTTCTGGGCCTTGGAGTCCCCTTTTTATCTTCTATATCAACACCCAGGTCCAAGAAAGTAGTAAAAGGATTTTTAAAAAGGAATAAAGAAAAATATGAAAAGGGCTCGAGGGTCCCATCCAGATATTTGTTTGTTTCAGTAGTTTCTCCTGTCATGATAGCTGGGCACTCCCCTAACTGCAACCTTCCACCTGGCACCGTAGTGGGGAAGGGCACGCTAAAGAGGCAGTCCTAAAGAGAATTGTTTCCTTGGTCTCCAGAAGGACTCACAGAAGCCTGCTCAGCTATGACACTCCCTGCTGATTTGCCTTCCAGGCTTCCATTTCAGTAGGGGATACTCTCCTTTCTCACACTGTCATGGCTCACTAACTGAAGGAGTTGGAGTACAAAATGCCTCTTTTTTTTTTTATTAAAGACAAACAGGGTAAGAGCAGTAGCTGTGTGGGCTGTGGATGAAATGCTGGCCTTTTTGGGCCTCATGTTTACCATCAGTAAAATGAGGGGGCTGAGCTGGATGCTCTCCTGGGACTCTCCCACTTTTATCATTCTAAGGGGAAGCAAGATGGAGAGAAGAAAATGCAAAATAGAAAGGAGGAGGAATGATATGGAAGGTGAGAGGTGAAAATAAAGAAAGGAAAAAAGGAGAAATAAGATGAATTGAAATAAATATTTAACTTTGTTTTCTCATAAAATCCACTAAAATGAGCCAGATAACAGAGAGAAGACAACATACAATTTTGGAAGCTGGAAGCAGACTGGCAAAGTAGTAATGACTCAACAGACCTAAGAAAGCTAAATCCTTAACCAAGAGTGGGCAATGATGAGAACCAAGCTGTTTCATCTTATAATTCACAAAAGGCCCAAGAATGGGCCAGTGCCTCTGGAGGTGGGTGTGGAGGCAGATCTAATAATTGAAGGATTGGTTGAAGTCTGTTAAGAAGTGGGACTTCCATGTCAAAACGTGACTCTTTCGCTGAAAACAAAATAAATAAAAATGAAAGAACTCAGAGATAAGAAGAGTAATGAAAATAAATGAAACATTATAAGAATATTCATAGCAACTTAGTCATACTAGTTCTAAACCCAAATGTCCATAAACAAGAGAGTAGATATAAAAATTGTTGTATATTCACTTATTGAAATACCACGTGACTATAAAAAAAATACTGAGAGAGAGCTTCTCACAAACATTATTTTGAGAGAAACAAACCAGATGGGAAAGAGTATACTATATGTAGAATATCAATTTATATTAAGTTCCAGAACAGAAAAATCTAATCTACAGTGATAGAAATAAAAAAAAGATGAGAGTGAAGACTGTAAGGAGGCATGAGGTGACTTCTGGGGAGTGGAGAATGGGCAGAAATGACTTTTAACTCAATTGGGGTAGTTCATGGGTGCTTACACTGATTATAATTCATCAAATTGTACACTTAAGGTTTGTATATTTCACTGTATGGGAACTCCACCTAATTAAGAAACACAAAGAAAAATATAACCAGCCCAGTAATGATTAAGAAAAGAAATTCTACATGGATTAAAAGGGTGAAATATAAAAGACAAACAATGAAACCCTTAGAAGAATGTGGCAGTTTTAAAACATGGCCCCAAAATTCTTTGACATTGCTTACATCGATCTCTGTGATATTTGACCAATAGACTATAGTGGAAATGACACTGCCAGTTTCTGAGCTTAGGGCTTAAAAAACTAGCAGTCTCCACTTCCTATTTCTTGGGACATTCACTTCTGGAACCCAACTACCATGTGTGAAGAGGCAAGGCCACCCTGGGTGCGGTCCATGTGGAGAGAAACCAACAGGCAGAACCAACTTGTCAGCATGTGGTGGAAGTGATCCTCCAGCCCTGGTCAGCCTGCCACAGCTGACACTGCAGGGAACAGAGACAAGCTGCTGCCACTCAGCCCTGCCCACCTTGTTGTTTTCAGCCATCAAGTTTTGTGGTGGTTTGTTACGTAGCAGAAGATTATTGGAACAGAATGTAGTATCAGAAATAGGGTGCTCCAGTAACAAAAGCCTGGCACACATGACACTGACTTTGGACTGGGCAGCAGAAAGAAGCATAAAGGGCCACAAAGAGTGTGTTGAGAAGGCCGGCAATGAAGATTTTAAGGAAAGTGAGAAAAATCTTATTGGAAGATGGAGGACAGGGGTCACTTACTAGGTAGTGGTGGAAAGTTAGACAGCACTGTCACTTGAAGTAACATAGAAATAGGAAATGTACCTGATAAATTCAATGAAATAGCTAAGGTGATTTTACTCCCTGTGATAAGAGTACAAAATGAGAGGAATCAGCTTAAAACAAACATACAAACAGTCTAATGTAAAACATAAAAAAGCCCAGGACTTGCAGAGTTCACAAATAAAATTGCTTCTCATTCACAGTCTCTCCATAAGACAAACAACCCTAAATTGAGAAAGGGTCAAATCCAGAATGGGGAAGAAAAATCTCTTGTTACAATGTCAAAATGATTTTAAATCTATGCTCCATAGACTCTTTCAGACCAAAAGGCCCTATAAGAATCTCAAGGCAAATCTTCTCTCCCTTAAACAATAGGATTTTTAAGAATCTTAAGGGCATTGTCTCACAGTAGCCCAAACTAGAGAAGGGTTTATCTTCAAGAGATCTGTGATTGTAGCTTTTGTCTAATGAAGTAAATCCCAATAGTATACATAGAAAACCCCTCAAGTTTCTAAGAGAATCATTCTGGTGGAAGATTTGCCTGCTAGGATTAAAAAAGGAAAAGAGCTGGTACTAAATGAATCCTTTAGACCCCCAATCTTTTACCAGAAATCTTAGTTTTCTCATAGAAAAGGAATGATGATTCAGAGGACAGAAACATGAGTAATGATAAAAAGTCCTAGAAAGTAGTATTGGATCTAACTAATGAATTGTCAACATGTGCCCAGATAGATTTCTATAGACCAGTGACTGCTATGTGGCTCTTGTTTTTTTCTTTGAACAGATGTATCTATAAGTTATCCTCGCCTGTCCCACCATTGTATGTTGCGTATGTGGGGAGCAGACAATATGCTTCTTTTCTTCCTCCAGTGTGTCTCATTGTTATTTTATATTTTAAAATATTTTTACTAAATTTATTGGGGTGACATTGGTTACTAAGATTATATGTTTCAAGTGTACAATTCCATAATATATCATCTATATATTTCATTGTGTGTTTACCACCCAAAGTCAAATCTCCTTCTGTCATCATATATTTGACCCCCATTACCCTTTTCATCCTTCCCCCTTCCTCTCTGGTAACCACCATATTAGTTAACATGTTTCTTTAGATCACAGGTCATTGGAGAACTACACTCAAGGACCTGTACCCAAGAACTGCATCTGAGAGGTCTGATTTGCACCTGGATCTGATTTGGATGACAAAATCCTACATCTGGAGCCTGATGCTGTAAACTGATGAGACTTTTCATGGGAAATCTTGCAGGGGGAAGAAGAAATTTTTCAAGTGGGAAGAAAATGTAAATAATTTATGTACAAAGAATGGACTAAGGTGCTTTTATAACATGGTCAATAAATCTTTGACTCTCCTCACACTGAAAGGTAGGCCCGTTTCCCTTCTCATGAATCTGGGCTCTGACTGTTTGATCAATAGAATATGATGGAAATGACTGTCAAACATTAAAAAAATGGTAGCCTTCACTTCCTGTCTCTTGAGACACTGGCTCTTGCAACCCAGCCACCATGGTATGAGGAACCCCAAGCTACCCTTTGGAGAGGTCTGTGTAGTGAAGAACTAACATCTAGCACCAACTTTGCTAGCCATGTGAACAAACCATCTTGAAAGTGTATCCTCCAACCCCTGTTGAGCCACCCTGACTAATGCCAAGGGGAAGAGCAACGAGCTGTCCTAATTTTAAAATAGTTGAATATATTGATATTACCTTTTCCAGGTATATAAAAGGTCATAAGCCATTTCTTTTATAGTTTATAGTTACTGTCTTGTTTTTAAAATCCTTCCCAATATTAAGGTCATAAAGGTATTTTTGTATACTGTCATGTTTTTGTTTTCTACTGCATCCATGATATTAGAATTGGAGGTTGTAGCCCTAGCCGTTTTGGCTCAGTGGATAGAGCATCACCCTGTGGACCGAAGGGTCCCGGGTTCTGGCAAGGGCACATGCCTGGGTTGTGGGCTCAATCCCCAGTAGGGGGCATGCAGGAGGCAGCCGATCAATGATTCTCTTCTTCATTGATGTTTCTATCTCTCTCTTCCTCTCTGAAATTGATTTTACGTGTGTGTGTGTGTGTGTGTGTGTGTGTGTGTGTGTGTGTGTGTATATATACATTTATTTTTTTTAAGAAGAATTGGAGATAGTAAAAAAAAAAGTTCAGAGAAGGGTCCAGCATATAAGGAGCTTGGAAGTACCTACTTCATCCTAACAGTAAATAAAAAACTGAACAAACGAAAAAATCAACAATCCTTTTTAGATTCATCAGAGAAGTGAGGTCACAGGGCAAACTGCTGTCCCCAAATTTGGAAAGATAGACAGGTGGATACAGAGAATCACAATTTACTAGAATAGAAACCTATGAGCAGAAACCTCCACAGGAACCAGAGCCAAGGTAGGAAAATCTAAACTGTAACTGTCAAATTGCTGGAAGCTCAGTGTGGACAAATCTGATAGTTAAAAACTCTAGGGGGCCTAGTCATGTTGGGGGATCCCCACTTTTGTGAGTTTTACCTCCAGAAGCTTGAACAGGTTCTCACAGTGAATATGGGAGAAAAATCCCCTCCAGCTCCCAGTAGGGGAGTGGTAAAGAAAACATTGTGTACTACATCAGAGCTTTCTGTCCTTAACAAGGTCTGCCCTCAGAAGAAACTATTTCATCAGAGTTTAACCTGCTGGGGTTTTATCAGAGCCTAACCTACCTGGGAGAAGCAATACCCAAATCCAACGCCCTCCAGCCATGCTATCCCACTTGTAGGGAGACTAAGAAGCACTGGTGAAATTCCTAGTCCAGGGCGCAGGCTCACCAAAAGACTGAGAGCTACTCGTAGGACTATAGAATACTTCTCCCTTTTCACTTCAATGTCACATTACTAAGAGCCTGTTTACAAAAATTCCTTTCAAGAAGTATATCACATTTGGCTCTCAAAAAAAAAAATTTACAAGGTATACTAAAAGGCAAAAAATGCAATTCAAAGAGACAGAGCAAGTATCAGAATCAGATTCAGATATGGCAGGGATGTTGGAATTATTAGATTGGGAATTTAAGACAATTATGGTTAATATACTAGGGGGGTTTAATGGATAATGTAGCATACAAGACAGATGGGCAAGGTATACAGCGAGATGAAAACTCTAAGAAGAATTTTAAAAAATTCTAGAGATCAAAAACATTGTCACAGAAATGGAGAATACCTTTGATGGCTAATTAGTAGACTGGACATGGCTGAGGAAAGAATTGCTGAGATTGAGGTTATCTTAATAGAAATTTCCAAAACTGAAAAACAAGTAGAAAAAAAAACCTTACTCCCCTCCCCCACCACAACCCAGAATAGACTATTCAAGAACTGTGGGACAGCCCTGGCCAGTGTGCTCAGTGGTTAGAGAGTCAGCCCATGCACAGAAGAGTCTCGGGTTCAATTCCCAGTAAGGGCATGTACCTGGGTTGCAGGAAGAGACATTCTCATAGTTTTTTTTTTGTTGTTTGTTTGTTTTTTTTGTGGCTATTGACAAACTGATGTAAAGTTTCTTTGATTGTTTTTTGACAGGATGGAGGTTTCCCTGAAACTATTTCAGATGCCAAAGATAAATTTTTTACAAAAAGATTTTATTTAGGTTTATAACTGGACAGGGGGTTAATATTGGTGCAAGACGAGAAAGTACAGACACAGGGACCTGGGGCTTGTTGCAGCTAGTACTATGACCTGTTCTTACCTGTGGGGGCCTGCATGGCTGAGCTGGGGATGGTTGCAGCATCTTGGGGTACAGTGCTGGTGTCCGGTTCAGGGGTGCTGGTTGTTGGTGAGGTGGGTGGTGGGTTCAGCAAAGTCCGAGGTTTTCTCTGTCAAAATGGATGGGGGAAAATTTGCTACCCATGCTAGGTAACTTGTCTTCTTACTCCTCTATTCTAGTACTTAATTCACCCATGAAATGAAAATATATTTGTAGATGGAACTGTGTTTTATCTTTTTTCCCCCACATAGCATCTTGTCCAAAGCTGTACATGCTTAGTAAATATTTTCTGAATCTATGCACAAGAATCTGGGTTTCTGTACAGGCAGAGCTTAACCCACTTTCTTTTATACTAGATTCAATATTACGATTTTAAGTTCCAGATTTTTTATTAGTTGTGCAGACAAAAGCAAAAAAATACCGTGGCTTAAGTCTACTTTGACATTATTTGGTACATTCTCTTTCTTGAAAAATGGAAATGTACCTTTTCCTAACTCTACACACTACTATCCTCTGCCTACCTCTTGTGCTCATTACCTGCCATTTATTATCTTCGGCCTTATACTCTAATAATCTCTAACTATAATACTTCTCTAAAAACCATACCTGGTCCACATCTTTATACTAATAAACCATCCCTTCTGTTTGAAATTTCCTTTTTTTTTATCTGACAAATATCTAGATTTTCTCTAGTTATTGTCTCTTTTGTGCTATCTCTGTCCTTTGCATTGTTGCACTTGTCACATGTATTGTCATTATATACTTATGTACTGCTGTACCCGATTAGCCTGGAGCTACCTGAGAGCCTGATTTGGAGTACCATTCCTAGCATGATACTTGGCATATAAGTGTCAATACTGTTTTTCAATGAAGCATACAGTATAGAATACCAATGATGGGGGAAGTAATAATGATGATTTGAGAGACGCCTAGCATCTCTCCTATGCTGGTCAGGGCAGTCTTTGGGGGAGAAGGATCTTAGAAGGTTCTTTCCAAGATAAAGTTTTCTAAAAGCCTTTCTGAATGCAAGGAAAACATATTCATCACTGAGTCATGTAGGGTCACACTGCTGGGAGCTGTATAAACCTGTCTGCCTTCTAGGAGTGTTATTATTTAAAGAGACAGCACCAATGACAGCAAGTATATACTAAAAGATGGCCTAGCCTGTGAAAGGAATCACACAAACACTTATGAAAGCATACGTGGGCTATGGACAACCCCTCATAGTTTTGATATTGCGAAAAGTATAAATCCAAATAAACAATGAGTTGGGGTAGAAATTCCTGGAGTCCCTGAAGGAACAATCCAGGTAAGTAAGGTGTCCAAATATTGTAGAAGAAACCAGAAAAATGGAGGGCATTATTATTATTTGAGATAGGTGCAATTACATGCATTATATCTATTCATATATTACCCTATCTCCATTTTATGGGACTCACAGGCTTACTCAAAGTCACACATGTGGTAACAAATGGAGATGAGATATAAAACTAAGTATGCCTGGTTTCAAAGCCTCTAGTCACAAGACCACTTTGCTTCACAAAGCAATATAAAAGTTATGGGTTGAATGGAAAGGATATACACTTACAGCAGTAGGTAAAAAGGATAGGAAGGGGAATTAGGGAGTCAAATGCCAGGCCATTAAAATACAGGATAAGATGAGAATTATTGCTTTCAAGAGGTTTGAAAGAAAGAGGACTCTGGCTACTATATTTGGGACTGCCTGAGGAAACAGAGCAGAGGCAATCATAGTCATAGCTCTCAGGTTCCGAAGGATCTTAAAGGTCATTTATAATCAACCTTCCATCCCCGTATTTCTATTTCCTTGTCTCTGAAAACACCCTTTCCATACAGTCTTCCAGTCACTGATGAAATACCTCTCATGATAGGGCATCACTACTTCTATTTTGGAATAGATTTAACTAAATATAGACTTTTAGTTAAATTTCCTTTATCCTGAGACAAAACCTGTCTGCTTGAGCTTCTGCTTATTTGGTTCTGACTCTGTCTTTGGAACCTCACAGACAAGTTTTCTCTCTCTTTAATTTGACTGTCCTCAAAATGCCTTCACATAATCAAAAGCACAGCTTCTCTAGCCTTGTAATCCTAGGGTCTTCAGCCTTTCCTCCAAACATGAGAATGAGAAGAGAGTTATGGAGACAAAAATGAATCAGGGCCTGGGGTAGGGGTTAGTGGTAGTAGGTCAGGAGCATTACACGTTATATACAAAGATCAGGATGTGACATCAAGAATTCAAAGCCAATAAGTAAGAAACAATCTCAATTGGAACATCATCACTCAAGCCATCCATCCATCCATCCATCCTGCATATACTGAACATCTCTCAAGAGACTGAGATATAAGGCACTACAGGAAAAAGAGAGAAGAAAAAGATTAGGTTCTCAACCTTAAGGAGCTTACACTCTAGAAGGACTGAAGTCAGCTGGAGCTAACAAACAAACAAACAAACAAACAAACAAAAACCCAATCAACTAACAAACAAAACCTAGGGAAGAACTTGTGAGATCGGAATGGAGTTCCCAAGAGGACTGGGTATCATCTCCAGAGTGGAAGTCAGGTAGCCTAGTTCAGTAGGAAGCTGCAGAGAAATCCTGAAAGGTAGGGAGGGAGTGGAGAAGGTGATGGCAAAGGAAGCCCCAGAGAAGAAGCTGAGGAACTTTCATATCAGTGGTTTCCCTAGGGAAGATATGCATGAAGAACTGGTCATGCATAGTGAACAGTGCTCAGTGAAGCCTGACTCAGGAATCTTTTCCTACACCAGTGGTTGGCAAACTGTGGCTCGCGAGCCACATGCGGCTCTTTGGCCCCTTGAGTGTGGCTCTTCCACAAAATACCACATGCGGGCGTGCACGTACAGTGCGATTGAAACTTTGTGGCCCATGCGCCGAAGTCAGTTTTTGGTTCTCAAAAGAAATTTCAATCATTGTACTGTTGATATTTGGCTCTGTTGACTAATGAGTTTGCCGACCACTGTCCTACACTAAAGGTAAGTGTAGAAATTTGAGAGAGTGGTAGGGCAGCAGTGACTTTGAAACTAGAAGATCTTGAGACCCATCTCTGTTTATTAGCTATGTGACGCTAGAGAAGTCATATCTCTAAGTATCAATTTACTTAACTCTTAAATAACATTAACACTACTCATCTCCTAGAGTTTTGTGAAGAATATGTGATATGTAATGGTATAGAGCCTGATATTTCGTAGGTATTCAATAATTTTTTTTTTTTTAAAGAAGGGGCAGGAATAGAAAAAATACATTTACAAAGTCAATTCCCTCTTTTTGTTTACAAGCCTGGGCATCCACTTTGGGTAGGATAACATTCAGAAGCAGGGCTTCCATCTATGGAAGACAGATCAGAATTCCCTTGAATGTGAGTAACTTTCAAAGTCAAAATTTGTTTGTTATCCATACTATCCTATGTCTAATATAACCTACTCCCAGGTAAATAGCTAAATAGGGATTACAACTTAGTAAATTCCTCTTAAAAGTATACACAAGGTGAAGAATAGGGCCAGACATACCCCTTTCCAGGAAGGATGGATATGGATGAGTTATACCTTTACTAGTGGCCCGGTGCACAAAATTAGTGCACGGGGCGGGGGAGGGGGGATCCCTCAGCCCAGCCTGCACCCTCTCCAATCTGGGACCCCTCGGGGATGTCCGACTGCCAGTAAGTACAACACAGATGAGTAAGAGCCTATAATCTGATAAATAAAATTACTGGGAGGTACTGTTCTGAGGTATTATTACATATTCCCACACATTCTCCTTTGTTTTCTCTTTTTCCTCTCTCCAAGGTAAGTAGCTGGTTCTGCCTTTATTGCTAATGGAGAAAGATTCAACAGAACATTCTGGATGGTGGCTACCTGGGTGTAGACATAGGTAAACATTTATTGAGCTGTACAATTGAGATTTCTGTATTTCACCTGGACATTTGGCTCTTGTGTTTGCATAAACATAAGCAGTGGCTTCTAACCCACAGGTTAGAATCATTCAGGGACACTTAAAATTTACTGTTGGCTGGATACTCTCCAAATCAGCAAAATAAAAATCTATGGAAACTGAACAGAATTGGAACACTAATTTCTGAAGGGGTAGACTTGTTGTTTGGAATATTTTACACACACACACACACACACACACACACACTCCTCAAGTAATTCCCATGAACAGCTATCATTGAAAATCAACACCCAAGAGAATTTAGAGTCCTTGTAAGGAGGCAGAAGAATTCAGGCACGATAAATAGACAATTGTGTTGCTAGAAACAGCAGGAAATGTGGGCCTTCCCTCATGCCCTACAGCAGCCTAAAAAGCCTTGTGATGCCCGTCCCGCCTCCCCGGCCCCCGATGGAACGGGACTTTGTGGGCGGGGCCTGGGGCTGCCCGCCCCGCCTCCCCGGGCTCCTGATGAAACAGGACTTTGCCGGCGGGGCCTGGCGCTGCCCGCCCCACCTCCCTGGGCCCCAATAGACCTGGACCCTGCGGGCGGGGCCTGGCGCTGCTGGCCCCGCCTCCCCAGGCCCCCGATGAACCTGGACTTCGCAGGTTGGGCCTGGTGCTGCCCGCTCCGCCTGCATATGCAAATTTACCCACCATCTTTGTTGGGTTAATTTGCATATCACTCCTGATTGGCTGGTGGCGTAGCAGAGGTACGGTCAATTTACATGTTTATCTATTATTAGGTAAGATTCCTTTCTGGAAAAACCACATTTTTACCTACCTTACTGCCAGGTTTGGGACCCCTCTTCTTTGGGAATTTCAAAGGTTCAGCTGACTTGGATGGGGTAGCGATGGGATGGGGAATTAGGGGCTTGGGTGTCCGGCCCCGCTTCTTTCCTGTTTTACGCCCCCTCTGCCCTGGTTGATGCTCCAAGTCAGTTTTGGTGCTGCTGTGGATGCTGGGCTTCTCAGTGTTCACATCAGATGCAGGATAGGGACTCTTTGGAATCACAACTGTAAGATAAAGACTCATTCTATCACCTCTTCCTCCCACCTGTATTCCCATCCCAGCCAGAGGGGAAAAAAAAGACTTCTTACTTCCACTTGGGTAGTTTTATCCCAAAAAGCTAGTTTCCTGGCATCTGACCTAAATATTAGAAAATCTCAGAAGAGAACTGAAGTTAGATTGGCTAGAATTGGAAGTTTAATTATTTATGGTATATGCAGTAGAAAAATATTAAAAATTTCTCCCCCAGGCATGTAACAGAACCATAGACTCAGAGACAGAATGCCTACAATCTTTTCCTGCTAAGAATGAAGATTAGAGGTTCAGAAGAGGAAATGATGCCTTCCCTAGGTTACACTGTAAGTTGGGATGAGGACTTATGTTTTGAAAGTAGGCTCTTCAACCAAGTCAGGGATTTTCTACATCAATCTTCTTAATGTTTTAATGTGATTATTATTGTGAGGAGTAGTGAAACACATAGAAATATAATACATCTGATAGCATCTCTTCTTACCTTAAACATTTTTGCTCCATATTACCTTTAAGGCAAAGTCCAAATTGTTTATCCTGATATTCAAGGACTTCTGTGACTTTGCTCTCCAGTTATGTCTGATGTCACTTCCTGTCAACTGTACCCCTGTTCTAGACACACTGTTTTCTGAATGCCAAGCCATTTGTATATGTTGATTTCTCTATTCTTCCTGGTCAGACATACATCAATTTTCAGTTTCCAACACCCACCTCCTTAATGAGGCCTTGTTTGACTGCATCCCAACTAAGTTAGTGCCCCCTCTCCCAAAGCATTCTGTAGACATCTATGTTAGAGTACTTTCAATTTTGCTACAATCATTCATCTTCTCCTTAAATAGATAATTCTTCAAGATATCTAATTCTTCCACAAATATTTCTTGAGCACCTACTATAGGTTATGCGCTGTTCTAAAACCTGGGGATAGAACAATGCACAAAACATAGTTTCCATCTTATAGAGCTTACCTTCTAGTGGGGGAGACAAAAAAATAAACTAATAAATATACAATATATTGTTAGGTAAGTGTTATGATCAAAACTAAAGTAAGGTAATGAGATAGAAGGGTGAGGAAAGTCCTCTCTGAAGAGATGACATTTGTAGAGCTCCAAAATGAAATAAAGGCAAAGCCTTATGAAGATCTGAGGAAAGAGCCGTACAAGTAGAGAGCACATAACAAGTGCAAAGATTCTGAGATGGGAACATGTTAGCGTGTTTGAGAATTGGAAAGGTCAGTATATAATTGGAACTGAGTGAGCAAAGGGAAGAGAGGAGGGAGAATAGGTTAGAAAGGGAGTAGTAATAAGATCATGTGGGACTTTGTAGACTGCAAAAGTGAACCTGAACTTATTTTAAGTATGAAGGGAAGCAATTGGAGAATTCTCAGCACAGGAGTGACAGAATATACTTAAAAGGAACACTGGCTGCTCAGGGAGGGGGTGGAGCAGGATTAGAACTACAGAGACTAGTTACAAAACTCATTATAGTGAATATGTAGAAGGTAATGTTTCTTATGTTTCTAGGTAGAATGTAATAGATTATGACAGTGCAGCGTGGCTGATGCAACAACTTGTAAAAGTCAGATAAATTATTGTAAATAATACTGCAGAACTGTAGAAATCATGAAGATTAGATGAACTGGAATTCCAGACCTGGGTGGGAAGGGCTTCTGAGGTAGCTGACACTGTTTTCTTTCTTGAGGGCATTTGCCAATTTGGGGCATGAATTCTGGGTCAGGAGCTCGATTGGAGGAAAGAGAAATCAGAGAGGTTGGTATGACGGGTTGGAACTTGAGGAGCTCCATGTGTGTGGCCAACTTTCCCCATGGCACATTTGCTGAGTTCTGAGCCTGTATACTAGAGACATGAAGCAAGGATGAGTGTTTCTAAGATGTAGAATAAAATCTCCCATAATCTCGAGGTTTTAGGAGACAAGGTCCCACTAGAAGGAGGAGCTCTATCTCAAACACATAGCTGATTTTCTCTTCAAGATTTTAAAATTTTAAGAAAAGTGAGAGGTCAAAGAACTAAGCTCTAAATTTCTCAAGGGTATGACAAGTTCTTGTAGTTTTTCAGGGATAAGGAGATGGAGATCTATTAAGTTCTCAATCAAGAACCTATGAAGGCCCATATCCAAGGAACAGGGATATTTTCACTGAGTATAGAACTCTAGGTTGGCTGTTTATATATTTTAGTCAATCTAGAGTTCTATACCCAGTAAAAATATCCTCCAAAATTGAAGGTGAAATAACATTTTCAGACAAATCAAAGCTGAGAGAATTTGTTACCAGCAGACCTAACCTACAAAAAGTAAAAAGGAAATTCTTCAGGCTGAAGGAAAGTAATCCCAGATGGAAGGATGGAACTTCAGGAAGGAATAAAGAGCATAAGAAAGGGTAAATATGTGTGTAGATACAAAAAGACTATTGACTCTTTTAGCAAGAATTAAATATACGTATATACTGTATATATTATGACAGCAATAGCACAAAGGATGAAAGTGGGGATTAAAGGGATCCAAACTTTGTTAAGAATTTTGCATTATTTTGGGAGTGCTTAGAACACACATTTAAGGTAGACTTTAATAAGTCCAGGATACATATTGGCATAGGGTAACTAATTAAAGACTTATACAAGAATGTATCACTAAAAGCCAAGGAGAGAAATATGGAATAATAAAATATGCTTGTTTAATCCAAAAGAAGGCAAGAAAAAAGGAATAAAGAAATGAGAAATAACTTAGACAAAGAGAAAAAAACAAAATGCAAAATGATAGACTTAAATCCAAATAAATAATTACATTAAATACAAGTTGATTAAGTAAAATAGGAAAAAATTAACATGCCAAACCAACAAAACTCCAGAACCTAATTATATGTTTATAAGAGGACCTTGAAATATAAGGACACTTTAAATATGACATAGGAATATAAAAACAAACAGATGGAAAAATATATACCATGTAAACATTAACCAAAAGAGAGCTCATGTGGCTAAATTATTACCAGGCAAGATAATCTTTAAGGCAAGAAGTATGATGACTAAAAAGGGGTATTTCATCAAGATAAAATATAGTTATGTGCTGCTTTACAATGGGGATACTTCTGAGAAATGTGTTGTTAGGCGATTTCATTGCTGTGCAAACATCACAGAGGTATTTACACAGACCTAAATGGTATGGCCTAGTACACACCTAGGCTATATGGTATAGCCTATTGCTTCTAGGCTACAAGCCTGTAAGTAACTGTAACACAATGATATTCGTATATCTAAACAAATCTAAAAAATGAGTAATACATGAGTAATGAACTGTGTTATGATGTTACGAAGGTTATGATATCACTAGGTGACAGGAATTTTTCAGCTCCATTATAACCTTATGGGACCACCTTTGTATATGCAATCTGTTGTTGGTTTAAAACATCATCATGTGGCTCGTGACTGTAGTCAATTCAGAAGAAAGCTATAATAACCCTAAATTTCCATGTACATAATAACACAAAATATATAAAGCAAAAGTTTAGAGAACTAAAAAGAGAAATAGAAAATTCCCTAATTATGATTTGGAGATTTTAACCTCTCAGTATCTGATAGGTCAAGAAAGTGAAAAAAAAAAATCAATGAAGATAGAAAAGATTTGAATAATACAAGTAACCAACCAATAATATAAATAACTAAATAACCAATCAACCAGACACATATAGGACACTATACCCAATAAATGTAAAATATACATTCTTTTCATTGCTTATGGAATATGTGGGGCAAAAAAGCAATCCTCAATAAAGTTCAAAGAATTGAAATAATACAGAATATGTTATCTAATCACAATGAAAATTAAATAGAAATCAAAACCAGAAAATTAATAAGGAAAGCCCAAAATGCTAAGAAATTAATAGACATATACTTGTAAATAACTCATATATCTAATAAATTAAAATATCAACAAAATTTTGGAACTTAAAATTCATAAACATATGACAGATCCAAATGTGTGAGATTTACTGAAGGCAGTGCTCAGAAATAATTTTATAGCTTTAAATGTTTATATTAGAAGAAAGGTTAAATATCAATGATCTAATCTTGTATTTCAAAACTAGAAAAAGAATAGCAAATTAAATTCAAAGAAACTAAATATAAGAAATAAGTCAATGAAGAGTGAATAAGTCAATGAAAAAAGAAAGCAGACATATAATAAAGAAAATTTAAAAAGTCAAAGGTTGGTTCTTTGAAATTATAATTCTTCAAGAAACCTGATTAAGAAATAAAGAAAACACAATCACCCTAGCTGGTTTGGCTCAGTGGATAGAGCATCGGCTTCCGGACTGAAGGATCCCAGGTTCAGTTCTGGTCAGGGGCACATGCCTAGGTTGTGGGCTCGATCCCATAGGAGGCAGCCAATTGCAGATTCTCTCTCATCATTGATGTTTCTATCTCTCTCTCCTCTCCCCCTTCCTCTCTGAAAAAATAAAAATGTATGGAGAAAATAAAAGAAAACACAATCTATGAACATCAAGAATAAAAGAGATCCTTCAGACATTAAGAAAATAAATATATAAATAAATTTTATAAATACATTTGAAATTTTATATTAAATGGCCAATTTCCTTGAAAAAATACAACTAATACCAAAACCAGGTTAAGACAACACAAAGAAAGAGAATTACAGGCCAATATCCCTCATGAGCATAGATGTCAAAATCCTCAACAAAATTCTAGCAAATCAGATCCAGCAGTACATCAGAAAGATCATACACCATGACCAAGTAGGATTTATCCCGGGGATGCAAGGATGGTACAATATCCACAAATCAATAAACGTGATACATCACATAAACAAATTGAGAGATAAAAACCAGTCATATCAATTGATGCAGAAAAATCATTTGACAACATCCAAAACCCTTTCTTGATAAAAACTCTCAGCAAAGTGGGAATAGAGGGATCATACCTCAACATAATAAAAGCCTTATATGACAAACCTACAGCCAACATCATACTCAATGGGCAAAAACTAAAACCATTTCCCCTAAGAACAGAAACAAGACAGGGATGCCCACTCTCACCACTCCTGTTTAACATAGTACTGGAAGCGCTAGCAATAAGAAATAAGAAATTAGAAGAATAAATAAAAGGTATCCAAATTGGAAAAGAAGATGTAAAACTATCATTATTCACAGATGACATGATACTGTACATAGAAAACCCTAAAGACGCCATCAAAAAATTATTAGACTTAATAAATGAATTCGGCAATGTAGCAGGATAAAAAATTAACGCCAATAAATCTGTAGCATTTTTATACAACACTAGTGAACTTACAGAAAGAGAGATTAAAAAAAAATCTCATTTACCATTGCACCAAAAAAATTAAAATACCTAGGAATAAACTTAACTAAGGAGGTAAAAGACCTGTACTCAGAAAATGACAGGACATTTATAAAAGAGATAAAGGAAGACATAAACAGATGGAATAACATACTGTGTTCACGGATTGGTAGAATCCACATCATTAAAATGTCCATACTACCCAAAGCAATCTATAGATTCAATGCACTCCCCATTAAAATACCAACGGTATATTTCACAGACCTAGAAAGAACTCTCCAAAAATTCATCTGGAATAAAAAAAGACTCCGAATAGCTGCAGCAATTCTGAGAAAGAAGAACAAAGTAGGAGGGATCTCAATACCAGATATCAAGCTGTAATTACAAAGCCACTGTTCTCCAAACTGCCTGGTACTGGCACAAGAATAGACATATAGACCAATGAAATAGAACAGAGCACCCAGAAATCGACCCAAACCACACTATGCTCAATTAATATTTGACAAAGGAGGCATGAGCATACAATGGAGTCAAGACAGTCTCTTTAATAAATGGTGTTGGGAAAATTGGATTGATACATGCAAAAAAATGAAATTAGACCACCAACTTACACCATACACAAAAATAAACTCAAAATGGATAAAGGACTTAAATGTAAGATGGGAAACCATAAAAATCTTAGAGGAATCCACAGGCAGCAAAATCTCAGACATATGCCGAAGCAACATCTTCACCGATACAGCTCCTAGGGCAATGAAAACTAAAGAGAAAATAAACAAATGGGACTACATCAAAATAAAAAACTTCTGCACAGTGAAAGAAACCATCAACAAAACAACAAGAAAGCCCACTGCATGGGAGAACATATTTGCCAATGTTATCTCCGGTAAGGGTTTAAACCCCAACATTTACAGGGAACTCATACAACTTAACAAAAGGAAGATAAACAACCCAATCAAAAAAATGGGCAATGGACCTAGATCAGCCATGGGCAAACTACGGCCCGTGGGCCGGATCCGGCCCGTTCGGCTGTTCTATCCGGCCTGCGGAGCCGAAAGAGCGGAGGGTTCTCTTGCTCTCCCCTCCGCTCCTTCACCAGCAGCAGTGTTAACATGGCAACTTCGGGAATCACGGCCACAGCTCCTTCTTCTGAGTGGGCGGATTTATATCCGCCCATTCAGTAGAAGGAACAACCTCTCAATCTTCCAGAGGCTCCTTGTAATGCCCGCGGACGCGTCCCCCGACATCACCCTGGGAATGCGTAGACACGTTATCATGGTGATGTAGGGAGACACGCCCTTGGAGAGCACAGTATCAGAGCCCTTCTGAGGTAAGATTAAGAGCTCTACTCAAACACAATTTTTTCCTGTTCCCACATTCTGTACATCACAATGACTTGTTAATAAAACAATAGACTTTCAGCTTTTAGGGCTTGTATCCACTGCAGTTTTTTTTCCCACTGCGGATGCGCGCAGCAGGGAAAAAGACACACAGAGGACATGTCACACTAGCCATGCTGAGGCTGCATTTTTTTGCTGATACGGATGCGGTATCAGTAACGCTACCGTGGCCACTAACCGCATTTACTGTTTACACATTTTGTTCTTTTCTATTTGTTTTAGTTTTAAATTATTTTATTATATTTAAGTTTAATTTGAAAGGCTTTTGTACCTTTCCTTTGTTAGGCAATTTTATTTTGCCTTTGCCATCTTCAATATAAGGTATGTTATTGTGCTATGATTCCTCCATTTTTTGAAGTTTCAAATTATAATAATTAGTGTTTACATTCTTCTTGTTAAAATGTTTGAAATGAATGAAACTATTGAAATAAAAAAAAAAGACCGTACCCTTTTATGTAATGATGTTTACTTTGAATTTATATTAGTTCACACAAACACTCCATCCATGCTTTTGTTCCGGCCCTCCGGTCCAGTTTAAGAACCCATTGTGGCCCTCGAGTCAAAAAGTTTGCCCACCCCTGACCTAGATAGATACTTTTCGAAAGAGGACATAAGGAAGGCCAAGAGACATATGAAAACATGCTCAAAGTCACTAATCATCTGAGAGATGCAAATTAAAACAACAATGAGGTACCATCTCACACCTGTCAGAATCCTATCATCAACAAATCAACAAATGACAAGTGCTGGCAAGGATGCGGAGAAAAAGGAACCCTCGTGCAGACTGCTGGAGAACAGTATGGAGTTTCCTCAAAAAACTAAAAATGGAACTCCCATTTGACCCAGTGATCCCACTTCTAGGAATATATCCCAAGAAACTAGAAACACCAATCAGAAAGGATACATGCACCCCTATGTTCATAGAAGTACAATTTACAATAGCTAAGATTTGGAAACAGCCTAAGTGCCCATCAGCAGATGAGTGGATTAAAAAACTGTGGTACATCTACACAATGGAATACTACGCTGCTGTAAAAAGGAAGGAACTCCTACCATTTGCAACAGCATGGATGGACCTGGAGAGCATTATGCTAAGCAAAATAAGTCAGTCAGAGAAAGATAAATATCACATGATCTCACTCCTTTGTGGAATATAATGAACAACATAAACTGATGAACAAAAATGGATTCAGAGACAGAGAAGCATCGATCAGACTGTCAAACCTCAGAGGGAAGGTAGAGGAGGGTGGGGGTAAGGGGGAGAGATAAACTAAAGGACTTGTATGCATGCATATAAGCCTAACCAATGGACACAGACAACAGGGGGGTGAGGGCATGAGCATTGGGGGAGGGGGGAAGTGGGGGGGACAATGGGGGGACAAGGACACATATGTAATACCTTAATCAATAAAGAAAAAATACAACTAAATGGACATAAAAAACAGAATATGAAAAGCTCTATAAATAATTTAAAAGTTGAAATTGCAATTAAAAACCTTTCTGCATATAAAATCCCAGGCACAGATTGCTTCACTGGTGAATTCTAGCAAATGTTTAAAGAAGAAATCTTAACAAATTGTACAAAACCTCTTTAGACAGAGGAAGAGGTAATGCTACCCAATCCATTTTATGAGGCCAACTTAACCCTGGTACCAAAACATGATAAAGATATTACAAGAAAATAAAACTACAGACTAATATCCTCATGATCATAGATTAAAAATCCTTAACAAAATATCAGCAACTCGAATACAGCAATATATTAAAGGACAACATATCATGACTAAGTGGGGTTTATCCCAGGAATACAAAGGTGTTTAATAATAGAAAAAAATGAACTCACTACAGTAACAAAATAAAGAAGAAAACATTATCTCAATAAATGCCGAAAAGCTTTTGACAAAATTCAACACCCATTTATGATAAAAATTATCAGCAAACTAGGAATAGAAGGGAATTTCTTTATAGAAAAGGACATCTATTAAAAAAAAAATCTACAGCCAAGAGCAAAGTTAATGGTGAAATACTGAAGACTTTCTTTACTGAATTATGGAACAACAACAACAACAAAATACCCACTATCACCACTTCTATTCAACATTGCACTGGAAGCCAACATAATAAGAAAAAGAAATAAAAGCTACAAATGTAGCAGTATTTGCACATAAAAATATTTTTTACATAAACTGCATCCCCTCCCATTTATAAAATCTATTACATTAAAAAATTAAAATTTGAAAGGTCATGAAATACAATTCAATATACAAAAATCTAAGTATTTCATCTTGATATTATTATAAACAGGGTTTTTCCTTCCATCACACCCTTTAACTGGCTATTATTTTTTGTGTATATGACAGCTATTGAGTTGTGCATGCTAGCTATATATCTTATTACATTGCTAAATTCTTTTACTGTTCAAGCTAGCTTTATTATAGATTCTCTAGAGAAATATAATTTGAGCCATATCTGAATACTTCATTAAAATTTTCTAGTGGTCACATTTAAAAAAGTAAAAAAAAACATAAAAAATTAATTTTAATAGTATCTTTTAATTCATAATTATCTCTAGCCCTTACCTATCAGATCATAAGAATCTGTCTAAAACACAAACACAATAATGTTACTCCATTGGCTAAAACACTTCAATGATTTCTTTCTGGTAAGTCCCTCTGAACAGGCACTGCTTATTATATTATCTTGTCTGACTATATGCCCTGTGTTTCGGATTTCAGAATCATTTTTTTCCTTAGCTTGTGCCTTTTACTTGATAGTCTAGGCATCCTTCAGCAAATCTGTAAAAGCCTTCCCCAACTTTCCCTCTTTTCACCTATTCAATTTGTATGGTATTATTTTGAACTTTATTTCTGGGTAACTTTTTTAAAAATTATTTTTATTGATTTTAGAGAGGAAGGATGAGGGATAGAGAGAGATAGAAACATCAATGATGAGAGAGAATCATTGATAAGCTACCTCCTGCACGCCCCCTACTGGGGATCGAGCCTGCAACCCAGGCATGTGCCCTTTGCCGGAATCTAACCTTCAGTCCACAGGCCCCTTCAGTCCACAGGCCGACGCTCTATCCACTGAGCCAAACTGGCTAGGGCTGGGTAACTCTTAATAAAGATAATCTAATAATTACTCAAAATTAATGTAGAGTTAAAAAAATTAATACTTCTTTGTTTTGATGCCATTGTGGGTTAGCTCTTGCCAAGTCAGTTAAGATGAGAATATTATTTTATTTTATTTATGTTATTCTAATATATAAAAAGCCAGGGGCCGTCATGACCGAAACAACTGGACAGATGACCGAACACAGGCTGCATGGGGTGACCAGGCCAGCAGGGGGGGGCAGTTGGGGGTGACCAGGCCGGCGGGGGAGGAGGGCAGTTGGGGGCGACCAGGCTGGCAGGAGGGGACAGTTGGGGGCAACCAGGCAGGCAGGGGGGGCAGTTAGGGGTGATCAGGCCGGCAGGCAGGCAGGCAGGCGAGCGGTTAGGAGCCAGCAGTCCCGGATTGTGAGAGGGATGTCCTACTGCCGGTTTAGGCCCGATCCCTGGGATTGGGCCTAAACTGGCAGTCGGACATCCCCTGAGGGGTCCCGGATTGGAGAGCGTGCAGGCTGGGCTGAGGGGACCCCCCCCACACACACCATGCACGAATTTTGTGCACCGGGCCTCTAGTGTTAACATAATTCTAAATACACATACACACACACACACACACATTAAAGAAAAAAGTGTGGTGATGCACTGTCACTAAAAAGTACAAGTAACCAAAAAGAGGTGCCATAAGCCCCTATCCAAATAGACTTCCAGGTGTTATAAAGCAGAGAGAGACTACCAGTAGCTATACAGAAATGTAACAAAGGACAAAGAAACTGGCACATTCTCAAAATACCCTGAGGTGAGGTAAGGAGTCCTACCCAGTGCCCCTAGATGGCTTTTCCAATTCCTTTTATTTCCATGAAAATTAAATTTCCTAGGAATATCTCAATTGGCATAGTTGGTTGTACACCCACATATACAGGTGGCCTTACTCAATTATGAATGCCTTTCTCTGTGAGAGCTATAGTACTATATTTTCTATGGCTAAACAGCTGGTAGTGACTGGCCTAGAAAACTGACTGACTTCTCTTGTCCAGATGTGCTATCTCCCACTCTTAATCCTTCTCATTCTACTTCCAATACACATTTCAAACTCATCCCAATCCTGCCAGGTAAAAAAGGGCCCAGGAGTTTCTGGTAGATTTCACTATGCATTTCCAAAATCACTGATGGAAACTCTTCCCATGAGAATCACATTTCACAATTCTCAAAGTACTTTAACATTCATTATCTTACTCAATATTCCTCACAATTATCTTAGACTTATTTACCTAATGGTTATCTCTAAACTTTCTTTGAGGCATAGAAAAGTGAAGTGTGTTACAGTAGAAAGAACATGAATTCTGAAGTCAGAAACCCATGGAGCTGGGTTCAGGTCCTTGAAAATCACTTAACCTTTTGAATTATGGGTTATTATGATGTTTAACATATTTTATGACCTACATTCTTTTCCATGGAAAGTTCTAATAAGACTAGCTGTACAGTATACTGCAATTATTGACTATGTGAATGTAACTGAATTCATTCCTAAGGAAGGCTTCCATTTTTCTATAGATCAGATGCTATATAATTGCTACTGATTTGAATGAAGAAAAGTTATGGGGAAAGAGGGAGGACCCTTTTATTTGATGAAACCTTTTACTGAGGAAAATACTTGGTTTATCACTACCTGGGTATTATGATAAGAGAAATTATAAAAGCACTTTCCAAATCTTGTGAATTACCATTCCTACCCCTAAGTAGCAGAATACAAAAACTACCAGAAAATCCCCTTACCTAACATGGCCATTATGTCCAGAAGTTCAGCTTGTGCTGAGACTAAATAAGGGGTAGCATGTACTGTGACCACTGAGAATATAAACATAGAAAAGAATACAACACTTATCTTCAACAGTTAGGTCACAGTATAATTCCCTTCTAAGGGAAGTGAGAGTGCCTCTCCATTCTACACTAGTTAGGCCATCACTGATGTGTAGAGTTCACTCTAGGCACAACACTGTAAATTGAAATGGATCAAGAAGAGAGTCCAAGCTGATGAGCTTATAAACTATCCAATTTCAGAAATATCTAAAGAAAAAAAATATTTGGAGAAACAAGAGTATCAAGAGCTATCTGAAAAGGTTTCATATGAAACAAGAAACAAATCTGAGTCCTGGTTGGGTGTTTTCCTGAGCACTAAAGGTTTGCCTGTTGGATTCCAGGTCAGGGCACATGCCTGGGTTGCCAGCTCCATCCCCAGTAGGGGGCATACAGGAGGTAGTGGATCAATGTTTCACTCTCAAATCTATGTTTTTCTTTCTTTCTCTCCTTTCCTCTCTAACAATCAATAAAAATTCAAAAGAGCTCTAGCTGGTTTGGCTCAGTAGATAGAGCATCGGCCTGAGGACTGAAGGGTCCCGGGTTTGATTCCGGTCAAGGGCACATGCCCAGGTGGTGGGCTCAATCCCCAGTGGGGAGCGTGCAGGAGGCAGCTAATCAATGATTCTTTCTCTCGCCTTTCAATAAAAATATATTTTAAAAAATCAAAAGAAAAAAAACAAAAACAAAATTTGAGCCAATGGAAAGATACTTGGGGAAAGCAGATTTCAGCTCAAAATAAAAAAAGAAAAAGAATATTTTTAGCCATTAAGGTTATCATAAGCAGAAGGAAGGTGCTCCTTTGAGAGGTTATAATCTCCTTGGCTCTGGAAGAATTTGAGGGATAGATGAGTTTTTTTTAGGGGATGGTCTTAAGGTGAGTCCTGAGTCAGATGGGAAGTTGAATTTGATGACTTCTGACCCCAAGATTTCAACATTCTATGGCTTTTTACCTTCCTGACATCTCATATTTAATATTAAGACAACTGGCTGAATCTTAACCAAAATAACTTCTAGATGGGATATAACATAGTAAAGGGTGACGCTGAAATCTTTACATATTGGGAAGATGTTAAGCTCATGTTGGTAGATAGAAGTTTTCCAAAATTCTAATTTGTGCCTGAAAGTTTAAATTTACCATTCACAACAAATGTTTATAGGCTGTCTTCCTTGAAGTGCACAGCTCACTTAATTTTGGAGAAAGTGTCTGCCAAATATCCAAGTCAGTTGTTTTTTTAAGTAAAGATGATGTTCCATGAAAAAAAGTGGCACTTCAGCTTGCAACTCAAACAATCAATAGTGGGGGTTGCCAGAGGGAAGGGGGTGGGGGTGAAAAGGGTCCTAATATATGGTGACAGAGAATATTTGATTTTGGGTGGTGGGCACACACAGTGCAATATACAGATCTTATAACATAGAAACCCACAACTGAAACCTATAAGTTTCACCCCAATAAATTTAATAAATATATTTTAAAAAATAATCAAACAAGTTCTTTTTCTGAGACAACCATTACACTTGGATATGTTAAAGATAAAACTGAACTCACAGAGGTTAAAAAACTTGCCAAAGAACACATAGCTAAAGCTAGGATTTGAATCTGGATCTTTTAGTCTCCGAAATCCATGCTCTTTCCACTATATTACCCTGAAAGCAATTACAAAACAGGAACATATCCTCGAGTAAAAAAAGGAAGATAAAAAGCCAAACATGCCTAATTATAATAATGAAGGACATCAGGGTACTGCTGATTTCTAGGTTTCTCCAATAATCCTTAGTTAGGAGCCTTAGTTGCTGAAAAGAATTCTTTATCAGATCTCTCTTCTCTGCAGCAAGAATACTGTATATGGAACTGGAAACAGATTCATAAAATGTAAGTAAGCCCAGCTTGTATGTGTGTGTATCTGTATCTGCATGACATAGAACACAAACCATGTAAAAGAAAAAAAGAACAAGGGGAAATCCATTTAGTTTATCAGTTTCTGGACTGGGATCTTGTTTTCATTCACAGCAGTGTATCATTGGTCTTGGCATAGTAATTTAGAGGATGTGTTCTTTATTAGCTTTGCTCAACTTGGCTGGGTTCAGCTATGTGCTGCCAGCTGGGCTGATGCCAAGGCTGAAACTCCATTCCCCTAAATTCCAGTTCATCTGATAAAGCATGGGTTGCCTTCTGCTCCTGTCTAACTCAGTTAACACTTGCAGTTCTCTACATCTAGCTCCTTCTTTCCCTCTTGACCCTTATTCATACAGCATGAATAGAGCACCTCTGCAATTATAAAGACATTTCATGTTTTCCCGGTGTCTTCTTAAACTGATAAATCTATACAGACTGGAGAAAAACAGAAGGATAATAAAATCATGCATGATGGGACCATAAGCCAACTTCAAAAACCTCAAATTACTGCAACTCAAAGGGGTGACCAACTAGCTGTCTAGGGCAATAGCTAAGAGGATCCAAGCAATTTTAGCAAGTGGATGGCTATGTCTTCTCAGATGCCTAAGCTACTCAGGGAGGTGGCATGAAAGCACATTGTGAGGAAGCACCTGCTAGTCAGCCACAGTCAAATGAATACAGTCAGCTTTCTGTAGCATAAGACAATGAATCTTAAAATCTTACAAACTCCTGCCTTTTTTGCCATATCACCCACCCTTATGATCTTGTTTTTCTTTGCTTTATTTAAGAATTTGCCAAGTTTCCCTCATCTTCTTGACATACATGAATATTTGTTTTGTTTTTTTTCTAGTCATTATTGATATTCAGAAATTCTCATTTATAACTATAACTAGAGGCCCAGTGCACGAATTCATGCACCAGTGGGGTCCCTTGGTATGGCCTGTGGGATTGGGCTGCAACCGGCTCTCCAACACCCCCAGAGGGGTCCCGGATTAAGAGAGGGCACAAGCCAGGCCAGGGGACCCCACAATCAGGGCCGGGGAGGGACACAGGAGGTTGGCCAGCCAGGGAGGGACTGCAGGAGGGCTCCAGGGCATGTCCAGCCCATCTCGCTCAGTCCCAATTGCTGGACTCCAGCAGCAAGCTAACCTACCGGTTGAAGTGTCTGCCCCCCTGGTGGTCAGTGCACGTCATAGCGAGCAGTTGAGTGCCCTTAGCATATCATTAGCATATTACGCTTTGATTGGTTGAACGGACAACTGGACGACCAGACACTTAGCATATTAGGCTTTTATTACATAGGGTATTTCCTCAAAAATCATACACTTATTTAAAATGGAGGACTTTGCAAGTTGATATGTATTGGTACTGGCGTAAAGTTGGTGTTATAATAAGAGCTTGCCAAAGAAAACTACATGGATCTAAGTATTCCCAAGAAAGCAACAGGTGTGGTCGGTCAAATATATGAACTGCCTAAGTTACTCCTCGCTATTCCAGGAAGTTTGAGAGATGCCAATTGTTTCATTACATATGCCAAAAAACTGCTGCCATTCTCAGGTATCTGTGTTTAGTGAAGGCAGGAAAGAGAACTGTAAACTCTAAAGGGTCAGCTTAAGGAAGCTGGAAGGGAGGCATGGAACAGGATTTTTCTGTCCCTTGGGAAGATATAATTAGAATCAGTAAGAGAACCCAGATCCCCTGTTTCATAATCTAGTGCCACTCATTTTAATTTCTCATATTCCTATTTCTATTTGTGTACAACAGGCATACAATAAGAGGAAAACCAGTAATAGGAGTTCTGGTTCACTGCACAAACCTCATCTCATATATTTTTCCTGACCAAAATAGAGTACTTAAAATGCCTCTGTGTATGTAGTTCCCTTTTCCTAGATGTCTAGGCATCTTAATTCAGATAAAACTAACATACAGTAGACATCCACTATGTGCTACATGGTGCTATGCATTTGCACACCCATTTTTATTTAAATCACTCAATCTGGAAAGAAGGCACTTCTTTATCACCTACACTGAGCCTAACACTGCTAACACAAGGTTGCTCTACAATTGTTGGATAGATAGATGGATAAAGGCCAGAGTTTTCAGATGTGATTAGAGTACAAGGCCAGAACTGAAATAAGGACAGAGATATTAGTGAGTGTTGTATGTGTGTGTGTGTGTGTGTGTGGGAGGGGGGGTCTGGAACTAATATATCTGAGAAGATAAAAGGAAAAGTAGCCAAGTGGCTGCCCTTATTAAAATTCCAAAAATTTGTTTCACTTATTACCCAATGTGCCCACACTTTTTCTCACATGGTTAGTGAAACACATCTTCTCAGGAGACAAGAGGGGCATATTGGGTGCCAGAGTTTCCTGTAGATAGGACACTGTCCTGCTTGTTGTAGAAAAAGAAGTTGGGTAGAAGGGAAGGGGATAGTTCAGGTGTAGAGGTACACAAATGTTTAGTGACAGAGAGGTGGGTGAATGTGGGCTTGGAGATGAGCCTCTCTGATATGTGTCCCTTGTCACTCTTATTTTTGGCTATAAGGTTTCCATAATTTGAAAAATAAAGTATTAGTTTAAATAATTTAATCCATTATTAAAACTGCAGTAGCATTCTCACTTTTACAATTAAGTGAATATTAACTTTAGGTGATAATGAATAGAAATGAAATCAGAAAATATAGCATGGTATATTTCACTCAGCAATTATTATTGAATAACCATGTCCCAAATGCTAGGAATATAAATATGAAGTTAATAAACTAGTTCATTTAATAAGGATGCAGGTAGAAATAAATCCTAACTTCCTAGACATAGCAGAAAGAAGAATTTTACCTCCCACATTAATGCTTATATTGAAAACTAACATTATTTTACATGTTACAGCGGTAGCTACTTGCTAAGTAAATAGTTGTGATGGGTATTAAAATAAGTTTTAAGAACTCACATTTTGGCTTCTTTATTCAAAGAATATGTCCCTCAATCTTATCCATGTTACCACAATGCCACTGCCTCAATTCTCCCTCTCATCTGGAATTCTAGAACAGCCTGTTAACTCAGATCTGTGTTCAGCTTCTGCAAGCCACCCATCCTTTCACTGCTACCAGAATGGTTCTTCTAAAACACAAATTTGACCTGCAATTCCACTAATGAAAGCCCATTCAATGGCTCTCATTGCTCTTGGGGTAAAGACCTAGATCCTTAAAATGATATAAAGGGAAGCTGTGCATTTCCTGTGCCTTCCTCCCCAGGCTTATCTCTTTCCACTCCCCTCCTTACACCCTACAAGCTAGTCATTTAAATTTTGAGTTCCTCAATTGCATTTTTTAAAAATCTCAGGCCTCCACTCATCTGTTTCCTCTGCTAAATAGAACTTTCTCTCCCTCCCCATTCTTTAGGTTTCAGCTTACATGATACTTTATTTGGAAGCCTTCCCTAACCTTCAACTTCCAATCCTCCAATTTAGGTTTAAGGGCCCTTTTGAACTTTATTACCACAAAGTTGTAATTCTCTGTAGATGCTAACAAAACCAAAAACTCTAAAGGCAGAATCCCCATCAACTGATCCAATGACCAGCCCTTAGTCGTGACTTATTAGAACTTGACTTGTTAGAACTTGAATGGCTGGCTGGCTGAGGAAAATCACACAGTCCATCAGTTAATCTACGTGCTGTGACCTACAGGTTAGTCCTGGTTGTGTTATTCTTGCCTCTACCCTAGTTTTTTCCTGCATAGTTTAAGATTACGTTTTAACTAACCCTCTTTCTGACCCAGAATCCCAAAGTGTTATAGTGTGTGTTTTTTTAATGTAGTTTTACAACAGGAAGAGACTATCCATAATGTAAGGGAAACACTTTTTATATGTTTCACAGGAAAAAAAAGAAGAGATATTCTGACATTTGTTTTTAAGAATCAAATTCTTACTCTCCAGACCAGGGTAATACTCCTGCACATCAACCACAGCAATGAGTCAGATTTTGTTTTCTCTCTGTACAATGCCACAGGTAAAAAGGGTAGACTGAAGGGTAAACAAGGCCTGGCTGACCATTTACTCCAACAGGTATGCTCAGCACTTCTACTGGACTCCTACATTTGTAACAGCATATAGAGAGCAGCCAGACCCAGCTTACACTATATGAAGTCACAAAAGTCTAATGTATAATCCAGAATGCAATCCTATAAAATAAAAGCCTAATATGCAAATCGACCGAACAGCAGAATGACTGGAGGAACGACCGGTCGCTATGATACGCACTGACCACAAGGGGCAGATGCTCAACGCAGGAGCTGCCTCCAGCCCGCAGGCCCCAGGCCAGCCAAGATGGGTGCCAGCAGGAGCGCCCCGATCAGCACGCCAGTCGCCCTGCAGAGGGAGGCGACTGGCAGCAACAGTGTGGGGCAGGGCCAGCGAGCAGGTGGCACCAGGCCAGCCAAGGTGAGTGCCAGCAGGGCCCCCCAATCACCCCACCAGTCACCCCACAGATTGGCCCTGATCACCAGCCAGGCCTAGGGACCCTACCCGTGCACGAATTTCATGCACCGGGCTCTAGTAGATTTATAATAAAAATATAACTATGGGAGAAACCAAGATGGCGGCATAAGGTATACACCTGTACGTGCTGCCTCTCACAACCACACCAAAACTATAACTAAAAGACAAAACGACTATCACCCAGAACCACGGCGGAGTTAAGTTCTACAACTAGAAGGAAAGAAAGAAGCTCATTGAGACTGTGTAGGAGGTGCAGAGGCTCGGAAAAGCAGAGGTACGGAGGTGTGAGAATTGGGCTGGCGACTGGGTGCGCTGTTTTTTTTCAACTGGAGGGGAGATACAAGCTACTGACTGCTCTGAACTCCAGTTTCCGGCGAGACTCTGGGGACCCAGACTCCTACGGGGAGAAACTGGACTGTCTGACATCGGGTCGGAAAGTGAGGGTGGCTTTCTCGCAGAGGTGCATGCAGGAATCATTGTTTACTGCACTGGGGCACGGGATGCGGGGACGCGGAGACGCAGAGACGGCTGACTAGCAGCCATCGCTGTTTGCCACGCCCTAGTGATTCCCTGAGACCCCGCCCCACCCAATTTACAAACCCACCCGAGCTGTGCGCAGTGGCTTTTGCATATGAATGGCCTGCCCTTTTGCAGCTTAACCTAACAAATTGCAGCTGGGTCAGAGAGCTCCAAAACTTTCAAACCCCAAACAAAGAGAAGTCTGCAGATCTTGCTGTAGCTCCTGCTGGGTGGCCTCAGACAGTAGCTGACTTGCACCTCCTTGGAGATCCAGGAGCCAGTGTACCTAGTGGTCAGTGTGAGACAACACCAGATTTCAACTCTCATATACATAAGTGACATACTCAAGAGGCAGACTCAGTGAGCACCAAAGCCCCGCTGAAGCAAGTCCTGCCCCATAAGGGTGTCTCCAGCATAGCAGTTCTTCCATTATCGACACAGCTGATCCTCACAGCCAATTGGCCTGGAGGTCAATTCCTCCCAGTGTACCAACAGCAAAGCTTAACTACAACAAGACTGTGCACCCAGCCTACAAAGGGTTGCACCAAGAGTGTCCACCTCAGGTGATTGGGGAGGCTGAGCCACTGGGCCCTATAGGTCACCTACCACACAAAGCCACTCCATCAACACAGGGAAGCAGCCAAAATGCGGAGACAAAGAAACATGTCACAAATGAAAGAAATGGAGGAAAGCAAACTACTGGATATAGAGTTCAAAACCACAGTTATAAGGTTACTAAAGAATCTTCTAGAAACCGCCGAGAAACTTAGTGAGACCTCCGAGGAACTTAGTGAGACCTTCAAGGATCTTACTGAGAATGCAAAAAAATGGAAAAGGACCAGTCAGAAATTAAGCATACACTGTCTGAAATAAAGAATAATATACAGAAATCCAACAGTAGACTAAAGGACCCCAAGAATCAAACCAAAGATTTGAAATATGAGGAAGCAAAAAACACCCAACCAGAAAAACAAAAAGAAAAAAGAATAAAAAAATATGAAGATAGTGTAAGGAGCCTCTGGGACAACTTCAAGCGTACCAACATCTGAATTATGGGGGTGCCAGAAGAAGAGAGAGAGCAAAATATTGAAAACCTATCTGAAGAAATAATGACAGAAAACTTTCCCTACCTGGTGAAAGAAATACACTTACAAGTCCAGGAAGCACACAGAACCCCAAACAAAAGGAATCCAAAGAGGACCACACCAAGACACATCATAATTAAAATGCCAAGGGCAAAAGACAAAGAGAATCTTGAAAGCAGCAAGAGAAAAACAGTTACCTACAAGGGAGTACCCATACGACTGTCAGCTGATTTCTCAACAGAAATTATGCAGGCCAGAGGGAGTGGCAAGAAATATTCAAAGTGATGAATAGCAAGAACCTACAACCAAGATTACTCTACCCAGCAAAGCTATCATTTAGAATTGAAGGTCAGATAAAGAGCTTCACAGACAAGAAAAAGCTAAAGGAGTTCATCACCACCAAACCAGTATTATATGAAATGCTGAAGGGTATTCTGTAAGAAGAGGAAGAAGAAGAAAAAGGTAAAGATAAAAATTATGAACAACAAATACATATCTATCCACAAGTGAATCTAAAAATCAAGTGAATAAAAAGTCTGATGAACAGAATAAACTGGTGAATATAACAGAATCAGGGGCATATAAAGGGAGTGGACTGACAATTCTCGGGGAGAAGAGGGCATGAGGGATGCGGGAAGAGATTGGACAAAAATCTTACACCTATGGATGAGGACAGTGGCGGGGGGTAAGGGCATGGGGTGGGGGGGGGTTCAGGTGGAGGGGAGCTATGAGAGGAAAAAAGAGGAACATCTGTAATAATCTGAACAATAAAGATTTAAAAAAAAGAAAAAAATTTAACTATGGAAGTAGCTTGCATCTCATGTTCTCTTAATGTTGTAAAATTACATAGGAAGCTAAAGTAAAATATGAAACTGGCTTGCCCAGCTTGAAATCAGAGCAAGGGATGTTAAGTGGATTATTATGAGGGCTAAAGGCCTAATTAGCATTAATGACTATGCCTAATGCACTGAACTTTTTATTTGGTTTCTTAAATTTAAAAAGTAATGCATAGCTCTGTTTTCAACTTTAAGTCACAGAAGCAAAAAGTGATGAGCTAAGAAAATAAAAAAGGTTCTGCCTTTTATAACCAAATACCCTGGATTAGTTGCAAGCTTGGTATTTGCTATCCATCAAGGTTGGCTTGGCCCCAGGAGTTTAGGAGCTAAAAAGGATCTGGCTTAGCAAAGGAGAAACAACTGGCATGCAGGAGTCCTCTTAGAGGGGCAGAGCCCTATATGAGTAGAGGGCAGAACTAGCTGGTAGAAGAGGTGAGGGATCTGAAATCAAGTAGGAGACGGTCACAGGCGTCAACTGTTATCCCCAAGATCAGAAAACTATACAGCATTACTGGGGTGGAGGGGCCCTTAGGGATCATCTAGTTAGGGGACCTTTTTTCTATCAAGGCCATTTGGATATTTATAACATTATTTTATTAATATAATTCACTGAATTTAAATTTATGTTGCTATGAAAAAAGCTCCTAGATTTATTGAATTTTGAGTCCTGTCTGGGGTTGCCTTGGCAGGGCCAGACCAAATGATTTTGTGGGCCTTATACAACACAAGTGCGGACTGGACATTACCTACCCAATCTAGTTCAACCTCTCACATTTTGGAATGACTTGCTCTAATCCTAGTTGGGATTAGACCCCAGTTCAATGCTCTGATACTGCTTCTTTCTTATTTCATATCAGGGATCTGGAAGCCAAAATCCAGGGTTTCAAATAAAGCTTTAAGGAGAGCCCAGAGGAGAATGGGGAGAGTAAAGGGGAGACATGTGAAGGCAATATGGCTCAAAGTGATGGCCCTGACAGCTGGTCCTACTGAAAGATCTCCAAGGCCTCCCTCTTTAGACTGGGGTATCAACAAAACCAAGTCACTTAATCCTCTGAACTTCGCTTTTCTCATAAATAAAATATATCTGAAAATAATTATTTCTAGTTCAGAGTTACCAGGAAGATAAAATGAAATAATGTGTGTAAAAGAACATTAAATACTAGTATTTTTTCCTACTTACTGCAAGCAAGAAACAATCTCATTACTTTCCATTTTTTTTTCACATTTGCACACTAATGACCAGAAGGCAAAAAAGAAGGAAGAAATCGTACGGTAAGAGAGGGAACAGGCTTACACATACAGAAAACATCTTGTTTTGTGAAATGAATTGAGTAACCACATTTTTTCCACATTGTATCACTTGCTCCTTAGCCAGGACACTGAGATGGCTGAAGTTCTGCTATTTCTGAAAGTTACATTACAGAACCTACTGAGGGTCTGGGGTGGGGAAGGAGGGAGTGTTGGAGGAAACAACGTGGTGCTGGAATGATGACTGAAGGATGTGGTATGAAAACGCCAACTGGAAGGTCTTTCTCTACCTTCTGAACCTGGTCATCTCTGCTAAAAATCTACGGTCTCCAGAGATACACAGAATTGGAGAGGAAAACAGTCAGCAAATACCTCTGGAGGCAGCAACCACATAGTGAGTCATGTTGCTTATCAGCATGGTGTGTAGTCAGAAAGGAATGCATGTCCAGCAATTCTTGGACACAAAGACTCAGCTCTTCTGGCTCCTGAGAACTGCCTAACTGCTGTAAGAGATTTATTAATCAACATAACAGAGTTCTCTAGGCAAGAAAGGGAGAAAATAAACCTAACTGAATATAGCCTGGATCAATAAGGCTTATCCTGTTTTAGTCTCAGGTAAACAAAAATGGCTCCACTACCACTTCCAAGGCACTTCTCTTCTTGCTGCTTCCATGCCTACTTTCATTTGACATTTTATTCCTATTGTTGCTAATTACTCTCAGGTACACTTTGTGTTTTTTTGTTTGTTTGTTTTTTACCTAAGTTACTGGCTCTTGCTCCTCCTCTGCCTACTGGTGAGGTTTATTGGTGGAGAAACACTAACCATAAGAGATCTAGGTAATCTCCATCATCAATTTGGGTCTTGATTTCAAGAGCTTAAAGATGGGCCTTTACCTTTAGTGCCAGGAGGCTGTAGGTTGTCTCCAGTCAAGGAACACCAGCCTACAGGGAAGATGTCTCTGGAGTCGAAGCGGCACCAGTAGTCAAAGGCCCCTCGCCACCCATCAAAAGTGACAAGCACCTCTGAGCCCCGCACCTCCCCTATAGTGGCTGGGCAAATGAAATGAGGGTTCTTCCTGTCCACAGCTTCTAGCTTCATTCCCATTTTGAAGAAGTTGTGGGAAGGCGATGGTGGTTCCTAGATGAGAAACAGAAATATATAGACCTAGACACAAAGAGAGAGGCTATGTACGCCAAAAGACTGCTACCTCATTTGGATGATTAAAAAGGGACTGCTATGTAAGATTTAAAATGAAGATTTAGTCTTTCTTTTAAATGAATTTCAAAAAATACTAAATATTTGTAACCCTAACACTGTGACATTTTGCTTCAGTATTTTTTAAAAAGTAAAATGTAACAGGTAAAGTTGACCCCCTTTTGTGCCCTTCCCCTATCCCACTCCCCATGCATGCACATATCCATTTACATATTTTAAATTTTATATAAATGGTATTAACTGTACATATCATTCTGTAAGTTGTTTTTTGTTCAACATGTTTTTGAAATTTATCTAGTTCATTTTAACTGCTAATAGAACATATTATATAAGATATTATATGTATATATCACAATTTATTTATTCTTTTGATGGACATTTAAGGCTTTTCCAGCTGTTCAAAAGTTTTTTTAAAAATATATTTTCTTATTTTTATTGATTTCAGAGAGGAAGGGAGAGGGAGAGATAAAAACATCAATGATGATAGAGAATCATTGATTGGCTGCCTCTTGCACACCCCTACTGGGATCAAGCCCGCAACCCAGGCATATGCCCTTGACCGGAATCGAACCCGGCACCCTTCAGTCTGCAGACTGATTGATGCTCTATCCACTGAGCCAAACCGGCCAGGGCTGTTCAAAAGTTTTAATGACCATTCTTGCACTTGTTCCTTTGTATACATGTGGGAAGGTTTCTTTAGGATATATACCTAGGAGTAAAACTGCATTATAGGATAAATATACACATCTTCTACTTTATTAAATATTGCTAAATTGCCTTCCAAAGTAGTTTTAACATTGTATACTAGCAGTGTTCTCTTCTCTCTCTCTCTCTCTCTCTCTCTCTCTCTCTCTCTCTCTCTCTTTCATGCTAATTCACAGTGTAATTGCTTAAATTTCACAAAAAAAAGTGTTGTACATTCTATTCTGTTACCTTGGCTTTACTGTCTGATCCTACACAAATAACATATCTCATTAAATTGGTATCTGGAAGAAAAAAAATCCCCTTATTTTGTCATCAATATTGTTTTGGCTATTCTTTCTCCTTGATCTTTTTATTTTTATTTTTTAACTTCTATTGTTGACACTATTGCAGATGTCTCCCATTTGCCCCTCTCTTTGCTTAACTCCTCTCAGACCCCGCCCTCTCCTCTCTCTGGCCCTCACCACACTGTTGTCTGTGTCCATGGGCTATGCATATATATGTTCTCTGGCTCTTCTCTTCACCTTTTGTATGAATTTTAGAATCAGCTTTTCAAGTTCCACATAAGAACCCTATTTGGATTTTGACTGTAATCCCAAATGAATTTATAGATTAATTTGGGAAAAAGTAACTTTTGTATGTATAATATTGAACTCTCCCATCTATGAACATGATAGCATTTTCCATTGGTTAAGTATTCTTTAATATAGATTTCTTCTTTAATATACATTTTTAAATTTACTCTATAAAAACTCTTGATTTTTACTAACATTTTCTACATGCATTGTAACTTTATTGCTATAATAAATTATATCTTTAAAATTTTTCTTTTTAAAAAATATATTTTATTGATTTTTTACAGAGAGGAGGGAAGAGGGATAGAGAGTTAGAAACATCGATCAGCTGCCTCCTGCACACTCCCTACTGGGCAAGTGCCTGCAACCAAGGTACATGCCCTTGACCGGAATCGAACCTGGGACCCTTTAGTCTGCAGGCTGACGCTCTACCCACTGAGCCAAACCGGTTAGGGCTATAATTTTTATTTTCAAACCATTTGTTAAGTAAGAATGCAACTGATTTTTACAAATTGATCAACTAATTTAATTCAGATTAGCTTATGATGACTGATACAACAATTTTTTTGTCTGCTTGATTTATCAATTATTCAGAGGTATGTATTAAATTATCCACTAGTGATTGTGGATTTTCCATGTAATTCTGTCAAATTTTGCTTTATATACTTTGAGGTTGTGTTCTTTAGGAGCATGCATATATATAACTTTCATTTTTCTTGGTAAACTGTACTCTTTTTTGGTTTTGTTTTATTAATCCTCACCAGAGGATTTTTCCCATTGCTTTTCAGAGAGAGTGGAAAGGAGGAGGGAGGCAGGGAGGGGGAGAAGGAGAGAGAGAGAGAGAGAGAGAGAGAGACAGAGACAGAGACATCAAATGGTTGCCTCCTGCATGAGCCCAGACCAGGATTGAGGAGAGAACCCGCAGCCCAGGTATATGTCCTGCGCCCTTGATGGGGAATCAAACCTGAGACTCTTCGGTGTGTGGACCAATGCTCCAACCACTGAGAAACACCGGCCATGGCTGAACTGCACTTTTAAAAAATCATTAGATAGTGACCTCTAAATGCCTTTTAGCCTCAAAGTCTCCTTTGTCTGATTTCAGTATAGTTAACACCAGCTTTTTACAAATATATATATTTTTATTGATTTTTAGAGAAAGTGGAAGAGAGAAGGAGAGAGAAACATCATTGATTGGCTGCCTGCTGCATGCCCCCCACTGGGGATCAAACCAGCAACCAGGATAGTGCCTTGACTGGGAATCAAACTGGCAAACTTTCTGAACACAGGACGACACCCAACCGAGCCAGGGCAACACCAGCTTTATTTTGATAATGATTTGCCTGGTATATCTTTTATATTCTTTTACTTTCAACATTTTGGGGCATATTTTATCAGGGTCTTTTGTAAATAGCATGTATATTTAAAAACAATCTAATCTTTTTGACTAAACTGATGAGTTTAAGCTCATTTCTTGTGATAACTGATATATTTAAATTTATTGTATTTCCTAGAGTTCTATATTACTTGATTTTTAAGGTTCTTTTTTCTCTTTACAATTGACTGCATTTTCTTCCCTCGCCCCTCATTGATTCAGATGTTAACCATTCTATTTATAATCTTTCAGTGGATCTCCTTAAGACTATAACTGTATAGTTGACATAAGTCAGTCTAAAACTCATCTTTATCTCTAATCATATTACAAAAACCTTAGAATATTTTAATTACTCCTGAGTTAACAGTGTTTGATAATTTAGTTTCACATTGTTATGCTGACAAATAATCACTTTTGTTATTATAATTGGTTTAAACAATTATAGGCAATGGTTGATTAGTTTTACCCACATGTTAACCAGTCTTTCCTCACCATTATTTCTTGCATCTCATTTCTTCCTTTCTGGGTTCAATTATCTTCTTCCTGAAATATATTCTTCAGTTGTTCTTTCAGCAGATATGTTGGCATCTACTTATATTAGTTTGTTTGAAAATGTCTTGCTTTTATATACATTCTGAAATAATACTCTAACTAGATATAAAATTCTAGATGGACAACTATTTTTCCTAAGAACTTTGGAGATATTATTTTATCATCTTTGTTTTGAACTACTGCTGTCAAGAAACGTGCTGTCAGCCTAACTGCAATTCTTTTGAAGGAATTCTGTGTGAGTACTTGCTCAGATCTTTTCTTTTGACTTTAGTTATACCATGATTTTTTTTTGATGGTTCTGAATCTTTACTGTTGAAAGTATTACATAGGTTCTCCTTTTTCCCCCATAAACCTCTTACACCATGATGTTTTAAGCGGTCTATTTACCTTTACTATTAACTCTGGAAAATTCCGTCATTATCTTTGTAAATATTGGTTCTTTTCTATTCTTTTCTTATTACTTCTGGATTTCATATTCAACATCAATGGACCTTCTAATATTATTCTCTTTGTCTCTTCTCTTTAATATTTCCATTTCTTTATTTGTGCTGCATTCTGGGGAAATTCCTTACATATCTTTCAGTTAATTCTCTTTTATCTATGTCTATGTTGCTTATATACCTATTATTAATTTTCAGTTTTAATGGTTAAGTTTCAATTACAGATGGTCAATTTTTTTCTCAAATCTGTCTTTGAAAAATAGGGTTTTATACTTTTATCATTTAAAAAATTTCTTCTCTTTGCCCTGGCCGATGTACAGTGATTAGAGCATTGGCCCATGCTCCGAAGTATCAAGGGTATGTACCTGGGTTGCCAGATTTGAACCCCCGAACCTGTCATGAGGATGTGGGAGGTAACCAATTGATGTGTCTCTCTCACATTGATGTTTCTCTCTCTCTCTCACCCTCCTCTCCCCCTTCCTTCACCTCCTCTCTTCCTCCCTTCCTCCCTCACTTCTACTCTCTCTGAATAATCAGTGGAAAAAATATCCTCAGGTGAGGATTAACAACAACAACAAAATAATAAAAATTTCTTCTTTTCATTCTTTAATCATTTTCAAGAATTTAATTTATAATCTCTATCTATCTGATATTTCTATTCTGAAAGTCCTTGGGGTTATAGTCGTACTGTTTGTTGTGTCTACGGATATCCCACCATGTTGGATTTGTTCTGAGAGTTTCTGAGAGCTCTGTAATTCTGAAGGGAGTTCTCATCTTCAGTGGTACTTCACTTTGGGAACTTCTAGGACATCTGGTTTGAAAGTAACCAAACTCTCTGGAGAGGTTTTGGATTTGCTTCTGCTGGGCACTCAGAAATCTCTCCATACAGCTCTGGAGTTTCTAGACAACACAAGTACCATATCTGAACCTGGATTTCCATGAGGGAAAGACTGTTTTATCAAGGAGATGACTCCATTCCTGCCCCTACCCAGAGCCCAGGCAGAGACTCTCCTCATCAATGTAACAGTCTTTCACTAAGGAGTAAACATTTGAGGTATCTGATCTGGTTTTATATATAGCAGTCTTGGGTCCATTCCTGGTTTGCTTGGGCCCAAGGCCTCATCTTCTATCCTACTGTGGCTGGTAAAAGACAAGATTATTGGAAAGCTCCTTAAAATACCTGCAGGTTTAGTGCATGCACTTAACACTCTAGTTTTCCTCCTTCATTTTAGCTTCTGGAGAGTTTTCTTTCTTTCATTTTTTATTCTCACCTGAGGATATTTTTCCATTGATTTTTAGAGAGAGTGGAAGAGAGAGAGGGAAAGACAGAGATAAATATCAATGTGAGAGAAACACATTGATTGGTTGCCTCCTGCACATGCCCTGACCAAGGTCCGGGCCAGAGAGGAGCCTGCAACCGAGGTACATGCTCTAGACCAGAATCAAACCCAAAACCCTTCGATCTGTAGGCCAACGCTCTATCCACTGAGCCAAACCGGCTAGGGTGAGTTTTCTTCCTTTTTAGTAAGCTCAACAAAGCATTTAAAAGAAGAGTTGTTGTCCCCTGCCCCCACCAAACATTTTGAGATATTCTGTAGTTAAAGGGTTTTTAAGTTGCCCAGCCAGAGTGCTTTAGGGTTTAGACTTTAATAGCAGCACAGGCAACACTAATTCAGTCCCCTTTATAACTCTAACCTCATTAAAGATAAAGAATTCAACTGAGAGCAGACTGAATGCCTCATCCCTGGAGAAATAAGGAAAAATGAATACGGGTTATTGATCCCTATTTCACCACTTACTAGCCATGTGATCTTGGGCAAGTAAGTTCCTTATTCAAAAGTATTTGTTTCCTTAGCTATTAAATGGAAATATTTCTTGTTTCTGAAAGTGTGGGTATTAAGTGAGATAGTGTATATAAACTCCAAACATACTATAGATACTCAAATATTGTCTCCTTTCTTTCTCTCTGTTTAGTATATGAACTTTACGAATTCCAAGATCTATAACAAGAACAGCTCCTTTAGATTTATATCACATTTTATATACTTTACTAGTAAACACATTTTAACTTAACTATCCTGTAAGATAGACAGAATCCCACTTTATACATGAAGTCAAAAGGACATAGCTTATTATTGGTAGAGCTAGGACCCAAAAACCAATAATCATAATTTATAGTCTATATTTATAATTATCCTCTGGGGATAATTGCTGCTTCATAAGGTATTAAACAATTCGTCTGCTGAATTAGTTTCTGAGAAGGCATCCTCAGGCCATAAATATAATGTAGATATCAGAGGCTAAGTAATTGAAAGAATATAAGCATATGACCTTAAGCAATTTAGAGTTGGTGATATCTGAGGGACACCGTACCTTGTGGAAAATCCTGATGGGAGCCATTTCAGCTCCATTTAGTGTCTTCAAAAGGAACATGGGCCAAGAGGAGGCATTCAACCGAAATCCTGCAGCAAACATAATAGGCAACAGATAAAAAAATATGTTTCAAAGGAAATGGCAATATCAAGTTTTCCCTTTGGAATCCAGCTACTCCTCCATAACCTACACTGTGATATGTTACAGAATCATAGACTGTTAGGAAAGGACTTAAAGGTTAAATAGAGGAAATGCCTCATTAGACAGATGAGAAAATGAGGCACATAGAGGGTATGTAACTTGCCCAAGTGTAATGTTGCAAAGCAAGTAGTGGAACAAAGTCCCCAACCAAGTGGCCTGACTCCAAGACAAGTATTACAGATTCATAGCGCCTAAAAAGTTTTCCTTGAAAAATCTAAAATAGATGATGTGAGATAAAATTAACAAATACTTAGAAATGGTCTAGACAGCAGAGTGTGAAAGTTCTTCTTCTTAATAATCTCTTAAGAAGAAACCAAATATGTCAATTGATAAACTCAATATATAAGTAAATCTTTTTAGTTTATTTCAATGTAAACTATTTTTCTTTTTCTCTCATTCTTTGGTGTGTGCGCTCTCTCACTTCTCTTTCACACACATACACACCAAGTACAAAACACTTCTTGATCTTCAATTTTACTTAACCAATGAAGGATCAGGCAATGATGAAGATGAAAGGGATCATCCTGTCTAAAGATATTAATTTTACAAAAAAGTAAAAAGCCTAGAGAGGTTAATTGTCCATTGTCATTCAGTAAGGAAAAGTCAATAAGAATGTACCATTTAATTAATTAATTATAAAAATAAGATCATTATTGTAGTTAGATCTCCCAATTAGTGGAAAGAAGTTCCAAGTACTTCTTTCAATTTGGCTTCAACTCTCTCCTGAGATATCAAAATCTAGTACTTTTTTCATAGCCTTCCCATTTCTGACAAAAGAACAGATAGGCTGCACCAAAGCTGCAGAGCTGGAAATTACAATAGAATCTGATATTTTAAAACTCTTTATTGTGGGTCAGACACTGTGCCAATCACTTTCCACTGACCATCTAATCCTCAAGGCAACCCAGTGAGGTAGATATTATCTTCATTTTATAGATGAGAAAAGATATATAAAGTAAACTGATTAAGATTTCTAAGTGAGCAAATGACAAAGATAGGATTGAAACCCAGGCAATCTGACCCTTGAGCCCACACTCTTAACCACTATGTTCAACAGTGTGTAGATAAAATGAAAAAGGAAGAATCAGCTTTGGGGATTATAATTAAATTATTGGGGAAGAAGCAAGAAGGGAGAAGAAAATAGAACTAATAAGATTTACCACCCTATATGTTTTAAACTTTTAGTCTCAAAGCTGGCTAGGCTAAGCCAAGCCTCTTAGGCTGGAAGATAACTTAGGGTAGCTCAATTACACCAACAATGGCAACAGCAATATGGATGCCCCTATCACTTAATCTAAAACTACCATCACTTTTTTGGCTTGTCTAGCTTCCCTTCCCCCCTTTTGGAAAAAAATCCATCCTAATTCTATGTGATTTGTTGAGAATGTCTGTCACATGGCTCTCCTGCCTAACTGTAGAATGGAAAATAATGCCATTCAAGAGCATTAGATTCCCCTAGACTAGGGGTGGGGAACATCCAGCCCACAAAATCATTTGGTCTGACCCTGCCAAGGCAACCACAGGCGGGACTTGAAGTTCAGTAACTCTAGGAGCTTTTTTACATAGCAGCATAATTTTATATTAAGGGAAGTATGTTATAAATATTCAAATGGCCCTTGGCAGAAAAAAGGTTCTCCATCCTTGCCCTAGACCAAGAGTGTGCATGTATATCTCAAGCTGGATCAACTGTTTTCTGATATGGTATGCATATTGGAGGAGAGTCTTTCTCCAAGATCATGGCTAGATAGAGTTTGTAGATTTGGCATTGCTACATGGAGAACAGAACTGAGAATAAAGCCAAGGTACAGCAAGTGATGGAGAGACATGATAGTGTTTAAAGCCCTGTGTTCAGACATACTCAATTATCAGGCCTTAGACTTCTCCGTTATATGAGTCTGTAATTCCTGTCCCCTCCTTTAACTTCGTTTGAGTTGTTTTTTTTTCACTCATAGCCCAAAGAATCTTGACTACTACTCTTCCTTTATCATGGTTAAAAGAAAAAAATTTGAATTTCCGAAGAAATTCAAGTTCAGGCCCAGTCTATGTGTGGCGAAAACAACCTCAGTGGGTTGTTCTAAGGATAAATACATGTGAAGGACTTAAAATTCTGCCTGGTATATGCTAAATGTTAGACAAATGCTGGCTATTATTTATAATATTATAGATTAAAAGACTGAGGTCAGAGAAATTAAGTAAAATATCTAAGTCTATAATTTTACTAAATACAATATTCAAGAGACAGGATTTAAACCCAACTTCTCTGTTTCCAGAGCCTTCATTATTAATCATCACATTAATATCTTCAAATATTTTATCACTCAATTCTTCCATACTATCTCTCTAGGTAAAAAGAATTGAAGTCATAAGTTTGTGAAAGCAGGAAGAAGAAAAATGATCATTTGAAGGTCTCAAATTAAACAGTGGCCTGGGTGCTTGCAAAGAAAAGGACAGGTGGGTACCTCAGTGCCTGGTCATTTCACAATCCCCACTTTTCTCCTGTCAAATAGTGACTGCCAATATACATGTCCAGCCTAAATCTCTGCCCCGAGTCTCATGCTCGTATTTCCAACTGCTTTATTCTATAACTCTACCTGAAAGTCAAAAGTGCTTGAATTTTTATTTTTTTATCCTCCCCTGAGGGTATTTTTTCTATTGATTTTTAGAGAGTAGAAGGGAGAGGGAGAGACAAGAGAGAAACACCGACGTGAAAGAAACACATCGATTGATTGCCTCCCACATGCCCCAGATGAGAGCCGGGAGCCTGCAACCGAGGTATGTGGCCTTAGACTGGAATCAAACCCGGGACCCTTTAGTCCGCAGGCCAACACTCTATCCACTAAGCCAAACCGGCTAAGGCAAAAACAGAACCCTTGACTGGAATCAAACCCGGGACCCTTTAGTCCGCAGGCCAACACTCTATCCACTAAGCCAAACTGGCTAAGGCAAAAACAGAACCCTTGACTTTGCTGCTCCCTCCAAACTTGTTCCCTTCCTCATCATCTCATCTCATCTAATGCACTATTAAACCCAGGTGCTCAGACCAAAAAGCCTACACTAACTCACTCTTGATTCCTCCCTTGCTATTACCCCTCAAATACAATTAATTAGCAAGTCTTGATGGCTCTTTCATCTCATAGATCCTAAATCAAATAATTTCTCACCGTTATATATTCTCACTCACTACTAATCACCCTAACTTAAGCCACAGTCAGACTTTGCATGGACTACTGCAACAGCTTTGTAACAGACTCCCTGCTTCCACTTTTGCCTCCTACTGTGTTTTCCACTTAGCAGCCAGAATATGTTTATGTATTTTAAAATATAAATCAGATCACACATTTATGCTCACATCCCATAATACAAAATAAATCTAAACACTTTATGTGTGTTAAGAAGATTTACATAATCTGGAACTTGCTTACTTCTTATAACCCATTTCCTATCACTCCTCTGTCATCCACGCACTGGCCTTTCTATTCCTCAAACATTCCAAGCTTTATCCCTCTGCCACGAAAACCCTTCCCTTTCCTCAAATCTTTAACAATTAGTACTTGCTGAAATCTCAGCTCCTCAGAGAGGCATTCCTAGACTACCCTATCTAAAATAGCCTTCTAAATCCCACTCCCTGCTATTTATCCTAAACTCTTATCACTGCCTGAATTTTTCTTTATTTTCCCTTGTAATGTGTATGTATTTTCCAACAGGAATATAAGCTCCATAAGAGTTTTATTGAACAAAGAAGAAAACCTCCATTTATTAAATGGGTGCCAGGAATTGATGAATGCTATAAAAATCATGTGTGGCAGACTTTATTAATGATCTGGCAGGTGAAGCTATTGAAATTCAAGGTTAAAAGTCAAAGTAAAGCAACTTATCAGTATCCACACACAACTAAGCTAGTTAAGTGGCTGAGTGAATTTTACAAAGCCAGGTCTCTAATTCTAAACCTAGGCATGCTGCAAGTGTTCTGTGCTTACCTTAAAAATACTGACATGGAACCAGTCATAAAAGCTTCCAGGTGCTCACCAGATGGTGGGGGGGGGGGAGGGGGAGGTCTACTAAATATGTTAGGGTCCAGCTGTTTAAACTTAACAGCGACTTCTTGAAGCTCTGGACTTAAATAAAAGAGCAACAGGTCCAGAATCTAATCATAGTTCATGCCCCCTGGTGGTAGGTAACAGAATAGCACTCATATCAGGAACCACATGTTATGGGCCCTACTCCCCACCCCACCATTGTCCTATATAATAATTCTAAGCTTCGTGAAGTTATTAGACTCTATGGCTGTCAAGATGATTCCATGACACTCCCAACTCATTCTCTCCTCCCAGAGAAGGTTTACATACATGTACATATACAAATATATGTACAGAAATATGTCACTCACTGTACAACCTCGAACAATTCATTTCTCTTTTCTTATTTCTATATTTGTCAGAGGAGGAGACTGAATTAAAGCAGTGCTTCCAAACTGAGGTTTGGTGACCTATCTCCATGCTACCCCAAGTCTGAGAGAAACAAGAAGTGAATTGGAAGAGAGATGTTGAATAAACTGTCTTTTCTTAGGAAGAAGTGATTGTACTTGGGAAAGATTGTTAGAATTCCTTTTACCTCTGATAGGACTCTATCACCACTTTGCTGCTACATTCCCATATACAGACTCAAACACAATTCAGGTTAATTTAATTGGAGATGGGGGTTGTGACTAATCTTGAGATAGTCATAGTATAGATGGTCTGGCATTACCCAATGCCAGGGGCTTTGCTGCAGAAAAAAGAAGTTCAGTAAATATTGTAAAAATTAACTTTATAAATAAGCATTTAAGCCACCATGGTTAAGTTACTTCACTCTAAAATTTTGTTTTTGTCCCCTCACCGCCCCCCCCCCCCCCACATTTCTATAAACAGTTCAAATTTCTGTGACCAGAAAATGAGCTATGCATTAAAAATTCCCTTTTCTATTGACAAGCCCTGGAGACTGCTTAGCAAATGAGAAGGCTGATCAGTGACAGGAACATACAAAGGGTTCCTTTCAAGTCAATGTACCACAAATACACCAGAGCACGTGATCAAGTTTCTTGAGCAGAGAGTTTGTAGTAGGATCCTGACATACTTGGCTAGTGGTCTCACAGAGGCCAACTTCTGCTTTAAATCTAGGACTCTCAAACTTGGACACTGGAATCCCTTGGGGAGCATTAAAAAATATATCAGAATCACCCCCAGGCATTCTGATTTAACTGCTCTAAGGCCTACACACTGAGTTCTCTAAATGATTCTAACTGGCAGCCAAGTTTGAGAACTAGTGATCCAGACTGACCTGTTTAGAAGAAACAGTCAGTCTTTAGTAGAAGAGATCAGTAAAACAAGGGTATGTGAGGAAAAGGCTGGCAGCATTGATAACTTCTCTGGTGAATCATTCTACCTTCCCATTTTTCCCCCTAGAGGACTCTGCAAGGGAGTAATGATTGTTCCTATGTGAACAGAACACACACACACACACACACACACACACACACACACACACACACACACCATACAAGATTTTAATGGAGAAGAATGCTCTTCTAGAACAATGCTTCCCAAATATAGACAGATCAATTGCATTAGAGTCTCGGGAGAGCCATTTACCATGCAGAATCCCAAGCCCCATTACCTAGAGATTCTGATTCAGCAACTCTGGGGAGAGGTCCAGAGGAGGCCTGGGGAACATGAACACACACACATATATATGTATAGTTACATACATAATTTATTCAAAACTTTTTATTTTGAAAAATTTTAAACCTAGAGAAAAATAGCAAAACCAGTATATGAACAACTATGCATCCTTCACCTAGATTCAATAACTAACATTTCACCACATTTTGTTTCCATATATCTACACACTTTTTCCTTTGGACTATGTGAAAGTTAGAGACATCATGACACTTCACCCCCCAAATATGTCAGTACATTTGTCCTCAGAACAAAGACATTCTCCTTTAACGCTGCAATATTACCATACCCAAGAACTTTAATTAAAATATTCTTATTATCCCCAACATGTTTGTTTAATTTTTTAAAATACAGGGTCCAATAAAGAATCACATATTGCATTTGGTTGTCATGTTTCTTTAGACACCATTAATCTACAATAGCCTTGTTATCTTTTGTTTTTCATGAAGAGTCTGGGCTAGCTATTTTACCAAATGTCCCACAATTTGCAATTTTTTGGATTGTTTGCTTACAATTACATTGCTGCTAAACAGTTTTAACATAAATACTATACAAGTGATGTTGAGTACTTCTCACTGCTTTACTTCAAGAGGCACATAGTGTCAATTTGTCAAATTATTGATGATACTAAATTTGATCAGTTGTTAAGTTGCAGATTTCCTCACTGCAATTCCCCTTTGTAGTTAATAGGCAATCAGTAGGAAGAACTTTGAGATTATGTGAATATCATATTTTCCAATAAGCTTTTTTACCCTCTGGTTTCAACATTCATTGATTATCCTTCCCTGAATAAATTAAAATGGTAATTTTCTACCATTCCACCTATATTTTATTAGCTGGCATTCCATAAAAAAGATGTTTCCCTGTAACTCTTAAAAAAATTTTTTTTAATTGATTCCAGAGAGGAAGGGAGAGGGAGGGAGAGATAGAAACATCAATGATGAGAGAGAATCATTGATCAACTGCCTCCTGCATGCCCCAACTGGGGATTGAGCCCACAACTCGGGCGTGTGCCCTTGATCAGAATCGAACCCGGGACCCTTCAGCCCACAGGCTGACAGTCTATCCACTGAGCCAAACCCACTAGGGCTCCCTGCAACTCTTTTTTCTTTATATATCACTAGGGACCCATGGATGCTATTACCATTGTTCTTTTATTTTTATTCTTTTTGATACTCATATTGTTTCAATTTTGGTTAGTAAGAACCCCTTCAAGTTGGCTCCTGTATCCTTTTGATATGTTCTCATCATTCTTTGAGAATTCTCTCCTTTCTGACATAAAATGTTCCAGAATCATCTTATATTTTCTCTTCTTCTCAGCCTTAGAATCAGTCATTTCTCCAAAAATCTTGATTCCTTTTAGTAGAGAATGTGATTTAGAAACCAAGGTATGCTTATTGCTTCTGAGGTGTCATTGCTTCTAGGCCTTTTCAATAAACAGAACTTGGGGGGAATATATATATATATATATATATATATATATATATATATATATATATGGAACATGCAGGTTATGATTATTATATTAGCTTTATTAACTCAAAAGAATGTCACAATGGCACAGTAAACCTACTTTTGCCCAGCCCTGTACATGAATGATTTGAATTGAAGGTATCTTAATTTTAAAGAGTTCATACAGATAATTCCAATTCAAATTCTATATGCAAGGTTATTCATCTCCCATTCTATATTTGTATCTTATTTACTCATTTGCTCTATCTTTAATACATACAAACCCATTAACATTAAGAAAAAGTCACAATTTCTTTGCAGTTCCACTTTTTCTTTAAAATATGCCCCATTAAAAGTATATTGAGAAGATTCTGTGTTCAGGTTATTTGAATTAATTCTTTTTTCAATGTCGTTATGATGTCTATTATATCCTCAGTTCAGTTTGTTTCTGTTTGTAGTCAATTTTAGAATATGCTTCATTCATCTTTTTTAATTTTGTTAAGCAAAACATTTACATTTTAAAAATCAAAAGAATATAAAAGGGTATTCTCAGAGAAGTCTCATTCTCCTTCCTGTAATTTTTACTGTTTTCTTACTCCCAACAGATTGTGACCTTTTCATTATTTTCTGGTGTAACATTCCAGTGCTTCTTTTTATAAAAGTATGTCTGTAAAAATATAATTTCCTGCATGTTATACATGTGTATGTGTGTATATGCATATGTTTTCCCTTTCTCAAAAACAAATGGCATTAAGTACATTTACAGTGTTGTGCAACCATGACCACCATCCATTTCCAGTATTTTTTCATCTTCCTCACCCGAAACTCTGTACCTATTAAACAATAACTTTCCATTCCCCACTTTCCTCCCAGCTCCTGCAACCACCATGTTATTTTCTGTTTCTGTGAATTTCTCAATTTTAAGTGGAATTATATAGTATTTGTCCTTTGTTATTGGCTTGAAATAAGTGAAACACTTAGCAAAATGTCTTCAAGGTTCATCCACACTATAGCATGCGTCAGAATTTCCTTCCTCTTAAAGGCTGAATAATATTCCACTGTATGTATATACCACATTTTGTTCATTCATTCTTCTGCTGAGGAACACTTGGGTTCCTCTGACCTTTTGTTCACTGTGAATAATACAGCTAAACATAGGTATAAAAAATATCGGCTTGAATCCTGCTTTCATTATTTTGCCTATATACCCTAAAATGGAATTTCTGGATCATATAGTAATTCTATTTTTAAAATTTTGAGGAACTGCTATGTTTTCCATAGTGGCTGCACCATTAGCAATACACAAGAGTTCCAATTTCTTCACATCCTCACCAACATTTGCTACTCTATTTGATAATAAGCAACAATCCTAATGGGTGTGAAGTGCATTTTTCATTGTGGTTTTGATTTGCATTTTCCTCATTATTAGAGATTTGAGCATCATTTTAAAATTTTATTTTTATTGAATTTATTAGGCTGACATTGGTTAATAAAATTATAAAGGTTTCAAGTGTAAAATTCTATAATACATCATCTATATATGGTATTGTGTTCACCACCAAAAGTCAAATCTCCTTCTATCTCCATTTATCTTCCCCACCCTCCTTTCCCTCTTGTAATCACCATACTGTTATTTTTTTTTACTTAATCCCTTCACCTTTTTCACCTGGCCCCCCAACCACCCTCCCCTCTGACAGCTGTCAGTTTGTTCTCTGTATTTATGACTCTGTTTCTATTTTGTTCATTAGATTCCACATATAAGTATTTTTCCTTCTCTGACTTGCTTATTTCATTTAGCATAATACTCTTCAGGTCCATCCATGCTGTTGCAAAAAAGATTTCCTTCTTTTTTTATGGCTTAGTATTCCATTGTGTAAAATTTACCACAGCTTTTTTTTCTTAAATATATATTTTATTGATTTCAGAGAGGAAGGGAGAGGAAGAGAGAGATAGAAACATCAATGATGACAGGGTATCGTTGATCGGCTTCCTCCTGCCTATCCCCAACTGGGGATCAAGCCTGAAACCCGAGCATGTGTCCTTGACTGGAATCAAACCCAGGACCCTTCAGTCCGCAGGCCTATGCTCTATCCACTGAGCCAAACTGGCTAGGGCTACCACAGCTTTTTTTATCCACTCATCTACTCTCAGAAAAAACACTTTACTTTGCCATTATGAATTGTTTTAATATGTTGAATTCTAATTCCTAATATTTTATTTAAGATTTTTAAAACCACATTCATACATGACTCTGTGTGTGTTGTATGTGCTGAAATCAAGTTTAGATATCAAAGTTCTACCTGCCTCATAAAAAGTATCTGGATGTTTCCCTACTTTTTATTTTTTGATTTTTTAATATATTTTTATTGATTTCAGAGAGGAAAAGAGAAGGGGAGAGAGAAACATCAATGATGAGAGAATCATTGATTGGCTGCCTCTAGCACGCCCCCTACTGGGGATCGAGCCCACAACCCAGGCATGTGCCCTTGACTGGAATTGAACCCGGGACCCTTCAATCCAAAGGCTGACACTCTATCCATTGAGCCAAACCAGCCAGGGGCAACTTTTTTAAAAAAATTGATTTGAGAGAGAAAAGAAAGGGGGAGGGAAAAGAGAAAGAAGCATTGATTTGTTGTTCCACTTATTCACACATTCTTTGGTTGATTCTTGTATGTACCCTGACCGAGAATTGAGCCCGCAACCCTGGCTTATGGGAATGATCAACTGAGCCAAGTACCCGGGAATTGAGTCTTCAATTGAGATTATTTTATCTTTTTTCAATTTTTTCCTGAGTTTGGAAAATTGTTTTCACATCTTTTATGTGATGTACATTGTGCATTTCTAGTTTGACTTTTAAAATTTATGATTCAGTGTATTTCCTATCTGTCAATACTTGTTTAATTGAATTTGAGTTGTTGTACAACAGCTTTCCTCTGGTCAGTCATTGATTTTGGCAGTAGGATATTCATTAGTTAAAATGGTTTTACCTTTATTTTCTTTCTTTTTTTTCACATAGAAACTTTTTACAGATGTTGACTGCTGATTACTAATCATTTGAAATGTCTTACATTTTCCTGGACCAGCAAAACATGAGGTTCTGTTTTGGCAGGGATCTTGAGTATTTCTGTTGGCATAAGGCAGTGGTCGGCAAACTCATCAGCCAACAGAGCGGCAAACTGCGGCTTGTGAGCCGCATGTGGCTCGCGAGCCGCAGTTTGCCGACCACTGGCATAGGGAAATATAATTTCTTTAGTAGATGAGCCTGTTTGGGTTGGGATGGGAGGGTTGGTATATCTTTTGATTTTATGATTCTCTTTTGTTCCTGTATAAATTGCTACTCCTTGCTTCTTTCTTTTCCTTCAGAATTATGTGTCCTTTCCCCCCAAAAGTAGTTATCTTCCCAAGACTGCTATCTCTAGTTCCTTACACTTTCAATTCACTCTCTTCCTTCTGATTCCCCAATAGCCAATCCAATAGGTTTTAGCTGTGTTCTCAGTATTTCCCACTCTGAATGGGACTATATTTCTCTGGGGTGATGTTAGCTAGGTTAAACCCCAACTGTCCTCTTTTTTATGCACTTCCCACCTATATAAAACACTTCCTTTTGGTATGGATCTGTTATTGACTGTACTGGTTTCAGATCTTTTTATCTGAATATGTAGATTAACATGTAATTGAAATTTGTGATATTCTTGACTCCTACTTATATTTGGACATGAGTTATGGGTGGTTTGATTTACTCTCCTATTTGATCTGTACATTTCTGGAGAATTTGTGGAAATATTTTTACTTTGATGATCATCACTATCCCTGGGACCTTATATTTTTAATAGACTCTCAAGATACTTCTAAATAGTGATTCATAAAGTAGGTGGAGAACAATCCAGCACCATGCAGTTATAAAAAGGATTGAAGTATGTCTCCAAACTACTAAGAAGTCATTTTAGGACATATCATTAAATGAAAGAAGCAAAGTTGAGAAAAATACAGCATAAAATGCTGTCCTTTACATAAGAGGGTGGAGGTTACATATCTATGTATGTACACACTCATGCACACACAGATATATTTGTTTATATTTTTAAAAATGGAGTTTAAACCAACAAAGTCAAAGAAACTGATTACCTATGAAAGAGAAAAGAAATAGGATGATGGGAATCTCTCTGAATATTTTTGGTTTTATAGATTTGACTTTAAGAACAATGTATATCGTTTATGTATTTATAAAGCAACATTTTAAAAAAGCGATTTTTAAAAAATATTTTTTGCTGAAACCGGTTTGGCTCAGTGGATAGAGCGTCGGCCTGCGGACTGAAGGGTCCCGGGTTCGATTCCGGTCAAGGGCATGTACCTTGGTTGCGGGCACATCCCCAGTGGGAGGTGTGCAGGAGGCAGCTGATCGATGTTTCTCTCTCATCGATGTTTCTGGCTTTCTATCCCTCTCCTTTCCTCTCTGTAAAATATCAATAAAATATAAATATATATATATATATATATATATATATATATATGTATATATATATATATTTTTTTATTGATGTCAGAGAGGGAGGGAGAGGGAGAGATAGAAACATCAATGATGAGAGAGATTCACTGATCGGCTTCCTCCTGCATGCCCCACACTGGGGATTGAACCCACAACCCAGGCATGTGCACCCATACTCAACCACTGAGCCACGCTGGCCAGGCTAAAAAAGCAATCTTTAAAAATTAAAAATTAAACAAGTGAATCTAAGTTTATATCAAGTTGGTGGCATGGCCACCCAGAGAGAAACTAATGCAAATGACCTTATAACATCATTAGACTTTCCCAAGGGTAAGAAAAAAAACTGCAAAAAACTCAAACATTGTTTAGGTCTCATAATGGTGATAGTGTTGGTATTGTTATTCTGAGACTTGTATATATGTATTGTAGGATAAAACAAATGATTTTTAGTGACATGGAAAACTAGAGTTTTGGGGTGGTACAAAGGCAATACAGATTTAAGAGACTGAAGATAAAAGTAAAAACACCATTGTCCTGAATTTTAGTAGGAAGAATATAAACTAATGATTTTTTTATCCTAATAAAAAAGATGCTCCTACCTCTCAATACCAAAAAGACCTAGAAAGAATGATCAACTCAATTGCACTGAGCACTCCAGTGCTTAGATTATAGTCTCTAAATACCACCTCCCACTAAAAGGAGCCTAGGCACCTAAAAGAAATAGGCAATTCTTTATTTGGGCCAAGAAATGTACAGATGAGCAAGGAACATTTTAAATTCCAAAAATCCAAGAGAGCTATCAAATAATAAAGAGTTAGGAGACAACTTGATGAAGCTCATATGAGGCCAAAGATGGGATACTTCAAGAATCAATAAAAACTATTAGTGCAATGAAGTGAAACATATCAAATATGTATGAATCCTTGAGTTAATGATACTAAACAGCAACAATAAAACCCTCCTTATATATTTTTTGGAGAATGTTAGTAAAGCAATTCATTATTTTGAAAATGGGTAAATAAAGAAAAGAATCAAGCATTTAAACCATCTTTCTTACATGAATTATTCCTAAGGATAACCAAATAATTGATGAAAGTTTATTTTTAATAGGTATAGTCCACTTAAAGAATGGTAAGATTACAATTCCCCATTTTGCAAGCATGATAAATTGACAAATTTAATCAGAGGTCAGCAAACTATAGCCAGCAGGCAACGCCATCCGTTTTGTAAATAAAGTGTTACTGGAACACAGCTTGCCCATTTGTTTATGTATTGTCTATGGCTGCTTTGGCATTACAAAGATAAAGTTAAGTAGCTGCAATAGAGAATCTAAGGCCCCACAAAGCCTGTAATATTTACTATTTGACCCGTTAAGAAAATTTGGGAAGCCCAGATCGAGACCACAAGCAGTAATGACTACTACATTATAAAAATGAGGACAATCAGACCAAAAAGCTTCCTAATAGAAGTAAACACCACCATCTATAAAATATTCTTGGGAAAAAAACTGAACCTGAACATGATCAAGCCTCTAGATCTAGCTACCAATTTCTAGGAAAGAGGATAGAGAAACATGTTAAATGATACTATAGATATACAATCAGCAAAATCTAATTATGGAAAATTTTGAAGACAAATGACATAGATTTTTCAACACATAAACTGCCAGAAAAAAAATTGAGAGAAGGAGAACCCAAAGATTAAAAGAGGCTTAAGGGACATATCAATCAACTGCAATATGTGGATCTTATTTGAATCCTGATTCAAAGAAACTGTAGTGTGTGTGTGTGTGAGAGAGAGAGAGAAAAAGAAAACAGAGAAAATTTAAACACTGAGTAAAAATTTGTTGATATTAAAAAGTATCATTAATTTATTTATGTGATGTTATTATAATTGTATTTAAAATTATACATATTAAGTATTTAATGACAAATACTACGGGTGATGGAACAGAAGAAGGCAGGGAATGTGTAAAGATATAGATAAAACAAGATGGACTCTGTTGATAATTATCAAGGATAAAAGATATATGGACATTCACAGTGCTATTCTTTCTACCTTTGTATACATTTGAAATTTTACATTACAAATAATTTTTTTAATAGGGGAAAATGCTAAATAACCACCTGGGGAGCGCTTTCAAACAATACATGTTCTCTAATGCTCAATTAATGTAGCACAACCTCCTGATGGGAACATAGCCCTTACATAAGCCATAACACATCTCCCTCTATCCTCCATTGAGACTCACTGCAATAATGATTTATAATAACTGAAAAGATGGGCTAAATCTCTCAGGTATATTAAGGCAAAAGAAAAAAAAAGATGACTCTGATCTTGAGGAGAAAAATCTAGTTAGGTTATTAGTTTAAGTAAAATAATACATTTTACTGAATAATTAATTAAAAGTGAGAAAATCCCAGGACCAAGTAAGAATTTAGGGGAAAGGAGATAAGGGACCCTTCTAATAGTCATCCTTTCTATTGGGAGATTTCCCTCTGGCCTCTTGTTATTATTGTGGGATTTGTTAAAAGCTCTATGGTTTTTTGAAGCAGATTAAATGGCAAGACCTCCTTCCATTCTGTCTATCAGGGTAAATGGGAACTGACAAAGAAGGATGAAGGGTGTGGTTTTTGTTAGAAAAAGGAGAGTTTGAGAGATGCTTGAATATTATAAGTTAATGTAGAGATGGAGATGTCCAGATTTTACAGCTCATTTTATTTTGGGTGGGCCTTTTCTTTTGGACCATATGAAAAAGAAGAGGCAGGCAGGGGACCCTAAGCTTTCCCATAATGGGATATACAATTTTGGGAAGATAATTAATTGGTTAAAGAGGACTTGGGTCTAATTACTCACCCAGAGGGGGCTGCAGCATACCCCCATTCTTCTCACAGTTCCCAATAGGCTGGATTTCAGTTGAGTCAACCAGCCGCCAGAAGTCATTCTTGTTGTCGCTGCCATCAAGGCGAAGGCGGAGGCGAGCTCCTGTTAGTCCAACTACTGTAGCAATACAGGTAGATGTGGTGTTCCTGGGATCCTGTGCCTCTAATTTCATGCTGATCTTGAACTCGTTGCTTGGAGGTGTGTAGGACTGAGGAGAACAAGCCATGGGGATTAGGCAGACTAAGGTAAGTGGCATTTTCAGTAAGGATGTTAGATGGAACCTGAAAATTTATGCCTAGGACTCAAAGTGGTTACAGCTTGACCAGGGACAAACCACTGTGAAATCTTCCTAATACGTAGGAAGATTTACATGCAAAAGAAACACTGGAAGGTAAGAAGAAGGGGAAAAATTACTTTCCACTGAAGCATCAAATATTGACTCACACCAGTAAGAAAAGGACAAGAGTGCCTCAAATGGTCCTTACTTAATACTCTCTCATCCTATCTTTTCCAACTCCCTAATTCTCTAGGTACTCATGTTTTCTTTTTAGAAACCATCCAATTTACCTATTATATACTAAGTGTCTCTTCATGAAGTGATGTAGTATATTGCTTTGTAAATCCAGCACACAGACTAACTATGGGAGAGAGGGGATCAATTTTTTTCTTATTTTGACATTGATGTATAAATCAATTTATATCTTTAAAAACAATTTTAAGTTATAATTCATATAAAATATACACTTTAGTAAATCTTGACATATGGATACATCCATGACGCCATATACATATATACACCTTTGAGACCATCACCACAATCAAGATGATGAACATGGACATGTTCTTTCATGTCCCTTTATAATCCTTCTGTCTAGCCCTTCCCAGACCCGTTTCCGGACAAATATTGATCTACTTTCACTGTAGACTGAGTTGCATTTTCGAGTCTTTAATGGAATTATAGAGAATATACTCTTTTTTTGTTTGTTTTTTTGTCCAGCTTCTTTCACTCAGCATAACTATTCTGATATTCATCCATATTGTTAAATGTATCAGTAATTCATTTTTGTTTTTGTTTTTTAAAGACTTTTTTTTTAGAGCAGCTTTAGGTTTACAACAAAACTGAGAGGAAGATACAGAGATTTCCCATATACACCCTATCCCCACACATGAACAGCCTCTCCTATTCCGGCATCCCCCACCACAGTGGTACATTTGTTACAATTGATGAACCTGCACTGATACATCATAATCTCTCAAAGCACACAGTTTACAGCAGGGCTCTCTCTTGGTGTTGTACATTGGGTTTGGAAAAAGGTATAATGACATATAGCTATCATTATAGTATCATACAAAATAGTTTCACTGGCCCAAAAGTCCTCAGTGATCTGCATATTCATCCTTCCCCCACTCAACCACTGGCAACTACTGATCTTTTCACTGTCTCTTTTCTAGAATGTATGTAGCCTTTTTAGATAGGCTTCTTTTCTTTTGTAATAAGCATTTAAGTTTCTTTTATGTCTTTTCATGGCTTGATAGCTAATTTCCTTTTAGTGCTGAATAACACTCCTTTGACTGGCTACACCACAGTTTATTCATTCATCTACTGAAGGGCATCTTTCAAGTTTTGGCAGTTATGAATAAAGCTGCAATAAACATCCATTTCCAGGTTTTTGTATGGTCAAACATTTTCAGTTCCTTTGGGTAAACACAAAGGAATGGAATTGCTGTATCATATGGTAACAGTATATTTAGTTTTGAAAGAAATCACCAATATGTCTTACAAAATGGCTGTACCCTTTTGCATTCCCACAAGCAATGAGTGAGAATTACTGTTGCTCCATATCCTTGCAAGCATATGGTAGTGTCAGTATTCTGGATTTTGACCACTCTAATAGGTGTGTAGTGTTATTTAATTTGCATTTAAAACATTTTTCTTCACATTTTTAAATCTTCTGCATTATCTTTTTTTTGTGAGGTAGCTAAGATCTTTGGCTCATTTTTAAATTAAGTTGTTGGTTTTCTTATTGTTGAACTTTTAAGTGTTCTTTGTATATTTTGTAAAACAGTCCTTTAGCAGATGTGTCTTTTGCACGTTATTTTCTCCCAATCTGTGGCTTGTCTTCTCATTTTCTTGATAATGTCTTTCACAGAGCAGAAACTTTTAGTATTAATGAAGTCCAGCTTATCAATTATTTCTTTCATGGATCATACCTTTGGTGTTGTATCTAAAAAGTCATCACCATACCCAAGATTTTCTTGTTTTTCTCTTACGTTATTTTCTAGGAGTTGTATAGTTTTACATTTAGATCTGTGGTTTATTTTGACTTAATTTTTGTGAAGGGAGTAAGGTCTGTGTCCAGATTCATTTTTTGCCTGTGGCTGTCCAGTTGTTTCAGCACCATTTGTTAAAAAGACTATCTTTGCTCTACCGCATTGCCTTTGCTCCTTTTTCAGTTGACTATATTTATGTGGGACTATTTTTGAGCTCTCTATACTGTTCCACTGATCTATTTATCTATTCTCTCATCAATACCACACTGTCTTGATTACTGTAGCGATATAGTAATTCTTGAATTTGGGTAGTGTCAGTCTTCAAACTTTGTTCTTCTTCTTCAATTTTGTGTTCGCTATTCTGTATCTTTTGCCACTCCATATAAACTTTAGAATCTGTTTGTCAATATCCACAAAATAACTTGCTGAAATTTTGATTAAGCTTGCATTGAATCTATAGATCAAGTTGGGAAGAACCGACATTTTGAACAATATTGAGTCTTCCTTTTCTTGATCATGAACTATCTCTCCATTTTTAAGGTTTTTTTTTTTAATTTCTTTTATCTAAGTTCTAAAGTTTTCCTCAGATAATTTTTATACGTATTTTGTTAGATTTATACCTAAGTATTTCATTTTTGGAGGTGCTCATATAAATGGTATTGTTTTTAATTTCAAATTTTTAATTGCTGGTATATAGAAAAATGATTGACTCATATATTAACCTTGTATCGGCAACCGTACTATAATTGCTTATTAGTTCTAGGAATTTTTTTGTCAATTCTTTTAGATTTTCTACATAAACAATCATGTCATCTGTGAACAGAGAGTTTTATTTCTTCCTTCCCAATCTGTATACCTTTTAGTTCCTTTTCTTATTTTATTGCAATAGCTAAGATTTCCAGGCTGATGTTGAAAAGGAGTGATGAGAGGGACATCCTTGCCTTCTTTCAGATGTTAGTGGGAAAGCTAGTTTTTAACCATTAAGTGTGATCTTAGCTAAAGGTTTTAAAAATATAGACAGTAACATTTAGCATAACTATTATGATATTCATCCATATTGTTGAATGGAATCAGTAATTCATTTCTTTTTGTTTCTGAGTAGTATATCATGTTGATGGACATTTGGTGTGTTTCCAGTTTTTCACTATTACAAATAAATCTCTTATGAACATCCACATATATGAATATACTTTCTATATTTCCATACATATTTCAGAAATATAGTAAAGTGGAATGGATGAATCATATGATAGGTATATGTATAACTCACATACCAGAATATTTAACTTTTTACAGTATATAATTCAGTGGTTTTTAGTATATTCACAGAGGCAAACATCACTCCACCTAAATTTAGAACATTTTCATCATGCCCTCAATAGAAACCCCATATCCACTAGCTTTCTCCCCCCATTCTCCCCTCAGGCAAGCCCCTGAAAACCATCAATCTACTTTGTTTCTTTTAAAATATTTTTAATTGATTTCAGAAAGGGAGGAGAGATAGAAACATCAGTGATGAGAGAGAATCATTAACTAGCTGCCTCCTGCCCATCCCCTACTGGGGATTGAGCCTGAAACCTGGGCCTGTGTCCTGATTGGAAAATGAACTGTGACTTCCTGGTTCATAGATCAATGCTCAACCACTGAGCAACACTGGTTGGGCTACTTTCTGTTTCTATGGATTCACCTATTCTGGAGATTAACATAAATGGAATTTTATAATATGTGAATAGCTCCTTTCTTCACTTAGTGCATTGTTTACAAGGTTAATCTGGAGTACTTCATTTTCATTGCTGAATAACATTCTATTATATGGATATACAATTTTGCTTATCCATTCATCAGTTGATAAACATTTGGATTGTTTACTCTTCTTAGCTATTAGGTATAATGATGCCTTGAACATTTGTGTATAAGTTTTTGTGGGGTCATATGTTTTGATTTCTCTCTTTTGGGTATATACCTAAATGTGAAACTGATGGGTCATGTGGCAATTATATTTTGAGCAAATTTCAAACTGTTTTCTAAAGTGCCTACAGCATTTTACAATCTCAGCACCTACATATGAGGGTTCTAATTTCTCCACATCCTCAGCAACACCTGTTATTGTCTGCCTTCTTTATTTCAGCTACCCTAGTAGATGTGAAGTGGTATCTCATTACAGTTTTGATTTATATTTCCTTAATGATGTTAAGCATCTTTTACATGCTTGTTGGCTATTTGTATATACTAGTATATGGCGAAAGACCTATTCAAATTCCTTGCCCATTTAAATCGTGGGTTATTTAACTGGTGAGGTGGTAAGAGTTCTTCATATCTTCTAGATGCAAGTTCCTTATTAGATACATGATCTGTAAATATTATCTCCCATTGTGTGGGTTGTCTTTTCACCTTCTCAATAGTGTCTTTGGAAGCACAAAAGCAGTTAATTTTGTCTATCAAGTTCACCTCTATTGTTTGTGGTTTTGGTGCCATATCTAAGAAATCATTGCCTAGACCAAGATTTATTCCTGTTTTCTTCTAAGAGTGTCATAGTTTTAGCTCTTACATTCAGGTCTATCATACACTTGGAGTCAATTTTCATATATGGTGTGGAGGATGGGTCCGACTTCATTCTTTTGTACGTGGATATCCAGTTTCCCCCATATTAGTTGTTGAAAATATCACTGAACTGTCTTGGCATCTTTGTCCAAAATCAATTAAACATAAAAGTATGGGTTTATTTCTGCACTCTCAAATCTAATCCACTGATCTGTATGTCTATCTTTATGTCAGTCCCACAATGTCTTAAGTACTGTAGATTTGTAGTAAGTTTTGAAACCAGGAAATAGAAATCATCTACCTTTGTCTCTTTTTTCCCACAATTGGCTATTCTGGGTCCCTTGTATTTCTATGTGAATTTTAGAGTCAACTTGTCAACTTCTACAAAGGAGGCATCTGGAATTTTGATAAGAAGTACATCAAATCAATAGATTAATTTGGAGAGTATTGCTGTCAGCTATGTGGTTTGCCAATATTTTCTCCAAGTCTATATGGCTTATATTTTCATTCTCTTATCAATATCTTTTGTAGAGCACAAGTTCTTAATTTTGACAAAGTCTACTTTATGAATTTTTAATGGATCATGCTTTTGGTAAGCTGTTTTCTAAAGTTTTCTTTATATAAGTTTCACATATTGTTAGTTCATTCATAGATATTAATTTTTCCTGCTATTGTAAATGGAAATTTCTCTTTCATTATAACTTTATTGAGTTACTTTTCACCACTGAGTAAAATGTTGGCTTTAGTACTGAGGTATAAATACTTTGCAAGTTAACAATGTATTATTCAATTCCTAGTTAACTTAGTGATTTTTATTTTTGTTCAGTAGTATGTTGAAGTTTTCTGCCAAACTATTTTCCAAAGTAACTGAACCATTTTACATTTTCACCAGTGGTTTATGAACATCCTATTTGCACCATAACCTTGCCATTATTAGGTATGGTCAGTCTTCCCATATATTTTCTTCAGTTTTTGTTCTAATTTTTCAATCTGGACCCCTTTTCTTTTATTTGGCCTGGTCTCATTGGTAGTACACTGCTGAATAGAAGTAGCAAGAAAAAACATCCTTGTCTTGTTCCTGACCTTAAGGAAAAAGCATTTTATGTGATGTTAACTGTAGATTTTTCATATATGTCCTTTGAGGTTTAGGATTTTAAAAAATTCCTTCTATTTCTTGTTTGCTGAGAGTTTTTGTTAATGGACACTGAATTTTGTCAAATGCTTTCTTTGCATCTATTTAGATAATCTTATTTTTTTTCCTTCATAGTGTGTTCATGTGTTCAATTACACTGATTGATTTCTGAATGTTAAATCAACATGGATTCTTGAAACTAAACTCTAGTTGTCATGAATTATTTTTATATATTGTTTGATTCAATTTTCTAAAATTTTGTTTAGAATTTGTACATGTATTTTTATGTGGGATGTAACTCTGTAAGTTTTCTTTTCTATCAATGTTGGCCTGGTTTTGGTATCAGAATAATGTTTGCCTCATAGAATGAGACAAAAGGTATTCCCTTCTCTTAAACATTCTAGAAGAGTGTATGTAGAATTTGCATTATTTTTTTCCTTAAATGTTTGAAACAATTCATTGGTGAAGTCATCTAGGCTTGGAATTTTCTAAAAATTTTAGATCTGTGGCAAAAATAGTGCTATTCATATTTCCTATCTCCTTAAGTGAACTTTGGTAATTTTTGTCATTCATGAAATTTTCCATTTCATTTAAATGGTCAAATTTAAAGGCATAAGTTTGTTCATAGTATTCCTTTAATATCTCTTTAATCTATAGACTCAATAATGATATTACCTCCTTTAGTTTGATGTTAGTAATTTATGTTTTCTCTCTTTTCATTCTTGATCAACTAGCCAGAAGTTTACCTCATTGCAAAGAATCAGCTGTAGATTTCAATGATATTTTTTTCTATTATTTTTCTGTTTTTTATTTGATTGATTTAAGCTCTACTCTTGATTTTATGCTCTATTTTTTTTCTTTGCTTAATTTGGGGTTAATTATTCATTTTTCCTAGTTTTTAAAAGTAGGAGCTACATGAAACTTTTCTTCTTTTCGAATGTAAGTGTTTAGTGCTAGAAATTTCTCCCTAAAAACTACTTTGGCATCATACCACAAATTCTTAAATGTTCTTTCATTTTCATTTAACTGAAAATACTTTCTAATGTTCCTAAATACCTCTATGGGTATTTAGAAATGTGATACTTAGTTTCCAGATAACTTTCTGCTACTGATTTTTAATTTATTTCCAATGTATCAGAGAATATATTTCATATTATTTAAATCCCTTTAAATTTATCAAGCCTTACTGTATAGTCCAGAATATGGTCTAACCTGGTAAATGTTCTGTGTGCACTTGAAAAGAATGCATATTCTGTTGTCGTTAGAGAGTATCAAGCAGGTCAAGTTGGCTGATAGTGTTGTTTGAATCTTTTATACAGATACTTGCTTATTTTCTGTCTACTTGTTCTCTAATCATAGAAAAGTTATTAAAAGTCTGACTGCAGATAAATTTTAGACTTATTTATGTCTTCTTATAATTTTTTCTTCATCTAAGGAATTTGACACCTTAGCACATCATAAAATTCCTTCTTTATCCCTGGTAATATTCTTTGCTCTGAAATATACTTTCATATTAATATGGTCAATGTCAGCATGGTATATCATTTTCCTTTCAACTTATTTGTGCCTTTCTTTTTAAAGTGTAGTTTCCTGCAAGCAGTATATAATTGTGCCTTGCTTTCTATTTAGTGTGACAAGTTCAGCCTAACACTGGGGCATTTAGACCTTTCATAATCACTTTGATTATTTATATGGTTGAATTTAATTCCACTATATTGCTAATTGTTTTCTATTATTTTAGTGGTTGCTTTGGGGTTTATAGTAAACACATTTAACTTATCAGCCTATCTTGCAATAATATTATACTACTTCATGTATATGAATCTTATCAATATTATACTTAGGATTTCTCTTGGCATTTAAGTTATTGTTATCATACATTTTATTTATACAAATTTTAATTATCTTTACAATGCAATATTATTGTTGTTTATACATTTTCTTTTATAGGGATTTAAATAATAAAAAAACCTTATGTCTTTACTTTTGTAATTACAATTTCCAGTGATTTTCTTTCCTTTGTATAGTTCTGTAATTTCACCTAGTATCATTTTCCTTCTGCTTGATGGACTTCCTTTAACATTTCTTATAGTGGGTTTCCTGGTAAATTTCTTCAGCTTCTGTATGTCTAAAAATACCTTTATTTTGCCTTTGGTTTTTGGAAGCTATTTTTGCTGAATATAGAATTCTAGGTTGAGAGTTTTTTCTTCTGATACGTTAAAGATGTTACTCAACTTCCTTCTTGCTTGCATTGTTTCTAATAAGAAAATATAATGTCATTCATATCTTAGTTCCCCTGTATGCAAACTATGTGGCTGCTTTTAAGATGTTCTCTTATCACTGATTTTAAGCATTTATGATATGCCTTAGTGTAGTTGTCTTCTTTCTTTTCTTTTTTCTTTCTTTCTTTTTTTTGTCATTGAACTTCTTAGGTCTGTGGATTAATACTGGTAGTTCTCATAAATTTTTGAAAGTTTTTAGCCATTATATCTCCAAATATTTTTCTGTCCCCTTCTATCCTTTGAGCATTAAAATTACAGTCTATGAAGTTATCACATAAACTTGGAAGTCATCCTATGGCTCACTAATGTTCTTTTCATCTTTTCAAGATTCTTGTGTGTGTGTGTGTGTGTGTGTGTGTATGTGTGTGTATGTGTGTGTGTGTGTGTTTCATTCTGAATAATTTTTATTGCTATATCTTCAAGTTTACCAATATCTTCTCCTGACATTAATATCATCCAGTGTGTTTTTATTTTGTACATAGTTGTTCAATATGAGTCTTTAAATATCTTCCATGTTCCCTGCTAAACTATTGAGCATAACTGTTTTAATGTTTTTGCCTGCTATTCTAAGATCTCATAGGTTCTAAGTCGGTTTATTTATTGATTATTCTGCTCATTATTGATTATATTTTCCAGCCTCTTTACATACCTGGCTTGATCAGATACCAGACACTGTGAATTTTACCTGTTTGGTACTAGATATATATTTCTTATTGTTGACATTATTAGAGATGTCTCCCATCCCCCTGTTGCCCTCCTTGGGGTACTGGATATTTTTGCATTCCCTTCTTGTGCTTTGTTCCTAGATTCAACTAAGTTACTTAGAAATAATTTGATCATTTTGAGTTTGCTTTATGATTTGCTTGGCAGGCTCAGAACAGTGCTTACTTTAAGGCTAAATATTTACTACTACTGAGCAAAATTTTCCTGAGTATTCCACCCAATGCCATGTGAACTGAGATTTTCCAGTCTAGTTGGTGGGACCAGGTACTATTCCTAGCCTAGTGTGAGTGCCAGGATCTATTCCATTTAAGCCTTTCAGAGGTTTTTCCCTTGGCTTTGGGTAGTTGCCTCACATGCACATTCTGAACAATAGTACTTTGCTGAATACTTGAAGGGAGATTTCTGCACATCTCTGTTGTTTGCTTTCTGCGCAGCTCTCTTCTCTCTGGCAATGTGTTCTGAAAATTCTAGCCACCTTGGTTTCCTGGACTCCCAGTTCCATATCCTCAAATTACGGAGTACTGGGCTCAATCTTGGGTCACCTTCTCTGGGCCATGGTCTCAAACCTCTCTTAAGGTAGTAAGCTGGGATATCATAAGGGGCTCCATCTTCCAGAGATCACTGTGGTTGGTTGCTTGATTTTCAGTTACTTGAAAACCAGTTTAATATATTTTGTCTTTTTAAAAATTATCTTAGATGGGAACATGAATTTAGCCCCTATTATTTCAAATGAGCAGAATCCCTGAATTGTACTTTTATTTAGAGCACAGATAAGATTCAAACTCAAAGTAAAATGTTGACAGTTTGAGGAAATAATCATTAGTACCAGAGGGAGATGTAAATTGCTCTGTTTAGCAGCAGTACAGTCTTTGCTTATCAGCCTTATCATGTATAGTATAGTTAATATCATCTATGCGTTGTGTGGGGCACTTAATTCTATATGGGAAGCTCTGAATGGCCTCTGATGAGCTCCTCAAACACTCCCCCTACCCTGATGGGACTCAGTACCAGTATTTTTATGAAAAGAAATGATTGAGGCAGGGATGTTGAGTACAGAGAAACAAATACTGCTCTACTTTTAAGAACTGTCTAAGGCAGCGGTCGCCAACCTTTCGGACCTCATGGACCACCAGTGATCCATGGACTACCGGTTGGTAACTGCTGCTCCAAAGGTTTCCTTAAGCCAGCGGTCGCCAACCTTTCGGACTTCACGGACCAACAGTGGTCCGCGGACCAAGGGCTATAACTATGTATCCTATCTGTCTGATTAAATAGCAATAGTAAAAATTAGTTATTGTTTTCAGTAACACAGAATATCTTCAAGGAGGTGAAGAAGAAAAAGGTATTATTTGGAATAAAGTTGAGGAGAATGTCTGTTGCCAAAACTCATAGTGAGTTTTGAGTTGCATTCTCCCCACAGAAGTTTATTCTAGGGCCTTCAGGTGAGAAGCCCATGGCTCCCACCTCATGTTTTGCTTGTCTAAGGATCAGAAAAAGTCTACTTGCCTCCCACCTACTAAGGATGTTGAGAATCAATTACCTGCTTGAAGCAATGGACAGGCGCTGGGACTGAACATGTTTCTTTTAGGTATTTGTCCCAGGTAAAATGACCTGTAAAGGAAATAGAAATCTCTATCACAGTCAACTTCCTAAAAAATGCTTTCAGGATGTAATCTACACTAAACATTAAGCTATTTTCAGACTGGTTTGGAGCACAACAAAACTTAACTTTTCCCTTTTTGGGTTCAAAGGAATATAAAGGTCAGGAATCTAGATGATCTGAGTGGATCATTTTAGATGAATGTTTTTAAATCATGTCTAAAGATGGCCAGAGAGGTTTTTCGTGTTAGTTCCTAAATTGATCCAAAATGTGACAGCAAGATAAAACAGTGTCTCAAAGAAGTGCTCAGGAAGCTCATGGAAACAGAAGAGAACAGGTAGGAAATGGATGAGAAGATTCCTTCTGAACAACCTGATTCCTGGAAAGGTCACTTATTGCCATCAGGGAATAGCATTTAAACCCAATACGGTTGGATCCCATTTCAGAAAAAAAATTAAATTAAGTTTTATATATATCTGGAAACATAAGGTAAGAGCATTTGAGGGTAGGAAAAGCCAAAATGAGTGAGATTATACTTGCATCTTCAGTCTAAAAATTGGGTTTGTCTCTCCCACTCCCACCCCACTCCCATCCCTGCCAATGTTGCATTGCTTTGAGGTACAATATGACAAAGATCAGGTAATTTAGAGAAAACTAGGTCCTGCGTAGCATTTCTGATTATAGTAACCAAAAAACAGGTTGGGGGAGGGGTGTCCACCAAATGTTCTAGCCTGTTGAAGTGGCCTTAGGGCCTCTCAGAGTTTAAGGAACACTACGTTAAGGAAGCAGTCTTTAAAGTGATACTATCCTGGAGCCAGGGAAACATTTTAAGAGACAGATGACTATTGAATATATATCTTATTGGATCACAAAAGATTACCAAGTTCTTTATTAAAGGTTAAACCAGTTACCAATCTCCCCCTAATACCCACCTAGAGGAGACCCCATGATGGAGCAGAGAAGGTCCCAGAGACTCTCACAAGCTAAAACACTGTAGCAAACCAGCATTTCTTGAAGTTTCCTCTGCAGTGGAGCAGCACAGGGCCCCTTTGGGCCATGCAAAAAGCACTAGATGCTGGGAATAAAAATGAGTCACTGAATGATAAAATCTAAATCACTTCAAAGGTGATGCCAAGACTATATACTCTATTGACTCCCTTTCCCACCACCATTAACCAAGCCAAATAGATTTGGCCAGAAATCACAGTCAGTTCTAAGCCACTTGATGAACTGGCCAATGATTAATCATCATGAAGAGATAGTTTGTCCATAGGGTAAATGAGATGGATTATTTTCTGGAGTCAAGATTTAAAGAGATCAGAATTTAATAGAGTTTGCTCTTAGCTGAGATGGCCCTAACACAAGGATTGAATACATTTTATCACTATTTGCTGTTAGAAAAAGGAAACATTACAAATTATTATTCCATTCTTACAAAGGATTAAGTCAAATAATGAGTCTTGGATAGCCAGCCACCTCTAACTATGAAACACTTAAAATACGGTTAGTGTGAATGAGGTATTAAATTTTAAATTTTATTTAATTTTAAATATAAATACCTACATGTGCTAACAGCTACTATACTAGGTTTAGAGGTTTGGTCAGTCCTGGGTAATTGCTCGGATTAGCTTGAGTTCTAACCGAAAGCACCCAAGGGACTTTGGTTTTAAGACTTATGGCAGCATCAGGGATATCAAAATAATTAGGGTATTAATTACAGTTCTCTATTATATATATCAATTATGGTAATCAATCCCTGTTTACAGGCAAGAAACCTCACATCTACCCCCATTTAGGGAACACCCTATTACCAATAGAACGAACAGAAATTTCTTTGTTAAAAGTAGTTCACCCATTGTGAAGGCTGACTGGCTTGAACCATGCCTAGATTAGTATTTTTCTTACATTTGACTGCTTAGGCTATTTAAGACTTAGTCCCCTATTATCAACTAAATTGCAAAATAAGTTAATTTGTAAGAATATTTGAGCATCTCCTGTAATGCCCATAATGGAGACAAACATCATGTCTACCACATCTTCAAGCACCAAAATAACCACAAAAGAAATAGGACAGACCTAGCTGGTTTGGCTCAGTAAGTAGAGCACTGGTCTGTGGACTGAAGGGTCCCGGGTTCAATTCCGGTCAAGGGCATATGCTCGGGTTGCGGGCTTGGTCCCCAGTGGGGGACATGCAAGAGGCAGCCAACCAATGACTCTCATCATAGATGTTTCTATCTTTCTCTCCCTCTCAAATCAATAAAAATAAAAAATAAAAAGAAATAGGACAGGCAGCCAAGTATACATCAGGGGTTGGCAAACTTTCTGTGAAGAATCAGATAGTAAACATTTTATGCTTTGTGGGTCATACAGTCTCTGCCACAAATACTCAACTCTGCCATGTAGTGTGAAAATAGCTATAGACAATATGTAAATGAATAAGCATGACTCTGTTCCACTAAAATTTTACAGGCAGTGGGCTAGATGTGACCTGCTTGCCAACCCCTAGATACTGTGGAGAACGGCTACAGTGTTTGGACAGGTTCAAGCCTCGGACTAATGAGACGGCACAGTCCTCTCATTGCCATGTGCAAGTCCCAGCTGGGAGGGCAGAGCCCTCCCAGCACAATTATAGCCAGAGGCTATAGTTGTAAGCTTGAACCTATGGTCCAAACACGTGGCCTCATGTGTCTGAGTGATGTGGGCTTGAAAGAGTAGGTGCATGTAATTGAGTAGATTTGAACCCACGAGAACGTTGTAACCACACCCTTACTTTGCCTCATGGAATCTGGCTATAAAATAAAGAGACAACTTACAGGCCGTGGCACTGCCTCTCTCCATCAGAGAGGACAGTGTCCTATCCAGACCCAGCTTTCATTCTCTTGTCTGTCTTTTCTCAATCCTTCACCACCCCCTCTCAGGCTCACTGAACCTGGCTGAGCTGGCTCGGCACAAGATACATCATTGATTCCTAAATGTTGCTTATCATCAGAGTCTCCTGAATAATTTTTCTCATTTCTTTAAATAGAGTTCTGGGCCCCATCTTCAGAGGATCCCCATCTTCAATAGGCTCTGAGAGGTGTGAGAATCTGTACTTTCAAAAGCTCATTAGATTATTATGGTCAACATCTGTGTCTATAAACTATGAGTATAGTTGAAAAAATGTGATATTGAGAGTCAGATGATGTCAGCTAAAGTCTTGTTTCTACAAATAATTATCTTGGACAAATTACTTAATTTTTTCAAGCATCAGTATGTTCATCTAAAGATAGAGATAATACCTAGCTCACAAGATTGTACATATATTTATTCATTCAACAAATATTTATTTAACTTCCAAGTGCAAAAGCACTGTATTCATTGTTAAGGGAACAAGATAGATATGGTTCCTAAGTTCACGGAGCTTGCAGTTAGAGATAAGCAGAGATAATAAATAAATAATAACACAAATAATCTGATATAATTACAATAAATTTAAGCTAATGAAGTAGTACAGTTTGCCTTGTGAATGCAAAACAGGGAAATATAATCCATACTTGGGGTCAAGAATTATTGTGAAGCCCTGGCTGGTATGGCTCAGCAGTTAAGAGTGTTGGCCTGAGCACCAAAGAGCTGCGGGTTTGATTCCCGGTCAAGGGTACATACCTGGGTTGCAGGTTCAATCCCCTGCACATGCGGGAGGCAACCAATCAATGTGTCTCTCTCACGTCAATGTTTCTCTCTCTCTCTCCCTCTCTCCTTCTCTCTCTTTCTCTCTCTCTCTTTTTCTTCTCTCTTTTTCCCTCTCCCTCACCCCCTTCTGCTCTCTCTAATGATCAATGAAAAAAATATCCTCGGGTGAGGATTAAATATAAAAAGAATTATTGTGAAGATTATTAACTAATGTTAAATATAATTGTTTCAATTATTCATTCAACTGATGTTTGAGTATCCTCTATGTGTTGAATTCTAAGTGCTGGGATAAAACAGGAGGCACCTGTCCTCATGGAATTTACATTATGGTGCATGATGAGACACAATGAATACATAAACAAATAAGGTCATAAGTGATAAGAACTTGAAGGAAATAAAATAATGTGATGTGACAGATAGAGAGTAGGAATTATCTTAGATGGTGAAGTTATGGACAGATGCTCTACAGAGGAAACATTTGAGCTGAGACCTTACAGATGGAAAAAAAAACAACAGCCATCTAATTTATATTACTGAATAATACTAATGAAAATGTTTTATAAACTGTACACACACAACATGATAGTTACATCTATTATTAGGAAATAATATCCCCAAAATGTAAAGTACAAGAGATCCACTTAGTTGAATTTGTGAATCCCTTTCTCTAATAGTTATTCATTCAACAAATATTTATTGAGCACCTACTATATGCCAAGCCTGGTTCTGGGCACTGGTGACAGATACATAGCAAAGAACAAAACAGCCAAAGTCTCTGCTCATAAGTAGCTTACATTCTAAAGGGGAAGAGAGGCAATAAATAAACAAATAATATATATCAGTTGGTACCGAGGGTAACACAGACACTAGATAATAATTATTTAATTCTGGGACCTTTTCAAATAAAGAAATAATAAAGCAAAGTAAGAGGAAAAGAGAGTGCCAAGAATGTGTTGGCAATTTAGATAGGATAGTCAAGAAAGGAATCTTGATGAAGTGATAGAAAAATTAAGACCTAAAAGGTTCCTCCAGCCTCTACTTTAATACTATAATGATGAGAAACATTATTTGCTACTAGAGGCCCGGTGCATGAAATTCATGCACGGGGTGGGGGGAGGTTCCCTCAGCTCATCCTGCACCCTCTCCAATCTGGGACCCCTCGGGGTCTGACTGCTGGTTTAGGCCCGATCCCACAATCTGGGACCACTGGCTCCTAACCGCTCACCTGCCTGCCCCTAACCATTCTGCCTGCCTGCCTGGTCGCCCCTAACCACTCTGCCTGCCTGCCTGATCGCCCCCTAACCACTCTCTCCTGCCGGCCTGATCACCCCTGACTGCTCTCCCCTGCCGGGCTGATCGCCCCTGACCGCTCTCCCCTGCCGGGCTGATCGCCCCTGACCGCTCTCCACTGCCGGCCTGATTGCCCCTGACTGCTCTCCCACCAGCCTAATCGCTCCTAACTGCCTCTGCCTCGGCCCCCACCACCATGGCTTTGTCTGGAAGGACGTCTGGAAAACATCCAGTCTAATTAGTATATTACCCTTTTATTAGTATAGATTTTTTAATGGTACAAATGGATAGACTTTTAACTTTTTAAAAAATTTATCTTTATTGTTGATAGTATTACAGATGGACACAGACAACAGACTTTAACTTCTATAGTCAGCCAAAGTCTGCCTTCTTCTACCTCATAGTCTTCAGGCCAGAAATTCTACTCCAAGATTACTGTCTGAAGTGTTCCATTGTTTATATGTACCATAATTTACATAACTTAACAGTAGTAATTTGTTAAATACTACTGATGATCATTTAAGTGTTTTCTAATTTTTGATGAGGATCTGTCTTTGTGCACACATCTTTTACCATTTTTAAGATTAACTCCTCAAGGTAAATTCCTAAAAGTGATATTAATGGACAAAGAGGCATATATTATATTATAATACAACTAGAGGCCTGGTGCATGAAAATTCGTGCACTCGGGGGGGGGGTGTTGTCCCTCAGCCCGGCCTGTGCCCTCTCGCAGTCCAGGACCCCTTGGGGGATGTCCACCTGCCAGTTTAGGCCCGCTCCCGGGGGATCAGGCCTAAGCTGGCAGTTTGACATCCCTCTGGTAGCCCAGGAGCCCTTGGGGGATGTCCGACTCAAGGAGCGGGCCTAAGCCATTAGTCGGACATCCTTAGCACTGCCACGGAGGTGGGAGAGGCTCTTGCCACTGCCGCTGCGCTGGCCAGCCATGAGCCGGCTTCTGGTTGAGCGGTGCTCCCCCTGTGGAAGTGCACTGACCACCAGGGAGCAGATCCTGCATTGAGCATCTGCCCCCTGGTGATCAGTGTGCATCATAGCGACTGATCATTCGCCATTAGGGTCAATTTGCATATTACCCTTTTATTATATAGGATTCCTACAATACATAAGGACTATGTTCCTTGCAAAAACTGTTTTAACCATTTCCATAATTTTGATAAATCTTAGTGAGGAAAAAAAGAAAATACACATGCTTTTATTTGCAATTCTTTGATTACTAATAAAGTTGAAGATCTTTTTAGGCTTATTAGTCAATATTTATTTTATTTTGCCATTTTCACTGAGGTATTCTGTTTATTCAAGATTCTAAGAGTTCTCTGTATATTAATGATATCAGTCCTTTATCATATATGTTGAAGACATTTGTCTCAATCTGATAGGATTTGCCCTTATATTCCTCAACTTTTTTTTTTATGGTTTCTGGTTTTCATATCATACTTTCCTTACTTCAATATAATAAAATATTAACCCATGTTTTCTTCTAGGATTTCTCAGGTTTCTTTTCTTTTTTTTTTTTTTAACATTTAAATGTTTTATCTATTTGGAATTTACTCTGTGAGACAAATGAGACAAACATGGAGCTTTCCTTTTCATCTTTATTCAATAAGTGTGCGTCAACATTATTTATTGAATAAATCATTTTGCCCACTGATTTACAATGTTACACTGATCATATGTTAATTTCTTATATATACTTGGATCTATTTCTGGACTCTATATTCTGTTCCTCTCATCAGTCAGTCTATTCCAGCACCTGGAATACTTTGTTTCATATAATTTCATAATCAATTTAAATATCTGATAGAGCAAGTTCTTTTCAAAGTCATATCCTCAACCCTATGTATTCTTGGCACTTTCAAATGGTTAATAAGTTGTGGCACATCCAGCATTAATAAAACCCAGTTATTCTAAAATGTCCAAAGCTAAATTTTTGAGATACATAGTAGTTCATTCTCAAAAACATAAGGTTTTTAGATCAATAGCTTGATATTTGTTAATTTATCATCTAAAAATAAAACACCAAACCAAAAAATAAAAAAAAATAAAAAATTTCTGGCTTTACCTGTCTTCTCAGGTAAAAAAAATCCATCCATATCCCTGTCTCCTATAACATCATACTCACACCTTTATTTTCATGCTCATCACATTATATCATAATTGCTTAAGGATAGGGCTATCTTTTATTAATTTTTTTAAATCATCACTGTTTAACAAAGTACCTGAAACTTAATAGAAGCTAAATAAAAGTTGAGTGAATGAAAAGAAGCAAGCAAGTAATAGTCCTCTTTTCTGGACTAGTAAATTTATACCTGGGATCGTTACTGAAAAGCATTAAAATAATAATCCTCCAACATTGAAAAGTATTTAAGTATTTAAAATGTTTTCACATCCATTTAGCTTATGTAATACTAGAGGCCCGGTGCATGAAAATTCATGCACTAGAGGGGGTCCCTCAGCCCGGCCTGCCCCTCTCACAGTCCGGGAATCCCTCGGGGGTGGGAGGTGACTCGGCGATCAGGGGAAGGCAACGCCTCATCACACCTCTACTGCTGCCACTGCCAGCAGCACAAGCCTCGGCCAGCCCTGGTTACCTGAGCCTTGGGTGGCCCTGGGCGGCTGGGGGCTGGGGAACTCTGGAGGCAGGCGCGTGGAGCGGCTGGGCCCGCCTGGCCTTGCCACATGCCTGCTGCCCTGGCGGGGCTGAAGGGACTGGGTGCCGCCATCTTGTGGCTGTGGGCACCGCCATCTTTGAGGGCATGGCAGTCAATTAGCATATTCCCTCCTTATTGGCTGTGGGCGCCGCCATCTTTGAGTGTGGGGCAGTCAATTAGCATATTCCCTCCTTATTGGCTGTGGGTGCCGCCATCTTTGAGGGCAGAGCAGTCAATTAGCATATTCCCTCCTTATTGGCTGTGGGTGCCGCCATCTTTGTGACGGCGTGAGGGTCAATTAGCATATTCCTCTCTTTATTAGATAGGACAGGATTCTTAACAATTCTGTTAAGTAGGCAGAATGAATTATTATCTCCATTTGACAAGTCTAAAAACTAAGGATCAGAGTCACAAAGTTTCTAAGAGGCAGAGTTGGCTTTCAAAGAACCCAGAAGTTCTGGCTCCTACTCTAATGTTCTACTACTTTATGTTATCTTTATCAGTGGGCAGTGAAAGTAATATGTTATTAAAAGAAAAGGTGGAGGAAGCAAATAGACAATAACAGAGCTGAACAAATGAAGTAGCAGTAACAAAATATATAAAAAATACTTGAACAAAAATTGATAAAGGCATCAGGCTATCAATATACATGTAACATGTAGAAAAATTTTAAAGAACTCTAAGAAGTTAAGATTGATGTTTATATAGGAACCTTGAAAGCTGATAGAGAAATATCAATATCAATATTTCTCAAATCCTACTCCTAAAGTACACTATGCAGGGATGAAAACCAAATGCAATATTAGCCTGACTCTTGTTATTTGATATTTTAATATTTTAGTTTTTATTTAGTTAAAAATTTAGAATATCCTTAGGTTTCATTTCAGTTGAATATCTCTCATAAATAATTTCTTTGGGGAAAATCCTACCAAATTCTTATTTATGGATGGTGGGGATTTGTTTTAGTTCTGGATTTAGTAAATTATGAGGTTACTTCCAGTTTGGTTCAGTTCCCATCCTCCTTATAATTAAATCCCACCCTCTTCCTTCTTGTTAGCTTGGTCTTTGGCCTCCTGAAAAGGAGGTTTTGACATAGCAGCAGAGATGAATTACATGGGCTCATTATGTAGAGAAAAGCACAGGATCCACTAGTTTGAGACAGATACACAGAATTCTTTTCTTAGTTATAATCTAATCCCTGGTTTAGTAACAGAAACACAAGAAAAATATCTTACCTAACTCCAGGATGTCAGTAGCTTCTATTAAAGAAAAAAATGTCACAGCATAAGTCATCATGACAAACATACCAAAATGATAGAAAAGTGAAGATTGGGGGGTAAAATGAGGGCTTGAGAGTTTGTCTAGTCCAATTCTCCCATTTTAAAAGACATTAAGTTTAGTAGTAATACTTGCAGAAGTATACCGCCCAAGCCTCTTAAAAACTATGGAAGTCCAGAGAAGCTAACTAACTATGCCTAAAGCTATGAAGCTAATTTGGGATTATCTGTACTTAGAATCTAAAATTCCTGATTTCCAGTTCAAAACAAAGCATACTGCTTTTGACAGATACCTCTATAAATGACAATATTTGCTTTTGTTTTAACCAGTGAATTCTTTGTACACTCAAAGGTTTTATGGTAAGAGATGCCAGATAAGTCTTCCAGGCTAAACAGGGTATTTTTCTTACCTTGATATTGGGATGCAGACTCCAAAAGATGACCATATTTGTGTTTTCTAACATCATTCCAGTCTATTTCTGTGGGAAATAAATAGAAGTCATGTGGAAAGAAAATATAAGATTCAATACTTCTCCAACTGAGGAGTATGTATTAATAGTTTCTGATAAAGTACTTCTGAGACTCTATTCTAAGGAAATAATCCAAGATACAGAAAAAAAGGTTTTTATTTTAAAAGCTTCTGTAGTGTTTATAAATAACAAAAAAGGGGGAAGGGAATACTTAAATGTTCAAAAGAGAAGGCTAATTAAGTTACTGCAATACATTCACTTGACAACATATTTTGCAGCTCTTAAACTTTTACAAAGGCTAAACAACAAAACAGGAAAATGTTTAAGTTATAATGTTATCTGTTAAAATATGGGATAAAAATTATATTCATGGAATAGTAACAATTATGTAAAAAATGAAAAACAAAGAACACCCGTTATTAGCTAATTTGTGTCCCCCCAAAATTCATGTTGAAATCCTCCCTAGTATCTCAATGTGACCATTAGGAGGGTCTTTAAGCAGGTAATTAACTTAAAATTAGGTCATTAGGGTGGGCCCTAATTTAATATGACGGGCATTCATATAAGAGAAAATTCGGGCACAGACCAGGACAAAGAAAAGATGATGTAAAGACACAGGAAGAAGACAGACATATATAAGCCAAGGAGAGAGGACTCAGAAAGAAAATTACGTCCGAAACCTTGATCTTGGACTTCCAGTTTCCAGAACTGTGAGAAAATAAATTTGTATTATTTAAATCACCCAATCTGTAGTCTTTTCCCCCTTTCTATTTTCTAATTTCATATATTTAAAATTTTTCTATAAAGAGGATATATAACTTATATAATGGAAATACATTTTCCTTGTTTGAAAATTTAGATTAGTCTATTGACCATCTACCACTTTCTCACCATCAATCACCCATCACGTTTTCACTTCTCTTCCTACCCAGCTCAGATTCCGTGATCTCTCATTAAAATCACTTCCTGCAAATACTCTTGACCCCCTCCAAGCCTCAATCCTAACTTTGGTTTAAGCCACTTATCCCCCTATACCAGGGGTGGGCAAACTTTTTGACTCGAGGGCTACAATGGGTTCTTAAACTGGACCGGAGGGCCGGAACAAAAGCATGGATGGAGTGTTTGTGTGAACTAATATAAATTCAAAGTAAACATCATTACATAAAAGGGTACGGTCTTTTTTTTTTTTTATTTCAATAGTTTTATTCATTTCAAACATTTTAACAAGAAGAATGTAAACACTAATTATTATAATTTGAAACTTCAAAAAATGGAGGAATCATAGCACAATAACATACCTTATATTGAAGATGGCAAAGGCAAAATAAAATTGCCTAACAAAGGAAAGGTACAAAAGCCTTTCAAATTAAACTTAAATATAATAAAATAATTTAAAACTAAAACAAATAGAAAAGAACAAAATGTGTAAACAGTAAATTAAACATTTTCTTTAGTGCAACTTCCAAATTATGCCCGGGACGTAGATGTAGATGGCAATGTAGACTGGGTTGAAAGGTTTTTGGTCTTTAAAACATCAACTTCAGTGGGAACAGTGTTGTTGGTCTCCTTTTTAGCTAATGCTCTGATACTGTGCTCTCCAGGGCCGTGTCTCCCTACATCACCACAATAACGTGTCTACACATTCCCAGGGTGATGTCGGGAGACGCATCCACGGGCATTACAAGGAGACTCTGGAAGATTGAGAGGTTGTTCCTTCTATTGAATGGGCGGATATAAATCCGCCCACTCAGAAGAAGGAGCTGCGGCTGTGTTTCCCGACGTTGCCGTGTTAACACTACTGCTGGTGAAGGAGCGGAGGGGAGAGCAAGAGAACCCTCCGCTCTTTCGGCTCCGTGGGCCGGATAGAACAGCCGAATGGGCCGGATCCGGCCCGTGGGCCGTAGTTTGCCCACGGCTGCCCTATACCATGCCTATCCCAACAGTTCAGTACTGAAGAAAAACAAATGCAAGTTTACTGGTCTCACTTTAAACTCATGGCCATAACTCTCAAATGCTACTTAACACCATCTGCAAATCACATCATGTTCCCTACTTGCTTTTCTACTTTCCAAAAAACAAATTCATATGCCTTTCTCTCTCCTCATACTCCAAATATCCCCTCCCTCACCTTTGCTCTTAGGGGAGTACATTAATTCAGGGTTCATTGAGAAAACAACAAAAAGGGATAGAAACCTTCGACATGCCACTCATTTCAGAAAGGTACACATCTTATTTAGTGGCATACTAGTATCCCCATTGCATAGTATAGCAGTAGGTTCTCAGTTAACATTTGGTGAATGAATGAAACTACTCATTCATCATTCTTTCTGACTGTTCTCCTGTTGCTGTGGATAAAGTGTCCTTGTTTTTATCAAAGGTCAACCCTCAATTCTTCTTCCAGATCTCATTTCCTCTCCTCCTCTTAGGGCTTTGCAAATACTCCCCTTCTAATAGATCGTTTGCATCAGCATTCTTACTACTCCTTCACCTATAAAAACAAATAAAGACAAAAACCCAACAAATACCATCTCTTAATCTGACATATCTCTCTCCCACTATGTCCTTCAACTTTTCTCTCCTTCATAGGAAAACTTATTTTATTTTTTTCCCAATGAAAATGAAATGTTTTAATTATTCCAATTAAAATCCAACAAATATGGTTGGATTATATTTTTAAAAAACATGCTCTTTACAAGAGATACATCTCAAATATAAAAAGGGAAGAACAGAAGAATATACTAAAAAAATACTGCCAACAAAAATGAGTTGAGGTAGTTACATTAGGATCAGATAAAGTAAGCTTTAAAGCAAAATATTTCACTAGTTATAATGAGGTATATTTATTTATTTTTCTTTTTTTCTCTTTAAACAATAAAAAAAGAGAAAACTTATTTTAAGAGTTGTCTATAGTCACTGCCTTCTTACTTTCTCACATTATCACCTCATTCATAAAGGGTTTTTCTGCTCACTACCCCAGTGAGATAACTCCCAAATTCCTATTTCCAGCACTGACCTCTTCTTGGAATTCCACACTTACATATACAATTACCTACAGACCATCTCTAAATGGTTATCAGGAGAAACCAAGATGGCGGCATAGGTAAACACCTAAACTGCTGCCTCGCACAACAATATCAAAACTACAACTAAAAGACAAAACGGACACCATCCAGAACCACAGGAAAGCTGGCTGAGGGGAAATTCTACAACTAGAAGAAAAGAGGAAAGCACATTGAGACTCAGAGGAGCTGCAAAAGGCTGAGGTACGGAGGCGCGCGCGCGGAGAGGACGGGCGGCTGTGTGCACAGGCAGCTTAGTGCGCGGCTGGCTTTCTAAAGGGGGAGGGAGAAGGAAGCTCCCGACTGCACTGAACTCCAGTCCCGGGCGAGACGCTGGGAAACCAGACTCATTTGGGGGAAATATGAACTGTTAGGAAAAGAGAAAGCACACTGAAACTCGGGAGCTGCAGAAGGCAGAGGTCTGGAGGCACACGCGCGCAGAGAGGACTGACTGCTGAATGCACGGGAGGCTGAGTGCGCGGCTGGCTTTCTAAAGCGGGAGGGAGACAGAAGGTCCCGACTGCGCTGAACTCCAGTTCCAGGCAAGTTTCTGGGAACCCCGACTCATTTGGGGAGAAACTGGACTGTCTGGCAGCGGGTGAAACTCGAGGGCGGCTTTCTCTTGCAGCGATTACCGAGGGACACTTGACACCCAGGGGACTCATAGGGCAGGGCTGATGGGAAACCAAGGCTGTCTGCTCTGCCCTGAAACTCCGCCCCATCCAAGCTGAGCACAGAGGCTTTTGCAATTTTGCAAGTCTTGTCTCATAAGAGTGTCTCCAGCACAGAAGTGTTCCCAGCGTAGACACAGCTGATCCTCGCAGCCAATTGGCTGGAGGTCAATTCCTCCCAGTGACACCAACAACAATCAAGACTTAACTACACTGTGTGGCTGAGCACACAGTCCACAAAGGGGTGCACCAAGAGTGTCCATCTCAGGTAACTGGGGAGGCTGAGCCACTGGGCCCTATAGGACACCTAGCACACAAAGCTACTCTACCAACTCAGGGAAGCAGCAAAAATGCAGAGACAAAAAAACATCACAAATGAAAGAAATGGAGGAAAACAAATGACTAGATATAGAGTTCAAAACCACAGTTATAAGGTTTTTCAAGAATTTCCTAGAAAAGGCCGATAAATTTAGCAAGACCCTCGAGGATATGAAAAAGACCAACTAGAAATTAAACACACACTGACTGAAATAAAAAATATTATACAGAGACCTAACAGCAGACTAGAGGACCGCAAGAATCAAGTCAAAGAGTTGAAATACAAAGAAGCAAAAAACACTCAGCCGGAAAAGCAAAAAGAAAAAAAGAATTCAAAAATTTGAAGATAGTGTAAGGAGCCTCTGGGACAACTTTAAGCGTACCAACATCCGAATCATGGGGGTGCCAGAAGAAGAGAGAAAGCAAGATATTGAAAACCTATTTGAAGAAATAATGACAGAAAACTTCCCCCACCTGGTGAAAGAAATAGACTTACAAGTCCAGGAAGCACACAGAACCCCAAACAAAAGGAATCCAAAGAGGACCACACCAAGACACATCATAATTAAAATGCCAAGGGCAAAAGACAAAGAGAGAATATTAAAAGCAGCAAGAGAAAAACAGTTAGTTACCTACAAGGGAGCACCCATACGATTGTCAGCTGATTTCTCAACAGAAACTATGCAGGCCAGAAGGGAGTGGCAAGAAATATTCAAAGTGATGAATAGCAAGAACCTACAACCAAGATTACTCTACCCAGTAAAGCTATCATTCAGAATTGAAGGTCAGATAAAGAGCTTCACAGATAAGAAAAAGCTAAAGGAGTTCATCAACACCAAACCAGTATTATATGAAATGCTGAAAGGTATTCTTTAAGAAGAAGAAGAAGAAGAAAAAGGTAAAGATAAAAATTATGAACAAGAAATACATGTCTATCAACAAGTGAATCTAAAAATCAAGTGAATAAAAAATCTGATGAACAGAATAAACTGGTGAATATAATAGAATCAGGGACATAGAAAAGGAGTGGACTGACAATTCTCGGGGGGAAAGGGGTGTGGGAGGTGTGGGAAGAGACTAGACAAAAAGTGTACACCTATGGATGAGGACAGTGGGGGGGGGGTAAGGGCAGAGGGTGGGGTGGGAACCAGGTGGAGGGGAGCTATGGGGGGAAAAAAGAGGAACAATTGTAATAATCTGAACAATAAAGATAAAATTAAAAAAAAAATGGTTATCAGTCAGATACTTCAAACTGAAAAGACTGAAACAGTCTGGCTAAAACAAAATGGCCTGTCTTGCCAACCTGTTCCTCTTTTTTGTTTTCCCCAAACCAGTAAGTGGCATCTCTATCACCTGTTGCTTAAGCCAAATATCCTTGAAATTATCCTTGATGCCTCTATTTCCTTTACACGCACATCCAATCTATCAGTAAATTCTGTTGGCCCTTATCCCAAATCCATCCAGTGCTTTTAATCTCACCATTCACATGGTAGTTCAAGTCACAATTACCTCCACCCTGGAAAATTACAACACCCTACTAACTTGTTTTCCTTTTTCTACTCTTGACCTACTTCAACATATTCTCTACATAGGGGTTAAAGTGAGCATCATTTTAAAACATAAAATGTCATTTATCTGCTTGAGAACCTCCAACAGCTTCACACTGAGTTAAGGATACCTTACAAAGCTATGCAGGATCTGGCTCCTGCCACTCCTCTGGTCTTATGTATTATGACTTTTTCCTTTTCCACCACATTCCAGTCTAACTGGTCAGTGTTCCACTCCAAGTATGTGCCTTCTCTCCTGGTTTGAGGTCCCCTGTCTTTCTAGTAATCTGCCATGTCTGTTCTCCTCTAAATAATTATTAAAATTTACAAAGTTTATCAGGCTTAAAACTTGCTGACAGAGACAAAAGATATTAGGGTATCATAACTGAATTCATATTTAAAGTTTTTCACAATTATTTTTATAATTAGAAGGAATGTATTCTTAAAAATTATATACCAATATATAGTGTATTTATTTATACAATTTTTCAGTACTATATGACTTAAGATGAGCTACCAATATATGTAAAACTGCTTCAGGAAGCCACAAAAAATAGAAATCAGGTTGTAAGATTAATAAAACAGTATTTAAAAGTGACTAATGCAGTTTAGAAAAAATATCTTAGTAAAGACAAAAGACAAAAGCCAGACTCAATGGTGAAGAAAAATGAACAAAATGACTTTAACTCGGTTGAAAGGTACCAAATAAAGTTCAATTTAAGACAATGAAAAATGAACTTCTGAGAATATTTGAAACTCCTGGCACAAACTAGTGGAACCTAGAAAGCAGCACACAAAGAAGAAAAGGAGAGAAAACAAATTTACAAAGTAAGTGTGGAATTTACAAAATGCTTAATTTTAAAGCATCATCATAAATTACTCAATGGATTAGATAACTATCCCTGTATCAATTTCTAAATAAAGAGAATAGAATTGCACATATTAAAAAAGGAGCTAGTGCCCAGCCAGTGTTGCTCAGTGGTTGAGCGTCGATCTATGAACCAGGAGGCCATGGTTTGATTTCCAGTCAAGGCACATCCCTGGGTTGCAGGCTTGGTCCCCAGAGAGGGGCATGCAGGAGGCAGCTGATCAATTATTCTCTGTCATCACTTATGTTTCTCTCTCTTGCTCCTTCTCCCTCTTCTCTGAAATCAATAAAAATATATTTTAAAAAATTTTAAAAAAGGAACTAGTCGTATAACTTTTCAAGCATTCTAAGCATAATGGCCATGTTTCGGAGTATATTATGATATGTAGCTACTATTTTTAAATAACTAGTTTTGTTTTATTTCCTTTTACCAGGCAGGGTATTTCTTCTCTGGTAGTCCTTTTCCCAGTTAACAGTAACAATTCAGAAACCTGAAATCCTTTTTAATTGTCTGCACTTCCTGGCCTTCCAAATCAACTAGGTTATCAAATTATATCAGTTCTACCTCTAAAATGGCCATTTCCTCTGCTCCTAATCTGAGTTAAGATTGCATTATCTCTCATCTCGACCAATAAAAACAGTTAATTAATTCCTGTTTGATCTCACTTCCTTTCAATTCATACTTTGGTATTGATTTTCTAAAATATGGATAGGATAAAACTTGTCACTACCTCATTTAAAAGCCTTCAAAGATCAAGTCCTAAACTCTATCTATACTAATAAAAGTTTAGGTGGCCCTTGTGCCCTCACAAGATGGCTGCTCCATGTCATCACAAGATGGCCGCCCCATGTCGTCACAAGATGGCCACTCGCACATCATCACAAGATGGCCGGCAGGGGAAGGCAGTTGTGGGCAATCAGGCTGGCAGGGGAGGGCAGTTGGGGCCAATAGGCCAGCAGGGGAGGGCAGTTGGGGCCAACTAGGCCTGCAGGGGAGGGCAGTTGGGAGTGACCAGACAGCAGGGGAGGGCAGTTGGGGGCCATCGAGCTGGCAGGGGAGGGCAGTTGGGTGCCATTGGGCGGGCAGGGGAGGGCTACTGGGGGCAATCAGGCAGGCGAGTGGTTAAGAGCCAGCAGTCCCGGATTGTGAGAGGATGTCCGACTGCCAGTTTAGGTACCATGCTAGAAACTTTGCATTATGTTATTTTACTTAAACTAGAGGCCCAGTGCATGAATTCATGCATGGGTGGAGTCCCTTGGGGTGGCCTGCGGAGATCGGGCCCCAGCTCGTGCCCTCACCCTCTCAGCCCCAGCTTGTGCCCCCAGCCTCCCAGCCCTACAGCCCCACCTGGCACCCTGCCTTGGCCTGGCACAGCCCCCTCACCTGCTCCACCATCCTGCCTGCAGGGTGATCAATTGGAGCCAGACCCTTCGCCTGGCTCCCTCAGTGCCTGGGAGCCGGGCTGCAGCCCCACCCCCGCCGCTGCTGCTGGTCACCGTCTGTGGGGCAATCAGCAAGCTGGGGCTGAGAGTGTGAGGGCACGAGCTGGGGCCTGATCTCCGCAGGCCACCCCAAGGGACCCCACCCGTGCATGAATTCATGCACTGGGCCTTTAGTTTAAGTAAAATAACATAATGCAAAGTTTCTAGCATGGGACCTAACACGGATAAAAAATTCATTAAATAGGTTTTCTTTCTTTCCTTTCTTAATAATAATCTCTAGTATAGTTGAACCATTATAGAAATATTTTTAAGTATTTAAAAAGCAAAACTTCCACCCAGCTGGTGTGGCTCAGTGGTTGAGCATTGACCTATGAACCAGGAGGTTACCATTCGATTCAGGGTCAGGGTACATGCTGAGGTTGCAAGCTCGATTCCCAGTGGGGGGCATTCAGGAGGCAGCCGATCAATGATTCTCTCTCATCATTGATGTTTCTATCTTTCTCTCCTCCCTTCCCCTCTGAAATCAATACTAATATATATAAAAATAAATAAAATAACATTGTCAACTATAATTGAAAATTAAAAAAAAAAAGCAAAACTTCCAACCTCCTTTCATGATCTGGAAAATTCATGCTAATGACAAAAATGACATCATGGCTAACAGAAAAGGATAGTGAATAATCTAATTAGTAATGAGAAATTCTTTAAATTCAGTCCTTGCTAAGGCTCTTAATCCCTCTTACCTCTAAGGGTAAAAAGATACTTACCACTAGGCTGCATAGTCAATGAAAAACTGGACAAAGTGTTAAGACGTTTGGGATTTATCCCTGGATCCACCAGTACCTTGCTCTGACCTCTGACAAGTCAGTTTCTCTGTATGTTAATTTCTCCATCTGTAAAGTTGGGGTGGGAAAGAAGTGGACATTTATTACCCTGTAAAGTACTGATACTTTTAGCTATTAATAAAATAGGCTACATTTAAGAAAAGTAGGACAGACACAATTTTTTTGCTTATTAGACTATCTCAGTGTTAGACAGTACCTTATAGCAAATACCACAGGTTTAATTTAACTAAGCCTCAATATCCGCAGAGATAAAGAATATAGATACTTGCTACATTTGTTCGCATGAAAATGTTTAATATAAATATAATTTCCAATTAGGTTAAGCCAGAAAAATCAAAAGATATCCAAACACCATTAACATAATGTAATGAACTGATCTGTGTTCCCACAAAATTCATATGTTAAAGTTCTAATCTCCAATGTGACTGTATTTGGAGATAGGACTTTTAAGGAAATAACTAAAGTTAAATGAGGTCATAGGGGTGGAGCTCTAATCTGATAGGACTGGTGTCATAAGAGAATGATCTCTCTCTCTCTCTCTCTCTCTCTCTCTCTCTCTCTCTCTCTCTCTCTCTCTCTCTCTCTCTCTCTCTCCTTCCTCCCTCCACAAAGACATACAGAGAAAAAGGCCAGATGAGGGCACCTGTCTATAAGTCAAGGAGAGATGCCTCACCAGAAACCAGCCCTGCAAACACCTTGACCTTGGACTTCTAGCCTTAGGAACTGTGAAAAAATAAATTTCTGTTGTTTCAGCCACCCAGTCTGTGGCATTTTGTTATGGCAGCCCTCCCTGTCTAATACACATGGCCATAGGACAAATGAGGCTGTAGTAATTCTCTGAGTACTTCATACAACAGTCATCAGTTTCCAAGTTGCCCTAAAGAATCTTTAATCTTTCTTTTACAAAATAAAAACTAAACAAAATATTGAACTGAAATTTAAATTCATTTATTTTTTGTTACTCTTCACTCAAGGATATTTTTTCCATTGATTGTTTGAGAGAGAGTAGAAGGAAGGGAAGGGAAGGGGGAGAGAGAGAAACATTGATGTGAGAAAGACACATCAATTGGTTGTCTCCTGCATACAGTCCCAACTGGGGCCAGGGATCGAACCTGCAATCCAGGTATGTGCCGCACTGGCCAGGGTTTGAAGTTATAATTTTATCCTGTTTTGAATATCAACTTTATTTTTTCTTAAAGTACTTAGGCAAGTAATTAATTGTACTGAGCCTCAGTTTTTTAATCAGTAAAATAGGAATGCAATCTTAATGCTACTTGCTTCACTAAGTTGTTGTGAAGAACAAATGAAAAAAAATGGCTTTAAAAGTGCATAATACAAAGTGCAAAATACAGATAATAGAGATTATTCAGGAAAAACTTGCTGTTTACTACTTTTCTCAGAGAGAAAACTGAGAATTTGAATAATATAATGTATCTACAAAAAGGACATTAGAACCCCTGTTACTAGTTAGCCTCTAAGGATTCTAATACTCACAATATTAGGACAGACACAAGTTTTGACTGGGACCTTTAAAAATTATGGTAATGTTATTTACTTGGGGGAAGTGAAAACGCCTCTGTTTATTTCAAAATACAGTAATGACACTAAGGGGCTGGAGTAAGAAGACTAACCTGAATCCTTTGATGTCCAGAGCCCTGAAACATTAAGAGAAGGAGTCTCTGCAACATCCTAGAAAATATACCCTCTTTTGATTTCTGAGAAAAGAGTGCAGGAGCATAGACTAGGAACATCTAAAGCAGTGCTGTCCAATATAACTGTCAGTAATAATGGAAATGTTCTACATCTGCACTGTCTAATGAGTAGCCGTCACATGTAGCTAAGCAGCACCTAAATGTGTGTAGAATTACTGAAGAGCTGCATTTTTAATTGTATTTAATTTTCATTAAATTTAAATACATGTATGTTCAGTGGCTATGATATTGAACAGTGCAGATCTAGAGAATGTAAAGATTGTAGTATTAGAAACCTTTGAGATAAAGATAATATATAATAGAAAAATCTGCAAGGCTATGGAAACATCCTTTTGAAATGTGACAAAACAATTACAATAGGTCATACCTTGAAGCAAGAACAAAAATTCTTCATATATTGTGATATTAAGAAAAAAAATCAGCCGAAACCGGTTTGGCTCAGCGGATAGAGCGTCGGCCTGCGGACTGAAGGGTCCCGGGTTCGATTCCGGTCAAGGGCATGTACCTTGGTTGCGGGCACATCTCCAGTGGGAGGTGTGCAGGAGGCAGCTGATCGATGTTTCTCTCTCATCGATGTTTCTAGCTTTCTATCCCTCTCCCTTCCTCTCTGTAGAAAATCAATAAAATATATTTTAAAAAAAAGAAAAAAAAAGAAAAAAAATCAGCCCTAGCTGGCTTGGCTCAGTGGATAGAGCATCGGCCTGCAGACTGAAGGGTCCCAGGTTCGATTCCAGACAAGGGCACATGCCAGGTTGTGGGCCTGATCTTCAGTAAGGAGCATGCAGGAGACAGCCAATCAATGATTCTCTCTCATCATTGATGCTTCTCTCTCCCTCTCCTTCTCTCTTCCTCTCTGAAATCAATAAAAAAAAGGAAAAAAAAGAAAAAAATCAGCCCAGACGGTGTGGCTCAGTGGTTGAGCATTGATTTATGAACCAGGAGGTCATGGTTTGATTCCTGGTAAGGGCATATGCCCCGGGTTTGGGGCTCGACCCCAGGGTGGAGTGTGCATGAGGCAGCTGATCGATGATTCTTTCTCATCACTGATGTTTCCATCTCTCTTTCTCCCTCTCCCTTCCTCTCTGATATCAATGAAAATGTATTAAAAAAAGAAAAAAATCAGCTGTAAATTATCTGTTGTATATTAAAATAGCAATAATAATTATTACTAGCATTATATAGCTCTTATTTTTAAGTGTTTACTATGTGCCAGATACTGTGCTAAGTATTTCAATAAGACCATCCTCCCCCGTTTGATACCCCTTAGAATGGTATCATTATTCATTTTTACAAATAAGGAAATGATACCAGGGAGGCTGATTAGCTTTCTGAAAGTTCAGTCAGAAGGCAGAATTTGAACAAAAACTATGCTCTTAACAGCACCATCTTTCTCCTCAAAATAAATAAACAAATGAAAAAGAAACCTTAGAAATGTTTCTAATACAAAATAGCCCAGCGTGGGAAGAACTACAATCAAATGTGAATGTGAATCTTCCACCCATTTTACTACAGTAAAAACTGACATTTGATCTGGACACTGAATAAGATTAGATATAGTCTGGGATTAAATAAGGTAAAATTAAGTTAAACAGAGGATGTTCATAGGAACTGTATTTTAAATTATTCATAGAACTTGGAAAATAATGCAGGCTTACATGCACATACCAATGACAGACAAGGTGAGGAAGGGAAAGGAGGAAGAGAACATGGAAGGAAGAATGTTTCTCCCAGAAATGTAAACTGGAAAGTAGAAAAAGAAGAATCAAATGTACTTCTGAAAACCCATTATGACAAGATAGAACTCTTTCAGTGTTAGGTAACAGTTGTGGTTTTAATAAACCACAATCCTGAGCCGACATGCACAGAAATCAAATTGAAATGTTGAGAGCTGAACAACTGTCCCACTGTGGTAATGGATGACAAGCTACGGGGAGGCAGGAGATAAGACAGAGGACTGGTCTGGGATGTGCAACTAATCAGCCACTCTCTCATTAGCAAGTATGCCTAGTGCCTCTCACCTGATCCTCTGCCTCCAGCTTTCCATTTATTTTGCTCCATTCATAGATGAGTGTGATGAGTTGGTAATATTCCTCTGGGATAATCCACCAGAAGAGGGGAGAGGGGAGGAAAGGTAGGCAATCACATTCACCAAGAAAGCAATAAATCCTGTCTTGTGCATGCAGCAGATGTGAACAAAAAAGATGGAGCAGATCTCTCCTTGGTGACTATCCCTCCCCCACTCTCTCTGTAGCAATTATGCATCTCTGCAGTGCACACACAGAGACCCCTAGAGAACATCAATATCTCCTTTAACAAGTAAAGCAGCTAACAATGAGTGGCTAATGAAAATGCAGAGAAGCCATAACTCTCTTTGTTGCTTCTTGAACAAGATTATTGGCATCAATGGTGCCACATCATACTTCCTGGAAATACATAGTGTGTTAGGACAACAGCCAGTAGTTTATTATAGATGTAAAAGAATAGGGTTAAGGTACAGAGATAAATGACAGGAAGTGATTGAGATGAGAATAGAAAAGTAGGTAGGCAGCAACTTGTGAAGAGCCTTGTTTGCTAAACTAAGACAATGGCATATTACATACTGAAGCATTTTATGTCATCCTAAAGATCATGTTAGACATTCAATATCAAGATATATTAAATTATTAATGGTATTTTACATCTATGAAGGAGCTTTAACTTTTTTTTAAGTAAATCTTTATTGTTCAGATTATTACAGGTGTTCCTCTTTTTTTTCCCCCATGGCTCCCCTCCACCTGATTCCCCACCCCACCCCACCCCATGCCCTTACCCCCCGCCACTGTCTTCATCCATAGGTATAAGATTTTTGTCCAATCTCTTCCTGCACCCCTCACACCCCCTTCCCCCTGAGAACTGTCAGTCCACTCCCTTTCTATGTCCCTGATTCTATTATATTCACCAGTCCATTCTGTTCTTCAGATTTTTTATTCACTTGATTTTTAGATTCACTTGTTGATAGACATGTATTTCTTGTTCATAATTTTTATCTTCACCTTTTTCTTCTTCTTCTTCTTCTTAAAGAATACCTTTCAGCATTTCATGTAATCCTTGTTTGGTGGTGACGAACTCCTTTAGCTTTTTCTTGTCTGTGAAGCTCTTTATCTGACCTTCAACTCTGAATGATAGCTTTGCTGGGTAGAGTAATCTTGGTTGTAGGTTCTTGCTGTTCATCACTTTGAATATTTCTTGCCACTCCCTTCTGGCCTGCATAGTTTCTGTTGAGAAATCAGCTGACAGTCGTATGGGTACTCCTTTGTAGGTAACTAACTGTTTTTCTCTTGCTGCTTTCAAGATTCTCTCTTTGTCTTTTGCCCTTGGCATTTTAATTATGATGTGTCTTGGTGTGGTCCTCTTTGGATTCCTCTTGTATGGGGTTCTGTGTGCTTCCTGGACTTGTAAGTCTATTTCTTTCACCCAGTAGGGAAAGTTTTCTGTCATTATTTCTTCTAATAGGTTTTCAATATTTTGCTCTCTTCTTCTGGCACCCCAAAAATTTGGATGTTGGTACGCTTAAAGTTGTCCCAGAGGCTCCTTACACTATCTTCATATTTTTGGATTCTTTTTTCTTTTTGTTTTTCTAGTTGGGTGTTTTTTGTTTCCTCATATTTCAGATCTTTGGTTTGATTTTTGGGGTCTTTTGATCTACAGTTGAATTTCTGTATATTCTTTATTTCAGACAGTGTATGCTTAATTTCTGACTGGTCCTTTTCCATTTTTTTGGCATTCTCATTAAGATCCTTAAAGGTCTCACTAAGTTCCTCAGCAGTTTTTAGAAGATTCTTGAGTAACCTTATAAATGTGGTTCTGAACTCTATGTCGTCCAGTAGTTTGCTTTCTTTCATTTCTTTCATTCGTGACATGTTTCTTTGTCTCCGCATTTTGGCTGCTTCCCTGTGTTGATGGAGTGGCTTTGTGTGGTAGGTGACCTATAGGGGCCAGTAGCTCAGCCTCCCCAATCACCTGAGGAGGACGCTCTTGGTACACCCCCTTGTGGGCTGAGTGCAAAGTCTTGGTGTAGTTAAGCCTTGATTGCTGTTGGTACACTGGGAGGAACTGACCTCCAGGCCAATTGGCTGTGAGGACCCGCTGTGTCTATAATGGAAGAACTGCTGCACTGGAGACACGCTTATGGTGCAGGACTTGTTTCAGTGGGGCTTTGGTGCTCACTGAGTCTGCCTCTTGAATGTGTCACTTATGGATGTGAGGAGTTGAAATCTGGTGTCTCACACTGACCACTAGGTACACTGGCTTCTGGATCTCCAATGGGGTGCAGGTCAGCTACTGTCTGAGGCCACCCAGCAGGAGCTACAGTGAGAACTACAGTTTTCTACTCTTTGCTTGGGGTTTGGAGGTTTTGGAGCTGTCTGACCCGGGCTGCAAGTTTGCTAGGTTAAGCTGCGATAGGGCAGGCCATTCATATGCTAAAGCTGCTGCTTGGAGCTTGGGTGGGTTTGTAGATTGTGCAGGGTGGGGTCTCAGGGCATCACTAGGCTAAGGCGTGGCAAACAGCGATGGCTGCCAGTTAGCCGGCTCTGTGTCTCTGACCGCGTCCCCGTGTCTTGTGCCCCGGTGCAGTAAACAATTATTCCTGCACACAGCCCTGCAAGCAAGCCACTCTCACTTTCCGACCCGATGGCAGACAGTCCAGCTTCTCCCCATAGGAGTTTGGGTCCCCCGCGTCTCCCCAGAAACTGGAGTTCAGAGTAATCAGGAGCTTATCTCCCTTCGGGTTGAAAAAAGCAGCGCTCCCAGTCACCCGCTGCCAGCCCGATACGTGCGCCTCCGTACCTCAGCTTTTCAGCACTTGTGCACGTCTCACTGCTCTTTTCTCTTTCCTTCTAGTTGTAGAACTTCTACTCAGTCAGCTTTCCTGTGGTTCTGGGTGATAGACGTTTTGTCTTTTAGTTGTAGTTTTGAAATTGTTGTGCGAGGCAGCAGTTTAGGTGTTTACCTACGCCGCCATCTTGGATCCTCTTCCCTTTTTTTTGAGCTTTAACTTTTTTCACAGACTTTTACATACATTATTTCAAATGTTCATACAGCTTCCATACTTACATGTTTACTAAATTCTGATACTGATTATGAACTTACAATGTGAGAAGGGTAAGATTTAGAAGCAAAAGATCTAGGACTATATCTTGCCATTCATAGTAACACGATTTTGAATAGTCTCATAACCCTTCATTGTTTCCATGAAACAGGAATAGCAAGAGTACCCACTTCATAAGATTACTGTAAAGACTATATGAGATAATTCTGTAAAGAGCACTTTGCAAACTATAAAGAGCTGCATAAATAACATGCAGGACTTGTCAAAATTGCAGGATAAATTGGCAAGAAAGGGTGAAATTCTTTTATTCACTCTAGTTGTTTTTTTTGTGACACGTCCATTAATACACAGCCTAATAGAGGGTAACTCTCTATTTCTCTTATGTATAAATATAGGTTCTGACCTTTTCGAGGATCTGATTTTTGCATGGTACCATCAGCTATACCAAATAGGGAATCGTTTTTCCTTTAGTAAGATGGAGAAATCTAAAAGCAAAAGATAGAAAAAAATTAGAAATGTGAACAAACTATAGTAGACCAAAGAAGACAGACGGTGAAATTAGGTTTTTATCAGAGGAAACCAGCAGTCTGGACACCCAGACATAGTGTCTCAAGGGCAGCAATATGGTTAGGTTTCCAATTTCCAGGATCCTTCCCTCAGCTTTGTGGATTCAGAATCCTAATTATGTTACAAATAGAATAGAATCTTGATAGATCTATAGGCCATTAAATAATAATGGGTAAACTGAAATGTTCATTTATTAATTTACTGTAAGAAATATGACAGCCACATGAACTAAAATATACACTGAAAACTACAAAACACTGAAATAAAATTAAAGAATCTATAACAATAAAAGCATAATATGCAAATCGACCAAACGGCCGAACAGCAGAACGACCTTCCTGACAACCATGCTATGACATGCACTGGCGCCAGGACAGCCAAGGCGGTGCGATGCGATTGGTCGGGGGCCCCGCCATCGCCCCATAATCACCTGCAGAAGGAGACTCAGGCCACTGGCTGGCAGAGCAATCATTTGGGGGGCTCCACAATTGCCCCAAAGAGGGAGACCTAGGCCACCAACCGGCGAGCTGCGGCGGGTGGACAGGCCTTCCTTCTGTGGGGTGATTGATCACGGAGCCCTGGCCGGGTAGGCAGGGCCTCCCTCTGCAGGGCTATTGATAGTAGAGCCCCGGCCAGGGGGAGGCCCAGGCTACTTGGCCGGCAGTGCTGCAGCAGGTGGGTAGGGCCTACTTCTGTAGGGTGATAGATCACATGGCTCCCGGACTGCGAGAGGGCGCAGACTGGGCTGAGAGACCACCCCTCCCCCCAAAGTGCACGAATTTTCATGCATCGGGCCTCTAGTACATAAATAAATGGAAAGACATCTGTGTTCGTATATTGGAAGACTAATATTGTTAAGATGACAATAATACCCAAAGTGATCTACAAACTCAATGCAATCCCTATCAAAATCCCAATGATGTTTTTTGTAGAAATATAAAAAAAATCCTAAAATTCACATGGACTTTCAAAGGATCCCAAATACCTTAAACAATCTTGAAAATAAAGAACAAATTTGTAAGATTCACAATTCCTGATTTCAAAACTTATTACAAAGCTACAGTAATCAAAACAGTATGGTCTGGGCATAAGGACAGACATATAGACAAATGGAATAGAACAGAGGACCCAGAAATAAACCGTAACATATATAGTCAAATGATTTTCTGCAACGGTGTCAAGACCATTCATAGGAAAAAGATACTCATTTCAACAAATGATGCTGGGAAACCTGATATTCACATGCAAAAAAAGGAAGTAGAATGTTTTCCTTACACCTTATACAAAAATTAACTCAAAATGCATCAAAGACCTAAACATTAGAGCTAAAATGATAAAACTCTGAGGAGGAAACATAAGGGGAAATCTTCATGGATTTGCAATGATTCTTGGATATGACATCTAAGGCAGAGGCAAACCCCCCAATACACTGAATTTCATTAAAATGAAAAACATTGTGTATCAAAGGACACTATCATGAGAGTGAAAAGACAACCTACAGAATGGGAGAAAATACTGGCAGATCATATATCTGATAAGGGATTAATATCTATTTAGAATATATATAAGAACTCCTATTGCCCAGCCAGTGTGGCTAAATGGTTGGGCATCAACCTATGAACCTGGAGGTTATGGTTTGATTCCCGGTCAGGGCACTGCCCAGGCTGTGGGCTCGATCCCCAGTGGGCGGTGTGTAGGAAGTGGCCCATCGATAATTCTCTCTCATAACTGATGTATCTATCTCTCTCTCCCTCTCCCTTCCTTTCTCTGAAATAAGTAAAAACATATTTTTAAAAATTAAAAAAAAATAGAACTCTATAATTCAACAACAGAAACCTTCAACCCGATTAAAAAAATGGGCAAGGGAACTGAACAGACATTTCTCCATTTATCTATACAGATGGTCAATAAGCACACAAAAAGATACTCAACTTCATTAATTATTAGGGAAATGTAAATCAAAATTACAATGAGATACCACTTTACTAATGTCCATTAGGATGGCTATTATGAAAACAAACAAACAATAATAAGTGTTGGTGAGGATGTGGAGAAACTAAAACTCTTACAAATTGCTAATGGGAATAAAAAATGGTGTAGCTATGGAAAATCTCAGAGAGTTGAACATAGAATTAACAATAACTGAAAGCAAGGACTGATGCTGCTATGAACACTGTCCACTAATGTTCATAGCAGCATTATTCACAATAGCCAACGGGAAGAAATGATTCAAGTGTCCATCAATAAATGAAAGGATAAACAAATGTGGTATATTCATACAACGGAATATTATTCAGCCATAAAAAGGAATGAAATTCTAATACTTGCTATCACATGGATGAATCTTAAAAACATTATGCTAAGTGAAATGAGCCAAAATCAAAGGGATAAATATTGTATAATTCCACTTAGATTTGGTAACTAGAATAGGCAAATTCATTGAGGTTTGGCAGGGTGGGTATTGAAGAGTTAGTGATTTAATGGGTTCAGAGTTTCTGCTTGGGATAATGAAAAAGTTCCAAAAATGGATACTAGTAAATGTTACATAACATTGAAATGTACTTAATGAATTAAAATGGTAAATTTTATGGCATGTATATTTTACCACACACACACAGAAATGAAACAGGCAACAGGTGAATCTGCATCAGTTCTATTTTGACAGTCCTATTCAACCAGTTCATAACAGGAATACAAAAAGGTTCACAGGGACTTTCAAGAAATTAAGTACTAGAGTCATAGCATTTACTTTCTTGAGTAATCCTAGATGTAACCTATCAAATTTCTTTCTGACCTTCCATTTAGCATGTTTCCAGGCTATCTTTTGATAGACATAATCTTTCTTTGGATAATGTTGCTATCTATATATAGCAAGTGATACAGTTAAGTTTTGGATTTGAATATTAACTCTGTCACTAGCTATATAAACTTGGACAAGTTACTGTCTCTGGGCCTCAATTTATGTATCTTTAAAGTGGAAATAATAGTGTCTACTCCAAAGGGTCTTTGAGGGGTAAATGGCATTATCTATTTTAATGAGTTAATATAAATAAATATCTGATAGATAGGGAGTACTTCCCCACCTCCTTAACTTTTTGTCAAGTTACTGATTACTGAGAAGTCAGTCAGTTCTCTGTATATTGTCTCTATCAGCATCCATACAATCATCACCACAGTTCTCTGTAGTTTAGAGGGTCTTGCTAATATCTATATCAGAAACCTTCTCTCAAAAGACCAAAAGCAAATGCAAATAAATTCATTTCTGCCTACCTCACAGACCTCTCCTTATAGGATTCCATCCTCCCTGAGGACAGAGACTGTCATAGGCTTATTTTATATCCCAAACATAACCTAGCAGAAAAAATAAGTCTCAATTTTTTCAGATTGAATTTTCAACAATTCTAAGTTTTTACAATAGAATCTTACATAAATTTCCAAGTATGCAAGTTCTATTTCTATACTTGTAGTATAAAAACAGTAAGGTAAAAACAATAAGTCTGGTTCTCTTTCAGTGATAAGAACCTATGTAAAATCTAAAAGGTGTTAGGTTTGACAGTTACCATTTCAAAGCCTGCTACACTGTAACTGGCTTGCATTAAAAGTGCCAGAAATAGTAAGTCCAACATCCCACCATGAAAACATTCAATACTAAAGTAGATATAAAACAAAATTATATTATACAAATTAGAAAAATATCAATTTAATCTCCACTTAAAAAGCAGAACATCAAATCACATAATAATCAGAGGATAGCATCAAATAAAAATTCATATTCCTGATTTACTTCTAGATCACACTGGTCAGACATTCAATTTCACCTTGCCTGATTAACCTAAACTCCTTCAACAACACCAATTAAGATTACCATCAGTATAAATATGCTAGGTATAAAACTGGGATTAAGAGACGAGAACCATAGCAAAGAAACAACAGAAAGGTTCCAAGGAAAGGAGGCTAAGATCACTTTTCTAAATTAACTTTCATATTGTTAATTTAATGAACCATCATTAACTATGTGCTAGGTTCTGTGCTAAGCACTTTAAAAATGACCTTTTTGCTAAAGTATCCTATCTAATAAAAGAGTAATATGCAGATTGACCATCACGCCAACACACAAGATGGCTGCCCCCATGTGGTCAAAGATGGCTGCCCCCATGTGGACACAAGATGGCCACCACAAGATGGCCAGCAGGGGAGGGCAGCTGGGAGGGACCAGGTCTGCAAGGGAGGGCAGTTGTGGGCGATCAGGCCAGCAGGGGAGGGCAGTTGTGAGGGACCAGGCCTGCAAGGGAGGGCAGTTGTGGGCGATCAGGCCAGCAAGGGAAGGAAGTTGGGAGGGACCAGGCCTGCAGAGGAGGGCAGTTGGGGGCGATCAAGCCTGCAGGGGAGGGCAGTTAGGGGTCACCAGGCCGGCAGAGGAGGGAAGTTGGGGGTGACCGGGCCTGCAGGGAAGGGCAGTTGGGGGGACCCAGGCCTGCAGGAGAGGGCAGTTAGGGGTGACCAGGACTGCAGGGGAGGGCAGTTAGGGGCAATCAGGCTGGCAGGGGAGCAGTTAGGCATCAATCAGGCTGGCAGGGGAGTGGTTAGGGGGTGATCAGGCTGGCAGGCAGAAGTGGTTAGGGGCAATCAGGAAGGCAGGCAGGTGAGCAGTTGGGAGCCAGCAGTCCTGGATTGTGAGAGGGGTCCCAGATTGGAGAGGGTGCAGGCTGGGCTGAGGGACACACACCCCCGTGCACGAATTTCATGCACTGGGCCTCTAGTAATACCCATAATGAAAAGTACACAAATCCTAAATATGGAGCTCAACAAACTTTTAAAAAATATATTTTATTGATATTTTACAGAGAGGAAGGGAGAGGGATAGAGAGTTAGAAACATCGATGAGAGAGAAACATCGATCAGCTGCCTCCTGCACACCTCCCACTGGGGATGTGCCCGCAACCAAGGTACATGCCCTTGACCGGAATCGAACCTGGGACCTTTCAGTCCGCAGGCTGATGCTCTATCCACTGAGCCAAACCGGTTTCGGCCTCAACAAACTTTTACAATGTGTCTCCAAACCAAGAAAGAGATCATTACTAGCACCTGAAGTACTCCTTTTGCTTCCTCTCTGAGTCATTACTCTACCCAAGAATAAACAATGCCTTGATTTCTATCATTGTAGATTAGTTTTGCCTGTTTTGAATGCTATAAAAATAAAATTACATCACATGTACTATATTTTATGTATATGTACACTTTCTTCCACTCAACATTTTGTTTGTGAGATTTATTCATGGTGCCCCTACTAGGCATTTTTATCTTTATTACTTGATTTAAAGCACCCAATAATTCTGACATTTTTAGGTAAAAAAAAAAAAAAAAAAAAAAGCTGAGGTCCTGATATTAAACAAGATTAAGGTATCCAGGGTCACATGGCTACTACTAAATAGAAAGGCTAAAGTTAAAGATGGTCTCATTTCAAAGTCCATGCTCTTTTAGGTTCCATTATGCTTGCCTAATATATAGTTTAAAAACAACAAGACGTCAATCCCTTCCCTAGTTTACTTATCATAGGCCATATATGTGTAAAGAGGCTTGGCAAATAGTTACTATACAAATGTAAGAAATTATTATTAGCATAAGAAGGAGCTACCTAGCCCTAACGGGTCTGGCTCAGTGGATAGAGCATCGGCCTGCGGACTGAAGGGTCCCAGGTTCGATTCCGGTCAAGGGCATGTACCTTGGTTGCGGGCACATACCCAGTAGGGAGTATGCAGGAGGCAGCTGATCGATGTTTGTCTCTCATCGATGTTTCTGGCTCTCTGTCCCTCTCCCTTCCTCTCTGTGAAAAATCAATAAAATGTATTTTTTTTTTTTAAAAGGAGCTACCTAAGGCAGTGGTTTTCAAATCTTTTTTTTTATTATGGATCCACAAACTTAATTCCTGGTGTTTTTATAACAATATGCATTCCTGAAAAACCTTATATTCTGTAAAAAATATCTACTAAAAAATGGGCTTGTGGGAAAAGGAAAATTAGAAATAGACTACTAAAAGCCCATGGAATTTTGTATCCTTTACCCACACACACACACTATAAGGGTCTGAGTCATTAAGAAAAGGTTAAACCCCACCGAAATACAAAGGATTGTTAAAAAATACTATGAACAACTCTATTCCAACAAACTGGACAACCTGGAGGAAATGGACATATTCCTGGAAAAATACAACCTTCCAAAACTCAATCAGGAAGAATCTAAACATCTCAACAGGCCAATAACTATGGAAGAAATTGAAGCAGTCATCATAAAGCTTCCAGCAAACAAAAGCCCAGGGCCAGACGGCTTCACAGGGGAGTTTTACCAAACATTCAAAGAAGAACTAAAACCTATCCTCCTCAGACTATTCCAAAAAATTCAAGAGGAAGGAATGCTTCCAAGCTCATTCTATGAAGCCAGCATCACCCTAATACCAAAACCAGATAAAGACAACACAATGAAAGAGAATTATAGGCCAATATATCCCTCATGAACATAGATGCCAAAATCCTCAACAAAATTCTAGCAAATCAGATCCAGCAGTACATCAGAAAGATCATACACCATGACCAACTAGGATTTATCCCAGGGATGCAAGGATGATACAATATCCGCAAATCAATAAACGTGATACATCACATAAACAAATTGAGAGATAAAAATCACAGTCATATCAATTGATGCAGAAAAAGCATTTGACAAAATCCAACACCCTTTCTTGATAAAAACTCTCAGCAAGGTGGGAATAGAAGGATCATACCTCAACAAAATAAAAGCCATATATGACAAACCCACAGCCAACATCATACTCAATGGGCAAAAACTAAAACAATTTCCCCTAAGAACAGGAACAAGACAGGGATGCCCACTCTCACCACTCCTGTTCGACATAGTACTGGAAGTATTAGCCATTGCAATTAGACAAGAAGAAGAAATAAAAGGCATCCAAATTGGAAAAGAAGAAGTAAAGCTGTCCTTATTTGCCGATGACATGATATTGTACATAAAAAAACCCGAAATACTCCATTAAAAACTATTAGACTTAATAAATGAATTCAGCAATGTAGCAGGATACAAAATTAACGCCAAGAAATCTATGGCATTTCTATATACCAATAGTGATCTTACAGAAAGAGACTAAAAAAGCAATCCCATTTACCACCGCACCAAAAAAATTAAGATACCTAGGAATAAACTTAACTAAGGAGGTAAAAGACCTATCCACAGAAAACTACAGGACACTAAAAAAAGAGATAGAGGAAGACATAAACAGATGAAAGAACATACTATGTTCATGGATTGGTAGAATCAACATCATTAAAATGTCCATACTACCCAAAGCAATCTATAGATTCAATGCACTCCTCATGAAAATACCAACGGCATATTTCACAGACCTAGAAAGAATTCTCCAAAAATTCATCTGGAATAAAAAAAAAAGACCCCGAATAGCCAAAGCAATCCTGAGAAAGAAGAACAAAGTAGGTGGGATCTCAATACTAGATTTCAAGCTGTATTACAAAGACACTGTTCTCAAAACAGCCTGGTAGTGGCACAAGAACAGACATACAGACCAATGGAATAGAATAGAGAACCCAGATAATCGACCCAAACCACTATGCTCAATTAATACTTGACAAAGGAGGCATGAAAACATACAATGGAGTCAAGACAGTCTCTTCAATAAATAGTATTGGGAAAATTAGACAGATACATGTAAAAAAATGAAATTAGATCACCAACTTACACCATACACAAAAATAAACTCAAAATGGATACAGGACTTAAACATAAGACGGGAAACCATAAAAATACTAGAGGAATCCACAGGCAGAGAAATCTCAGACATATGCCGAAATAATTTCTTCACCGATACCGCTCCTAGGGTAATGGAAGCTAAAGAGAAAATAAACAAATGGGACTACATCAAAATAAAAAGCTTTTGCACAGCAAAAGAAACCATCAACAAAACAACAAGAAAGCCCATTGTATGGGAGAACATATTTGCAAATGTTATCACTGATAAAGGTTTAATCTCCAACATCTACAGGGAACTTATACAACTTAATAAAAGGAAGATAAATGATCCAATAAAAAAATGGGCAACGGACCAAAATAGAATCTTTTCAAAAGAAGACAGAAGGAAGGCCAAGAGACACATATGAAAACATGCTCAAAGTCACTAATTATCCGAGAGATGCAAATCAAAACGACAATGGGGTACCATCTCACACCTGTCAGAATGGCAATCATCAACAAATCAACAAACGACAAGTGCTGGCGAGGATGCGGAGAAAAAGGAACCCTTTTGCACTGCTGGTGGGAATGCAGACTGGTGCAGCCACTGTGGAGAACAGTATGGAGTTTCCTCAAAAAACTAAAAATGGAACTCCCATTTGACCCAGTAATCCCACTTCTAGGAATATATCCCAAGAAACTAGAAACACCAATCAGAAAGGATATATGCACCCCTATGTTCATAGCAGCACAATTCACCATAGCCAAGATTTGGAAACAGCCTAAATGCCCATCAGCAGATGAGTGGATTAGAAAACTATGGTACATCTACACAATGGAATACTACGCTGCTATAAAAAAGAAGGAGTTCTTACCATTTGCAGTAGCATGGATGGACCTGGAAAGCATTATGTTAAGTGAAATAAGCCAGGCAATGAAAGAAAAATACCACATGATCTCACTCATTTATGGAAAATAAAGAACATTATAACCTGATGAACAAAAAGATAGATACAGAGGAAGTAAAGCACCAAACAGCCTGTCAAATTACAGCAGGAAGGCTGGGGAGTGTTGGGGAGGGGGGAAAAGAGATCAACCAAAGGACTTGTATGCATGCATATAAGCACAACCAATGGACACAAGACACTGGGGGTGGGAGGAATGAGGGCATGTGACAGGGGATAGGAGAGGCTGGGGGAAGGTCAATGGGGGAAAAAAAAGAAGATATATGTACTATATGTAATACTTTAAACAATAAAAAAAAGAAAAGGTTAAATTAGACTCAACAAACTAAATTAAAAAGAAGGGGGGGGGGAGAAAGGGTACAATCCATTTTAGAATACTTTCCACCTAAAATGATTTTAAAAATAAAGTTTTAATGTGTATTGAATAAAACAAACCTATAACTATTCAGAACATTAAGCTTCTAAAAGTGACTTTTTTCCCCAAGGTTTCCTAGAGTGAAGATTAGAGTGCATGTCACCATGTACAGACAGGAGTTACTTAATAAAAGCTTTTCATGGTGACAAAATTAAAATCTGAGGTCAGACACATATGGCTTTGGGGACCCATAAGAGACTATTAACTCATTTACCACTTTTTAAAATCGGTTCATACTGCCCAAGCAGATCTTTAAAAGATGTTTATGTTACACGGTACCAGAGATCTCAAGACCAACTTTATTCTATTAGAGTCATAGGATAGAGTCCTGTATAGGAAACTACCTCCTTGGACATAGAGCCCTGAACTAGATTAAACCCTCCCCTGCTTAGGCCATGGAGACATTTGAGACCACTATGTTTTCTATGTACCAAAAAAACTGAGAGGTAGGTAACTTAGACCTAAACTTTGCCTGGTTCATTTTTTGTCACTGAGTAGTCACTCTCCTCAGGGCTTCAAATTCTTCACCTGAAAACGAGGAGGTTAGAACTCTATAGTGCTTTCTCAGGCAGGTCTTGCCTCTGTTTCCTCATCATCCACCTCTACAAATATCTGATTTTATAGCTTCACAGGAAAATTATTGAAATAAGGAAAATTTATCATATGATATCAGCTATTTTCCTGCAAGCTATTCAAGCAATTACCCAGACACCCATTTCTGGTTGGGAAACTTTGAGACTACCTTTCTTCATTGTAACAATAAGACCAAAGGGCCATCCAGTGAAATATGTCTGTGTGAATCCAAAATAGTATAACAATCTAAGGAAAGGACTCACTTTTTCAGAAAACTTACTTGACTGAGAGGGCATGGAATAATTTTTGACTGGTATTAGCTAGGACATATCATAGATTTTAAAAAAAGCTATTTGTGGGTGATACAGAAAGAATATATAATAAGCATCCCAAACAGCTAAGGCAGAGGAGTGGCACTATTTGTTAAGAGTTACTCAGTATTTACTAGGAATCTTTTTCGTGTTAACTGCTGAGAATAATGCCTCTTTAAACAAGTCAGAAAATGTATATACTAGTAATCGTGGAAAGAGCAGGAACCAAGAAGCATGAGAAGAAAAGAAAAATGTCCAGTTTCACTTCTGAGACAAAACTTTACGGTTGCGTGGCTTTTTGAGTTGTTTTGTTGTTTTTTTTAAATCCCAGAAATTTAGCTTTTAGGGAATATAACACCTTTTACCTTCCTCAGTTTTTAACCCAGCAATTTATCCCTGAATTAAAATCTACTTTAATTCTTCATCATTTTACTTCTGTGGGGTTCGTTGAATAGGATTAGTGGTAGACTTTTTTTCAGAGAACAATTTTATATGGTAGTACTAGTTCAGAGAACTCCAGATATTTACTTCATCAAAATCATTGACAGCCTGTGCAATACTCTTTAACATAGAGCAGTAATTCATAACTTTCTTTCCCACCCTGACATATCTGAAGACTATAAAACACTTTATCAGTGAGGGCAGGATCATTAAAGGCAATGATTTTCAGCAAGAAGGTAGGAGTAAATTAATTTGATGGGAAGGGAGGCTCCACTGGGTGAAGGTTTTTTGGAATCTCCAGGGGTATTTGTGTAATTAGAAAAAGTATCTCCCCCAGGCCATATGCTTCTTCCATTGCCCTTCCCCAAGTCTCATGCTTCAGAGCAATGTCCTCCAACAGAAATATAATTTGAGTCATGTATGTCAGTTTAAGTTTTCTAGTAGTCACATTTTAAAAAGTTAAAAATGTTGAAATAATTTTAAGTATTCATTTTAATTAATACAATATATTTAAATATTATCATTTCAGCCAGTAATCATAAAAATCAATGAATTCTTTAAATTTCTTATAATGTCTTCAAAATCTGATGTGTATTTATAATTACAGTTTATCTCAATTCAGATGCTAAATTTTTATTAGAAATTCTTGACCTGTATTCAAATATCATAAAATTTACAGTTGGAAAAGATTCATGTACTAAGTTATTCAAAACATACTTAAAATTTTTCCTATATCGGAGATGTTTTTAAATTTAGTTAAAATTAAATAAGATTTACAATTTAGTACTTCAGCTACACTAAACACATGGCTATTATGTTAGACAATTCATATCTAGAGGAAATAAATAATAAAATTAAATATTAAGTACTTACTATGGGTCAAGCATTGTTCTCAGTACTTTACTTGTACTAAATTGTTCAATTCTCACAACCCAGTAAGATAGGTAATATTATTATCTTCATTTTACTGATGAGGAAACCAGTGCAGGGAGATATCTTATAATCTGCCCAAAGTTACACGGTTAGTAAATTAGTAAATGGTGGAGCTTGGATTCAAAGCAAGGTAATTTGGCCTAGTTCTTGTTTCTGAGGCTTAGAGTTTTTCCAGGAAAGCTGGGCTATCTTATATATATATAGAAAACCCTAATATGCAAATAGACCGTACAACGGAACAACTGAACAACCGGTTGCTATGACGTGCGGAACATGGTGGGCGTCGGCAGCAGGTGACAGAGTGCAGAACATGGCGGGATGGTGGAGCAGGTGAGCAAGGGTGCCAGACAAAGACGGAGCACTGGTCGCTGTCATGGGGGCAAGCCTCTGGTGGTTACTGAAAATTCTTTGCTCCCGCGTGCTGCGGTCCCACCCAGTGCTCACACCTGCTGCTGGTGCTGGCCCCACATGCACCAGCTGCTGGTGCTAGAGCCACTGCTCACACCTGGTGCTGGTGCCCGGTGCCGGCCCCGATCACTTGGTGCCATCAGTGGGTGCGAGTGGCGACTGCTAGCCCTGATCACTCCTGAGGGCTTCTCCACCTCCTCCTGCTCTTGAGGGGCAATCGGGGCAGAAGCCGCCGCTCGCACCTGCTGCTGGCGCTGGCCCCAATTGCTCCGTGCTGTCAGTGGGTGCGAGTGGGACCAGTGCTGTTAGCATGTGGGAGCGGCGGCAGCGGGAGCAGGGCTGCCAGTAGACAGTGGACCAGGGACCATGGAGGGAGGGCCGGGCAGGGGCACGCAGAATGGGCTGAGACCTGCCCCTGTGCCCACCACAGCCTTGTAACCCACAGTTACTTTCAAGATGCATGAATTTATGCACTGGGTCCTTAGTCCAATATAATAAAAGGCTAATATGCAAATCAACCAAATGGTGGAACAACCAGTTGCTATGACATGCACTGACCACCAGGGGGCAGACGCTCAACACAGAAGCTGCCCCCTGGTGGTCAGTGTGCTCCCACAGGGGGAGCACCGTTCAGCCAGAAGCCAGGCTGATGACTGGCGAGCGCAGCAGCAGTGGCGGGAGCCTTGCCCTCCTCCTCGGCTGAGCTAAGGAGCAGCAAGCTGAGCAATAAGGAGCAGCGAGCAGGAGGGTGGTAAGGAGCGAGGGGTCCCGGACTGTGAGAGGGATCCCAGACTTGCGAGAAGGATGTCCGCCGAGGGGTCCCAGACTGCGAGAGGGTGCAGGCTGGGCTGAGGGACCCCCCCCAAGTGCACAAATTTTGCGCACTGGGCCTCTAGTTTAGTATATCCAAGTTATGAATAAACACAATCTTTGGTCTATGTTCAGTTAGAGGCTCTCACCATTGCCTGACTATCTCCATTATGTCTCTATCTTGATTATACGTTAATGTGAATTAGCTCATGTCACTCCCCTGCTTAAAATCTCCTCAAGACTCCCAATAGCACTTAAAATTAAATCGCAGTACCTCACCCTGACCCACATAACTGTTCATGATCTGACCCTGAGCTCTACCAACTTTTCTCCTACCACTCTCATTCATTTTGCTCAAGCCAAGCTGGCCTTCTCTGCTCCTGATGCAGGCCAAGCTCCTTACCTACTACTTTAGGATTTTATACTACCTGGAATGCTCCACCTCATACTCATATAGCTGGCTTACCATTGAAGTCTCAGCTTATTAGTAAATGCCACCTCCCCAGAGAACCCTTCCCTGACCACTCAATCTAGAGTAGTCATCCAGACTCTATCATATCACTCTTAATTCTTCACAGCAGTTAGCACCATTTAATATGTTCCTTATCTATTTACTAGAGGCCCAGTGCATGAAATTCGTGCACTTGGGGGGTCCCTCAGCCCAGCATGCGCCCTCTCACAGTCTGGGACCCCCTCAGCAGACATCCCTCTTGCAGTCCAGGACCCCTCGTTCCTTACCGCCCGCCTGCTCACTGATCCTTACTGCTCGGCTCACTGCTCTTTAGCACAGTCGAGGAGGAGGGAAAGGCTCCCACCACTGCTGCTGCATTTGCCAGCCATGAGCCCGGCTTCTGGCTGAACGGTGCTCCCCCTGTGGGAGCGCACTGACCACCAGGGGGCAGCTCCTGTGTTGAGAGTCTGTCCCCTGGTGGTCAGTGAGCATCATAGCGACTGGTTGTTCTGCCATTTGGTTGATTTGCATATTAGCCTTTTATTATATAGGATAGGATTTGTGTCCTCTACTGGGGCCTCATCAGTGTTATTTATTCAGCACTATATCCCAGCACTTGGAATAGTGCCTGGTATTGAGGAGACACTCAATAAGTATTTTTGAATGAAATGAATGAAGTCTAATCATTAAAAAAAAAAAAAAGGTATGCAATTAAAAAATTATATGACCAGAGCACAATAACTACTTTTTTAATTTAAAGAATAGTATTTTCACCCTGGCCAGTATGGCTCAGATGGTTGAGCATTGTCCTGTGCACTGTAAGGGTTGCAGGTTCAATTACCAGTCAGGACACATGGCCAGATTGCAGATTTGATCTCTAGTAAGGATGCATGCGGGAGGCAGCAGATTGATGTTTCTTTCTCTCCCTTAAATAAATAAAAGACATTTTTTTAAAAAAAAATAACATTTTGGGTGGTTTGAATTTAAACTCAGATGATTTCTGAGAGAAATTTTGTAGAAAATCTCTTAAAATGAAACAAAACAAGCTGGAGCCTTTAGTATCTATAAGTCACTCTAGAATCTTACAGGATCAAGGTAATGAGAGGATGAAAGTAGTTAAGAGACATAATCATGAATATTATTTGGTTTTTCAAAGACTTCTGAATACAGTCCTCACAGCGTATTAAGGAAATCCACAAAACATAATGGCAAATTCTATCTGATTAAAAGTCATTAAAAATATGAGATTTTAAAAATATGAGAAAGTATCCAGCTACTTAGCAGCAATGGAAAATAGGAAAGAGTACCATCAAATAACCAGAAACTTTGAAGAATTTCTGTAATATATAATCTAAATAGAGCTATATAATGGAGAAAATCAATCAATTGCTGAGAGACTCTAACAAAACATAGGTAAAGGATTGTATTTACTCCTAAGGCATTCTAAATAGATGAGCTGTCCTGGGGAAACACCCAAGCTAAGAAACAAGAAATGGGAGTTGATGGAAAGTATTGAGATACCTGAGATTTTAAGACCTGTGCTAGCTAGCATCTCTCTCTAATCAAAGCAAGCTTCTAGCTGCACTGTTTGCCACTAGGCACAAAATGTACAGTATTACTTTTTATTAATTTTAAAAGGAGAAAAAGACAACAAGGACTACCATAAAGAACCTACTCTAAATGTAAAATTGAAAAAAGATTAGCTGATGGCATTCTCAGGAAAATGCAATAGGATGAATTAAGGTTAGAAATGAAGGTAGGAACACAAATAGTACAAAAAGATCAAAATAATGAACAACCTGGTAAACAAAATTCTTCATAGGAACAGAACAATGTAAATAGAAAAGCTATTTAATTACAAATATTTGAAATGCATTTGTACTCCTGGCCTCCAAATTAATTTAAATATCTTTCAGAAAAGTCCTAAAAAAATCACCAGAGAAATTTCAATACAGCTAGGTAGGTAGAGGGATACATAAATACTAGTAGATAAGCAATATTTACAAGTAATGGTAAAATTTATGTGGTGAACATAAGGTTTTTCATTGCAAAATCCTTTTAATTTTGTTATATGTTTGAAATTTTTCACAAGTAAAAAAACTACTTTAAAATATCTCAGAGATCTCTTACCTCCTCCCCCTCCACAACATTCCCCAGCCTTCCCGCTGACTTGTATGCATGCATATAAGCATGACCAATGGACACAAGACACTGGGGAGGGGGGTGGGGCATGTGCGGGGGGGGGGGGCGGGGGGAAATACTGGAGGCCTGGGGAAGGTCAATAGGGAAAAAAGGAGACATATGTACTACTATTTGTAATACTTTAAACAATAAAATAAATTTTTAAAAATATCTTAGAGAAGATGCTATATCAAAGCTCAAAATTGGGCAACATTGGACAACAGTGAAAAGATGGGTAGGCTAGAGCAAAGAGACTAAAGGCAAGAATGTTGGGTTTTTTTTTTTTTTTAGCACTTTTACATATATGACCATTTCATCACAACAAATCTGAAAGGCAAGTGATATTATCTCCATTACACACACACACATCACCCCTAAGGCTTTCAGAGTAACTTAACTAAGTTATACTGATATTAGTGAATATTTAAGCCTGGGATCAAAATATGTATGTAGGTTTAAAAATCTTTATAAAATCGAAATCTATCTTTATCATTGATTTTCCACAAGTATCTAAGAAAGTGACTCTATCTCACCTTTACTCGGAGAAGCACTTTAAATAATAAAAACGTATGAAATATACTTTATAAAACATTTTTTAAAAATGTTTTTATTGATTTTAGAGAGCAGAAGGGAGAGGGAGAGAGAGATAGAAACATCAATGATAAGAGAGTCATTGATCAGCTGCCTCCTGCACACCCCTCACTGGGGATCGAGCCTGCAATGGAGCATGTGCACCGATTAGGAATTGAACCAGTGACTTCTTGGTGCATGGGAAAACGTATTTTTACAATATACTGTACAAATATAAATGACTTCTAGTTTCACTCCTTTATAATTTTCAAAGTTAACTGACTTACATATTATTTTATTTGTATTAGTTGTTCGTATACATCTTTTACAGTTCTGTTAGCACTATAATTCCCTTGAAATTAGAATTCTGATCTGAATCATTACTACACTCTTTGTAACAGCATCTTGGATAGTAGTTTAATGAATGTTCACTTATAGAAAGAAAGTGATCCTCACAGTAAATATGCAAAATGGCTAGGACATCTACTCATGTTATCCTTATTAAGCACTTGAAGAAACAGAAGCAGAGTAAACTCTGATGCTATTTCTCAGCTAAAAAGCTCATTTGTTGAGCTAAGGCTCTGATCTTTTCCTATTGCACTACTAACTCAAAAAAGATACTAAGCCTAATTCTCCAACTGAGAGTCTGGCAGGGTAGCTAAAGGAAAATACTTTAGTTATGTTATTTTTTTAATTGGAAAACTCTAAAATATGGATCTTAATGTGAATATAAAATATTTGTAACCTTTCGGCTTTCTTTTTGTTTTACTGGGACAGTGGTAGAAGGAAAATAAAAGTGCTTCTTAAAAATCCTACGCTTGGGCCCTGGCGGTGTGGCTCAGTTGGCTGGCCATCATCCCATGCACTGAAGGTTGCTGGTTCTATTCCTGGTCAGGGCATATGCCTGGGTTGTGGGTTTGATTCTGGATTATGGGCTCAATACCCGGTAGGGGGCATGTAGGAGGCAGCCGATGGATGTTTCACTCTCACATGGATTTTTTTTTCTCTCTTCCTCTCCCTTCCTCTCTAAAAATCAATAAAAAAAAAAAAATCTTTTTAAGAAATCCTATACTTGGCTATAAGTTACTTAAAACTCAATAAAAACAGAAGTTAAAAATATAACATCTTAGATTTATACTTAGCTCATGGGAGCAATTCCACTTATATATGTTACTTTATATGATTTTCCATAACATCCAGTATGAGATTATTTCCATTTCACTGACAAGAAAACTTAAAGAGTTAGTTTAGAGAGTTAGTAGGTGATTGAACTAGGATTTTAAACAATCTAGGTCATGCTCTTTACAGTATATTATATTGTTACTTGCTTGCACAAAACTAATCAATAGTCTTCTGATTGGTCTCTCTTTACTTCCATTCCATCATATGTATGGCAACCAGAATAACACTTCTAAAATAAAAAGTCAATCATATTGACTCTCTGTTTAATATCTTTCCATAGATTCATGTAGCCCACAGAATGAAATCCACCAACATCCTTGGCATTGCTACACCTTTCAAAACCTAAATCCTTTAAGATCTGGCCCTTGACTACATATTTCTCCAGCCTCATCTACCCATTTTTTCCTTCTCTCTACCTTCCTCCCCTAAGTTATTTTAAATGATCTATAGTCCCTCGACTCATCTATAATGAAGTCCCTTTTCCCATTACACACTCAATTTGTCAAATTAGCACTGATCCTTCAAAATTTAACTCAGAAATCAATGTATCTCCTCTTCCTCAGCCTTTTTCCCTAGATAATAATTTCTTCTGTGCTATGTTGATATCTGGTTTATACTTAATAGCATTTAAATACTGTATTGTTTATATGCCTCTATAGCCTATTTGACAGTGAGGCCCTAACGGATGTCTTATTTATCTTTATATCCCTAGGGTCTAACACACTGTCTGATGATAGTAGACATCAGATACATGTTTGTTAAATTGAATTCAAGTACAATTAGAAAGTACACAAGTGTTAAAAAAAGATTTTCAATTTTGCAAAATATAAATGTTTCAAAGGGGGAAAAGAGCCTGAAATCCTTTAACTGAACTGTGTGTAACAATGGCAGTTGCCCTGAAGGTCCCTGCTAGCACTTTGTGCCCCAGCTGGGCCTCCAGAAGGTTCATTATTTTCCTATTACCACTGTGACAATTTATTAATGAGCTCACTGTAAGCAAGACAAATTGAAATGACAGCCCTGGCAACTAACATCTCTTATTTATTACTAGAGCTAGTCTCTCACTAGCAGTGCCATAGATAAAACAATATTTATATAGTATCTTCTAAGAGACCTGCCAACATTATGACTGGCACTAAGGGAAATCCAAAAAAGTACAGGTCCTCATTAGGATAGGCAAAGAATGTGGTCTTTAAAAATAACTCAAAACTGAAAATCACAGATGTCCATTAGAAGTAATGATAAAGGCCTCATGTAATTCATCATTTATGGGTCAAATGCCTATCCAAGAGCTAAATGAAGTGCCACTGGAGTTGTTCTTGCTTCTCCCGGATGCAGGAAGTATTACAACATATGCATGGAAAGGAAACTGAGAACCAGTACTAGGCATTCTAGCAGAAGGAAGGTCTATAAAACTAAAGCCCTACCCCTCCAAAAGTTTGAAGGCCCCTTGGTACCAAGGATCCCTACCAATGATTTAAGGCTACTCTCCTGAGATAAAGGCAAATCATAAGCTGTTAACACAACAAAAGTAAACTTTGTAGTGCAACTAGACACAAATATGATTTAAAAGAAGAAAGAGAAATGGCAGGAAATCCTAGGGATACAAAAAGATACCACCTACACTCACTGTCTTTCACTAATGACTACAGTACCTCCAGGTTAATACCTGTTTTGGCTTCCTAGGGCTGCCATAACAAAGTACCATATACTGGATGTAATAAACAACAGAAATTTATCCTCTCACAGTTCTAGAGGCTAGAAGTGTGAAATAAAGGTGTTGCAGGGTCATGCTCTCTCTGAAGTATGCAGGAGACGATCTTTCCTTACCTCTTCCAGCTTTTGGTAGCCCCAGGAAACTAATACAGATTGTGGTACTGATGAGAGTAGAGTGCTGCTCTAACAAAAATTTAAAAATGAGGAAGTAGCTTTGGATTTGAATAATAAGTAGAGGATTGAGAGAGAAAACCTAGACTGCACTGAAGAGATGGTAGGTGGAAATATGAACACTAAAGGTGCTTCTAATGAGGCTTTAAAAGGAAATGAGGAACATGTTATTAAATACTGGAAGAAAGACACTTCTTGTAATACTGGCAAAAACAACTTGTCTGAATTGTGTTCAGCCATTGGGTGAACTTGTATGTGATGAACTTATTTAGTTAAGGAAATTCTAAGAAAATTGTTGACATTGTGATCTACTTTTTCCTTGGTGCTTATAGTAAAATATGAGAAGAGATAAACTGAAGAATAAACTGTTAAGTAAAAAGGACCCAGCACTTGGTGATTTAGAAAATTCTCTGCCTATCCAGACAGACAGCGTGCTCTGAAGACAGGGCCAAGGGTGTGGTTGGACAATCATTTGCCTGACTCATGGATACAATCAACCACACAAGTTAGAAATAGATATGGGTATACACACATGGTTACCCAGGAAAAATCAAAATAGGGAAACGGTTATACAGTATATACATGATTACCCAGGAAAGATCTGCAGAGGACCCTCTTGTCAAATGGTTTGGACCCCATGAATTATATGAGAGACTGACAAGGTTTTTGAGAATTTCATACCAGCAGAAGTATGAAAGGGAGAGAGAAGAAAACAAAATGAAGGAAGAATAACACCAAGGGCAGCACCACAGATGACTGAACCACTGGGATCCTCTTGAGCTAAAAGGGTGGGGCTGGCCCAGCAGGTTAGAGGACAGAGTATCCAGTCAGGATTATCCCAAGCCTTGAGATCAAACGGAATTTGCCCAGATGGGTGAAATTTGCTTTAGACTAGCAACCATTTTATTCCTTCCATTTTCTCCCTTTCCTAATGGAAATAACTTTCCTATTCCTGTGCTCCCATTGTACCTTGGAAGCAGATAAGTTGTTTTCTAGGTTTCACAGATCCACAAATGGAGAAGAATTTTCCCCCCCATATAGACCATACCAGAGTTCCACCCATACCTTATTTAGATGATTTAGAACAGTGGTTCTCAACCTTTCTAATGCCAAGACCCTTTAATACAGTTCCTCGTGTTGATTTAGAAGATGAGATTTTTGAGTTAATTACATTTACATGAGATTCTGGACCTAGAGTTGATGTTGGACTACGTTAAGACCTTGGGGAATGTTGGGATAAAGTGAATGACTTTTGCACATGGGAAGGACCATGAATGAATTGGGGGGACAGGGCAGAGGGTAGACTAGTATGTGTTGATCTGTGTTCCCCAAACTGTATACTCCTGAAACGTTTGAATATCCTAGAAGGTGATGTGCTCTGATTCCATGGAGAGAGAGGACAAGGAAGCTTTGGGTTCGGTACTCACCCAGACTTCACTCTTGGTGTTTCTTCATTTGGCTGTTCCTGATTTGTATCCTTTATAATAAACCTGTATGGCACTTTCTTGAGTTCTGTGGGTTGTTCTAGTGAATTATTAAGCTATGGGGCGGAGGGGGTATAGGAACCCTTCAGACTTGTAGTTATGGCATGTTACACAGAGTTGGTATGCTTTAGGTACATTCTGGAGTAAGACAGTATATGTATAAACAAACAAACAGAAGATGCTCGTTGTTACTTTTATAGTGGATAAATTCTAAAGCAATTTCATGTGCCTTTGTTTTTTCAGGTACTAAATACGTGCCTGATATATAGCAGCCACTCAAATATTTGATGATTCTTCCATCAGATTTCTTGAACCAAGAGTCAAGAGAATCAAATTCCAGTTTTTATGACTCTACAAATTGTCCCTTCTTTGAGCCTCAGTTTCTTCATTGAATAATTGACCTAATACTCACAGAACCTGAGAGTTGTAAGAAATTTTAGTGATCACCTACTGCAGCTCCCACTTGCCTAAATCACAGAACCAGTGAATGGCAGACAGGAACTTGAACTGGGACTCAGTCACTAAGCCATAATTCTTTCCACATATCATGCTGCTAACAAGGTCTCTTTCACCTTCTTACCTATTAAATATTGGAGATGGAAATACTGATCTTTAGACTATCATCCAATCCTGAAAATACACTAACAACAGCCTAAGTTCTATCTTTATTAAACAGAAGACATAAACAAAATTATCAATATTAACCCTAGTTACTTTTTAGAGAAATGATAATATAGACAGCAGAGGATTAAAATCCTTTCAATTGTGTTGATATATCAAATGTTTAAAAATAGAGAGGCTCTATTTTGAATAGCTTCCCTGACTCCATCTTCTCCATAATTAAATGGAATGATAATAACTGGCCCACAGAACTGGTAGATTGAATTACTACTATTCTGAGATATCCACTTATCTAGTATCTTGGTATCCCTACTGTACCTCAGAGCACAATGTTTATTGTTGCTGTTGTTATCCAATGGTCTTTTTATAGTATTCTTACTTTATCTGCCTAGAAACTTTCACACTGCTAACTGTTCCTTTCTTTTTGAAACTTAACAATTGCTATTTCCTTGACATTCAAAACACCACTTTCCTAAATAATAAACATGCTTCCCTAAATAATAATGCATGTTAAGCTTTATAAATGTGTTCTGCCATTTGCTTTATTCACACAACTTTTATATATGAGATTCACCCAAGTTACTATATAGGTCTAGTTTATGTATTTTCATTATTGTATGCATTTCCATTAGGTAAATATACCATAATATTTTCATTATTTTATTGATAGGCATTTGGACTAGTTTGAATTTTCTGCTACAATAATGTTGTATGAATATTTTTAAAAGATTTTAAATTGATTTTTAGAGAAAGAGGAAGGCGGGGGAGAGAGAAACATTGAAGTGAGAGTGAAACATTGCAACCTGGGCATATGCCCTGACCAGAAATCGAACTGCAACTTTTCGGTGCATGAGACGATACCCAACCAATTGAGCCACAATGGCCAAGGCTGTATGAATAATTTTGTATGTCTCTTTACACATATATTAGAGACAAATTTAATCTGGTTTGGAGACTTTTCAGAAGTCCCTTGAGGCACCTGAAGATAAGACAGAACATAAAAAAGTCAGGGTTGGAAGTCTAACATTCTAAATCTTCTAAGACAAATGGTTGTCTGTTCTCCACTCAAATATCTCTAAGAACAAGTATGCTGGCTCTCATGTTTTCTATAATACTTTACAAGACATAATGACTAAAATAGTCTTTATTCATGTTTGAATGTCCCAGAGGAAATTCTATGTAAGTATGAATAAAAGCAATTATAATAAATAAGAAAAGCAATTATAATAAATAAGAAACCACTTAGAGATGTGCCTATAATACATCAATGAGCAATAGACATAGTGATTAAAATGAATATACAATATGTACATACTTTAATTTTAAAAGCTAACATTTGTAACACATAATACAGAAGGGGAAAAAAATAATGCAGCAGTCTTTATATGCTTCACAATTTAAGGAGCCCTGGCCAGTGTGGCTCAGTTGATTGAAGCATCGTTCCATACACCAGAAGGTGGGGGTTCGAGTCCCAAGAATTGAGGATCAGAGAAGCAAGTGACCAGCCCTGGGTTCTTTAATGAGAAACCCAGGCTTCATCCCAAATCTAAGTCACTATGGTAATATAAAAAAAGAACTTGAAATCAGAGCATCTTTAGTCACTTTCTACCAGTGAGATCTTTTATGTTTCTTAACTCCACTAAGCCTATCTCCCAAACATGGTTAATGCAAAGATTAAACTACAAAACAAATCTTAGCACTTATTTTTTTAAAAAATATTTTTATTGATTTCAGAGAGGGAGAGAGATAGAAACATCAATGATGAGAGAGAATCATTGATTGGCTGCCTCCTGCACGCCCCCCTACTGGGGATCAAGCCCGCAACCCAGGCATGTGCCCTTGTCTGGAATTGAACCTGGGACCCTTCAGTCTGCAGGCCGACGCTCTATGTACTGAGCCAAACCAGCTAGGGCTTTAAAATATATATATTTGTATTGATTTCATACAATAGAATAGAATCATAGATTGGCTCCCTCCTGCAAGGCCCACACTGGGGATCGAGCCTGCAACGCAGGCATGTACCCTGACCAGGAATTGAACCGTGACCTCCAGGTTCTTAGGTCAATGCTCAACCACTGAAACATGCTGGCTGGGCTTAGTACTTATGTGTTTAACCTAAACTTGGCCTACATAGAAACATTTCTGAATGTGAAATGTCTTCCTTGGTTTTAATCAATGCTTATAAATTTTACAGTTAGGAAACAGGTAGTGAGAGAAGATGTACTATCTATACCTCCCTAGTATATCTAGAATCAAGTCCAAACTCCATAGTTTCAGGTCTTTAATACGATGGCCCCAGCCCATCTCCTTAGCCACATTTCTCACAACTGAGTTACACAAATACAATACCCAAACCTATGGTGACTACCATTTTTTAACCAACATATCTTATACTTTCCCTACTTTGTATCTTCACCTAAATCATTAAATCTATTGAAATTTGTTCTCCAAGACCCAAATTAAATTCATCTTGAGTGTGATGTCAACCTTGTTTCCAAATGTTGAAAATGATGGCACCCTCCTCTGAATTCCTATATCATTTTTGCTTTTATTTCCCATAAAGTATTTATTGCCTTATAATTTAGGTTGAGCATGAAAAAAACTTTCTTTCCCCCAGCAGAGGTGAAGTACCCTAAAGGTAGTTGGAAGAGAACTAACATTTTAACATTTACTTTGCATCTACAAAGCACCAATTGCTTTTCTAGTAATTATGCACACACACACATATTATTTTTATAATCTTTGTGACACCCTATGAAGTAGGAATTTATTTTTTAAAGATGAGGACACTGAAAGTCTCAAAGGTTAAACAATTTGCTTACAATCCTAAGGCCAATAAATGACATAGTCCAGATAGATCTGATTGTTTCCTATATCCACCCACTAATGATCAGGAAAAACCTTCATTGCCTTTGCAATTAAGTATTGGCAGAAAAGATTTGATATAGAGTATTTGCCCTCTTATTTTCCAAGATCAAGAACAGACTCTTCAGAGCAAACTGAGTGATTAACATGAGTCCCAAATAAAAATGAAGAAATCAGAAGTCTGCTTCCAAAAAAGTTAAACAAAAAACAACTTTATTCTCCCACTCTTGTGTTTAAAAAGCCCTCCTCCTTTGAGGTTTATGCCATCTGGCTATATATCACTCTCTACCCTTCTCATCTGTTATCTACTCACCCTCCCAATGAATCACCTATATTCACTGTACCTGGGTCACAATATTCTCTCTTCCCCACATTCTAGCATTTTAAATCACTTCACAATCCACACAGAAGACTCATTTAATAAAAGAGCCTCAGACTTCCTTGTCATACTCAGCTTCACTGACCTTTACCTCTGCTGTACTCCAGCTACCCACACAGAGACCTACAACAGCTCCATATCAGACAATTTAACTCCAATATTCCACTTTCTGACCAAAACCTCCTTTTTTTCTAACTTACTTCCACCACATTTGCTCATTGACCTAACTCAAGAACTCACAAAATCTTCAAGTCCAAAACTGAACTCATCATCCAGTGTTTCCTGTCTCAGTTAATATCACCGCTATCCACCTAGTCACCCTGACAAAAAAACCTGGGTATCATGCCGGACTCCTCACCCTGTCATCTGCATAACCAATCAATCATAAAGCCTCCATTCCTTTCTCCTCATCCCTGTGATCACATTTCAAAGATGTTATTCAACCATGTCTGATAAAAACCTTTCAGTGATTTTTTAAAAAATCCCTCACTAAATTAATTTCAAGATACTCATACATACAAACTCTAACATGATATGGTATCTGCCTGTATTTCCAGCCTCACAATTTACCACTTATGTCTTCACTGTTATACTCTTAGCAGTCCCAAACTGCTTGTGATTACCCATGCAAGCTATTCCTTTTCTCACATTGATGACTTTCCTCAAGCTGTTTTCTCTGTTTGAAGCACACTTTTCATTCATCTTTGCCTGACTTACTCCTCCTTAACATTTAAGATTTGGGTCAGGTCTCATCTGTTCCCAAAGTCCTAGGCTAGCACTCTAACCGTAAGCACTATATGCATAGCTCTTACCTCTTATTCTGAGGTATACTAGTAGTATTTTAGCATTTAGAACTAAGATTGGAAGTGTATCTTATTCACATTTGTAGATCCAGCTAAAGACAATACATGGCATAGTGCTGACACAATAGTAGATGCATAAATGTAAAGGTTAGAACACGTTCAACTTAAATTTTCAGTGGGATATTCACACCAGTTCTTTCTCACAGTTTTTAGGATTTCCTACTACTAATTCCAAGTCCTATGAAGGGAAAGAACCAGAACCTTTCCTGGGTCTGTACAGTTATGTACAGAATGATGTTATACAAATTTTTATCCAACCTACATACCAGAAATCAAAACTTGACACATACACTACAAACTTCAAAACCACTAAACAACTTAAAAAATGAACATGTATGAATAAGGATAAAGAACCAATTCTGAGTGCTGGTACGTATTTGTCTATGTTATGGAAACAGCAAAACTTTGCTTAGAACTAGAAAGGGTCCCAGATACAAGAGCTTGGCATTTTATCTACAAGGCCATCACAGCTCTTCTGAGCTTAAAAAATTACTAACCAACAGGGATGCTGTAGGCAGGGTTTTAAGACCTTGGTAAAAGACCCTTTTTAAAAACTTAACCCCATACCAAGTCTAAGTAATGAAAAAGCAAGTAAAAATTAATGCTGGTAAGTGAGCAACAAAAAATGTTTTTCATAGTAATTTTGGGCCTTCTACTGGCAGTTAGAAATAGAGCATAAAGTTCAATATAATAAAGCATTTCCCTTTCCAACTAAATATTAAATTGCAGTTTGGCACCAACTAGGTTTCAATCCTTTTCAGAGTAAAAAAAATAAAATATTCTATTTGCATGGTGCATTGCAACACTTTGATATACATTAGTTCATTTAATAAAGTATTTATAGACATTTAAAAAATGAGGGCAAACCCAACATTTCCCATTTGTTCGAACAAACAGTACTAGATGTTTTTTGTTTGTTTGTTTGTTTTGTTTTTAAGATCAAAACAGCACAGAAATGAGAAAGGGACTAGAGCATTTTTTATTTAAACAGGTCAATCCTTGGGGCCAAGGAGCTTCTTGGAGAAACTTAATACTTGCTCATTCACATTAAGACGCTCTCCTTTAAAGGGGATATGGGCAAACTAGAAATCATTCAGAGAAGGGATTAGAGAACCACAACATATAATAATCAAGTGAAGGAACTGGAATTAGTGAAGACAAGACATGACTCCAGGAATATGATTATTATCTTCAGGTATCTTGAAGAGTGTCCACAAGGAAAAGGGTTTCCTTGGGAAGAGATTAGTTTTCCATCACTGGAGGAAGTGTAAAAACAGGTGGGTCAAAATATCACGGTAGAATTTGGGATTTTCAAAGCTACTTTAGCATGGGATGGAAGAAAGGGACCCTGGATGACTTTTAAATTCCCTTCCAGTCTGGAGATGTTCTGGGTTTCGGCCATCTCCTGGAAACTTTTTCATTCCTCTCGGGGCTGGCCCACAGCACTGCCCAGGTGTCCAGCCCTCCCGGCACCTTGCTCACCTGGGCGCCCAGCGCCCCCACCCCCACCCCACGGTCTGCGGTACGAAACTTACACTCCCCGCCCGTTTCCAGCGCCACAGTGAGTTGTCGCGCAGCTCCCGATGCTGGAGCCAGCCTGGAGGACGCTGCTGACAGCTCCGGGCCCCTCGCACCGCCGACCTCGGTCCTCCACCTGGGCTCGGGCCCGGACCCACAGCATCTCTCAGCTCTGGCGTCCGTGCAGACACACAGACCGGGCGCGCAGACTGACAACCACTCTGACTCCCCGCCCTCGGCTCAAAGCCTACCCCAGCCCCTCGGGCCTGGGCAGGGCGACTCTCGCACCCACCACCCCGCGATGCCGAACCTCCAAAGGTCCCTCTGTCCTTGGGTTCCCCGGGCCGGGACCTCCTGCCGCGTCAGGCCGCCGGCTGGACACTGGGACCCGCCAGCCCGGCCGCTGATGCAGAACCGGCCACCGGCCTCCGGGCCGCGCTGACGAGGTGGGGAAGGGCCGCGACCGCGCTCGGACCACCGACAGGCCGACTGGCCCCGACAGACACAGACAGCCGGGTCCCGAGAGGCAGGAGCAGAGGGCCGGCAGGTCCCGCCGCCGCCTCCCCGCCCTGGCGGGCCGTGGTCCTCCAGGCCCCTCAAGCAGCGGGCTGTCCCGGCTGGTGGAGGCAGCCGCCGAGGCGCTTACCTGCAGGCGCGGGGCCGCACAGACCGCTCACTCCCTTCCCGCCGCCATGTTTCCCCTGCGCAGGAGCGACGGAGGACGCGAGAGGGGCGGGTGGGGGCGGCTCCCGAGGGCGGCTGGCGGGCGAGCGGCAGGGGGCTCGATCCGGGCAGCAGCGCTGAGGCGGGGGCGGGGCGGAGCTGTCTGGGGGCGGGGCGGCGGCTCCCAGGCCCCGCCCCTGTCCCGCCCGTCGCGAGGTGGCGTGCGCCTGAGCCATTAGGCGGGCGCGCGGCGGGGGGAGGTGGGGGTGGGGCGGTGTGGAGAGGGCGCCGCGGAGCGGCCGAGCCCCGCCAGCACTGGCGGCCTCTCGCCTTCCGCCCGGGGTACCCGGTTCCGGCCTTTGACCCGCTCTCCAAGCGGTGTCTCAACTAGGGTAAACCCAGCCCTGAAGAGAGATAGGGGACACAGGTTCAAATCCCGCCGCCGCGGGCCTCCCTCCCCGAGGCCACGCGTGTGCCCATGAGGGAGACGACAGAAACCGAGAGCGGCCGGATCTCGGCCTCACAGGCGGGCTGACGGGAGGCGCTGCCTCGAGCTAAGAGCTGCGCCCCCGCCTCGCTCGGGGCCAGCTGTGTGATGGGTGACCTTGAGCGCGTAACCTCGCACCTCCACCCAGGGCCCTCCTCTCTGACGAGATAGCGCTTAATCCAGAGGGATGGGGAGCGGGGAAACAAGTCCATGCTTGTCAAGCCCCCGGAACTGAGCGGGGATCTAGAAAGTAAATGCCCAGTAAGGATAAGCCCCGCGGTCTTCCAGCGGTTCACCCACTCAGCAGGCTCACACGGTCATTTTTTGTTTTTTTTGGTGCCCGTTAGCACTCTTTGCTGCACTCTTCTGGGTAACGGGTTGGCCCTACTTCAGCAGTGAGGAAACAAGCGTGGGAGGTGAAGCTACTTGCCCAGGGTCACCCAGCCAGTAAATGACTGATGGAGGCTCATCTCCAGCCCCGCGGACTTCCGAGCCTGTGCTCTGCCTGCAGGGAGGGGTCAGCTCTGTTAGAGTGGGTCAAAGGGGGCAATCCAGGGTTAAACAGATTCAATTTAGCTCTTGAACTTAGCTCTTGAGTCTGCAAGGGGCAGCTAATTTCAGGCAGAGAAAGGGATGTTTGCAAAGGCATGAGGACAGGATACCGTCTGGTTGGCTGTTGTGACTGGTGTAGTGGGAGTACAGGAGGCACTAGGAGGTGATGCTGCTGAAGTTAAACAGGGAAAAGGAAGCCAGAACATGGAGGTCCTTGTATGTCTAGAATGACATTGAATGCCCTGTATGTCTTACAGTTTATTTTGTAGGCCAATGGTTTTCATAGTGTGGTCCCAGAACCCCTGTTATCCCTGAATTCCTTCCAGGAGTCAGTGAGCTCAAAATTAATTTTTAAACAATGTTAAACGTGTGCTTTTTCAGTCTCATTCTCTCGCTAATGTAAGTGAGGTTTTCCACAGAATATAGGACATAAGATATTGCAACAGGTTAAATGCATAAACAGATAGTAGAATCCAGCTGTCTTTTGTAAAGCCAGGTGTTAAGGAGATTTACACAAACGTACGACACCACTCTTCTCATTAATATTTTATTTTATGAAACATTAGAGACCGGGTGCATGAATTCATGCACTGGTGAGGTCCCTTGGTCTGGCCTGCAGGGATTGGGCCAAAACCAGCTCTCCGACATCCCCCGAGGGGTTCTGGATTGCGAGAAGGCAGTTCTTGGGTGACGCACCCCGGAATTGGGCTCACTCCTCTCTGGTTCCAGGTGCGTCACTGGAGAACCACTGCTGCCAAGTGACCGCAGCTGGCAGTTCCTGCATTGAGCGTCTGCCCCATCATAGCTACTGGCCAGTCGGCCGGTCACTTAGGCTTTTATATATAGATATTTTCATTAAAGTGCATTTATGTTAACATCAATGGGTTTATTTATTGTAAATTTTAAACAAATTAATAAAGTTTTAGAAATTAATTTTTAAAAATATATATTGTTATTGATTTCAGAGAGGAAAGGAGAGAGGAATAGAAACATCAATGATGAGAAAGAATCATTCATTGATCGGCTGCCTCCTATAAGCCCCCTACCGGGAATCAAGCCTGCAACCCAGGTATGTGCCCTTGGCCAGAATCGAACCCAGGACTCTTCAGTCCACAGGCCAATGCTCTATCCACTTAGCCAAACCAGCTAGGGCAGTTTTAATTTCTAATGTGGTAAATATTGATAGAAGTAACTAAGTGCACATAAAAAAGCTCTTCGGGGTCCTCAATAATTTTTAAGAATGGAAAGAGGTCCTGAGACCAATAGGTTTCTGAATACCTGGCAGGGGTGGGGAACCTTTTTTCTGCCAAGAGCCATTTGGATATTTACTAGTATAACATCATTCTCGGCCATACAAAATTATCAACTTAAAAATTAGCCTGTTGTATTTGGTCAAACATTTAATTAACTCACTCCTAATGCTTTGGCAGGGCCAGACCAAATGATTTATCAGGCTGGATGTCTCCCACCCCTGTATGAAAATAAGTAGCTATTGAAGTTTTAAGTTGGGGAGTGACTTAAGCAGAAAGAACTTTCAAGATCCAAGTCAGGCCTTGAGGGTTACATTTACAAGGCACAGGGATTCCAGGCAGAATTAAGGGATTCTTAAAATGTTAGCTTTCCAATTTTATCCAGCTACCCCGCAGAAAGCACAAATGACAGTCCCAACACTCTGTAATCTTTGGAGGGTTGAGATAGTAGACACTTTTTGTTATCCATAGTAGATTCAACTGTTGAGCCTGAAAATGTAGGCTTTTTCTCTGGACGAGCAGGAAAGGACAGGGCTGGTGAACAGCAGAGCTAGGACCCATTTGACACTGGATTTTTTATTCCTCATTTGGTATCGCCTCACCACCTGACAGGTGATGGGCTGATAAAGTACTAAGATGAGTGTTTTATTCCTTTATTTCCATTCATTCCTGTGTAGTGAGGATTATACTTGTGTTTGTTGTGGATGCTGTCACTCTTTCTGACCCTAGCACACTGTTTCCTCTCCTCATTGCCCATTTTCTGAGAACCAGTCAAGTCCAGGCAAACGAGAGGAAAGGAAGAGGTTGCCAATAATAGGGTGAGTGGGTGTGGGAATCCTGGCAGAGGTCCTCAAAGCTACCCAGCCCAGAGTATCCTTCACATACCTCTAGAGCTCTTCAGGCATTGAGAAGGAAAACAATTGTATCAACACCTCTGCTGCCTGGAAAACTGCCTTTGAAGAGCAGTTCCCCCAAAGTGCTGAGTATCTGTTCCTTTCACATTAACAAAAAAATGTATCCAAAGCAGATGAAAGTACTTTTTATTAAACTTGAAAACAACATGAGGTTAAATGAAGCACAAGAAAAAATGATGCAGTCAAGAGATGGGGGTAAACATGAGATGTATGAGGCTGCTGTTGGTGTAACAGCATATTATGGCATTTTTTTATAAGTAGCAAGAATATACTCTAAAATAACAAGAAGTATAATAGAGTAAATACATAAACCAGTAACAGTCATTTATTATTATTATCTAGTATATACTATATATAATTGTATGTGCTATGCTTTTATACACCTGGCAACAAGTAGGTTTGTTTACACCAGCATCATCACAAACACATGAGTAATGCCTATGTTTCGACAGCTATAAAATCACTAAGCAATAGGAATTTTTTAGCTTCATTATAATCTTACTAGTGGCCTGGTGCATGAATTCTTGCACATTGAAAGGAAATTAATTAGAAGAAATATTTAAATATCGCTATTCGCCCTTTCTCTATAATAGAAGTGTCAACCAAATTCATGATCGACAAATGACAGATCGAAACATATGTGTGCAATTGGCACCAGCGAGAGCTTTATATATATAGACTAGAGGCCTGGTGCACAAAATTCATGCACTCGGGGGGCGGGGAGGATTCCTTCAGCCTGGCCTGCGCCATCTCGCAGTCCGGGAGCCGTCAGTCGGACATCCTTAGCACTGCCGTGGAGGCGGGAGAGGCTCCTGCCACTGCCACTGCTCTTGCCAGCCATGAGCCCAGCTTCTGGCTAAGCAGCGCTCCCCCTGTGGAAGCTCACTGACCACCAGGGGCAGCTCCTGTGTTGAGCATCTGCCCCCTGGCAGTCAGTGTGCATCATAGCAGCCAGCCATTCTGCCATCAGGCTGAAACCATCTCTCTGACATCCCCCGAGGGGTTCCAGATTGTGAGAGGGTGCAGGCCAGGCAGAGGGACCCCACCGGTGCATGATCTGGGCTGGGGAAGGATGCAGGAGGTTGGCCAGCCAGGGAGGGACCGCAGGAGGGCTCCATGGTGTGTATGGCCCATCTCGCTCAGTCCCGATCGGCCGGACCCCAACAGCAAGCTAATATACCGGTTGGAGCATCTGTCCCCTGTTGGTCAGTGCACATCATAGCGAGCTGTTGAGTGGCCTTAGCATATCATTAACATATTACGCTTTGATTGGTTGAATGGACGACTGGACGACCGGCCACTTAGCATATTAGGCTTTTATTATATAGGACTAGAGGCCCGGTGCACAAAATTTGTGCACGGGGGGGCGGGGAGTTCCCTCAGCCCAGCCTGCACCCTCTCCAATCCGACATCCCTCTCACAATCTGGGACCACTGGCTCCTAACTGCTCACCTGTCTGCCTGCCTGGTCACCCCTTACTGCCCCCCCTGCTGGCCTGATCGCCCCTAAATGCCCCCCCACCAGCCTGGTCGGCCCTTACTACCCCCCTGCCAGCCTGGTTGCCCCCAACTGCCCCCCCCCTGCTGATCTGGTCGCCCCTAATTGCCCCCCTGCCGGCCTGGTCACCCCTTACTGCCCCCCATGCTGGCCTGGTCACCCCCAACTGCTCCCCCCTGCCGGCCTGGTCACCCCTCACTGTCCCACTCTGCTGGCCTGGTCACCCCTCACTGCCCCCCCCCCCCGCCGGCCTGGTTGCCCCCAACTGCCTCCCACCACAGGCCTGGTCGCCCCACACAGCCTGCTGTTCGGTCATTTGGTTGCCCCTTACTAACCCCCCTGTGGGCCTAGTCGCCCCACGCAGCCTGCTGTTCGGTCATTTGATCACCCCTCACTAACCCCCTGCCGGCCTAGTTGCCCCATGCAGCCTGTTCGGTTGCGATGGTCGCCTAGGCTTTTATATATATAGATAAACTTGCTTAATTAGACCTACTTTCTGATTTAGCTAAACTTTTTCCAGCCCAGTGAAGCACCCCAACTTCTCTTTCAGGTAATTGTCAGCAACACAGCAGTAAATATCAACATGAAGCAGATTATTATTGTAGATCATGCAGGGAGAACAAAGGGTAAAATATTTAATTGCAGCAGTGTTTGACTATATTTTGCACCGTGAGAAAACCTGAAGTCATTTTCAAGGTCTGCCATTTCTTACTTCTTTTCAGTTGGGTCAAGTTTCTAAGCTTTCTAAATCTCCGTTTTCTGGCTAATGAAAAGAAAATAGGATTCCACCGAGTCTCCTATCTACCTACTCCAGGACTTCTGTAAGGATCAAATGAGATGAGGCATGGGAAAACGCTTCACAGACATTTGGTTAAAGTGCAAAGTGTTTGCACCTGGCTATAAAGCAAGTCATGCTCCTGGGCTGAAGAAACTGCAAGGAGGCTAGTGGCCACTAGAGAGATGCATTTGGGATTTTGATATGTATGCCAGTGGCCGCTGGGCGTTGCTACGTGACATCATTACCCGGTGCCCACAGCAACCATTTTGGACTGGGCTGGGGTGTGGGCTGCATTTTGTGCCATGGGGTCTCAGCAGTGTTGGCTGTGATTTGGTGGGGTGTCACTCCAGGGTGGTGACGGGGCCTGTGTCCCACTTGGAGAAAGTTGAGTGTTGCTTTGTGGGTGCCAGGTCCATGGTGCCGTTTCTCTGTGCTTGTCACAGCAGCTCCTGCATTGAGCGTCTGCCCCCTGGTGGTCAGTGTGCATCATAGCGACAGGTTGGACGGTTGGACACTTAGCATATTAGCTTTTTATATATATAGATGGGACCATTGGCATATATTTGGTCCCTAGTTGATCAAAATGTTGTTATGTGGTACATGACTGTAAAGGTTTATTGGGATTCAGTCAGGCTTTCTATGGCTTTTTTGTGCTACAGTATGCTTTGTATCTTTCAAAGCCTATATAATATTTGTCCTCTGGCAACACACAAAAAATTTGCTAACCCCTCATCTAGAGCTACATATAATAACATGAAAATATCTTAGAAACGCATTGAACAAAAATAATAAGCAGTATGATGCCACATATAACACTTAAAAATAAGCAAAACAATACCAGTTTTGTTTAGGGACACATGTACACATGTAATAAAAGTATAAAGACATTCATGGAAACGTGGCTCCCTCCATCTCATCAACAGAGAGTCTGTCTCACATCAAATCCCCCTCACTTTTTGAATGTCTCAAATATCCCCGTCTTTAACCAGTCAGAAAAAAAAAATCAGCTTTAAAGACATTTATACTAGTAAGTAGGATCAGGTACACCCAGATTAACTCTCTACTTAAGGGCAACTGTGCCATATAACAAACTAATCATAGAAGTAAAATTAATCATATTCACTGTCCCAGGGAGTATGCAGGATGTGTACATCAGTGGCCAGGAATCTTGGGGGTCATCTTAGAATTCTGCCTACTAAACCCAGTGAGAAATCGTCTTTTCAACATTTCTCTATGAATTCCTATGGCAGTTTGTTCTGTAACTCTCTCTATGGCACAATATGCATTGTATTGTCATTATTAGATTGGATTCATTTTAAAACTTTCCTATGCTGAAAATTTCTTGAGATAGGAACCTTGTTCACACCTGTAGCTCCAATGTTTCAGGCATCACATGAAAAAGATATTCCTACATGTTCGTTGAAAAAACAAAAAAGTATACAAATTTTCTTCTGGAGCCCTGCATCGTTTTTAGATCCAGTTCAAAACTCTGACACTTCTTAGGAAGAATGACCTATCACCTCTGTATGAAATGTATCACATTCTAGTGTCTTAAGTTAGACTAGTTTCCTTGAGGGTAGTTCTTTACTTTGATTCATTCCACTTAGTATCCCAGGGCACAGCACATCACAGATTTCATTAATTGCTAATGTTTGAATTTTTAAAGAGATGAAAGGGGTTTAAAAAGCAAAAGGCAGATGGAGAGTGGATTTGGGCTATGACCAGACCCTTGAAAAGGGTCATGGATGGGGGGAAGCCAATAAGTACAGAGGCAATGGAGAAGGAAGAAAATAGGCAAATTGGTCAGGATGTAATCTTTTTAAAGAAGGATACTAACTAAAGCAAACAAACAAAAAACCTCAAGCCTGCTGTTTTATAGATTACATTAAGGAATAAATCTGGAAGAATGCTCCACAAGGGACAGCAAGAAGAAGTGATTATTCTGGGGCTGACAATCAAGGGAACAGAATTTTACTTTGTCATGCTAGTAGGTAGACAGTGACTCCAAGGAGAGTTGGTGAAGGAAAAAGAAAATGTCTTTTGGTGCTTAAAGAAAGTGGGGGGAGGGGCACTGGAACATATAAGAGCCCTTAACCTCCTTGTTGATTTGTATGTTTTCCTTTCTTGTTCACCTTCTTCTTATTGGCCTTTCTGACTTCTTTTCTGCTTCAAGGCTGCCTAAGAACATTAAATGTGCATTTTGACCAGACTTCATCTCTATACTGTTTGGAATGAGAAGAATAGTTGGCAATTTTCCGATCTGATTCACCAGGAACTCTATACCTTCTAGAAACAATTAGGAGGGTGGGATAACAGAGCCAACTGCTAAAGCCAGATGTGGGCTCATTACCACCAAAACACTAGGATGAAGCTGGATAACCAAAAGATGACAGGATGGTTGTAGTTCTTCCTAAATGATGGTTAAAAGGCAGGTTCTTTTAGACTTTCCCTTTGAACACTTTGCTCACAGCCCATATGTTTACTGGGGATCTGGCATCTGGTTGGTTATTGAGTGCTCCCAGTGAAGACCCTTGGGAGAGACATCAAAATGGCATAGCACTTTCCCTCAAGGAGCTTAAAGTCTCATAAGGAAAAGAACAATACACGGCAGAAAGTTGTAAGTGCCACAGGGAAATGTAACCAAAATGTTGTGGTGTTTAGAAGAGATTGAGGAAGGGCTTTATAAAGACTAGACACCCGGTGCACAAAATTCGTGCAGGCTGTGTGTGTGTATGTGTGTGTGTGTGTGTGTCCCACAGCCCAGCCTGCACCCTCTCCAATCTGGGACCCCTCGAATGATGTCCGACTGCCCCTTTAAGCCTGATCTAAACTGACAGTTGGACATCCCTTTACAATCCAGGACTGTTGGCTCTCAACCACTCACCTGCCTGCCTGCCTGATTGCCCCTAACTACTCTACCTGCCAGCCTTCTCGCCCCCAACTGCCCCCCTCTACCAGCCTGATCACCCCCAACTGGCCCTCCCTGCCAGCCTGATCACCCCCAACTGCCCTCCCCTCCTGGCCTGATCGCCCTTAACCACCTCTGCCTCAGCCCTGCCACCATGGCTTTGTCCAGAAGGATGTCCAGAAAGTCTCCTGGTCTAATTAGCATATTACCCTTTTATTAGTATAGATGGCATTTTAGGTGGACCTTGAGTGGTAGGAAAGTTGGAAGTGGAGGAGGGAGAGTATTGGGGAATGAGGCATTGTATGGAGAAGGCACAATAAGATAGGGACAGAAAATCAAAGGGCACGTTTAAGAAATGGCAAGTAGTTTTGTGTGGTTGGAGCTGAGGGTCTATATAGGGGAAACATGGATCAGTAAGCTGGACAGAGAGAATGACGCTTAGCTATGAAGAGTCTCAACTGTCAGCTAAGAATCCTGAGAGTGGGTAGGGTAGGATGAGCAGAGGATTTGCAGGAGTGGGGTGAGCTGGAAAAGGGGGAAGGTAGGGGAACACAAGTATAGTTTTGGGTTGGCTTTGTTAGGCTCTTGCTTTTTCCTTTGCCGGAAATGCCTCTGCACATCCTCTTCTTCACCATTTTGTGCATCCTGTGGCCCATCACAAACGCCACCTCCTTCAAGAAGCCTCGCTCCAACTCTCTAGCCAACTATGAGCTCCCAACTCTGAGCTCCTTACAGCCCACCATCCAACCCCTTTCCAGCGACTTTTATCACTGCCTACCCTGCCAGATAGCTATTTTAATCTCTATCATTTCTGTATCTTACACACATTGGTAAATGTTAGTGTTTTTGAGTCTAATAGAATTTACTTCCTCTTAAATACTCTGCCTGTAACTTGGGGATGCCATGATGCTCAATAAACCTGTCTGGCATTTCTGTAAACATAGTAAACAGAATATAGATTAGAATGCCTTCCCACTCAGTTAGGCCAGAGGCTGAGACTAGATGGGACCATGGCTCTCATCTAGTCTTCATTTTACTAGTGAGGCCCAGAGAGGTGCAGTAACTTGCTCAAGGTCACACAGTGAATTAATGATCTGAAATAACATTTGTGAGGGTTTTTTCATAGTGCCTAACACGCAGCACACACTTAGTAATCTTATCTACCTCCCAGCCTCTTGAACTTTAATTAAACACCAAACTGCTTATAATTCTTCCCATATTATATGGAAACTTATGCTGTTTCTTGCATTTGAGACTGCTCATACTTTTATCTTCTGTCTCTTCTTCCTGCCTTCACCAGGTTAAATCCTACTTATCAATTACTAGTAAGATTACCTTCCCCAGGAAACTTCATCTGATCCCTTAAATGCTCCTTGTCTTGCTCTTCGAGTAGCCTGGGCACATTCTATCATCATTGCACTCGATAAGTCTTACGCATATCATTTGCTTCTGTGCCTGTCTTTCACCTGCAGGTAAGCTCCAGAAGATTGGAAGTCTCTCTACATTCATTAAAGGCCCAGCACCTCACACTGTACCTGGAACATAATGGTGCTCAGTTAATATTTATGGAGTAAATGTGTACAGTGGGGCCCTCTCAGGCCCAGGTCACGGACCAAAGAGGCGGCCTCTTCATTGTCTACTTGAACTCTCAGGGCCTCGACTGGACTGGCTGCTCAGATTCTGATGGTGTAAAGGCTTTGCATAGGAGTGCTAAGCCTCAGACCTCACTGTTTATCTAAGGCACTTCTGCTCTTGTTCCTCTTGTAAAATACCAAATAAAAATAGTTCCAGGAAGCTGTGTGGCTGAGATATTCCAGGCTCTGTCTGAGCTTCGAGATGAAGGCTATTATTGTTAGGAAGTTGGTCATTAATCCAACCTGCCTTTTCTCCGTGCTGTGCTTCTACACCCTTCTGAGGGCACTGGTTCTTGTTGTCCTCAGTTGCCCTTAAGCCTGTCACTAGCTGATAACTGGGAAAGAAAAAACTTGACCACAGTTGATGTGAAAATGATCTAAAAGATAATAGTTGGCTACAAGCTCACTATGTGCTCTGGGCTTGTGACTTTAAGTTAACTTACACTTAGAGTGCCAGATGGCTAGTATCCTCATTTATAAGATGGGGGAAATAACGCCTACCTTACCAGATTATTGCAAGAGTTAAAGAAAATAAGATAGGCAGAGGTTCCTGGCACACAGTAAAGGTTAAAGAAATGTTACATTAACTCAGAAGTCATAACTCTCTTACTTTATTCTGCTACAGCCAGACTTTGCCTGGGCTATTATGTTTTAACCTAGGCATCATATTTTAAAAGAGGAGTGTTAACAAATTATCGCTCAGAAGCAAATGACCAAGATGATAAGAATCTGAAAATCAGACTTTACAATAAACAGCTGAAGGATCAGGGAATATTTAGCCTAGATTAGAAATAACTACGATAGAATCTATATATATAAAGGCAGAGACAATGACGACCGAAATGACCGATGGATGGACTGGATGCTCAACACAGGAGCTGCCCCCTGGTGGTCAGTGCGTGGCCCTCCCACAGCGGTAACAGCCACTCAGAGGTCAGGTCTGCAGCCACTGGGCTGACCCTCACAGGCCGCCACCCACCAGTGCACGAATCACAGCACTGAAAGCTGGCGGTTACCAAGTACCTCCTTGTGGTGGGTGAAGGCCGCCTACTCTCCACAGAATCTCAACTAATCCCAGAACCTGCATCACAGGGTTGATCTAAGCGTTTCTATTCATAGCTTTCAGAATGGAATGAGATTATCAGCTTTTAAGTAGTTGAGGGAAAACACACACTGCTCCTTTTTCATTCTCTTCCTCCCGCCTTCTTGCAAGAAAAGACCAGCTGGCTCCCAAGGCCCCGCCCTGAGCGCTGTGTGGAGAGCTCACCTGCCCTCAGCTCCAAGTGAGTCTGCCTTCCAATGGCCTTTACACCTAACACCACTGCCTGCGCATCTTACTCAACACGTATCACTGACTGAGCACCCACTGTGTCCCACGTGATGCCCAGGTGCTCTCAGAGCAGCAGGGAGCCAGCTGCCCTGTCCTACAGAGCGTGCATTGCACCAGGAGAGAACAGGGGTGTGGGGAGGACAGACATGAGGTGCAGATGTTAGAGGGCACGGGCACCATGAAAACATGGGAATGAAGCCACATAGGGGCTCCGGGAAGGAGGGGCAAAGGGAGGCTCACTGTGGGAAACTGGGTTGGAAGAGAGCCAGGCGGACGCCTGGAGAAGGGCATCAGGCAGAGGGTACAGCCTATGGAGGGGCAGCAGGATGAGCAAGAGGTTGAATGGAAGGGGGTCAAGGCTGGGTCAAGGGGCACATCCTACAGGGATCGAGGGCCCATGAGAACCTGGTGTACCCTGAGTGCAGGTGGAGGCACCGGGGCTGTAGGTGAGGACCCACTGGCTTCTGTGTCAGGAGCAGACTGAGGGGGAAGAGGAAGCAGGGAGACAGCAGGAGGCGACAGCACCCTCTCTGAGGGTGATGCGGAGACAGTGGAAACTGTGGCAGCCAAGATGGCGGCTTTGGGGTGTACTGGAGGGAAGCCAGAGCATGAGGAATGATGTGGGCGGGGGAGGGGTAAGGAGGCCCCATGCTCCACTCGGCCCCTGGGAAGGCAGGGTCTCCAGCAGCTGCTGGCAGGGGGCCGTCCATTTTGAGGGTCTGACTGTAAAACCCAGACCTTAGTTTGAGCTCCACACTAGGGTCGTGGAATGTTCACGACCAGCCTCCCACGCTGAGGTCCAGGAGGCGGGTCATTCCCTGCTGGCTGCCCTAATCCCTCCACAGACCCCTGCCCCAAGCTCTCTTCAGTGATGACAAGTACTTATTGGAAACAAGCAAATGGTTTTATTTTTGGTACAAAAACAACAAAACAGAATGTACAGTATTATGGAAAGCAAACATTGAAAACTAGGAAAATGAAGCCCCTCTTTGGAGACACAGGTCAGCTGTGCCCAGAACAAAAGGTCTCAGGGTCCAATGCAAAGGGCTTCCCCAGGTGGTCTGACTCCAATCCCTGACTCCAGTTTCCAAAACAGAGAGGATCCCGTACCACAAAACAGAAAGGCGGAGACCAGCCCCAAGTCCAGTGGCCTAAGGCAGTGGTTGGCAAACTGTAGCTCGCAGCCACATGCAGCTTACAAGCCGCGGTTTGCCGCTCTGTTGACTAATGAGTATGCTGACCACTGGCCTAAGGCAATGCTTGCAGTGCTTCTGGAGAAAGAAACGCTCCTGAGACTCTGGGACAGGGCGATCAACATCCAGATCACTGCCTCTAACTCCCACCCAGGGTCTGTGGTGCTCCCAGCTCTGCCCCTCCCTCCTCCTTCCTCACCCCTCCCAGGTGAACCACAGATGGCCCTTCCCATCCTCCACCCTCCTCAGCTCTGATGGCAGGTAGGGAGGGTCGGGGGGCATGTGGGGAATCTGAGGGCCTCGAGGAAGTGCCACTTGAAGAGCCAAAGACAGTATCTCATGAGTGTATGTTTAGAACTGGTCCCCCTCTCTCCCTCCGACTCTGTCACTGCAAAACTTGGCTGTTTGGGGCAAGTCGACCTCTGGAGTGTTAATTCTCTCTCCTTTAAAATAAGAACAAGAGCCCAGTGGGCATGGCTAAATGGTTGAAAGTAGACCTATGACTCAGGAGGTCAAGGTTTGACTCCCTGTCAGGGCACATGCTCAGGTTGTGGTCTTGATCCCCAGTGTGGGGTGTGCAGGAGGCAGCCAATCCATGATTATCTCTCATCATTGATGTTTCTCTCTCTCTCTCCCTCTCCCTTCCTCTCTGAAATCAATGGAAGATATCCTATATAATAAAAGCCTAATATGCATATTGTCCCCTCAACCAGGAGTTTGACCGGGAGTTTGACCGCTCGCTGTGATGTGCGCTGACCACCAGGGGGCAGCACAGAATATGGTGGGCGTCAGCAGCGGCTGACAGTGGAGGTGCTGCTGGCCCCAATGGGCTTTCGAGACTGCAGGGGCTGGTTGGGCTCACCGTGGGTTCGCGCAGAAGCCAGTCTGTCGAGGCCGGCTTGGAGAGAGCATGCTGCCTGCCCGGCATCAGTGTGGCACCACTGGGCGACCCAGAGGCCCATGCTGCACCCTGGCCCACGATGTCTAGCCGCGCTTACCACATCTCCCCATGGGGACTCAGGCGCTGTGACTCAGGCAGAGGGGGGCAAGTGGGGACCCAGGAGCCCAGGTGCTATCCAGGGCCCAGAGGTCAACTGGGACCTGCCCTTCCATGCCAGACACTCATGCTTCAATTGCCAGCCAGGCCTAGGGACCATACCGGTGCATGAATTTCATGCACGGGGCCTCTAGTCTCTATATATAAAAGCCCAGCGACAGGACAGCAGAATGACCAGAATGACTGGAACGACCGGTGGCTATGATGCGCACCGCGATCAGGGGCAGGGCCGGCCAGCCAACCACCCGCAGGCCCCCCCACCTGCACCAGCCCAGTCCAATGGGTCTCCATCAGGGCAGGCCAGCTGGACCCCACCCATGCACAAATTCATGCACTGGCCTCTAGTAGAATATATACTTATATATAATGATATATAAAATCTATCTATATAATAGAGGAATATGCAAATTAGCCGGGACGCTGTAATGTCATGACCGAACAGCAGGGACCTGAGGCTGCATGGTGCCTGGCTGGGATAAAGGACCTCAGGCTGCGCCCCCACCCCTGCAGGGCTTGATGGGGACCTCAGGCCACACCCCTCACCTGGCGGGGCTTGATGGGGGACCTTAGGCTGCACCCCTTGCCCAGAGGGGTTTGATGGGAGACCTTAGGCCACGCCCCCACCCCAGTGCCAGGCTGGGGGACCTCAGGCTGCACCCCCCGCTCCGCCCCAGTGCTAGCTGGGAGACCTCAGGCTGTGCCCCTCACTGGGCAGGGCTTGACAGGGGAACTGAGACTGCACCCCCACACACAGCGCTGGGCCGGGGGACCTAAGGCTGTGGCCCCCAGCCTGGAGGTGCTTGATCGGGGTGGGGCTGGCTGGGGCTGGGTCTCACCCAATGGGGGTGGGGCAGGCTGGGTCTGGGTCTCCTGCGTTTTCAAATGCTCATGCAGATGGTGGGAGGGGACTTGACTCTAGGTCCCGTGGCATGCCCCAGACTTTGACAGGAGGGAGATTTTCATATACATTTTACTAATTTTCTTAAATCTCTGACACTTCTATTATAGAGAAAGGGCAAATAGCAATACTAAAATATTTCTTCTAATTAATTCCCTTTTAATGTGCATGAATTTTGTGCACAGGGCCACTAGTATATAATAAACAATATATAATATAATAAATTATGTATATAATAGAATGGCATAAGGCAAGGCCTTAGCAGGGTCTTCACATAACTGAAGCACTAACATCTGGAACAGGATTGAGCTTCAGTTCTATTTCTTTCTTTTTTAATAGATAATCCTATATCTTTATGTAGTTTTGTTGAGCAGGTTTTACGTTTTCTTTTCTTTTTTAATATATATTTTTATTGATTTCAGAGAGGGAGGGAGAGGGAGAGAGAGATAGAAACATCAATAATGAGAGAGAATCATTGATTGGCCCCACACTGGGGATCAAGCCCACAACCCTGGCATGTGCCCTGACTGGGAATCGAACCGTGACCTCCTAGTTCACAGGTCAACACTCAACTACTGAGCCACGCCAGCTGGGCATCAGTTCTATTTCATAAATATTTATGGAATACCTATGAAGTGCCAGGCACTGGGACTGCAAAGAAAAGTAAAATACAATCCCTCTCCTTGAGGATCTTGGACTACAAAGGACTGTGCAATGCAAAAGAGGCTATTGCAGGGGTGTGTGCAATGTGCTGGGCAGCTGGGAGAAAGCAGAGAGGAATGAGTTCTGCAGAGAGCCGGGGGAAGGCTTCACCAAAGAGGTGACATTTGGGGGAAACTTAAAGGAAAACTAAGATTGTTTTAGGCAGAGAAAGAAGGGAAGGACACATATGCAGCAAGTCCAGCATGTGCAGAAACAAAGGAAACCTCATGGAAAGCGTAGGGTGCTCTGGAAGAGCAGAGGGAAATGGGCCTGCAAAATCCAGTTGGAGCCAGATTATCAAGGGTCTTGGATTCAAAGCTGGAGAGTTTGGACTGTTTTACCATCAAAGCATTTAAGCAGGTGGATTTTATTTTAAAAGGAAAGCTCTAATGAACTGTGCCGAGAGGGCTTTACAGAAGGCAGGGGAGACAGGGCTTCTTGGCATTCTGACACATGGGCTTGAATCTTACTGTGGGTGAACTTGGGCACATTCTTAAACTCTGAACTTTCCTCCCCAGTCTTATATTGGGATGATCACATCTATTTTAAAGGGATATTTTAAGAATCAAATGAGGCAATATATTCAAGCCTCTTACATGTATTTGATACTCAAATGGTGCTCAATAAATGAGTACCATTTCCTTCCTTCCCTTTCCTTAATGGATAGTGTAGATAGAGAAACAGAATTCTGCTCAATGAACCAGGGAATTATGACCAAGCCATGGGATAAATCCCCTTGGTAGAAATGAATGCATCACTATGTATGCTCAAGAAGGCTATTTCTTTGTTGGAAGGGAAGCAGAACCAGATAAACCTCTAAAGTCCCTTGCTACTATAGGATTTTATGATTGTATCACCTAAGTACTAAGGAGATGGTCAAGAATCTGAGGTTTGATACAACGTTTTAGTATTGACCTTATTGAATGCAGTCCATTAGACCCAGAAGAAATTAATCCTTTTCAAAACGAACATCTGTTACTGAAGTATACAATTTGAAAAGACCAACTCTTAACTTATAATAGTCCCTCAGAAGTAGGTAACCCTAGAGCAGGAAAAAGAACACTGGATTTGAAGCTTAGGGGCTTATATTCCAGTGTCAGAAATTAAGGATTTTGCTGTATGGTCTTGACAGCACCTTTCCCATGCCTTGGTCTGAGTTTTTCCATCAGGAACCTCCGTTGAGCCTCTGAGGGGTCTTCTATTAATAACATTCTAGGATTCTGGGAGTCTAAGTAATTAAGATCATGAAGTCATGGATATAAAAATACTAGATTCCAAGTGTTCCTACAGTAACCACATCACTCACAGGTTATACATATGTGTCAATTAACAGCACAGAGCTTCATAAAATATATTTTAAAATGTGTTGCTTGCACTGGGAGTGAGACTCATTTAACATCCTTCTTAGAATCAGAACTTTGGAATTCAGTGCATTTCAATTCTCAGCATTAACTCAGCTGCAAATTGGATGATTTCCTATTTGTGGCTGAGAGAGAAGACACTGTCTCCAGTATGGCAATGAAATAAAAACATCAGTCATCTGTCACAGAAGGAGATTGGTTTATCTCCATGTTAACTTCAGGGCCTAGATGCCGCCTCCTCTGGGAGCAGACAAAAATGAAGACGAGGTGCCTTGCTTTTTACATGCTGTTTCCTCTGATTGGAACGTCCTCCTGGCCAAGTCCTGGTCATCCTGCTTGAAACCTCCCTCTTCCTCCTTTTCCGTTCCCTCCACTCACTGTGCTCCCCCAGCATTGTGTATCTGTTACAGCTCGCATCTTCGTGTACCACAAGTATTGCCTGCATGACGAGTGATTCTCTGTGAATGGGCAAGGGGCACGGCACTAGCATTTGCTGAGCACCTGCAGTGTGCCAGCATACATATGCTGTCACGTAATTCACACAGTGATGCTTATGGAGTAGCATTGTTATTCTTTAGCTGAGGAAACAGAGATCAGAGGAGTCAAATAACTTGCTCAAGCCCTAGCCGATTTGGCTTAGTGGATACAACGTAGGCCTGTAGACTGGAGGGTCCCAGGTTCGAAGACCATACAACTAGTCAGTAACTGAGTCTGGTTTTGAATCAGACCCTTTCAGCTTCAAAGTCCTTTTCTTGTCTTACTCATCTCTGAACTCTTAGTATAGGCCCAGCCTTTGGTGTATGTCAGTGGTCGGCAAACCACGGCTCCTGAGCCGCATGCGGCTCTTTGGCCCCTTGAGTGTGGCTCTTCCACAAAATACCACGTGCGGGCGTGCACGTACAGTGCGATTGAAGGAGTACCCTAATTAAGTTAATACCTATGTAGTTTAAGTTTAAAAAATTTGGCTCTCAAAAGAAATTTCAATCGTACTGTTGATATTTGGCTCTGTTGACTGAGTTTGCCGACCACTGGTGTATGTATTGAATGACAATCCGGTTCTTTTTAATCAGTAAAGATTTGCTGAATAACGTGCTGGGGAGCTACAGAGGAGAATGTAACTGGGTGCAGAACAATCTAGCTCTTTCTTGACTTTCAATGAGCTTCTGGAGACTTCTGCTTCGAAATGAAGACACTCATTGGTGGAGCCGCAGTTGAGCCGGAGAGGCTGTAGTAGTCTCTTGACAAGGCCAGCTGGGAGGAGAGACTTGTTTGAACCAAATTAGTTTCACATCTTTCTAACAATTCTGCTTTAAGGTCCTAGTGTCATAGAGAAACAGAATTCAAAAACAACTATCATACATATGAAAAGGGCTATATGAAAGGAGGTACAAGGTCCTAAGAGAGTAGAATGGAGAGGGGAGGGGTGCATTCGGCCAACAAGAATTAAGGAGGGGTTCACAGAGAAGGTGGCATTTGAGCTGAGACTTAAACGATAAGTAGCTGTAATACAGGAACCAAAAGAAGCATCTGAGGAGACCTGTTAAAATGCAGATTCTAGGGTCCCACCTCCAGAGACTCTGACTCAGGAAATATTTTCCACAAGACCCTCAGATTATTTTGATGCGAAGAAATCACAGAGCACATGGATGTTTATGATAAAATCAGAGCCAAGCCTGGTTGAAGTTCAGTTTGCCTGTACTCTGACGGGAACTGTTCCCAATCATATCACAACGAATGCTTATAATTCCCTTTCCTTACCGGAAGGAGGAAGCCAGTGGTGTGCTGGTAAATGTTTTAATAACTGGCTGTTTGGTGGTGGTAGTGGGGGGGGGGGGGAAGTAAAAACAAACAAAAATCCCTGATTTATAGCATTTGCCAAGTGTCTATGGTATAAATACACTAAGCCGATAACATCCCACCAAAGAGTCATAGAACACTGAATTGGGAAGAGATACTCGCCATTGTCCCTCTCAGGCTGGTAGGGGCCAGCTTCAGCACCGGCTGGAGGAAGCCCGGGTAGGAAAGGGGACTTACCTCCCTGGGCCGCAGTTACCTCACTCATAAAATGAGAATTCATGCAGGGCTTTTGATTTCTAATGGATTATGCTTTACTCGTGACTAAGCATTAGGCCTTGCCTGGGGCCATAGGGCTCGAGAGGCTGAATTCAGGTGGCCAGGTAGCCAGGGTGCTCAGGGATGGGGGACAGAGCTGGCTCAGCTCTGCTTATCTTGTCTTTCTCGAGAGGGTAGTGGAGTCACAGACTGAGTGTAAGAAGCATGGGCTTTGGAGTCAGCACGACTTAGAATCCTGATTGGCCCCAACGCATACCAACTTCAGTGACCCTCAGTTCCCCTATCTGTAAACTAGGGGAAATGATACTGTACCTATCCCACAGAATGGTTGTGATGATTTGATAAGGTAAAGTATGACATGTGGTAAAATTTCTGTAAATATTAATCTCTCTCCTTGTCTCCATTTCTTCCCTTGCCCATGATGGTTATTTCTAGGTTTTACCAGAGCTAGTTAGACCAAGGGCCAGTTTCATTCATAGGCAGAGTAGTAACTTAGCCATACTATATAATTTGAGGGAAAGATCTTTCAAACAAACAAACAAATTATATACTGTCTAGGTATGTACATAGAGGGGCCATAGAAGGGTGTGTGTGTGAGGGAGTGTGTTTGTCTACTATTCTATCATGGGGATTGAGCTTCCACCATTTAAATCTTTGTCAGTGTCCTTTAGCCAAAGACCACTAGGAACAAACCCATAGTCAATGTTGTGTTTATTACTTGCTGCACGAAGGACATGGCACTCCTTGTGGACCTGTGGGGTAGGGTATCTCAGAAAGCAGGCATTAGGAGGGGCCTGTTATAAGCAGGAGTTTGTTCTGGGTTGGGGACCGGTAGAAGGCAGAGGCAATTTAATGATTAGGTATCTTATTTTTTATCTGAGAGAGAGAATGCAGAAAATCTAAGGCTCTAACTCAGGGGTCCCCAAACTTTTTAAACAGGGGGCCAGTTCCCTGTCCCTCAGACCATTGGAGGGCCGGACTACAGTTTAAAAAACAAACAAACTCTGAACAAATTCCTATACGCACTGCGGGCCCGGGACGAGTCGGCTGCTAAGCAGGACAGGCAGCAGCACCCAGAGGGCGGGATAAATGTTCTGGCTGGCCGCATGTGGCCCGCGGGCCGTTGTTTGAGGATGCCTGCTCTAACTGGTAAAGAAACAGCCATCATTCATGTTGCCCAGAAGAGGGCGATGTTGGTCATCTTATGATTTTGCCCAGTGTTCTTTTTGTCTGTATTCACACATGATTATGGAGTGATATATTTTTTGTCTTGCTACATCATGATTGCAGTGACCTTGTCTGGCACTGGTGTTCTGTGAACTTGCTTATGTTCAGCAGGAGAACGCCATGGCCTAGCAGTGAATGCCAGGCCTGCCAACCACGGTCAGGGTGTCTGTTTCCTTTCTCATCTTATTTATCCAGAAAACATTTACAGATGTCTTTTAGGCATGGTCACACATTATCTCATTCATAATCCTGTGAGAAATAATTGTCTCCATTCTATAGATGAGGAAACTGACTCCGGAAGATGAGTGATTGTCCATTTCGCACCAAGTTTTTTTGTTTTGTTTTGTTTTGTTTTGTTTTGTTTTACAAAAAGATAGTTTCTGGGGATTTCAATTCAGAACAGTCTAACTCCACGTCCAGGGTTCATTCTATTAAGTTGTTCCACAAAGGCCGAGGCCCCAGGAGGCTTAGGAACACCCTAACCCTCCCTTGTTATCAGGAAGAAATTGCCATTCCCGGCAGGACTAGCCTGCCCTGCCTAAGGCCTTGACAACTCAGCGTTGGTGCTGGGCACACCAGCGAGGCACACGCCTGCTCTCAATAGGTACAGTGGTTTGGTATAGTTAAGAATGCAGGCACCTGGGCTCTTGGTCCCAGACTTGCCAGTAACTCCTTGGTGATCTGCAATAAATCATTTTCCCACCTTGGACCCTTGTTTCTTTGTCTAATGATCTAAGAGCCCCTGAGCTCAGGAAATCTATGAATAAATATTGAGTGAATGAATGTATGAAATGAGTGAGTGAGTGAGTGAGTGAGTGAGTGAATGAATAAATGATAATCTAACCAGGGGTGTTCTGTAGTCAGTGTTTTGTTTTTCCCCAACATTTCTGCTCTGTCTGGTTTGGGTGGTTCCATCCTTTCCTGTCCTCCCCTTGTTCCTATCTCTGCTGCCCTCCTAGCCCTCCCTCCACAGTGTCTAGGGCTCCCTTGTCCTCTTCTGGCCTGGTGTCGCCTCAGCCTTAATGACCTCAGCCCTCATTTCCAGTTGCTCCTGCCACAGTGTGTGGCCACTTCCACTGTCGTTCCCTGAAACTCCCTGCTCAACTTGCTGAGCCAGGAATTCCTCAGAGTCAGGCTCTTAAAGGGGACTAGGGCCTTGTAAATGACCCAGTCTAACCCCTTCTGGCCCATAGAGGGGACACAATTTACCCACAGCCACAATAGCAACTGAGCGTGAGTCACGAACAAAACCCAGATATCCTGATTGCTAGTTATACTTCCTTATCTTCTGGGAAAGGTCTGTTTTTATTTGAAGCTGCAAACCGTAGTACATTTAGTATGTTGATTCCACACATATTTGTTGACCAGTCTCCTGTACTGGGTTGTAGAGATAGGAAGAAGAATAAAATACTGTCTGTGCTTCTAGGGAATTCTAATTAAGTGAGGAGACAAATAAATAGATAATTACATTATGAGTGTTCTGGTAGCTAAGTAGGCAAAATGCTGCAGGAAGACGGGGACAGAGCAAGGAAATGCCAGGGATGGAGAGAAGCCATAATGTTTGAGTTGGGTCTTGAAGTATGGGTAGGAGTTTACAAGCAGAGAGAGTGGGTGGGAGTAGGAGAACGTTGCCGTCAGGGGTAGCTACTTAACCTTTAGAAAGGCATGGAGCCATTGAGGAGCACGGCAGAAGTCTCCAAGTATGCAGTGGTGAGACCGGGAAAATATTGTCCTGTAATGAGGGATTTAGGTTCTGCTTTCAGTTCTGCCACAGAGTCACTGGTTGTCTTTAAGCAAATCACTTGGTTTCTCTGTGTCTCCGTTACCTCCTTATCTCCCCAGGGGGATACCTACCTGCCTTCTAGCTATAGAGCCGCTCTATTCAATATGGTAGCCACTCGCCACAAGGCACTATTTAAATTTAATTAAAATTAAATAAAATTTAAAATTCAGTTCCTCGGTTGCACCAACTACAATACAAGTGCTCAGAGCTCCTGTGGCGAGTGAGTACTGAACAGTTTCATCATCTCAGAAAGGTCTGCTGGACAGTGCTGCTCCAGAGGCTGGTGATGGACCCTGAGAGGGAAAGAAATTTGTCCCATCACATAGCAAGCTCTCCAGCCTCTCACCCGCCTGTTTCAGAGGAGATCTCCAAGAATAAGATAGAGAAGACACACCATTCCCCTGCCCAGCCCAGGGGTTCTTTGTCCCTTGGTCAATACACATTATTTTCTGATTTAACTATGTGAAAACCTATCCCAGTACTTGGCCCATAATAGGGGCCTTCATGAATGGTTAGCTAGTTCACTCCTCAGCTACCTTATGAGGAAAAGGTCCAAAGTGGCCGGATCTCATCTCTAGATTTCCAAGCTATTTTGAATGAAAGAATTTAGGATACAATAATGGTCTCCAGGCATCATTTTGTCCTAAACATTTAAAGTTTTATTTAAATTGTAATCCAGGTGATCCTATGCAGAACCTGTATGTCAGATATATGACCTTTTGCGTTGCCTTCTCTGTAGCTACACGTATGACTGTGTCTTGGAGCTTGCAGAAATTAAACACTGGAAAACCATGTTTGTAATGTACGACACTTTCAGGTGATCTGGTTCAATGGTTTAACAACAACAAAAATCAGCTAGCAGGTAGAATCAATATTTTTAAAAAAATGAACATGAATGTAACACCTGTTCTGAACCAAACTGTTTTGAGAGGGTCTAATAGTTAACAACTCTATGAGGTAGGGAGGTGAGCACTTTCACTATACTTGCTTTGCAGCCAAAGAAATGGAGGCCAGGATAAGTCATTCACCCAAGATCACACTGCCTCAGAGCCCAGAATGTTAATCTTCACCTAGAGCCCTCTCAACTCTGCAACTGTTAAACATCAGGACTTGAGGGAGGTTTTGGGACTACCTACTTCCATTTTTTTCTTTAATTATGACGATGCCAGAGACCACAAAGGGGTATTGATCTGCCCAAGGTTACTCAGCAAGTTTCTTATGTCAGACCTTGAAGCTGAATGTGGGTCTCCTGAGTCCTGTTCGGTGTCCTCTGCTTCACGACTTTAAAAGAGCCTAATAAATAAACGGACCTGCTGAACATCTCGCCTCTGGTTGTCCAGCGTGTGCTGATGCTTTTATGGAAAAAAACCCTTGGACTTGCAGAGTCCTGGCATCAAGTCTTTACCTTGGTTGCTTACCCAGTGACATTAAGCGAGTCACTTTATATGTCTTAGATTCAATTTCTCCAGATGAACATTAAGAATGTAATTGCCCAAAGGATTAAAGCAGAGTGCCTGACACAAAGTAACTGCTCAAGAAATAGGAGTGGATTCTGAAGATACAGGTCCTGTCCTCTACATTCTGGGTATGGAGGCAAGATTGACATGCAAAGAGGGATTCAGGGGCAACAGAGAGCAAACTTTGTTGACAGGTCAGACAATGAATGTTAAGACAGTTAATGTGCTGTTGGCTTCATCAGGCAAAGGTGTCTTTAACCTTGAGGCAGTGTTTCTCAACCTTCCTAATGCCGTGACCTTTTAATACAGTTCCTCATGTTGTGGTGACCCCCAACCATAAAATTATTTTCGTTGCTACTTCATAACTGTAATTTTGCTACTGTTATGAATCGTAATGTAAATATTTGTGTTTTCCGATGGTCCTAAGCGACCCTGCTAGCTGCTGTAGATGCAGAGGTCCTCAAACTATGGCCCACGGGCCACATGCGGCCTGCCGAGGACATTTATTCAGCCCGCCGCTGCCTGTCCTGCTTAGCAGCCGACTCGTCCCGGGCCCGCAGTGCGCATAGGAATTTGTTCATAGTTGTTTTTTTTTTAAACTATAGTCCGGCCCTCCAACGGTCTAAGGGACAGTAAACTGGCCCCCTGTTTAAAAAGTTTGAGGACCCCTGGTTGAGCCTAAGACCATCGGAAAACACAGATACTTACATTACGATTCATTAACAGTAGCAAAATTACAGTTATGAAGTAGCAACGAAAATAATTTTATGGTTGGGGGTCACCACAACATGAGGAACTGTATTAAAGGGTCGCGGCATTAGAAAGGTTGAGAACCACTGCAGGGGATTCATCAAGAAATCATCCAGGAAAGGCTGGCCTGCAGGAACCAGACTGAACACTAGGTGGCGCTAGCAGTCCACCTAGAAACCAGGAGGGACTGAAGAAACCTGGGCAACTTGATGACGGGCAGTTTTGGTCTTGTTGCTTCTAGGACATGGGCCTAGAGAGGGAGAGACCCTGGCAGCCCCAGGGTGCTGTGGCCCAGAAAAGAGGGGTAAAGAGAAATTTTACACTCTTTAATCTTCCTGGGCCACCCTTTTTAAGTATTATCTCAATTTTACACACAAGGCACTGTGACTGAGCGGTTAAATGATTTATCCAAAGGGATACTATGAAGATGTAGATCAAGGATTTGAACCTGGGCCCACTAATTCCAAAGTTATGCTCTTTCCAGAAAACTATGTGCTCCCAGCCAGTGGAACCACTCTATCAACAGAGGCTAAACGGGATGTGAAGGGAAGAAACACCAGAAAATAGAACACGAAGTTAAAGCAGCTTCCTTCCCTGTGACCTCTCTAGACCAGGTCCTCATCCACGGATCCCTATAGCCCGGTCCACTGCAAGTGCTTCCTAATCCATTTCTCTGCTTCCCTTCTAGTATTCTGGGTTCTGTCCTCCAAAGTAATCTTGCTAAAATAAAACCATATCAGTTATTCCCCAGTCCAAAACCCCTCCAATGACCTTTTATTCCAATTAGAAGGACTTTCTCAGCAGGCCTACAAGCAGTGGTGGCTGGTAAATACTTAACAACAGGCTTTCAGGGTGGGGAGCCCTGATTTGTAGCACTTGCCAATTGGGTGTGCATCCTCCCTCCATGGCTGATTTCAAGCTTCCAGCATGACGTCACTGAACATTAAGCACTCCAGAGCCATCTGAGTTGGCTCCAGCATGCCGCCACACCAAGGCCCCACACGTAGGATCTGGCCTCAGACTTCTGCAGAGAACTGCTTGTCCCTCTGCCCCGGTTCGCTCTGCTGGATCCCTGGCCTTCTCTCTGCTTTTTTTTTTTTATTATTTTTTTTTATTGATTTTTTACAGAGAGGAAGGGAGAGGGATAGAGAGTTAGAAACATCGATGAGAGAGAAACGTCGATCAGCTGCCTCTTGCACACCCTCTACTGGGGATGTGCCCACAACCAAGGTACATGCCCTTGACCGGAATCGAACCTGGGACCTTTCAGTCTGCAGGCCGATGCTCTATCCACTGAGCCAAACCGGTTAGGGCCTTCTCTCTGCTTCTTAAACATACAAGCACTTCCACGCAGGGTCTTGGCACTTGCTCTTCTCTCCATTTGGGATGCTCTTCCCCCAGATCTGTGCCTAACTTGCTGTATCACTTCATTCATTTCTCTAATCAAATGTTACAGAGACAACTCACATAAGATATTCTAACCCTCACCTTCAATCACTTTTACTCCCTTACTCTGCTTTATTTTTCTCTGAGGGCACCAATCTGAGGACAATGATGACCATCACTGTGTTCCCACCTCTAGAATAGGGCTGGTTCAAAGAAGACACTCAATAAATAGTAGTTGGATTAATACATTAATAATTGGGTTTTCTCTATATGTCATGAGCCAAGGGCACACCTCATACAGGTTCAGTGATTAGACATGTGAGACCCCACCAGCATCACAGGATGAGAGGCTTGGTCATTAACATAAACCTAGTTGTGGATGGGTCCCTGGAGTCTGGAGAGAAAACATCAAACCACTAGGCAGGCTGAATATGTAGAGAAAAACTAATCCCACCCAAGAAAATTCCATAAACTAAAATTCTGAGATACACAAGGAAAATGAATGCTGATGAAGACAGCTAGCAAAATCAATAATTGGGAGAATGATGCCTCTACAGACAAAAGTAAAATAATAGAATTGTCTGGAAACAGCTTCAAAATAAATGTTTAAGCTCTTCAAATAAAGTCAGGAATAACAGTCATCCATAAAAATGGGCTAATAAATTATAAATTAAAAAACAAACAGAAAGGAGACAAAATCATTTAGAAACTTTATAAATGAGAAACAGTTATTGAAATAAACTTAGAAGACAGACTAAATCTATATTAGACATGGTAGAAGATAGGATTAATTATTTGGAAGAGAGAATTGGGACTTTCACTTGGGATACAACAAGAGATAAAGAGATATGTTATGGGAAAGAGCTGTATAGAAGTTAGAAAGGTTCCAATGCAATATTTAGGCTGTAGACATTGTCATTGTCTGGTGCAATTTCCTTGGCTGACCCCAACAGTCACCTGAAGACAGCTCTGTATAGGATGAGGGCATTTTCTGGCAGTAGAAGCACGCTCAGCTTGCACAAGGGGCAGGCAGAGTACTGGGGGAATTAGTCCCAGGAAAGACCCTCAACCAGTAGACCTTAGTTCATAGAAAAATGCTCTAATTTCCTTGCTCCTTGGTGGGGAAATCATGCAGCCTGTTTCACATAGTCTTCCACAGGTCGCACAGTGAGATAGAGCCTCAGTTGCCCTCAGCAGTAACCTGCTCATGATCTAATCCTTTATTGGCTTTTCTCACTTTCTGGTCTCATTTCCCCATTCCTTTACTGTGCTGCCTCGCATCACCTCCCAAATAAACTACTTACATCCAAATTCTTGTCTCTGGGTCTGCTTTTAGGAAACTAAGACACAGGAAAATAACCACGGCTCAAAAACAATGCCAACCCCATTTCTTTCTCATGGAAGAGTGGGCCAGCCTTAGGCAGTTTAGGGTAACCTCATGAAGGCTCCTTCTCTCCGGCTTCTACTCTGTGGTCCAAGATGGCTCCATCAGCTCCAGCCATCTCATGTATTTTCCAGATAGCAGAAAGACAGGTCAAAGAATAGCACTCTCTCTTGCTTTAAAGACATTTCAAGGAAATTCCGTAAGACTCATGCTTATGCCCACTGACCAGAACTCAGCTATCCATCTATATGTAGCCAAAAGGAAGACTGAGCAGTGAAATCTTGATTCCAAGTGGCCATGTATCTCATTAAAAAGTAAGGAAGTCTATTTCTAAGGAAAAGGGGGGAAATAAATGCAGGGGATCACTGGCATTCTATGTCCCAAACAATTAAGAGTCATGGGGTATAGGTTGATCGGATGCTATATAGGAGTTCCAGGAGAACAGAGGGAATGCAGAAGAAGCAAGATTAAAGAAATCACAGCTGAGAATATTTCAGAATTAAAGATATGAAAGCTCAGATTCAAAGTGCATACTCAATGCTGAACAGATAAAAGTAAATTCACACCTAAACATGTTGAAACTACAGCACACCAAAGATAAAGAGAAAACGTAAAAGCCACTACAAAGGCGTCCTGGACTCCTGAGACCCTGTCCAGAACCAGGTTTCATGCTGATGACTCAAGGCTCTAACCCTGTGATGCCAATTGGGGGTTTCACAACCTGTCACTGAACCTTTGCGAGGCTTGGTCCTGGCCTCACCTGGGGCTCATTGAGCCCTTTATGCCCAAGGGAATCAAATTCCTGGCTACTCCCCCTGCTTCTGCACCCAGACCCCCAGCTTCCACATGATGTCACCCTGTGTGCGTCTGTTGCATTCCTGGCCCACAAAGATGTTTACCTTGGTTTGAGCATGGCTATTCCTGTTTTAAAATTATCTTTTTCTCTACCTTGCTAAGAGTTTAGTGCATGAAGGTGTGATTCAAAACATGAACTTACAGTACCATCTTGACCAGAAGTTTCTGGACCCTTGGGATCTCCCCAGAGTGGAGACACTTTATCTGTGATAGGACTATTTGCAGCAGCCAGGGGTGCAGATACCGGAAAGGAAGGAGTTTCTGGATGCGTCTGTTTTCTTCCCCAAGGAGACACAGGCTCTGGAGGACCCAAAGAGCTGCCTGAATTAAATGTATCTGGGCCTCCTGGCCTCCCAGGCTCCCGGTTCATTGCGCCCTGACTCTCCCAAGTCATTCCATCATGGGACTTCCTGCCAACACTGCACCTCAAAGGTCTTCACTGACGCGGGGCTTTAGGTGTTCACGGCCATATTTGAATTTCAACAAGGGGACTCATAGAGATGTTTTTATCTTTAAAATGTACAGGAATTAAATTCAAATGGCGGAATGACAGGCTGTGTGTGGGGTCGACTGGCTGGGTCAGAGACATCACACCTGGCTGGCCGGGAGAGCTTTCTGACGACAGGAGCTGTCCAACAAGGAGTGGGCTGCTGTCACTGGGGGAACTCAAGCGGTGAATGGTTGACCTTCCACTGGGTGCCTGGGTGGAGGGGGGCTTACAGCAGGAAGGAGGATTCTGGGAGAAGCAAAGGAAATCGCTCCACAAAAGCATTCCGTGCATTGAAAAGTGTCACTAAAATGCCATTGCTCTTCTAAGAGGCTACACTGCTACTGTGAAAGCCAGCCTCACTCCCCATACTGATGTATTTCCGAAAGCATATCCTCCTGCCACTGTGGACCCCGAGAACTGAGTACCTTGTTCCCCTTTTCGGGGTCTCATCTGCGAAGGAAAGTATTGGACTCAAACCTAGTGGTTCTCAGTGTCTCCGCCAGCAGACCTCAGCATCCAGGTGATAGGGGCTTCTCCACTGCTCCCAAGAACTCAGCCTCCCCAGTCCACCCATGTACGGCCACCCACCTGTGTGACCCATTCCAAACAGGTGCCCATACCTGCTAGAATCTTTATTGTCTTACAGTTACCATAGCAGTAAGATTTCTCTTCATCTTTTGCAACTTAAAAATATGAATGGAATTACTGTTTCTGTCTGTGTTTTAAAGCCAAAGCATTTTTCTCTCAGTGCTATCACATTTGTGATGCCCTTAAAATTTATTCTAAAATACATAATCTCAGAAAGACCTTCTCAAGGGAAAATGGATATTTTCCCCCAACTGTGGTGGGGTGCAAAAACTTTGATAGCATGATTGGTGGCATACAATAGATTCTCCTAAGGGCCCTCTCAGTGCTAATCTCCTTCTCTGGCCCCAACAGGTAAAGGGTCCCTGTGGGCCAGTGTACCTGTCATGGCTGATGGCTACCTCAAGGAAGGAAGGGACTTCATAGTATGAGCACTGTGCACTTCATAAGTGCTGTCCCTTTAATATACATAGCAACCAATTTGGCAGGTGAGGAATCTGCCCAGAGAGGTGAAGTGACTTGCCCTAAGTCACACAGCCAGGAAGAAGCAGAGTGCATTGCCCTCTCATGCCATCCTCTCTCCAAATCCTCCAGTGGGTTTCTGTTCAGCTTTCTATTCTCAGGGAGGATTTCTGCTTCAGCAAGACTTTCTATGTGGAGTATAACCCTTAGATCATGACCTATTGTCATGACTATTTTAGCTTTCAACTGTGTGGCACTGAACATTTTGGGATAGCTTTTCTGATTATAAGGATAATATGTGATCTGTTTTTTTTTAAAAAATATATTTTATTGATTTTTTACAGAGAGGAAGGAAGAGTGATAGTCAGAAACATCGATGAGAGAGAAACATCGATCAGCTGCCTCTTGCACACCTCCTACTGGGGATGTGCCCGCAACCAAGTTACATGCCCTTGACCGGAATCGAACCTGGGACCTTTCAGTCCGCAGGCTGACGCTCTATCCACTGAGCCAAACCGGTTTTGGCCATGTGATCTGTTTGTTTTTTTTTTCTAACTTTATTTGGAAATAAATAATTATAGATTCACAGAAAGTTGCAAAAATAGTACAGAGAGGTCATATGACCCTTCACCCAGTTTCTCCCAATGTGCCATATCAAAAACAGACACTGATATTGGTACCGTTGTGTGTGTATAGGTCTGTGTCATTTTATCACAGGCATGGACTCATGTAACCTGCAGTCAAGATACAAAACTTCCCCACCACAACACAGAGCTGCCTTGTGCTATCTTGTAAAATCACATGCAGCCACTTTCCTCCCACCTTCCCTCCCCCTGACAATCACTAATCTCCCATTTCTAGCTTCTATATTTTGTCGTGTCTAGAACGTCATACAAATGGAGTCATACAGTATGTAACCTTTTGAGATTGTCTTTTTTCTTTCTTAATGGAATGCCCTTGAGGTCCATCCAAGTTGTTACATGTAGCAATCATTGGTTCCTTTTTTATTGTTAAATAGTATTTCATCTGTGGTTAGTTTTTTTAAAAAAACTGGAAATAGAGAAAATATTTTTTTTTAAAGAGAGAAAATCCCAAGGCCCCAGATTGGAGGGTGAAGATCTCCTGGTTTCCTTCTTGTCCGGGTCAGGACTGACTTAGGCCCTGGGACTTGTCGGGCTGACCCTCTGCAGACCCAGCTGCAAAATCAGGAGCGAGGAGACAGGGAGAAGGCAAAGCCGTTCACCCCAGGCCACAGCTCCCTCCTCTCCTTTGAGAGCTCCATCTGGCTGCTGCTTCCCCTCTCTCTGCATCTTTGTCTCTTTTCTCCCCCCCACCCCCTCTCTTTCTCCTTGCCCCGTGTGTCTCCATCTGTCTCTCTGAGTCAGTCTCTCTCTTTTTCTCAAACCACAAAACATGGCTAAATGCAATTTCCATTGAGTGCAGAATCTTGTGTCTGTGCTTCATTACTCTGTCTGGATTCGTACATGTTTTCAATTGCATAATTCCCCTCCTTCCTCATTTTCTCCCCAAGACTTTCTCCCACATAATATGAGCATTTGGGGGCCAGCTTTTGACAGTTCTGCCTTTGAATGCTGTGAAAACTAGAGCGAGTGCCTCTTTCAGTCCTGTGCCACCAGGGGAGCTTGGTTGGCAAGTTCCCTGGAGTTCCTGCAGCGCTTTGTCTCCTAGGCCAGTCTCCGGGGGCGGGAGTGCCCCTTACCGGCCCAGCTGGCCCAGGCTTTGACCTGCCTTGGGAGAGTTCAAAGAGCATTCTCATGGCCAGCTCAAGACCTTTCACCCCCTTGGCAACCACAGCATCAGGTCCAAAACCCCTTCTCTGAATGTTCAAAGCCTTAAACATCTGGGCTGACCCTATTCATTCATTTATTCTTTCAGTCATGTATGACTGGGCAGTAGCGCTTCTTGCTCCAACGGCCATTGCAGTTTTGAAATGGGGTTGATCAAAAATAACCTAACTATTCAATAAAAAGAATAAAGATGTTGTGGGAAGTCCTAGAGGATCAAAAATTAAAAATCATGCTTTAGAGCAGCGGTCGCCAACCGGTGGTCCGCGGACCACTGGTGGTCCATGAGGTCCGAAAGGTTGGCGACCGCTGGTTTAGAGAGTTTTCAGAATGGGGAAATACTCATGATATACCGTTAGCATCCCACTGATGTAAAAACACATAGGCACGGAAAAATGGCTCAGAGAAAAGGCACCAAAGTGTTAACAATTCTTAAGTCTGGATTGTGGGATTACAGATGATTTTTAAACTTTTTCTTAATGTTCACAATAAGCATGTTTTACCTGTACAATCAGAAACAAATATTCATTATTAACACTAAATGAACTCTGTGGGGTAAAGAGTTGTTTCTACAGCTCAGGTGGTGTGGTGCAGAGATTTAGTGCCTCCCTGCACAGGGAGGGCGGACCCCTGTCCAGGCATCTTTCCGTGAGCTCAGGCCCCTCCTACTGGGCCAGATGGGTGGAAAGCCAAGATCTGCATTAAAACTGTGTGGCCACCCTGCCCCGCCCCCTTATGTTTTCAAATAGAGTTTGTGGAGTTGGCAGGTTCTGCCTGGCGATGTCTCTCATCTCTGCACTGCAATTCTGAAACCAGGTGCTGCCCACTCCCTGGTCCTCACAGCCCCGAAGTGGATTAGATGATCTCAGGGCCCTGTGTACTCAGCACCCGCCCCCCCTTCACACGGAGCAGCCATGCAATGTGACCTGCAGGAGCTGGCACAGCACTGGCCTTCCTGGGGTTTGCATGGAACCCAGAGCTCCCTCCTGTCAGCCCCAACACCACCATAACTCCTGCCCGAGAGAAGGCAGTCAGTCCCAGTTGCCGTATGGAAAGTTACATACAGTGTCTGGGGCACTTTTGTGTGTTTTTTTTCAGAGTTTTTTGTTGAGCCAGTTCTGGATGCAAGCAGCAGTCTGTAGTCTAGCTGCCTTAGTAATGGCTTAGGGCTGGGCTCTGAAGCCAGTCTGCCTTGGTTCTAATCCCAGTGCCACCCCCTTGGACAAGGGTCTTCCTCTCTCTGTGCCTCAGTTTTCCCAACTGAAAAAATAGCAACTGCTTCATAGAATCATCGTGTGGATGAAATAAATGGATTTGTGTAAAGCCCCCAGAGCAGAGCCTCTGTCCAAGTCGTTCACAGGGAATGCCAGCTATTGTTATTCTGCTATGCGTTCACGGGAGTAGGGAGGCAGGATATTTGACATTGGGGCTCTCCCAGAAAAGCCCAGATGTAAGTCCCTGTGCTGAATGCCAAATGAGGATTACCAATTAAAAGCCATGCCTCAAATCCCTTTCTGAGTGGGGTGGGGTGTAAATAAATACCGGCTGAGGGAGAGGGAGGATGGGTGGGGGGATGGGAGACTAGGGAGTACAGCCTGCATTTGGCCTTGAAGGAAGAAGGCAGGAGGATAAAAGGGCCTGTCTGAGAAGGACCTCGGCACCCTGTTAGCAGAGGGAGAAGTACCAGGCTCCTTTAGAAATGGTGGATTCCAGCTGGGGCAGGGGGTCCATGGATGGGGCTGGGACAAGGGATATTTTTGAACGTGTACTTGCAATGCCTGCCCATTTACAGATGTCAGTATCTTACAACCACTGGGCAGGGTAGATTTGCATATAAATGAGGAAAGAAGGCTCAGATGGGACCTGACTTGCTTAGGACCCTGTGCCTGGGAGGGATGGCGCTGAGATTTGAATTCAGGGCTGTGAATCCACATAGAGATGCTCCTGCTCTCCCCAGGCTGGAAGCCTCCGATGCAGGGGGAGGGAGGGTTGAGGCGTCAGAGGAACACCTGGCTGCAGGGAGAGGGAGAGCCTTCGGAAACCCAGCCCCAGGTGTGGGAGAGACCCAGTGCTGCGGGGCAGCCACGTGGGGAAAGAGCAGAAAGTAGGTCAGTCACGCAGGAGATGGAGCGTGAAATTAATGAGCACACAGGAACTGGAGTAGTCACCTTCCCGCAGAGGGGAAGGAGGAATGCAATCCCTGTGGGAGAGGCGGTGGGGCCTGAGGGACTGAGCAGGTGGGGAAGGAGGGGTGGGTATCAGTGTTTTCTCTCTGTGCACCCGTGTTGGGGACACACTCTGCGGCAGCAGGGGGAAATGATGGGAGAGTATGAGGTACGGGGACTGACAGGAGGAGCCGGCAGATAGAAGCTCTATGAGGGCAGGACCATGTTGGCTTTCTTTATCACCGATGGATTCTTGCTGCCCAGGATAGTGTCTGGTCCGTAATGGGCATATATGACTGGATACATGCTTAGACACAGCTCTGCTGCGTACATGATTGGGTGACCTGAGGAGGTCAGGCCTTTGTTCATTATTGGTATGAGGAGCTTCAACTGAACTAGTAACATTAGCTGAGTACCTGCCATGTGCCAGCCCCGAGCTGGGTGCTGGGGACACGAGGATGTATAATATATGGGCCTTTACCTTACCAAGCTCACCATCTAATGGAAAAAAACAGGTTAGCAATGGTTATAACACCCGGTGCCAGGTACAAAATGGATAGTGGGGACACAGAAGAGACAGTTCTGTTGGGGGTGTGCTCAGGGTACAATTTCTTAGAGGAAGTGACTCAATAGCTGGGTTTGAAGATTGAGGACAGGCCCACATTATGACTTTAGTGGGTCGTAGACACTTTACATTCATAGCCGCTTCCTTCACACACACACACACACACACACACACACACACACACACACACTCTCTCTCTCTCTCTCTCTCTTTCTCTTTTAAAATCTTACCTAATAATAGACAAACATGTAAATTGACCATACCTCCACTACGCTCGCAGCCAATCAGAGTGAGTATGCAAATTAGAAGGCCAAAGATGGCGGCTTCCCATCTGCTCCTGGTGCAGAGTGGCCAGGTGGGGCAGGACGCTTGCTATGAGAGGGAGGGCGGGGGGCGAAGGGATCTACAGGAGCGGAGTGCCGCAGCGAAGACAAGACTGCAGACTCCGGAGTCTGCAGCGAAGACGAAGAAGGCAGACTCTGGCTGGAGCGAAGGCCTGGGTCCCGGGTGCCAGAGGAAAACCTGTGCTGGAAGCCAAGGGAAGGAAGGCCTATTGCACGAATCTCTTCGTGCAATGGGCCTCTAGTCCTATAATAAAAGGGTTATATGCAAATAGACCGAATGGTGGAACGACCAGTCGCTGTGATGCTCACTGACCACCAGGGGGCAGACACTCAATGCGGGAGCTGCCCCCTGGTGGTCAGTGTGCTCCCACAGGGGGAGCATCGCTCAGCCAGAAGCTGGGCTCACAGTTGGTGAGCATAGCGGCGCGCAGCAGCCCTAAGCCCCGAGTGCTCCTGGACTGCAAAAGGGCGCAGGCCAGGCTGAGGGACCGCCTCCTCCCCTGCCCCCCTCCCCCACCCCAGTGCACGAATGTTGTGCACCGGGCTTCTAGAATATTTTATTGATTTCAGAGAGCAAGGGAGAGAGATGGAGACATCAATGATGAGAGAGAATCATTAACCAGCTGCCTCTTGCACACCCCCTTCTGGGAACTGAGCCTGCAACCCTAGCATGTGCCCTAACCGGGTTCATAGGTTGATGCTCAACCACTGAGCTACAATCACTGGGCCACACATATACATTATTACAACTAATGATGCACACATACATAATTGAAAGTATATTTTACAACTTCTTTAGCATAAGGACAAATTATTAAGATTACATATTAAAACATTTTCTTTTACCTAAATTTTATTTTTTTCTTCTGACTTTAAAAGAAATGAAAACATTTTTGTGGATCCCTAAAAGTGTTGGGGGCTGAGGCTCTGTGCCTGCTGTGCCTAATGGATAAGCAGGCCCATTAAGAATTGGAAGGCATTTGATTGGCTGACAGGATAGAAAAGGCACTCCTAGGTAGAGAGAACAGCATGTGCAAAAACATAGACGGGGGGAGGTGGCAGCAGGTTGTAGCAAGGGCACATTGACCTAAGAGGTGGAACACTAGGTGTCTGAAGAGACTGGCAGGAGACAGAATAGGAAATGCCTGACGGAGGACTCAGCCTTGCAAGCCCTGTTACATGCGTCCCAGGAGTTTAGCGAAGGGACTTAAACCTTATCAGAAGTTCTGGAGTAGGGTTCCGAGGTTGCTGGCAAGAAGGGCCTATTTCTGGACCTCGATACTGGAGGCTCTGCCGGGAATGGTGATAGGTGCTTGCTAAGAAGGTCTCTCCCAGCTCCAAGGACGCCCCCACACTGGTGAGGACAAGACTGGGGGGCTGGGGGCTGAAGAAGTGAGAATCTCAGCTGGCTCCTGGTCTCTCTCCACAGTGCAAAATGGAGTTCCTTTGGGCTGGAGCGGCCTGCTCCTAGAACTGTTTCTCAAAAGAGCTTCTGTCCCCTGGATAGAGGGGATACAGGGAGGATTATGGAAAGACTGTGTGCTTCAGTAAGAGACTGAGCTGAGCTCAAATCCCAGAGATGCCACCTATGAGCTTGTGATGCAGGGCACGAAGCTTCACTTTGTGAGCCTCAGCTCCTTTGCACCTATAGGATGAAGTCCTACCTATAGGACTGTTGTAGGATTGTGTACATAGCTAGGGCAGGACACAGAAACAGTAGGGCTCCATCAGGAGCAACAGCAAATATGCACTGGTCCACCGCTGTTCACTGAAAGCCCACCAGGTGCCAGACATGATGGTGAGTGTCAGGGCAAACCTCTCAGACACAGCCCTGCTCTCAGGGAGCTGCTTCTCGACCCTGCACAGCTTCTTGAATCATCTGTTGGGGCTGGCTTTTTAAAAAAATATTTTTTTATTGATTTCAGAGAGGAAGGGAGATGAAGAGATAGAAACATCAATGATGAGAGAGAATCATTGATCACCTGCCTACTGGAGGTCGAGACCTGCAACCCTGGGCATATGCCCTGACCGGGAATCTAACCATGACCTCCTGGTTCATAGGTTGACGCTCAACCACTGAGCCATGCTGCCAGGTGGGGCTGGCTTTTTTGCTGATTTGGGCAAGACCCTGTTCCTGGGCATCACAGTTGGCTGTAGCTGGAGGGGCCGTGGTGAGCACAGATTCTCCAGGACAGCTGTCCCCTCCACCTGGGCTGTTGAAACTCGGGATTTTCCAACTGGAACCAGCCAACTTGTTACCTTCAATAGGAAGTTCTTCTCATGCTGGTCCAGTGCTTTACACACATTCACAAAAGCCCTCTAGGAGTAGGCCAGGGATTGTGCTCCTAGTTTACATACAGATGAAGAAGGGAAGAGAGGTGACTCACCCAAGGGCACAGAGAGTGAGTAGAGATCTGACTTAAACTCATGTGGGTCTGATTCTAAAGCCCAGTGCCGTCTCTGAGACAGCTGTGACGTGGGGGTAGAGCTGGGGACTGTGGACCTAAGGGAGATGCATCACAGGCAAAAGTGATTTGAGCCCCCTTCTTCTGTGGAGGCCTTCCAACCTCCAACCCCAGGTCCATCAGCTTGGCCAGTAAGGAGAGTGGGGCCAGCAGGGGAGAGTCAGGGGTTTTAAATCATAGAGAACCCAGAGGTTTCTGCAATCGGCAAACACATGGCTGGCTTTACACGTGCCACGCTGGGCACTGGGTGTGCAGAGTAGAATCGGACGCTTTCTACTCCTCCAGGAGTTCTCTCGAGCAACTCTGGACACGTGGACCGGATAATTCTTGTGGGAGGCTGTGCATTATAGGGTGTGTAGCAGCATCTCTGGCCTGTACCCACTAGATGCCATAACACCCCCCCCCCCAATTGTGACAACCAAAAATGTCTTCAAACATTGCCAAATGTCCTCCCGGGGATAGGGGTAGGGGATTCTCCTTGATGGAGAACCACTGGTTTCGGGAGGAAGGGAGGACATATCAAAGCAATGTGCTGACTGCTATGCCGGAGGTAAGCATGGGTACCTTATGGCCCAGGAGACAGGAAAGGTTTCTTGGACCGAATGGTGGCAAGGCCAAGGGCATACAGTAAGTTTCCAATGGAGTTGGGATTCCAGCCCAGGATTCCTGAGCCCTGTTCTCTTCCCAGACATTTCACTGCCTCTCTCAAAGTCCATGTGTGCCCCTGGGCTTGCCTGCGAGTGGCCTTTGCTCTGAGAAGCTAGCCCACTGGCTTGAGCAGTCTGGCTTTCTCTGCCGGGGTTGGTCTCAAGATCTTGCCATGGAGTTGGTACCCAATAAGCTTTCACAGATGTCAAGAAAGGCTCTGCTCGTCCCCTGGGATAGTTTTCAGAAAGCTGACTGGGTGGCCACTTAAGTACTGTACTTATGCTAAGAACCATCCTTCAACCAAGTGCTTCAGTGTAAGTACTTCCAGGTCCCCTGCTCCATGGAAGCCGCTGAAATGTGGGAAGAAGAAAGCTCTGCAGCCTCCGAGCCTGGAGACTGGGTTCTCCTGGCTCTGGCCCTGAGCAGCTGCGTGACCCAGACCCAAGCCCTTCATTCTGCAGAGCCTCCGCTTCCTGATCCATAAAGTGTGCAGGCCACCCCTTTCCTGGCTCCTCATTTAATATTTTAAAGGAAAAGGTTTTATGGACAGAAAAGCCTGAAACATGTTAACTATTTTCTGAGTTTCCAAGAGGTATTGGGAAGGTCAGTGTTCTGTTTTTTGCCCATTAAAAAAAATATTATCTGAATTGCCATCCACACATTTAACAAATATTTATTGTATGGCAAGAACTCAGCAGGGAACACAGTGAATGGTAAATAGACGATGAACAAGAGAAGTAAGTTATGTGTATAGATGATGTGTGAGGTGGTAACAAATGCGAAAGGAGAAAAAGCAAAATCGTGTAAGGAAGGCGGGGGGGGGTGACATTTTAGGTAGGGAAGACCCCTCTCTGGAAGATGACATTTGAGTAAAAACCTAAAGGTAGTGAGGGAGCAGGTTATGCCGATGTCACTCCAGACGGAAGGAAGAGCAAACACCATACAGGGTGTACAGCCACAGAGAGGAGGCTGGGAGTGAGGGGGTGGAGGAGGAGGAATGTGGTGAGGGAGGGGAGGGGAGGCAGTTCCCAGGTGGCCTCTGGTGCACGGTGGTCCACGGTGGTCCACGGTGGTCCATGGTGGTCCACGGTGGTCCACGGTGGTCCACGGTGGTCCATGGTGGTCCACGGTGGTCCACGGTGGTCCACGGTGGGGACTTGGGCTCTCGCTCTGGGCTGGGAGGCCAGTGGCAGGTTTGGGAGGAGGAGTGATAGAATTGCTCTGGCTGCTGCCTGGAGGACAGACTTGCTGAGACCAGCCAGGTGTCAGGTGTTTCTCATACTTTGTTGCTAATCCTCCCAAGGACTCAGGGGTAAAAAGAAGTTGATACGGCTTCCTAGGTAGTTCAGAGAGTTCTCTCCCAGATGGGGGATGGGGAGGGCCCTGCTGAGTCCTTGACAGAGCAAGGACTTGACCCCCAGTGTGTCGATCTCCTGGTGTGGCCACCAGGCCACTCCATGGTCGGGCTCCGTCCATCCTAAGTCCTTATTGAAACCAACACAGTACGTTTCACGGCTATTTAAGATGATCTCTGCCCCACTAAAGAGCAGTTGTTGAAGACTTACTCATCTCTTATGTTTGAACTGTCACTCCTTCCCTGAGTCGCCTTGAAATGGGGGCGTGGGTGGTAGACAGTAAAAGCCTGCGAGGATCAGGAGGCCTGAGCTCTGGTTTGCACTCTGACACATTGCTGCTGCTTGATCTTCTCCGTCTCCTCGTCTTAAAAAGCCCTGACCTGCCCTTTTCAAAGTAGTAGTGAGGACAGATAAGGATCAGGAGCTGGCTCTGAGAGACCAGGCAACGCCTAGGTCCAGCCTTCCTCCCTCTGCCAAGCTGCAGGGGAGGCTGAGCGCCCCTAGGTGGCGCAGTTTTCCCAGGCCGAGGCCCCAGCAGCTGCTGCCGAAGGAGTGGGGAGATTTGGGGAAACTGAGGAGCAAAGATGATACTGGAAACCGATGAAGTGGGAGTGTGAGGTGCAGTTCTGCAGCTGTTGATTCCTGCTGTTCATCCAGTGAGCTGTGGGAGTTGGTGAGGCAGGCATCCCAGCCACCCTGGCCATCACGTCGAGCCAAGGGACCAGAGGTGCCATCCTTGGTGGAGGGATGAAGGGCCAGGGGTGTAGGCAGTGCAGCACCCATTCTCTTCCAGATGAGGAAGCAGAAGGCCCAAGAGGAGGGGGCTGGCCTGGCCCTGGGAGTCAGGGACAGAGCTGCTGCCAGCAGGCCCCTCCGCTGATTCAGGGCTTCCTGACAGGACCCTTGATGAAAGCACACATTCCACCTCCTGGGATGGCTTCCTGTCCTCCCAGGTTTCTTCCTGGGCTGGCCCTCCTTCCGCTGCCTCTGAGGGTGCTCTCAGGAGAGGCGGGGAGAGCAGTCATTTGCTCCTTGGTGCATAGCGGTACCTCTGGGCTGGGTGGCAGGAGAACGCTGTCGGGCCGGGAGACTTGGGTGTACAGCAGCTCTGTCGCTGCCTTGGGAGCACGTGCCTACGGCACACGGCTTCTCTCTCCCTGCCTGCTGCGTCCTTATCTACAAAGTGGTGTGGGGAAAAAAAGAGAAGGTTGGGCTGGATATCGCCAAGGTCAGCTTCTAGCTCGGGCATTCGGAGTTGCACTGGAAGCTTCACTTCTGTCCATCAGGGAGCAGGTGGGGGAGGGAGGGCTTCGTTCTCTCATTTAAAAAGCATGGGGGAGTGGGCTGGGCGATGTGTCATTCTGGCTCTGACATCCGGCTCGGCAAGGAGGAGAGGCAGTCCCAGGAGCCAGGACCGTCCCCTCTGAACTGCCGGCAATGCTGACTGCCCCCGGTCCTGGGGGGTGCAGGCCTACTCCCCTCGGTGGCCCCCAGAAGACACCGGCAGAGTAGAACCATGGCTCCCAGCAAGACTGGCCTCTCTCCAAGCTGGCGCTGGAGGCACCGGAGAAGCTCGTCCTCCCCCTTGCAGGGCTGGAACCCATCTGCACATCCAAAGGGTGTTCCTTCCTGGGCTTGATTACTAAGCGTCTGCCTCCCTGGCCAGATGAGCCTCTCCGTGACCTTGGGCTCTTTCCAAAATCAAATCTTCCTTCAAAGGAAGCAGGAGATTGGTCACCACTGAAGAAATTCAGAGAATGACAGCTGGGGAGGAAAGAGTCTGAGGGGAAGGGGAGAAAACACCCACTTATTGTCAGCCAGCCATGTGCTAGGCACTGGGCAGGCCCTTCCCGCATATTAACTCATTTAATCCCAGCAACCACCAAGTGAGTATTATAATCCCCTGTTTTCAGATAAAGAATCCATGGGGATGTGAGGGATTTTGCTCACAGTCCCACCGCTAGTGAATGGAGGAGCTGGCGTTTGATCCAGGACTCTGACTCCACCGCCCATCCTTGTCCCAAATGAACACAGTAGGGCATGGAGCAGTAACAGAGCAGGGGTCAGGAAGCCTGGGTTATGGCTCCAGCTTTGCAGCTGAAGGGTTATGTGATGACTTATAGAATTTTATACTTTCAAAGTGATAACCCTGCAGTGTCTTACTTGATTCTCAGATCAGTCCATTGTACAGATGAGAAAACTGAGGCTCTCATTGGTCTACTGACTTGCCCAGTTGTGGTCACACCATGGTTGGGATGGCTTTGAATCAGGTTTTTTGATCCCAGAGCTTGTGGAACTCACAAATAAAGCCAATTCTTTGACAAGCCTCTTCTCTTGGATTCATTTTTTCTGTCCGTGAAAATGAGGGATTAGGTTAGATTAGTATTCAATCAGTAGTTCCCAGACCCTTTTAGTTAAAAAGAAAAATGAGTGCCGATGTTTGGGGCCATTCAGTGTCCCCTAAAGACTTGTTTTCACAAAAGCGCAATAAATAGAAAGAGTGAGCCATTATAAAAAAAAAAGAAAGAAAGAAAATGAAACTCATAGAATTTGGCAACTTAAAATTTTGCCAAGTAAGGACACTTAAAAAAACACATTTTACCTTCAAAAATGCTAGGAGAATATAATCTCATTGTAGCAGGGAGGAGAAAAAAAGTAACCGAGAACAGAATTCTCCTTAGAAATGAGCTAATGTGTATTTAGCATAGCACCTTGATGAGACATTGTAGTCATTTCTAATAGCTGGGCCGGGCTGGAGTGGGCCAGAAGGGAAATGGAACTAGAATAATTCTCTGCAAAAGAACTCATTTGCAACTGGGGCTTGGAAGGATGAATAAGCTGGTGACATGAAGAGGAGAGGCTGCGAGGAGTGGTCCAGACACAGAGCAGGGGACTCAAGTCCCAGAGATCACCTGTGACGGTTCCCTGAGATCGAGGCAGAGAATGACCACGGCCTAAGGAGGGAGATGTCTAGTGTTCTATCTCAACCAGCAGGTGTCCGCTTTCCTGTGCCAGTCATCCTGCCCATACCCAGATCTCTGCTAAAGTGCCCCTGCCCAGTGCAGGAGCTCACTGCGTGGAAACGGGCAGTCGATCTCTTGGTCAGAGATCAATGGAGTCTGGCAGGCCTGAGTTTAGGTCTCACCCCAACACTTGGAAGTTACATGGGTTCTCTAAGCTTCAGTGTCCTTCTCTGTGGAATCGATATACTATTCTCTGCCTTGGAGGTTGATATGAAGAATAAGTGGGGCCATGAACTTAGTACTCAAGCCCTCAATAATTAGCCACTTAACTGCCTATTATTATTAACCGTGGCTATTCAGATAGTCACTGTTTTTTACAGTGGCAAGCTTGCAGGAGAGTTTTGTTTGTTTTGCTTTGTTTGGGAGGGGGTAGTTTTGCTGCTCTTCAATTCAGCTGGGATCAGACAGGAGTGTCATCTGGAAGGGAAAGGAGGTGGGCAGGGCATCAAACTTGACACAGCATCCCTCCAGCCCTTCCTGCTTTTCCAAGGCTGCGCACTGTCTGTGTCTGAGAATCTGTCCCCTTGGAAATGACAGCATCTCCTTCCAGGGCTGAGTCCAGAGGGCAGGGCTCCCGCCAAGGACAGGCTGAGGGCTGGGGATGGGGGGTGGGGGGTGGCGGGGGGAGGAAGAGACAAAGGAGAGGGGGAGTGAGCAGGAGGAGTTATGAAGAAGGCAAGGCGCTTCCAGGACTGACAGTCCAGAGGCGGAGAGAGAGTGCGTGACTGCACGTGTGCATGAATACGTGACCACACTTGTGCATCAGGTAACAGGTGCATGTGGTTTGCCTGTCTGGGTGTGACTGTGTATGAATGAGTGTGTCAACACGTCAACATATGAGCATATCAGTGCATGACTCTGCGTGTGTGTGGTTAGCAGTGTGTGTGTGTATGTGTGTGTGTGTGTGTGTGTGCACAAGAAGTTCCATTGCACATGTGCCTCAGGTCAGCGTGGACATGCTAGGCTGGAGAGTGGGGTTGACTGTGTGACTGTGAGTGGATGGGAGGGAGGCTGTGTCCTTCCTGTAAGAGAACCTGGGCAGGGCTTGGGGTGTAAGGGAGCCCCTAATATGTGGGCGGTCTAATAGGAGGGACCTTCTGCAGCTTCCTTCGGGAGTCTCTGCCTCCCCACCTCACCCCACCCCACTGACTGTGTTCCTTGCTGATCTATACCAGCACCCCTGCACCCACACCGCACCTCCTGCTGGCTGCTGGCCTCAACAGTGGAAGCGGGGAGGAAGGGGGAGGAAGGAGGGGGCAGAGTGACCGGCCTCCTAGCCTCAACCCTTGGTGCTGCCAGGGAAACATCCTCCTCCTACCCCCACCCCCCAATCACCGTGATTCCTGCTGTGAGGGAGAGAGGAACCCTCTGTTTCCATGGCAACATAGCAGCCCTGCTTCTCAGCCTGAGCCCAGGCTCTTCTGAGCCATGGAAGGAGTGGGAAGAAAGGCCCTCTTCAGGCTTTTGAGCCCCTACCAAGTGCCCCACCTTTACACCCCCACCCAAGTCCCCCCGCTCCTCTGCGCTCCTGACCCCGCTGGGACTCCTGAGGGGCACATGTGTCCTCCCACACACCCCGCTTCCAGGGTCTGGGGACCTGTCTGGTCTGTACCAGCTCAGATCTGAGCAGCTGCTCTGGAGAGTGACAGGATGGGGCTGAACTCCAGTCTTTGCCTGTGAAATGGTACTCAATACCTCTCAGAGTTCTTGTGAGGAGCAAATAAAATAGTGCTTGTGGAAGTGCTTTGTAAATTCAGAGTGAAGGGTCAGTGTGTGGGCCACCAAAGAGTCTAAAGTAGCAGAGCCTCTTTGAAGGGCAGCCTTGCTCCTGCCACTTCACTTCAGTTCTCCTTCCTGTAGGAATGTGCGTGTGCTCAGAGAGGTCCCCACGGGCTGCTGGGGCAGGTGCTCTCAGAGGGTGAACTATCAGAAATGGCCCACTGTCCATCACCAGAGAAGTGGACTAATGAATTGTGGCGCATCCTCGGTCTTACAGCTCTTTCAAAGGGGGGCTGTGCGTGCACAGGGCACGATCACTATTGCCAAGTCAAAAAATCAGGTTGGAGAATAGGTGTGGTATGATCCCATCTCCTAAGCATTGTTGTTAGCAGGTGAGAGCAAGTGTAGGTGGGTAAATGCCTGGGAGGGGGCTGCCAGCCCTCAGGCCAGACTGTTGGCAGTGGTTACTCTGAGGAGGAGTGGGATTGGGGAGGGGACAGTGAAGGGGAACTTCGACTTTTTCCTCTATATCTCTCTGATCTGTTTGCTTATATAGCAAATGTAATTTAAAAATTATGTGTCACTACTGTTGTAGTTGAGGAGAGGATACACATGGGAGAGGATCAGGGAACAGGGCAAGAGAGTACAGATGCAGTACATCCTAGAGAAGTTTGGAGGAGAGAGGGAGAGTCAGGAGGGCTTCCAGGAGGAGGAGACAGGTGAGCAAGAGTAGAATTGGGACTTGGCGCAGAGGGAAGGGCAGTCCAGGCATGAGAGAAAGGTGGAAAGTAGAACCCTGAAGTAGAAGAAAGAGTGGGGGAATTGGCCTCAGATGACTAGGGGTGATTCCTATCTCAGCCACACCCGGAAGCTACCATCCTATAGCTTCACACGGTCAGCATCCTCATCTGTAAGTGGCATAATGGTATGAGCTTGGGTGGGTGTGAAGACTGTTTGACATCAGTGTAAGGCAAACTGTAAAGCATCATATAGATGAGAATTTATTGTTGGTTTCTTTCAGGGGCAGAGAGAAGGCAGATTGAGTTGTAGTCTGGCTATTTGCCAGTTCTTGGCAAACCCTGGTCAGCCTTGACCAGCATGGCGTGGCCTGGTCAAGGCTCACACGGAAGGTGGTAGGAAATATGGAGCCAGCATGGATTCTTAAGCAAGGGAAGGGAAGATCCACAAAACCTTTTTTTTTAATGTCAATCACAAGCTATGTATTTTAACATATTTATTCAGTCTTCGTAGGTACTTTATGAAGTGAATATGCCTATTTTTACGAGTGGGGGAACAGAAGTACAGAGAAATTCCCTCACTCGTTCATTCAGCAAATACAGATTGAGTGCCTCCCATGGATGACATGGTTCTAGTTACTGAGCAAATGAAAAGTCCATGTCCCCATGGAGTTTACAGCCTGGTAGGGGAGAGAGGTAGTAAAGGAAATAAATCCATGGCACAGTGTCAAGTGAAAGGAGTGCTGTGCATAAAACAAAGCTGAGTGAGGATCAGGAGGCAGGAGGCAGAGAACTGAATGAAGTGATAGTGTGACTATTCCGAGCAGAAGCAGCAGCCTGTGCAAAGACCCTGAGGTGGGAGCCTGCTTGCCGTAATCAAGGTGGAGCAAGAAGGCAGGTGTGGTTGTGGTGTGGCGGGCAGGTGAAGTGAGAGGTGGATGAGATCGGAGAAAAGTGAGGGATGTGAGGGTGTAGGTTATATGGGGCTTTAGGAAGTCAGGCAAGGACTGTGAACTTCATTCTGTATTTTTTTGGGAAGCCACTGGAGGAGTTTGACCAGGAAAGTGACATAATCTCAGACTTCTGTGTTAAAAGGATCACTCTGGCCACAGATTGTGGACAAGACTGTAAGGGGCGTGAGTGGGAGCAGAGGGGTTAATTACAGAGCGACTGTGTGAGTCCAGGTGAGAAGAGAGACAGTGTGGAGCACAGTGGTAGATGCGGAGGTGGTAAAGAGCAGTCAGATTTGAAATATATTTCACAAACAGAGCCAACAGGGTTTGCTGTTGGCTTGGATGTGGGCTTTGAGATAAAGAGAAAAGGACGATTCCAAGACTTTGGGCCTGAACAACTGGGTCAGTGTTGTTGCCATTTACTGAGAGGAGGGAGAGGGGGAGGAACAGGTTCGGGGACTTTAATTTCAAGATGCCTTGAGACCTCCAAATGGAGATGGCAGGTAGGTGGCTGGATGGATGAGAGTTCAGGGGAGGTGTCAGGACTGAGGATATAAATTGGGAAGTTGTCAGCATATAAATGTTGTTTCAAGCCGGAGGATAGAATGAAATCACGCAGAGTGCACCTGTTGGAGTGAGGGGCCCCTGGTGCTTCAGTGTGGGGAGGAGCAGGAGGACTCAGGGGGCTCACCGGGCATCACCCTGGAAGCGTCCTCGCTGCCCATGGGAAAGCAGCGTACAGGGCAGTGGCCCTCAGAAGCATTCAGGCTGCTTAAAACACACAGGTGGGGCCCACCCCTGGTAGTTCTGGAATGAGGCCCAGGAACTGCATTTCTAACAAGTCGGTGCTACCGCCACGGCTGCTGGGGTGGAGACTGCACTTTGAGGACCACTGGTCTAGGGGAAGAAGAAGGTGCAGCGAGAGCATAGATTTGGAGCCAAGTACGACTGATTTCAAATCCGGGCTCTACCACTAACTTGCTGTGGGATCGGGGCAAGGCAGTCCTGTCTCCTGAACCACAGTGTTCTAACCTGTCAAATGGGAACAGTAACGCCTATTACTCAGGGTTATTGTGAGGACCAAGCAAATCAGCTTGTGTTCAGCTTCTAGCATAGGAACCAGACAAGCTGAGGCTCAGGAAATGTTATTGCTACACCCGGGGAAGCATTGGGATGGGCAGGAGTGGGCCCAAGGCTCCCACTCAGATGGCCCTAGGTCATGGGTAGGGAACCTTTTTTCTGCCAAGGGCCATTTGGAGATTTATAACATCATTCACAGGCCATACACTTAAAAATGAGCCTGCTATATTTGGTCAAACATTTAATTAACTCACCCCTAATGCCTTGGCAGGGCCAGACCAAATGATTTCATGGGCCGTATACAGCCCACTGGCTAGACATTCCCCAGCCCTGCCCTAGGTGGTCAGCTGGAACCAGTGGCGAGGCAGCCTGGGGAGAGAGACTTCTCTATTTTGATGCTTTGACAGTCCTGAGGCCTGGGTCCCGGGAAGAGAGGCAGTGCACAGCCAGGCCACCTCACCTTTGTACTCTTGTCTTCCAAGAAGA